>NC_090374.1:69288902-69943902 GCF_036365525.1 Heterodontus francisci
ACAAATACTCTTTAGAAACATAGAAAATAGGAGCAGGAGTAGGCCATTTGGCCCTTCGAGCCTGCTCCGCCATTCATTATGATCATGGCTGATCATCCAACTCAGTAGCCTGTTCCCGCTTTCGCCCCATACCCTTTGATCCCTTTAGACCCAAGAGCAATATCTAACTCCTTTTTGAAAACATTCAATGTTTTGGCCACAACTGCTTTCTGTGGTAGCGAATTCCACAGGCTCACGACTCTCTGGGTGAAGAAATTTCTCCTCATCTCAGTCCTGAAAGATTTACCCCATATCCTTCAACTATGACCACTGGTTCCAGGAGCTAAGTGCCTTTCCAATTAACTGCTGGATCCAGTTTATCTGCTTCACTCACCAGCAACCCCCCACCCCACTCATGATAAGACAGCCCTTGATACCTCTGATCTACCTCGACTCTTCTGATCTCTTTCATGAAGCCTCCGATCACCCCCTACCCCGTCCTCTGATCTGCCTTCTGACCTCCAATCTGCTCCTTGTTCTTCTGTGGTTCTTGACCACAAAGCAGCCCCCACCTATCCCTGCTACCTCCCCGCCTCCAGGTTTATATCCAGCTCAATGTTTCATGAACAGAAGACAATATTGATGATGGACTGGATATAGAATTCGAGCAGGATGTTCTGGCCATTAATCATTGAGTTGAACTTGAGCGGGAATCTTGGGAGGAAATAATATCAAATTCTGTATCTGCTGCAATGTAAGTATTTCTGAAGTAGATTTCAAAATTCTATTCCCGTTTACATTCAGAAAAACTCCAAAAAGATCCTAATTAGTTCAGCAGCTGTTTTCTTGCATTTCTCTATCCTAGTCTTTTTTCTCTTTCTCTCATTTTTCCATCATCTCTCCCTTTCCGCTCTCATACCCCTCTGAGTTCAGAGAGAATCTCAGCTCAAAATTATGCATATTATGTAGTCTATGAAATGGGTCATTACTCTTTGAAGAAGCTTAGAAATTCTAAATGATTTTCAAAATTTTGGAAATGAAATGGAATGCTTCTCACTTCCTGTGTCTTTCAGATGTCGCCACTGAATCAGCAGCCAGTGTTTCACAAGGAAGCAGTGACTCCTTATCAGGAGCAGAGCACCTTATAAATTTACTCTCGCCAAGTTTGGCAGTGATAATCTGATTTTCTCATTGCACTCAGTGTAAAACATAAATCTTCTTATTTATTTTGGAAATAGTCACTTCTAACACAACACAATGGGGTGGACTTTCCTCTTTATAGCAACTAGGGAGCACAGCTCCTGTCACGTCTCCACCCCCACAACACTGCCTTGGGATTTCCAGTATTCTGCTTGATTGACATAACTGAGCCTATGCCTGAGGTGGGAGTGAGAAAGAAAGAAAATTATGGAAAAGAAAAGGGATGTATAAAACATGAATGATAGACGAAGGACAGAGCATAAAAAGAGACATATTTCACTTTAAACCATAATATGACAGTTTGAAACAGATGTAGTTCAATCAGAAACTAGGATCTTAAATCCTGAGCAAAGGAAACTATAAAGGTATGGGGGCAAATTGGTTTGGTGGATTGGGAAACTATATTAAAAGGTATGATGGTAGACAGGCAATGGCTAACATTTAAAGAACTAATACATAGTTTACGACAAAATACATTCCTTTAATGCACAAAAACCAAGCAAGGAGGGACTGAGTGTCCTATTCCTGCCCCTTGGTCGTATGTTCGTAAGTATTCCAACCATGGCTAATGAAAGAAATCAAGGAATGTATTAGATCAAAGGAAGAGGCATATAAAGTTGGCAAAAAAATGGTAAATCTGAGGATTGGGAGCATTTTAGAATTCTGCAAAGGAATACCAAGGAAAAGATTAAGAAAAGGAAAATAGAATGTGCGTATAAACTAGCGAGACATAAAAACAGACTATAAAACTTCTATAGGTATGTAAAAAGGAAAAGATTAGCAAAACAAATGAGGGTCCATTATGAGCGGTGTCAGGAGAATTTATAATGGAGAATAAGGAAATGGCTCGGAAACTAAACAAATACTTTGTGTCTGTCTTCACAGAGGAAAATACTAAAAACCTCCCATAAATAATGGAGAATCAAGGGACTACTGTAAACGAGGAACTGCAAGATATTAATTTTAGTAAAAAAAAATACTAGTAAAATTAATGGGACTTAAAGTAGATAAATCCCCTGGACCTGATGATCTACATCCCAGAGTGTTGAAAGAGGTGGCTGTCGAGATAGGAAGATGGTCATTTTGCAAAATTCTATAGACTCTGGAATGGTTCCTGCAGATTGGAAGGTGACAATTGTAACCCCACTATTTAAGAAAAGAGGGAGAGAGAAAATGGGGAACGACAGACCTGTTAGTCTAACATCAGGTGTAGGGAAAATGCTAGAATTTATGGTAAAGGATGTGATGATAGGACACTTAGAAAATTGGCAGAGTCAACATGAATTTATGAAAGGGAAATCATGTTTAACAAACCTGTTGGAATTATTTGAGGATGTAACAAGTAGAATAGTTAAGGGGGAACCGGTGGATGTGGTATATTTAGATTTTCAGAAAGCTTTTGATAAGATCCCACACAAGGGGCTGAATTTTATCAGCACACCGCGCTTTGCAATGGCCCGCTGTGAAGTCGGCGGCCTTCTGACACAGAAGTGTTGCCGCAGAGCCCCTGCGATATTACGCAAGGGGCCTCATTTAAATAGAGGGGGCGGAGCAGCAGCAGCCCCTGATGCTGTGGAGCCGGCGGAGCGGCTGCCCCTGATGATATAGCGGGGGCAACCAACGCGTTCCTGGCAATGGCGTTCGGGTGCCATTTTTAAAGGGTTTCAAGCCCTTCAGGATATATTAACATATTTAAAGGTGCCAGTGTGATTAAAAAATTCAATAAACATTTACTTTAACATTGAATCGCCTCTCCCACGCACCCTCCCCGTGAGTCCTCAACACATAAATTGACCTATCCCCTCAAAAATACACTTTTTGAAATTCTGAACTCCCCCCACCACCTCCCCCCACCCCGCCCCAGCCCCCACCGACCTTCAGTATCTGTGACTCTCAACCCCTTCCCACCATCCCCACAACCAATAGGAATAGTTTTCCACGCTCCCTCCTCCCCGCCCGCTCGCCCTGATAATTTTATTCCTCCCCCCTCCCCGCCAGTGTCACGCCTCGGAACTCCAACAGAGTTTCAAATGCATGCGTGTTGCGGCCAGTTGGCTGTAAACCGGGCATGGGACGGCCACCAGCAGCAGGTAAGTTCATTTGCATGTTAATGTATCTAATTTTGATATGTTCATGAAGGCCCTGCTACTTGGCGGCGGGGTGGCTGCACATAGGCCTCGCCGCCGCCAGTAATATCTGGCGGGGCCTTCCTGGCGTCGTTGGACGTGGCGAACCGCTCCCGCTAGCATTTTATGGGCCTCCCTGCCACAACCCACAGCGTCGAGGGGCTGGTAAAATTCAGCCCTAGAGGTCAGTGAACAAAATTAGAGCACATGGGATTGTGGGGAATATACTGGCATGGATTGAGAACTGGTTAACAATCAGAAAATAGAGAGTTGGAGTAAATGGGTCATTTTCAGGTTGGCAGCCTGTGACTAGTGGGGTACCAGCTATTCACAATTTGTATCAATAATTTGAATGTAGGGATTAAATGTAACATTTCCAAGATTGCAGATGACCCAAAACTAGGTAGAAGTGTGAGTTGTGAGGAGGGTGCAAAGACGCTTCAAGGGGATTTGGAGAGGCTAAGTGAGTGGGCAGAAATTTGGCAGATGGAACACAATGTGGAGAAATGTGAGGTTATCCACTTTGGTAGGAAAAACAGAAATACAGAGTATTTCTTAAATGGTGAGAGACTGGGAAGTGTTAAACTTCAAAGGGGCTTGAGTATCCGTATTCATGAGTCATTGAAAGCTAACATGCAGGCACAGCAAGCAATTAAGAGGCGAATGGTATGTTGGCCTTTATTACAAGAGGATTTTGAGAGCAGGAGTAAAGATGTCTTATTACAGTTATATAGAGTCTTGGCGAGACCGCACCTGGAGTATTGTGTGCAGTTTTGGTCTCCTTATCTAAGGAAAGATGTACTTGCCATAGAGGGAGTGCAATGAAGGTTGACCAAACTAATTCCTCGGCTGGCGGTTCTACTGCTGGTGGGACTGAGGAGCTGTCGGCCCGCTGATTGGTCGGCAGCTCTCGGAGGCAGGACATCCTGCCTCCGAGGGACAAAAGTCCCGCCTGGGCCAATTAGGAGCCTAGGCCATGTTAAATTATGGCATGGCTTCCAGGCCTGGAGGAGGGGTGGGTGGGGCCTTTGCACCGATGTAAAATTCCAGCATATAAGGCTACCAATTCACTCTTCTCCAATTAGCTTTAAGTTTTGGATGCAGGGGCTGCTAAGATATTAGGCAATGGTACATTTTGTTTTGATGCACTGCAGCAACTCACTAAGGCTTCTTCCAAACCCGCAACCTCGACCACCAAGAAGGACAAGAGCAGCAGATGCATGGGAACACCATCACCTGCCAGTTCCCCTCCAAGCCACAGTCCATCCTGACTTGGAACTATAATGCCATTCCTTCACTGTTGCTGGGTCAAAAACCTAGAACTCCCTGCCTAACAGCGCTGTTGCACCCCGAGGACTGCAGTGGTTCAAAAAGGCAACTCACCACCACCTTCTCAGGGCAATTAGGGATGGGCAATAAATGCTGGCCTAGCCAGCGACACCCACGTCCCATGAACAAATATAAAAAAAAGTAATCCCAGCGAACTATGGTATATAAATTTATTGATTTATTGAATCTCTTAAATTCCTAAGATTTCCTTTGTCAGAGCAGTCAGGGTCTTTCTACAGATCAGTAGGTAGAATGCTTTGAATGTAAAACAGAAAAGTCCTCCAATGTTTCAAAAGCACTGTTCTTATAAAACAGGAAAAATCTTTTTGAACTGGCATCACAGATAACCTAT
Organism: Heterodontus francisci; assembly: GCF_036365525.1. NCBI lineage: Eukaryota > Metazoa > Chordata > Chondrichthyes > Heterodontiformes > Heterodontidae > Heterodontus > Heterodontus francisci. The sequence goes on from NC_090374.1 coordinate 69,293,889, forward strand.
CAGCTTCCAAAAACACAGATTGCAAAGGATAGTCTGTAAACTGCAGTACTGATTAGTTAGCAGAAAATGTTCCTGATTAATGACAATTCAGCAAACAGATTTGTTTAGATTAAAATGTTCACATTAGCTATATGACACTAGGGGCTGAATTTTAATCGCGTGCCATGCTCTGCGGCAGCACGCTTTCAACTCAGCGGCATTCCGACACGGAAGTGTCGCCGAGAAGCCCCCGCTATTACACGCAGGAGCTAATTAAAATAGAGGGGGCGGAGCAGCCGCCCCGATGACATAGAGGGGGTGGCCGCCGCGTCCCTGGCAATGGCGTCCGGTGACACCGCGCAGGCGCCGGTGCCATTTTTAAAGGGCTTTAAGCCCTTAGCAAAAATGACCATTTTTAAAGGTGTAGCACTATTAATTTTTATTGAATAAAAACTGTTGTGATGGAGGCAATTCCCCAACCCCACCCCCAAATGGTAATTTCATTGCCTGGGATAACCAAAAAGTGCCTTTTTCCCAAACCGAACTTTACCCCTCAACCTTCAAACTTTTGCCCTTCAACCCCTTCCCACCATTCACACAACCAGTCAAAATTACTTTCTCTGCTCCCCCCACCCCCACCCTGAAAATTTTATTCCTCCCCCATCCCCACCAGATTCTCGCCTCAGACCTCTGTACGGAGTTCCGAAGACGCGTGAAGCACAAATGACAGCCCTAAAATCGACTCAGGACATCTGCCGTCTGCAGATAAGTAAAATAACATATTATTAATGTTAATTTAAATATGCAGATGAAAGGCCCGCCGCAAGGTGGCGAGGGTGCTGCAGCGAGGTCCGCCCGCCGCCGGTAATACGCGGCAAGCCCTTCTCGACGTCGCAGGTTGAGGCGGGCCTCTCCCCGCAGAATTTTACCAGCCCCCATGCCACAACCCACGGCGTCTAGGGGCCGGAAAAATGCAGCCCTAGGATTCAGTTGAAGGGGATCTGATTAAACAAATTCACTGGCCCCGATTTTAATGGGGTGGGTGGTGGTGCGGGGTGCAGCGTGCAGCGTGTACACAAATCCTGAAGCGTGTGCTGTATATAGACATACTGAGAGGTCAAGGGTGGTCAAATTTAACAGTCAGCAATTTATTTCCATAAGTATTCTCCGCCTTCCACCCGAACCTGGACAGATTTACTACCTGGCTGGCAGAGGAGAGCAGGAATTCAGCGGCAGGTGGCTGCAGCTGGGGCTGGGTGGAACTGTGGAGTGGATTTTAAAATGGCGGTGAGCTTCAAACGTCACAAGCCACCGTGGCTCATTTAAATGGTCGGGGCGGACTCGCTACCCCACCCCCCTCCAAACCCCCCCACCCGATGAAGTGGAGGGGCAGGTAGTCCATCCCCAGCAATGGTGTCCGGTGCCACTGTGCATTTTGAAAGTGCTTCCAGCCCATACATTTTGATTAAATATTTGAAGGAATAGGCATTTTAAATTTAATTTAAAAACTTAAAGAAATGTTTCTATCCCCTCTCCCAACCCCCCCTTATATCCATTCAGTTCATTGCTTGCCCTCTCACCCCCCAAATTACTTACCTTGTGTACCTGACCTTCCCCCCGCCAAAGTCCATTAACTTTTAACTTCAATCCCTTCACACCATCCCCTCCGACAATCAAAATCATTTGACCCCACTCCCCCTCGCTCCCTGCACTGAAATACTTAACTGCCCCCCGCTACCCATCACTGTCCCGCATCGGATCTCCAAACCAAGATCTGAAGGCACGGCAGTGTCGGCCGCCGCCACCAATATGGCACAGAATGGACAGCGGGAGTGGGTAAGTATTTAATTCATTAATTTGCATTTTTGTGTCTATGTAAATGCTGTTTCCGATGCTGAGCGGCGGGGGGCCACCAGAAGGCCTCGCCGCCGCCGCCGGCAGTATGAGGCCAGGCATTCCTCGTGTCGAGGCCCATGGCAGGCCTCTCCCGGAGCCATTTTCCGGGCCCCCCCCCACCATGACCCCTGACGACGGGGAGTCCTGTAAAATCCAGCCCAGTGCCTGGCAGTTGAAGAAGTGATGGGGGGATGGTGGGGCGGGGTCATTATTTTTGGATGCGATCGGGGGAGGCATGGAAGGAGCCTGGGGCAAGGAATGCACAAAGCTTCCTTGTCACGCCCTGAAGAGAAATCTTGCTTCTCCTCGCCCACAAGGAAACCTAAAATAAAGTTAAAAACTTACCTGAATGGGCCTCACCCGCAGTTCCTGCAGGTTTTGCGCTGATCCGATCTGCATATTTTCAAGTTGAAACCCGCTGCCGCCTTGTGTGTGTCCTGCCCGCCTGCTTAAAAAATCAGTTTAACATTGGGAAGGCTTCAGGATCAGATGGGGGAAGTTGCTGTCCTCATTTTCACTGCTCCTCTCTACCAGTTTCCATCAAGCAGGGGGTGGTGGCACGGGGGTGTTAAGATTGAGGCCATTAAATCTGAAATGGTTATTTTTCCAAAGATGCAAGAACTTGTTTATAAAGCTGACTGTGCAGGCTGACCCAGTGGATATTGACTTTCTTCGCTGATCTAGTGTGTAAACATAAAATCTCTATACAGTGCAACACTTCAGCCACACTGAAAATCAGTTAATGTTTTGCTTCAGTCACGTTTGCATTGCATTTTAACAAGTAAACTTTGTTTTGAAGCTATATCGATCAAGGTCTATTTGTTGTGTACTTCAGCTATAGAATACAACATAGGTGCCAAACCACAGTGCTTACAGAAGATAAAAAAAAGATAACGGGGCTCGGCTGAACGTGGGCTCAAGGGGTTCAGTTCTTGTTGAAAAATGTTTAGCAAAGCAGAACACAGGTTACTATTACACGACTGACTAATATAGATGATAAAGGATTTAATAAGAGAAGCAAGGGAAGTACACGTGCACGTATACCAAATATTAAATACATTTTAAAATAAATTAAATAAAAATACCACATTTTTAAAGGGACATTGTCACTATGGTTATGATTCTTAAAAGGGGTCTCCCTGATGGCTCAGTGAGTAGCTGATTTGATGCTATTGCATCATTTCCGGGGTGCATTCAGCCTGAAGGAAGAAGATGGCTCGGTAACGTCTTCGCAGTCCGACATACTAAGGATCAGCAAATCCTTTTATGCTGGGTTGTATGGCGCGAAGCCCACAGACAGTAGAGCCTCCCAGTCCTTCCTGTCATCTATCACAGAGGTCATAGATGACAGCAGGAGGGAGAGACTGGACAAGCCGCTAACTCTGGACGAGCTGACAAAGGCCGTCGAGTCTTTCGAGACGAGTAAAACTCCCGGGAGCGACGGCTTACCGGTCGAGTTGTACTCGGCCCTGTGGCACTGGGTCGGCCCGGACCTGCTGGAAGTATACGAGAGTATGCTCCTGGCCGGCAGCATGTCAGAATCCATGAGAAAAGGCATCATCACCCTCATTTACAAGCAGAAGGGGGAGAGGGCAGAAATCAGAAATTGGCGGCCCATCTCACTGCTTAATGTTGATTACAAGATTCTGTCCAAGGTCATAGCCAGTCGAGTCAAGTCTGCTCTGGAGTTGGTGATTCACCCCGATCAGACCTGTACTGTACCCGGCAGGAAGATCTCTGATAGTCTCGCGCTACTCAGGGATACGATCGCCTACGTACGGGACAGGAGGGTGGACACCTGCCTCATCAGCCTGGACCAGGACAAGGCTTTTGACAGGATATCGCACACCTACATGATGGACGTGCTTTCCAAAATGGGGTTTGGGGAGGGAATCTGCAATTGGATCCAACTGCTCTACACAAACATCAGTAGCGCAGTCTCAATCAACGGGTGGGAATCTGAAAGTTTCCCGATCAAATCTGGAGTCAGACAGGGCTGCCCTCTGTCCCCGGTCTTGTTTGTTTGCTGTATTGAACCCTTTGCTGAGTCTATTAGGAAGGATGCGAGCATAAGAGGGGTGACAATCCCAGGCAGCGGAGGCACTCAGGTCAAAACCTCCCTGTACATGGATGACGTCGCCGTCTTCTGCTCGGATCCGCTGTCCGTGCGCAGACTGATGAGCATCTGCGACCAGTTCGAACTGGCCTCGGGAGCCAAAGTTAACCACGGCAAGAGCGAGGCCATGTTCTTTGGCAACTGGGCTGACCGATCCTTTGTCCCCTTCACCGTCAGGTCAGATTACCTGAAGGTGCTGGGGATATGGTTTGGAAGGGCCGGGGCATGCACCAAAACATGGGAGGAGCGAGTAGCCAAGGTACGACAAAAGTTGGGCATGTGGGGGCAGCGATCTCTCTCCATTGTGGGTAAGAACCTGGTCATCAGGTGCGAGGCGCTCACGTTGTTGCTCTACGTGGCGCAGGTCTGGCCCATACCCCACTCCTGCGCCGTGGCAGTCACCCGAGCCATTTTCCGCTTCGTCTGGGGATGTAAAATGGACCGGGTCCGGAGGGACACGATGTTCAAATCTCTGGACAAGGGCGGGAAAAATGTACCCAACGTGGCCCTCATCCTGATGACCACCTTCGTGTGCGGCTGCATCAAGCTGTGTGTAGATCCCCAGTACGCAAACTCCAAGTGTCACTACGTGCTGAGGTTCTATCTGTCCCCGGTGTTGCGAAGGATGGTTCCTGGTCACATTGCCGCGGAACGCTCCGTGCAGTTGGGCGGTGCCGTACCACCTATCCTTTGTGGAGCAGTTTCTGTGGGAAAAACACCTTTGACCACCGGTCCATCAGGCAGTGGTCTGCACGGAATGTCCTCAAGGCCCTACGGGAAAAGGAAACGGTGGATCCTGTCAGATGGTTCCCCGAGCAGACCGTCAAAGTCATTTGGCGGAATGCCTCATCACCAGAACTTTCAAACAAGCACCAAGACGTAGCTTGGCTGGTGGTGAGAAGGGCCCTCCCCGTCAGATCCTTCATGCACACCCGAAGTCTCGCCCCCTCCGCACAGTGCCCCCGCGTTGGCTGTGGTGGGGAAGAGACGGTCGCACACCTCCTCCTGGAATGTGCCTTTGCAAAGCAGGTGTGGAAAGAGATGCAGTGGTTTTTGTCAAGGTTCATCCCAAGCAGCTCTGTAACACAGGAGTCTGTGCTCTACGGGCTGTTCCCAGGGACGCACACCGAGACAAACATCAACTGCTGCTGGAGGACTATCAATTCGGTGAAAGACGCCCTTTGGTCTGCCCGAAACTTGCTGGTCTTCCAGCGCAAAGAGTTGTCCACCACCGAATGTTGCAGACTGGCACATTCCAAGGTCCAGGACTACGTGCTGAGGGACGCACTAAAGCTTGGGGCAGCCGCAGCAAAGGCTCAATGGGGAAAGACCACAGTGTAAGGTTCCCCCACCAAGCTGGACTGAGGGGCTGGATCACTGGGAAACCCCTCGAACTGTATCGTTAATATTCTCAATTGCTGTAAATGTAAAACTGTAATTGACATGACAATTGTGAAACAGAAGGGTTGGGAAGAAACTCATGACAGTATTGAAGGAAACTGATCTCCCTTGCAATGTTTGTATTTTTTGGTGCTGTTTGGAAACTGTTTGGCAATGTAATTTTTACAGATTTTTATGAATAAAGTATATTTTGGAAATAAAAAAAAAATAAAAATTTCCGGGGTGCATTCCCTGGTCTGTGTGGAGATGCCTAATTTGCTCTAGAATGGAGACAAGAGCTCTGCAACTGACATCAGCATCTCTAAGGAGCAGAAAGTCAGCAAGGGATCCTGCTAATGACCACCATCTGGGCACTGCTATTGAAAAGTGTTGCTGTAGGGACAGAATTGGGTTTGACAGTGGTGTCCTCCTCTGGGTAAATAACCTGCCAACACCCGCTGTCAAGGCTCCCATGTGAGCAATGATTACATGGGCAAAGTACTGGAGAGCACCTTGCTATGGTTAAGCATTGGCACAGAGATACTCACATATCATGTATCTTGTGATTTTCAAAACGTCTACTGTCCAAACAATGACATTAGGTTAAGCAGCCATGACAGTGTTTTTTCACTGTTTTGCAGATGTTTCCACAGCTAATATATTCTAAAGTAGTTTGCTTAAGCATAAACATCAAAAGAAAGCAGAATAAATCATAGAAAAGGATGCAGTTGATGATTTAATGCCATTGCATCATTCAGGGACTTCAGAGAGCACCCAATGCTGTTGAGAACAATGGGCTGGTCAACAAGGGGTTGGTCAGATAGTCAAACACTATTCCAAAATTCCCTCAATTTTGAAGTCTCTTATACATGGATCCTATCAACTTTTCTTTGTTTCTTTTCAGAGAAAAATAATAATTGCATATATTTTGTAAAGACTCATCATTTTGTCACACGTTACTCAGAAGCATATATTTGAAGTTGTCAACATGTTTTGCGTAAACTGGGAACTGCGTTCTATTTGAGGATGAAAATAATTTGGTAAAGATCCTTGACGTTTGCTGGATCAGCAGAATATCAAGGGTCCTTCTCACTTAAAGAGAGATCTTGTAAAGTTGAGTTACGAAGCTTTAGAGGGGGGCAAGGAGGGGAAATATTGTTAACTTTTGTCCAAATTTCAAATTGGTTGAGGGAGATGTATGCCTGGGTCTTGTCAGCTTTCGCAAAGCTTGGCACCTCCAAAAGCTCCAGAGTATGTATGTTATCCACTCCAACCAATGTTTCACCCATCACTTTTTCCATTCTACATTTTTCTTGTGAGCGTGTCCAAGACAGCCAGATTAAAATTTGAAGAACGAGGGCTCCAAGTGTTTGTGCTTATATTGAGTACTGTGTCATGACTGTTTAACCACTCTCACATGCTTTTGATTTATATCCTTACTGAAAATCCTCAGCTACTTTTGACTATTTTGGGAAATATATCCTAAACTGATCAACTTCATGTCTTTACTTGCTCGTTAACTAAGGTTGATGGCATTCCAGGCTTCCAGTTGTATTCAGAATCACAAATTCCCCAACAGCCAAGTCATTCATAACAAAAGTCCTTCCAGATTTTTTGACCAGTTCATTTATTTGTAATGTTATTGAATGTTTTCCCTTCTGGGATTTTATTAATTAATGAGGTTTAAGGATTGAGAAATGAACAGAAGAAGAACTGAGAAGGAAGTTGAATTAGAGTGGGAAAGAATGGTTGGATTAAAAGACAGTAAGAAAGAAACAGAAAGGAAAAGTTAATAAAAATTGACATTTTAAAAATCTCCCAACAACAATTCACTATCTGAAGGAGTGAGACTCCACACTTTTAATTGTTTATTTTCTGGGCAAGGGAAGTTTACTGACAGTAATTAACAATTATCACATCATTAAATGGGTACTTATGCTATTAGTTACTAGACTTAACGTTCTATGGCAAGTTTAACAAGCAACTAATGTGTAAGTGCAGCAACTTCATGAAAATCGCAGGAATTTTCACATAGTTAATGTTAGATCGGCACAAATTGGCAGGCAACTTGTGATTTGCAATTCACGGAGTATCTCTTCCTTGTCACAAGTTGTTTGGCAATTTACATATTAATATGGTGTATATCATTCAGATGCCACTATTATTTCAGCAAATTCTGGGCCATTGTGTTTTATGTTTCCATTATCATGAATTTTAATTTTTCTTAGTTTTATTGAAAAGAACTATTTGCAGATAAAACTATTATATTTATGAAAAAATATGCATAAAAAATAATTACATATTGGTGTGAAGTATAACAACAGGATCAATATTTGGTTATTTACTTGACTTGGAGCAAACAAATGTTCTTATTTTGTATTTAATTTGTATTTTATAGGAATTAAGAAAGGCTGAGCTGGTAGGCCAAACCTTAGTAATGCCAGCTATTGCAGGGATGGATTTTGTGAAGTCGGAAGGCATTTTAACTTTCCAACCAGGGCAATCGAGCGTTGCATTAGACATTGTCCTTACTCCAGAGCTGGCATCTTCAAATCCATTGCCCAAGCGATTTCAAGTGGTACTCTACAACCCAACTGCAGGAACTCAGCTGGATAAGGATTACAACATAGCAAACATCACAATAGTCACAGATGCTACCTCTCAGTTCTTCTGGGGTTTAGTTGATCAGTTGTACCAACCCCTTGATGATGACTTAATAAATCAAATTCTTCAGAAACTGCAAAACAAGATTTATACAGAGGCCACAGGAGAACAACTCAGTGCAGTAGTGAAAGTGTTAGAAAAGGTAAAACTTGCAATTTAAGACAAACATTTATTCGAAACAACTTTGATATCATAATGCATACAAGTATAATTATAAGGGAAAAAGCCTGACTTTAAAAAAAATTTGTTTTCAAACATTTGCTTATCACTGAGTAAACCTGCCTGCTTTGAAAGTGCGGTAATTACATACATTACAGATAAGAAAGCATAATAACTTAGAATCATACATGTAGATTTTAGTTTTGGCATTAAAAAGTAGACATAGATGTCTGTAACTGAACAGTAAATTGGCTAGAAGCTGGTTCCACTTGAGTTACTGTGTGTCCTGTGCTAATTTCTGGCAGGCTCTGGAGTGGGTGGCGGAATGGAGAAAATTTATATCAAATAGGAGATTATCAGCCTGGGACATTGTGAGACATCAGAGAACCTTTTCAAATGGGAGCTATTTAAATACCAAATATATGTGTAACTTACTGTGATTTATAGATAATAGACACTTTCTGTTTGGAAGAAACTTATAGGAAATATTCCATTCTCCATTGCTGTCCCTGGACAAGTGCAAAGTTGGCTCTCTTGAGGCCAAAGGCACTGCAGCCCTGGTTTATGCCGCTTTTGCACCCTCCACTTACACCTAGGCCTTTGCATTGTGGGAGTCATTTTAGAATTCTCACTTTGCCTGGCATACTTGGAGGAAGATTCTGTCCAGCCATTTTTTTTTTCCATTATAATTTTGTTACCGTAAGTCAGAATTTAATGGGTTAATTTGTTTATGATCCATTAGGTGATACAGGAAGGAGAGAAGAGGCCAGTCAGTGACACCAATAGGGGACTACTTTATAATAATCTTTGTGCACTACTAGACCCTACACGCAAGGATACAAAAGGATTCAGTCAGTTGGCTGGTGTGACTGAGAGGTTTGCCTTCTCGCTCCTCACTGATGTAGAATGTGGATCAACTGGTCAGAGGTAAAATTATTTAAGCATATTGATATTTTATAGGATTAGTGAATAAAGCAGTAACATCCCTCTAGGGGTTGAATGTAATGCTTCGAGTACTTGAATATGTTAGTAGCTTTCAGTAAATGCCAACAAAGGTGAGTATCATAAGGCAGACCCAGAAATACCTAGGAATTGTAAATAGCTTTTTTAGTTCCAAGTATTCTTTAAGTAAATGGGGAAAGAATGTAACCTTATTTTTCACCTCAGAGTAGAAATGTCATCGCAATCATCAGAGGGCCACCACTAGGTATACACAAATGTTAATTTCAGACTGTATTGACTATGCATTGTATTGACAGTAAAATATTGCTCATAGAAAATGGGATGATATTTGTGACCATGAGCACTGGAAAATCAGCAACACATTGAGCTCTTTTCCTATTAGCTTACAGCAAAAATTAAATCCTTTTTTTTCCTCGTGATCTTGGTTTGCGAACATACTCAAATCTCCACAACGTGAAATAACCATTTGCCAGTTTTGCCGTTTTATATGACTAAAAGAGCAAAGTAATTCTTGTTACTTTGACATGACTACAAGGCAGAAACTGATTTGGTACAAAAGTGACAAAAACTACAATGTTCTGGTTTAGAGATCCATATTTTATCAATATTTATTTTAGAGTATTTAGGGATAAAATTCAACCTTGGTGGAGGTGCAAAAGGAACGGTAAGTGGAATGGCATTAGTTACCCTGCTTAATCTTCCCTTCTTTCAAAGTTAGTGGAAAGGAATATTGGGTGTGCACACTACAGGCCATTCCACTCCCCTTTTTTGTGCCTCTGCTGAAGTTGAAATTTTACCACATAAATCTTTATAAAATTAGCTATTTTATTAGTTATTATTTATTAGTTATTAAATTATAATTATGAAATTTAGATTAATTTTAAACCTTCCAAACACCATAGAATCTCATTACTCCCTAATAGTATATGTGTTCATAAAAATCGGAAAAATACCCAGTTTTATCATATCCCTTATCAAAAAAGGTTTTTTGTTTTATTTTAAAGGACTGAATTGGGATTAGAGCAATTATGACTGGTTAAATCTGTAGATTGCTATCTCATCAAAAAAAGACAAAGCAACATCATTAAGTCCCCAGAAAATATAATTCGACCATTTTGCAAACCTCTTTGGTGACATTGTAGATCTTATGTCATTTCTTTTTCATTTGGTCAAAAGAAATCATGTTAATATTATGCCTTTGAAAATGTCACAATGGGAATATTCATGTTTCACTGATCCAACCTGTCAGAAACCAAGGGCTGAATTTTTGGGCTCCCCTGAGACATGATGGGGTGGTGGTGCTGGAAATCCCGGCGCCGGCCAGTACGTAGTTTCAGGATGCTGTTCCTGGTGCCGGCAATGTTAAACAGGGTGGGAGGAGGCTGGGACAGGGTTCCCTCTCACCTCCCTTTAGAGACCCATTAATGTAGTTTAAAAGCTTGTTAAGAGCTTGTTGGAGAGGGAGGGTGGAATTTTAAAGGGGGTGCACAAGTTTCAGGATGTGTCTGTTGCAGATCAGTTGAAGGGAGGCAGGTACAGAGTGGGGTGCCTGTCAGGGAAACTCCCTGACCCCATACGAGCATGAGTGGGGAAATAGGGAAGTCAGCATTGGGTAAGGAGGTGCCCTTGGCCCTGCACAGGTGGCAGGGAGAGTTGGCACTCAGCACTTGGGCATTGAACGGGGTCGTCACCTCCCTGGCATTGCAGGACAGAAGAGTAGGGTGAAGGCTGCCAAGGATGTTTGTGCAGCTATGTTTCCAAAAGGAAGGCTGCCGCTGCCAATGACTGTCTGATTTTGGGCCCAGTGGCAAAAGGATAACAACCTCCAGAGGAACAGACAGAGCCCTGAGCAGCAGGAGGATACAGCAGAGGAAAGAGGAGCAAGAAGGCAATGGAGGCCATGCCCTCAACACAAGATCTACCGCTAAAGATAGAACTACCTGGGCATTGGGTTTTGCAGCCAGTCAGATTCATCCACAGGCAGGGCTTCCATTCCCTCAATGTTCAACTGGTCTACGACCACAACAAGTGCTTTCCTGGCAGCTGCCATGGCTCCTTCATCCTCTGCCAATCGACACTGCCTCAGATTATCACGCCAAAGTTCAAAGTGTGTGAATAGATTCTAGGGGATAAAGGATATCTGTTATGATGATGGAAACACATCTCCCCAGAGGCTTTGCCCTCATCGTGGAGGATCCTGTTACGTCTTTCACCACCTCATGTCACTTTACCTGTCATGGCAGCAATAAAAGGAGTCTTGGATGTGTGTCATCATTTATACAGTGTACAGAGAGGAAATCAGTTCACAGGGACAGTAAGAAGACACCCCAGAGACCCAATCAGTGCTTTGCCCGATACGATGACCTCGTTGCTCAGCCAATCTTATGCGATGCTCCCCTTGTGACCTCAGAGAAGGTGGAGGCAGCCTGCTTATTTGTCTCTTCTTGCAGTTGAGATGCATGTAGTGGTCATCCTCGTCATGGAGGTGCCTGTGGAGCATCTCCAGAGGCTGCTGCATCTGCATCATTTCAGGGGCAGTCTCCATCACTTGGACCTGCTGCATAGCTGGTCCCTCATTCAGGGGCCAAGGACACCTCCATAACATCCTTAGCCTTTGCTGGGGGTGCTGGATATCTGTTGGAGGACAGCAGCTGGGACACAACTGGTATCCTCTCCAAAAATCTCTGCCCAACAGAGTGATCCACACTACCCAGTGTCTCATGGATCCTGTGGACGTCAGTGTGCTGTTCCTGCATCCACTCTGAGTGATGCTGTATATGGCTGTCCAAGAGGTTGCTAACTCTCGCTATGGCGGAGCTCATGTGATTCAGGCCCCGAACCATTGTGGTGCACATGAGCTGGATGGACTCCTCCAATCTCTGCCCAAGCCCCCGCACAGTTTCAGGGAATTCCGACATGTGGGAACACATCTGCTGTTGCTGGTCTAAGTAGAGCATCCTTTCCAGTGACCCATGAGGCCCTGCATCTAAGCCCAGCTGAGCACGGCTGTGTTTGTCCTCCCTCATCTGAGGGGAACTGCCTCTGCCTCTGGCACCTCCTTCTGCACACTAGTAATGTGATCATCACCCTGTGCCACCATTTGTACACATGCGCGAGGACCCACCAAGGTGAGAGTGTTAGTGCTGGTGAATGGTGTGCTTATAAGGTGTGACGGACGGTGCTGCTGCTGCTTCTTCCTTGTGCTGCTCTGACCCCACGGAGGGAGGGGGAGAGGGCGCCATGGGATGGACATCTGCAGCTGTGGGACACACAAGAAGAGATGATGAGAGCCAGCCTAGGAGAGTAGAAACTGCTGCAGTGCTGAGTCTACCTAATGTTACTCAGTGTGTGAATTGCTGTCAGATTACTGCACCCCTTAATGACCACTTTGTAATCGCCAGATCCACCAGGAGCTCTCGATTCGCCAGGCCCGACTGCCTCCTGTCTCACTATCCTGGCTATCTCCATTGCTGTCTGCTGCATGGGGTTTATTAGATAGTGGAAGGGCACCCCTTCTCCCGTAGGGGCCTCTCCCTCTCATTGAGTGCGTAATTCTCCTTCAAGCACAAAAGAGAGCGAGATAGGGCACTGCTGTCCTCTGTGTCCAATGTCATCTGCCCCTATCCCATTAGGAGCTGCATGTCTCAGTGGTGACAGGTCCTCAGTAGCTGTGAGCCATTCTGAGAGGTCAGTAAGTGCACTAGGCGCAAACCTCTCCCATGTTCAGTAGCAGCATGTGCCTGAGGCTCCTTTTGGCTGCTAGAGGGTGCAAGCCCTGAGAGCTTTACAATGGGTTGGATTGCATTTACCTTGGCAGAAAGTATGAGATTGTTGAAACATTTTCGGCATTGGATCCCAGTTCTCCTTGTTTCACTTCTGCTGCTAATGGCGGCAGCAGTCTGGAGCCAGGCCTGTTTGGTCTCTGCTGGTGGCCTCCTCCTGCCACCCTCCAGGAATAGGACTTCCCTGCTCTTCCAACATGAGATTCAGATCCACATCAATGAGCCAAGGGGCAGCCCTGTCCTGGGTTCCAGGCCTCCAGCTCTCTTGACTCATATCACCTCTCTTTGGATGAGTCGAAGGCTTTGGCACAATCCCCAGTTCTCTTCTTCAGGGCAGCCAGCAGCCTCAGTGGTGGCTGCCGTGGGGAATCTAAATGAGTCCCACAATTGTTCTGACCCGCCTCCGCTCCGCCACCACTGGCTCTAATTGGACAGGAAACTCGTCTCCGTATCAATTAAGTGCTCGCCCCCATGATAATAACTTTAATCAGTTTCCCACCGGAGGCGGGTTTCTGACTGAAACAAACCTGGCTCCTGTATCCTGCCTCAGTGATTAAAAATTCAGCCCCAAGATCACAATACTGTTGGCCTTCTTTCCATGGGGTTCTCCATGGTTTGTGCTCCCATGTGAAGGTCTACTGAAATATTGTGGAAAACTTAGGTCAGTTCAATTTGTACACAGTCTACATTGTCACTGATGAGACTCCCTTCACCGCCTGTGGCAGATTCACCTGTCATTGACACCTCGGTCCAGAAAAGGACTTGGACTTACACTTGCATGCATGCATAAGCCCCTCTAGGCCTATAATGAAATAGCTGGGTGAAATTGCAAGGGTAGTATGGGAAGGACTGTGGATATATCCTCACAGTTGTCCCTTGCTGTAACAAGGGATGGTTTAAGAAACACCAGCTTCCCTGGAGCACAATATAGAAGGGAAAATATGTAGGATAGAACCACGAATGGTCCCGGTTCTGCCCAAAAGTGCATGTCTACTCCTTCCCTCTTAGATTCAGAAGTTTTAGCTTGATTTCTCTACTTGCAGTCATCAACTTGTTTTTAACAGTTATTTATATCTATCTGTTTTAAAAAAAAAAGACAGTTGATTTACCATTTCTGTCATCTAGTCTGGTCCCAAAAAAAAATTCATCCAGTCCCTCCCTTCCTTGTCTCCCATTCTCTTTTCCTTGGAATTTTGTGGACATAAATTTCTGTGGTGCCAACTCGGTCTTTTGTGTTGCTGCCTGTAGCAAAACATCTGAGAAGAACATTGAAAATATTTGTAATATGGAATTGGGGGAAGATCACACAGCTTGCAATGCTATTTTGAAAGAAAAAAGTGTGAAAGCAACAGTCCAATGAATTTCTCTACTTTTGATGATGGTCCATGGGAAAGGCTTCCTCTGCTGTGTCCAGACTGGCCAAGACAGTGTGGGAAAATGGCGCACAGACACAGAACACAAAAGTCCAAGTGTCTCAAGCCTGCGTCCTCAGTACCTTGCTCTACGGCAGCAAGGCCTGGACAACGTACGTCAGCCAAGAGCGACGTCTCAATTCATTCCATCTTCTCTGCCTCCGGAGAATCCTTGGAATCAGGTGGCAGGACCGTATCTCCAACACAGAAGTCCTCAAGGCGGCCAACATCCCCAGTTTGTACACACTACTGAGCCAGCGGCGCCTGAGATGGCTTGGCCATGTGAGCCGCATGGAAGATGGCAGGATCCCCAAGGACACATTGTACAGCGAACTCGTCACTGGTACCAGACCCACCGGCCGTCCATGGCTCCGCTTTAAAGACGTCTGCAAACGCGACATGAAGTCCTGTGACATTGATCACAAGTCGTGGGAGTCAGTTGCCAGCAATCGCCAGAGCTGGCGGGCAGTCATAAAGGCGGGGCTAAAGCGTGGCGAGTCGAAGAGACTTAGCAGTTGGCAGGAAAAAAGACAGAAGCGCAAGGAGAGAGCCAACTGTGTAACAGCCCTGTCAACCAATTTTATCTGCAGCACCTGTGGAAGAGACTGTCACTCTAGAATTCGCCTTTATCGCCACTCCAGGCACTGCTCCACAAACCACTGACCACCTCCAGGCGCTTACCCATTGTCTCTCGAGACAAGGAGGCCAAAGAAGAAGATGATGGTCCATGCATTTGTACATGGAAGATGAATTGCTCTCAAAGGGTAAATAATCAATACTCGAGAGATTAACTGCCCAAGTCTTGGAACATGCATCAGAAGCACACCCAGGATTTTCCAAACGCTTAAAAGTCACAGAAGCAAAATCAAGTCGAAATGATCTAATTGTTTTTTTTGTTGCTAGTGAAGAGAAGCAGGTGTTTGTGTCTCCTTTCTCTGTTAGCAATTACTCGAAGCATACAACCAACGGATCAGATCAAAGCTATGCAGTCCTGCCACATCCATTTGTGAATCGTAGTGAGCAATTAAACAACTAACCAGAGGAGGAGACTCCACAAATATCCCCATCCTCAACGATGGAGGAGCCCATCAGATCATTGCAACAGAAAAGGCTGAAGCATTGGTGACCATCTTCAGCCAGAGATGCCAAGTGGATGATCCATCTCTACCTCCTCCTGAGGTCCCCAGCATCACAGATGCCAGTCTTCAGCCAATTCGATTCACTACACGTGATATCAAGAAATGGCTGAAGGCACTGGATACTGCAAATGCTATGGATCCTGACAACATCCTGTCTGTAGTACTCAAGACATGTTCTGCAGAACTAGTCGTGTCCCTAGCCAAGCTGTTCCAGTACAGCTACAACCCTGGCACCTACCCGACAATAAGAAAAATTGTCCAGGCATATGCTGTCGACAAAAAGCAGGTCAAATCCAATCCGGCCAATTACCACCCCATCAGTCTACTCTCGATCATCAGCAAAATGATGGAAGGTGTCGTCGACAGTGCTATCACGCGCCACTTAAACAGCAATACCTGTTCACTGATGCTCAGTTTGGGTTCTGCCAGGGCCACTCGGCTCCTGACCTCATTACAGCTTTGGTCCAAACCTGGACAAAAGAGCTGAACTCAAGAGGTGTCCCTTGATATCAAGATTGCAAGTGTGGCATCAAGGAGCCCTTGCCAAATTGAAGTCAATGGGAATCAGGGCGAAACTCTCCACTGGTTGGAGTCATATCTAGCACAAAGGAAGATGGTTGTGGTTGTTGGGGGCCAATCCTCTCAATCCCAGGACATCACTGCAGGAGTTCCTCAGGGTAGTGTCCTAGGCCTAATCATCTTCAGCTGTTTCATCAATGACCTGCCCTCCATCGTAAGGTCAGAAGTGGGGATGTTCGCTCATGATGGTATAATATTCAGTACCATTCGCAACTCCTCAGATATTGAAGCAGTCCATGTCCATATGCAGCAAGACCTGAACAACATTCAGGCTTGGGCTGATAAGTGGCAAGTAACATTTGTGCCACACAAGTGCCAGGCAATGGCGATCTCCAACATGAGAGAATCTAACCATCTCCCCTTTACATTTAACGGCATTACCATCACTGAATCCCCCACTATCAACATCCTGGGGATGACCAGAAAATGAACTGGAGCAGCCATATCAATACTGTAGCTACTAGAGCAGGTCAGAGGCTGTGCATTCTGCGATGAGTAACCCATCTACTGACTCCCCCAAAACCTGTCCACCATCTACAAGGCACAAGTCAGGAGTGTGATGGAATACTCTCCACTTGCCTTGATGAGTGCAGCTCCAATAACACTCAAGAAGCTCCAGGACAAAGCAACCCACTTGATTGGCACCTTAACCACCACCTTAAACATTCATGCCCTTCACTACCGATGCACAGTGGCAGTCGTGTGTACCATATACAAGATGCATTGCAGCAACTCACCAAGGCTCGTAAGACAGCACCTTCCAAACCTGCAATCTCTTCCACCTAGAAGGACAAGGGCAGCAGACGCATGGGAACAACACCACCTGCAAGTTCCCCTCCAAGCCACACACCATCCAGGCTTGGAAATATATCATGGTTCCTTCACTGTCACTGGATCAAAATCCTGGAACTCTCTCCCTAACAGCACAATGGGTGTACCTGCCCCAGATGGACTGCAGTGGTTCAAGAAGGTAGCTCATCACCACCTTCTCAAAAGCAATTAGGAATGGGCAACAAATGCTGGCTTAGCCAGCAGTGCCCACATCCCATGAAATGAATAAAAACAAAACATTATGTAAATATTGACTAACTGCTGAAACAGCTCCAATGAAGGTTTCAAAGTGCCAATTGCCAAGAAAGTGAATGTCGTCATTCAGATAGCATGATCATATTAGTGATTCAGGATGACTTGGCAGTTTAGCTGATATCAAACAGCATGCTTTCAGTCTCTGTTCCAGAAATTAGATGCATTTCAACAGATCTAGCATGCTGATTAGACTCTACTAGCCTGGTAGAATCTCTCGTGAGCTATGTAATCTGATTTCTTTATTCAAAGCCAGTTACTTTACACCTTTCCAGTGCTTCAAACCAGAATGCCTAAAAATGTCCAAACCATTTGTGTGTAATTTTGTTCAATTTGCACAAAATTGCTTTAGAAAATAGTGCATGCATATTTACATTTAAATTCTCTGCTGTGCTAGTCAATGATGAACAGTTTAGATCGAGTTCTGACCTTGTTCTTTTATCTAAGTTACAGCGGATGAGCAGGAAAATATCTGTAGTAATTCACTCTCTCTGATTTTACAAAGATATTGGAAAAAGTCAGCCGAATGGAGCAAAGTGGATAGCTTTTTTTTATATGTTCGTGGGATGTGGGCGTCGCTGACAAGACCAGCATTTATTGGGGCCGTTGTCAGACAATAGGGTCTGGGTGTCACCCATCTTCATTCCATTTTAATAAAGTGGAGTTTTTTCGCACCCATTGATTTGAGATTGGATTTGGAGACACCATGTCTGCCATACCATTGTTAACCCTAAAGCCTGGAGAGAAGTAATCATTATCAGAGAATGGGTCATTTAGATTTCTGTGCCTTCTCTAAGGTTCATTGTTACGGACAAGTGAGGAGGGGTCGAAGGGCTTCTCTCTTTTCCCTCTCCTTGTTTGACAACAACAGGTTTAATTCTTTCTTAAAGTGGATATCCTTGCCAATTCAGTAGGTGTTTGATTACTTACTTGCTATGATCATAACAAGAGCCAATCGGACAGGTTTTCTTGAGTTAACAAAGAAAGACGTTAATTTTATGGTACCTAATCCGAACTAATTAAAATAATAAATGTGCCAACTTTCACTCTCACACACACTCTGGAGGAGTACACACAACCAAATAAATTACAGGGTGGGGAAAGAAGATTGGTTGACTTAGAGTTCCATAGAAAAAAAGGCGTTTGGTGCTTCGGCTGGCTTCTAGTTGAGTTTCGTGGTCCTGAGGCTTTTAGTTTGAAGAGGTAGATGACTGTTTCAGTGGGTCTCTTGGAGACACCAATGTGGATGATTTCATCCAGCAGGGTTTCTGATTGTAGCCAGAGTATGCAAAGGTGGTCAGTCAACAGGCAAGATTTGAAAGCTTTCAAGCTGGAATGGAGAGAGAAACCCCCACTTAGGTTTACACATGTCAGAGTCCAGTTGTTTTTTCTCTCTCTGCTTCAGAAAGACTCAAGCTTAAAACCACAGATGGGGAGGGGTTTGTCACATGACAGTCACTCAGTCATTCAAATATCACAGTTAGCAGTATTTCTCTCTTGCTAAAAAGAACAGGTAGTTCTTTTAAAATTCCTGGGTCTTGGTTCTTGCTGGGGCATGAGCAGTCTCCATCCTCACAAGCATTGCTGTGTAGGATACAGTGTTGCAAATTGGGTAGCCATCTTAAACATCCAGCAGTCATCCTTTTAGCTGGTCTTTTTTAAATGTCTTTAATAAAAATAAATTCCGATCTCCAGTCAGTGAATTCAAGAAAATTATCATTCAACAAAGCATATTAATGTACCACCTCCCCACCACGCAAAATGAAATGTGACAACAGGAACATTTCATTATGAGGTCACAAATTAAAAAGAAACTGTACACACACACTCATCAGCAAAACCATGCTCTGGTTTATTTTTGTTTTAAATCTGGGATGGTTCCATGCTGAGCTAAATCTTTGATAAAGCGTCAGCTATCACCATGCAATATGGATAATCTTCAGGTGGTAAGGTTACAGAAGCAGGCTCCAACGAAAAAGCCTTCCATTACGAGTTTTGAATCTCTCTATAAAGGTCAAAAGTTTGTGGTCAGTATAAGCTACAGTCCCTCGTTATTCGTTTTGGACATATACCTCAAAATTAGGTACATTGCAGAGTTGGGCAGGCCTGTCACTACCTGGTTCCTCAGCCTTTGGAAAGGTGCTGGATGGGACATTTCTCAATCCAAAGGATATCACCCAGCACTGGAATAAGCCATCTAGGATGACAAAAGCCGAGATCTCTTTAGCTCGGGGTGGGGGTTAAGGGAACTTGCCAGTACCCTTTTAACAAGTCTATTTTGATTATGTAGGTGGTGTTTCCTACTCTATACAGTCTTCCAAGCGGGGGATTGGGTAGGAATCAGCTCTGGTCACTGCGTTAATCTGCCTGTAATCAATGAGCCATCGGGTTTGGACACCAGCACAACTGGGGACCTCCAACTGCTCTGACTGGGCTCAATCAGCTTGTGTTCCAGTATATACTGAATTTCTTCCCGAACTTGGGTCAGTTTCCTGGGACCTAGGTGATAGGGATTTTGTTTTATGAGAGGGGTCTCTATTACATCCACGTCGTGTAGGGTGAGGGTTGTGCACCCTGGTATGTCCCTGCCGATCACTCTAAACACTGCGAGCAGCCTTGTTAGGTCTCCTCTCTGTTAAATAGGAGAGTACAGTGTCTGATTTCCCTAACATTTCAGCGTTAGCTAACTGGACGATAGGGGGTTTAATTTGGGAATTCTCCAGGCCTCCTTCTAATTCATCCTCACTGACCCTTTCGTTCTCCTCTTTCCTGACAGCCTGACAAACCTGTGCTTGTTTGTCTCCTTCCCGGCTGTGATACCATTTTAGCATATTGATGTAGCACAGCCTTTGCTTTTTCCTGCGATCTGGGGTTTCAAATATATAATTCACCTTGCTAATTCTCTTTACTACTCTGTCTGGACCACTGAACTGGGCTTTCAATGGTTCTCCCTGTATTGGTAATAGCACTAGCGCGTGGTCTCTGGGCTAAGATGTTCTGGCCTTGGCATGTTTATCTGCCTGCCTTTTCATAGCTGTACCCTGATCCGACTGGATCTCAGCAGGCAGTCCATATTGAGTGAAGAATTGGGTTAGCCCCTCCACCATTACCTTGGCAGAAATTGTTCTTGGAGGGATAGCCTCTGAAAATCGAGAAGCCACATCCATAATGGTGAGAAGATACTGTCAGCCCCCTTTTGTTTTCAGCAGGGGCCCCACACTATCTACCAACACTCTGCTGAATGGTTCCCCAAAACCCAGTATGGGAATTAGGGGTGCAGGTTTTATTGCAGGTTGAGGCTTCCCCACAACCTGGCACATTTGGCAAGTCTGACAGAACTCCACCACATCCTTGTGAAGTTATGGCCAGTGAAAATGCTGTCTGATGTGGGTTTGGGTTTTTCTGATACCGACATGACCAGCCATTGAAATCTCATGGGCTATTCTCAATATTTCTCTACGGCACCTTGGTGGCATCACTACCTGGTGAACCACTGTCCACTCTTCATCTGCAGGTCTGTGAGGAGGTCTCCAATTCCTCATCAACACATCATCCTTTAAATAGTAGCACTCTGGAACTCCCGCTGCTTCAGCTTCAGTTTGGACAGTCTGTGCTAACTTTTTTAACCCTGGGTCGGCTTGCTGAGCCTCGACCAAGGAGGGCCTGTTTAACACATTCTTTGGGTCCTCTAACTTCCCAAAGAAGGTTTCAGATAACCAGACAGTAGGGTCGTCTATCTGCAGCGCCAGCTCAGTCTCCTCTGGTGGAGCTTGTTTGGCCATGGACCGGGTCACCACACAGTCAGGAAAAATGCTAGAGACCTTTTCCTGTAACTGCCCTGTCTCTCTGACCTCTTTCAGTCTCTCTAAAACTACTGGGGAAACTGCAACCGGTGCCACCACCAGATCATTACCCAGGAGCAGGTCGACCCCATCCACAGGTAAACTAGGGTTGATCCCCATGGTTACTAGTCCTGATACAAGGTTGCACTCCAGGTGCACCCGGTATAAACGTGTGGGCATATACTTTCCTCTGATACCATTTACTAGCACTCTTGCATTCAGTGCACTCTCTGGGGGAAAGGTCATGCCTTCTCCCAGCAGCAGGGATTGGGTGGCTATGTATCCCACAGATCAACGATTCTCAGAAGACCGCCATCATTAACAACGAGCTCAGTAGACTCAATGTAGACATTGCAGCACTTCAGGAGACTCGCCTCCCCGCAAGTGGATCTCTAGCAGAGCAAGACTACACCTTCTTCTGGCAGGGCATGGATCCTGAAGAATCAAGACAGCATGGAGTGGGCTTCGCCATCAGAAACTCCTTGCTCAGCATGATAGAGCCTCCCTCAAATGGCTCGGAACGCATACTGTCCATCCGACTGCTCACCACCTCTGGTCCAGTACACCTACTCAGCATCTATGCTCCAACACTCTGCTCCCCACCTGAAGGTAAAGATCAGTTCTACGAGGAACTCCATAACATCATTAGCAGCATCCCCAACACCAAACACCTATTCCTGCTGAGGGACTCTAATGCCAGGGTTGGGGCCGACCATGACTCATGGCCCTCCTGCCTTGGGCGCTATGGCGTTGGAAGGATGAATGAGAACGGGCAGAGACTGCTTGAGTTGTGTACCTATCATAACCTCTGCATCACCAACTCGTTCTTTCACACTAAATCTTGTCACCAGGTTTCATGGAGGCACCCAAGATCGCGTCGTTGGCACCAGCTAGACCTCATTATCACAAGGCGAGCCGCCTTAAACAGTGTTCAAATCACGCACAGCTTCCACAGTGCGGACTGCGACACCGACCACTCCCTGGTGTGCAGCAAGGTTAGACTGAGACCAAAGAAGTTGCATCATTCCAAGCAGAAGGGCCACCCGCGCATCAACACGAGCAGAATTTCTCACCCACAGCTGTTACAAAAATTTCTAAATTCACTTGTAACAGCCCTTCAAAACACTCCCACAGGGGATGCTGAGACCAAGTGGGCCCACATCAGAGACGCCATCTACGAGTCAGCTTTGACCACCTACGGCAAAAGTGCGAAGAGAAATGCAGACTGGTTTCAATCTCATAATGAAGAGCTGGAACCTGTCATAGCCGCTAAGCGCATTGCATTGTTGAATTACAAGAAAGCCCCCAGCGATTTAACATCCGCAGCACTTAAAGCAGCCAGCAGCACTGCACAAAGAACAACCAGGCGCTGCGCAAATGACTACTGGCAACACCTATTCAGTCATATTCAGCTGGCCTCAGACACCGGAAACATCAGAGGAATGTATAATGGCATGAAGAGAGCTCTTGGGCCAACCATCAAGAAGATCGCGCCCCTCAAATCTAAATCAGGGGACATAATCACTGACCAACACAAACAAATGGACCGCTGGGTTGAGCACGACCTAGAACTGTACTCCAGGGAGAATGCTGTCACTGAGACTGCCCTCAATGCAGCCCAGCCTCTACCAGTCATGGATGAGCTGGACATACAGCCAACCAAATCAGAACTCAGTGATGCCATTGATTCTCTAGCCAGCGGACAAGCCCCTGGGAAGGACAGCATTACCCCTGAAATAATCAAGAGTGCCAAGCCTGCTATACTCTCAGCACTACATGAACTGCTATGCCTGTGCTGGGACGACGGAGCAGTACCCCAGGACATGCGCGATGCCAATATCATCACCCTCTATAAAAACAAAGGTGACCGCGGTGACTGCAACAACTACCGTGGAATCTCTCTGCTCAGCATAGTGGGGAAAGTCTTTGCTTGAGTCGCTCTGAACAGGCTCCAGAAGCTGGCCAAGCGCATCTACCCTGAGGCACAGTGTGGTTTTCGTGCAGAGAGATCGACCGTTGACATGCTGTTCTCTCTTCGTCAGATGCAGGAGAAATGCCGTGAACAACAGATGCCCCTCTACATTGCTTTCATTGATCTCACCAAAGCCTTTGACCTCGTCAGCGGACGTGGTCTCTTCAGACTACTAGAAAAGATTGAATGTCCACCAAAGCTACTAAGTATCATCACCTCATTCCATGACAATATGAAAGGCACAATTCAACATGGTGGCTCCTCATCAGAGCCCTTCCCTATCCTGAGTGGCGTGAAACAGGGCTGTGTTCTCGCACCCACACTTTTTGGGATTTTCTTCTCCCTGCTGCTTTCACATGCGTTCAAGTCCTCTGAAGAAGGAATTTTCCTCCACACAAGATCAGGGGGCAGGTTGTCCAACCTTGCCCGTCTAAGAGCGAAGTCCAAAGTACGGAAAGTCCTCATCAGGGAACTCCTCTTTGCTGACGATGCTGTTTTAACATCTCACACTGAAGAGTGCCTGCAGAGTCTCATCGACAGGTTTGCGGCTGCCTGCAATGAATTTGGCCTAACCATCAGCCTCAAGAAAACGAACATCATGGGGCAGGACGTCAGAAATGCTCCATCCATCAATATTGGCGACCACGCTCTGGAAGTGGTTCAAGAGTTCACCTACCTAGGCTCAACTATCACCAGTAACCTGTCTCGAGATGCAGAAATCAACAAGCGCATGGGAAAGGCTTCCACTGCTATGTCCAGACTGGCCAAGAGAGTGTGGGGAAAATGGGGCACTGACACGGAACACAAAAGTCCGAGTGTATCAGGCCTGTGTCCTCAGTACCTTGCTCTATGGCAGCGAGGCCTGGACAATGTGGGCGGCACAGTGGCGCAGTGGTTAGCACCACAGCCTCACAGCTCCAGCGACCCGGGTTCAATTCTGGGTACTGCCTGTGTGGAGTTTGCAAGTTCTCCCTGTGTCTGCGTGGGTTTTCTCCGGGTGCTCCGGTTTCCTCCCACAAGCCAAAAGACTTGCGGGTTGATAGGTAAATTGGCCATTATAAATTGCCCCTAGTATAGGTAGGTGGTAGGGGAATATAGGGACAGGTGGGGATGTGGTAGGAATATGGGATTAGTGCAGGATTAGTATAAATGGGTGGTTGGTGGTCGGCACAGACTCGGTGGGCCGAAGGGCCTGTTTCAGTGCTGTATCTCTAAACTAAACTAAAATGTATGTCAGCCAAGAGCGACGTCTCAATTCATTCCATCTTCGCTGCCTCCAGAGAATACTTGGCATCAGGTGGCAGGACCATATCTCCAACACAGAAGTCCTCAAGGCGGCCAACGTCCCCAGCTTGTACACACTACTGAGTCAGCGGCGCTTGAGATGGCTTGGCCATGTGAGCCGCATGGAAGATGGCAGGATCCCCAAAGACATATTGTACAGCGAGCTCGCCACTGGTATCAGACCCACCGGCCGTCCATGTCTCCGCTTTAAAGACGTCTGCAAACGCAACATGAAATCCTGTGACATTGATCACAAGTCGTGGGAGTCAGTTGCCAGCGTTCACCAGAGCTGGCGGGCAGCCATCAAGACGGGGCTAAAATGTGGCGAGTCGAAGAGACTTAGTAGTTGGCAGGAAAAAAGACAGAGAGGCGTAAGGGGAGAGCCAACTGTGCAACAGCCCCGACAAACAAATTTTTCTGCAGCACCTGTGGAAGAGCCTGTCACTCTGGAATTGGCCTTTATTGCCACTCCAGGCGCTGCTTCACAAACCACTGACCACATCCAGGCGCGTATCCATTGTCTCTCGAGATAAGGAGGCCAAAGATGGGAAGATGGGGGGCTTACTCACCTCACTCGAGGGGTAAGGGGTCACTTTTCCTCTGGACACAAAATCCTGGTAACTCTCAGGGATTTTGTTAAGTTTTTCCGCACTCTCAGGGGTAGGTTTACTGGGTTTTACTGCCGCATTTAAAGCCACAGCTGGTCCGCAGTGCTTTCCATCAGAGCCCCTTTTTCTGCACTTGTCTGGTGTACCCTAACTAATCCTATGGGTTTTCCCAGTTACTTCCAACAGTCAACTTGAAGATGACCTGCCTTGTTACAACGGAAGCATACAGGCATCCGGACGTCACTCCTGTTCTCAGCAGCTTCCTTTTTGGCCTGAGGAGGGCCCCCTGTATTTCCAGCTCTCGCTTCTCGCTCATGGCTGTTCATCCTCCTATCAGTCTACCACCTTCGATCCTTTTAAGGTTTTTGGAGATGACGAGAGAAAGGTTTCCCTTGGGGCAAGGGCTTGTGAATAAGTGTATAATCATCAACCAGGATTGCTGTCTGCCTGGCTCTTGGAACCTTTTGTTCCTCCACATGTTTTCATATGGAAAGGGAAAATGAATTTTGAACTCCTCGAGGAGGATCCCCACTCTGAGGTTCTCACAGGTGGACTCTAACTTAAGGGCCCATATCCATCTGTCGAAAGCTTAATCCTTTCAAACTCGATGTAAGTTGGTTCCAGCTGCTTTTGGAGAGTTTGGAACCTTTGGCAGTGGTGCAGTGGTTAGCACTGAAGCCTCATAGCTCCAGCGACCTGGGTTCAGTTCTGGGTACTGCCTGTGTGGAGTTTGCAAGTTCTCCCTATGATCACGTGGATTTCCTCTGGGTGCTCTCGTTTCCTCCCACATGCCAAAGACTTGTGGGTTGATGAGTAAATTGATCATTGTAAAAAAACTGCCCCTAGTGTAAGTAGGTGGTAGGAGAATTGAGGAAAGATGGGGATGTGAGGGAAGAATGGGATCAATGTAGGATTAGTATAAATGCGTGGTTGATGGTTGGCATGGACTCAGTGGGCTGAAGGGCCTGTTTCGGTGCTGTAACTCTCTATGCCTCCGGTGCTAGCTCATATGCACTCAGGATAGGATTTTTAGTCATCTCATAATCTGATGAACTCTCATCAGGCAACAGTGAATAAACCTCATGGGCTTTTCCTGTTAGTTTGCTTTACAATAACAGTGTCCAACTGTCTACTGGCCACTTCAACTGTATTGTAAGCTTTTCAAAAGAGATTAAAAATTCTTCCACATCTCCCTCTTTGTACTGTAGGACATGAGAGTCCCCTGCAGAGTCTCACTTAGATTCGGAGCCGTACTTTAGATGTAACAGGAATGAGTGCCTCAACATCTAATAATGCGTTAAAACGGTAATTTTATTGAGTAATTATTAAGTAATTATGAAACCATTATTAATGATAGAAAACTTTTAAGAAGGAAGGGAAAGAGTATAGAAAGACAAAAAAACCTATAACACAGTGCTAAAACCCCAAATTAGTCTGTTCACAACAGCTCCCTAAAATGATACCTGCCTTGGTACATACATCACCAAGTCTTTGGAGAGCCTTGTACAGGAGTGGACTCTCCGGTCAGTCACTCCATCCATGTCCCTTCCTCCGTAGTCTTCAGTGCTTGACTCGTCCACTCCACCTGTAGCCCCCACTGTTGGATGCTGTGCCCCTTTAAGTCCAATTGCTGGCTCCATTCCAGCTTTCCGAGGCCTCCATCAGACTTCCTCAAAACTAGAGTCTGACAACCATGAGTCCTTATCGAATTCTTTTCACAGGCACTATGAGGCTGCCAGGCAGTTTACACATCCTTTGATGGTGTCTGTCACCTGCCATCAATTATGTTATACTGTCCGTCATTTAAATTCCATCTTCTGATACCACACCATGGTGGACCACCCCATGTACAAGGTTATCCATTGTCCTGGCTTAGTTCAAGGGTCTTCGAACACCATCTGGTTAAACAATGGGAGATAACCATTATTTTCAAGAGGAGAAAAACAGTAGTTTCGACAAACAACAGCTGTGCGTGGCCTACCCTGACCAGCATGAAAACAAAAAGAAAAAATTCTTGGGGAAAAACAAGTTCAAAATGGTTGGCCACAAGTTTTAGGATTTCGGGTTTCCTGCTTTTGGACAGATAGTGATCTCTAACTGCCCAGCTACATCCTCAAGTCTTCAACAGATAGGGCTTTTAACCTGGTCCAAGTTACTTCACTCTGTTCTAGGAAGGTACTGGCCTCGAATGTGGACATTTTAGTACTCTAGCACTGAAAACTACAAGAAAACCTATATTTAAGTTTTAAAATTATTGCTAGGCATGAATTTGGTTTCCCGCTTCCGATTTCCCATTTGGTCTTTGGGTTTGATGCTGGGCGAGTCCCCAAATTCTTTAATAAAATGGATTGTTATGACCAGGTGAGGGAGAGGTCTAGGGCTCTCCTGTCAGACTTTTCCTGGTTTGTCTGTAACAGGGTTTAATTTTTAAAACACTGTTTTTAGCTTCCCCTCAGTGAATCCTGGCTCTCTGCTCTCTAATTGTGATTGCAAAGAAATCAACCAAACAGGTTTTCTCAGATTTAAACAAGAAAGGGGTAAGTTAAAACTCTAACTCAGTTAAAACTAGTAAAAATACACGATGCGATAAACACATACGCAAATAGAGAAAGAAGGGATAACAATAAAGGTGAAATACTGCAGATGCTGGAAATCTGAAATAAAAACAAGAAATGCTGGAAATACTAAGCAGGTCTGGCAGCATTTGTGGGGAGAGAAACAGAGTTAATGTTTCAGGTCAGTGACCCTTCATCAGAACTGGCAAAAACCTATTACATAAAGCAAATAAAGCAGGGGTGGGGCAAGAGATAACAAAAGTAAACATGTTGATAGGACAGAATCACAGAGAATGACTGACCAAAAGCTCATGGAGCAAAGGCAAATGGTATGTTAATGGTGTGTGAAAAGACAAAACATTAGTGCAGAGAGAGTGTGAATGGACAGAAAAATGAACAGCCTTGGCCCAAAGCACAAACAAGGTTTGAAGTAATAGCTGGAGTTCAATTACTGGTTTTGGATTGGATGTAAAGTCTTTGATTGAAGTTAAGTCTTGCAGTTCTCATTGGGGCTCAGTGCACACTTTCAAACTTGTTTCGCTGGTCTTCTAACTTGAGGCTTAGGTCCCTGGAACTTTATGTGAGAGAGAGAGTTGCTCTCTTCTTGAAGTTCAGTTGCAGTCTTTTCCCAAACTGTTCTGTGTCAGGCACAATTCAAAAAACCCCAGGTTTGCCAGCAGGTTAGTCATGTGACTAGCTTCTTGTTTAGAGCAGCCTTGCCTGCGAGATTTGTGGATTCTTTCAAATAGCCTGGCTGCGAGGTTTGCTAGCGTCACTCGGGAGTGTTTAAACTCGAGTGGCAGGGGGGTGGGAACCAGAGAAGTAGGACAGCAGGTGAAATAACTGAGGGTGTACTAGTAAATAAGGCTAGTAAGACTAAGAGGAAGAGCAGGCAGGGAGATATTGCGGAGCACAGCGGGACTGGTGGTCTGAAATGCATTTGTTTTAATGCGAGAAGTATAACAGGTAAGGCAGATGAACTTAGAGCTTGGATTAGTACTTGGAACTATGATGTTGTTGCTATTACAGAGACTTGGTTGAGGGAAGGACGGGATTGGCAGCTAAATCTTGCAGGATTTAGATGCTTCAGGCGGGATAGATGGGGAGCTGCATTGCTGGTTAAGGAGAATATCACAGCTGTACTGCGGGAGGACACCTCAGAGGGGTCATGCAGCGAGGTAATATGGGTGGAGCTCAAGAATAGGAAGGGTGCAGTCACAATGTTGGGGGTTTACTACAGGCCTCCAAACAGCCAGCGGGAGGTAGAGGAGCAGATATGTACACAGATTTTGGAAAAATGTAAAGGTAACAGGGTTGTAATGGTGGGTGATTTTCTTCTTTGGCCTCCTTATCTCGAGAGACAATGGGTAAGCGCCTCTGTCTTTTTTCCTGCCAACTGCTAAGTCTCTTCGACTCGCCACACTTTGGCCCCGCCTTTATGGCTGCCCGCCAGCTCTGGCGAACGCTGGCAACTGACTCCCACGATTTGTGATCAATGTCGCAGGACTTCATGTCGCGTTTGCAGACGTCTTTAAAGCGGAGACATGGACGGCCGGT
This sequence comes from Heterodontus francisci, assembly GCF_036365525.1. Classification (NCBI taxonomy): domain Eukaryota; kingdom Metazoa; phylum Chordata; class Chondrichthyes; order Heterodontiformes; family Heterodontidae; genus Heterodontus; species Heterodontus francisci. Next base: position 69,322,859 of record NC_090374.1, read on the forward strand.
GGGTCTGATACCAGTGGCGAGCTCGCTGCACAATGTGTCTTTGGAGATAGAACATAGAACAGTACAGCACAGTACAGGCCCTTCGGCCCACGATGTTGTGCCGAACATTTAACCTACTCTAAGATCAAACTAACTACCTACCCTTCATTCTACTATCATCCATGTACCTATCCAAGAGTCGCTTAAATGCCCCTAATGTATCTGCTTCTACTACCACCGCTGGCAGCGCATTCCACGCACCCACCACTCTCTGTGTAAAGAACCTACCTCTGACATCTCCCCGAAACCTTCCTCCAATCACCTTAAAATTATGCCCCCTGGTGATAGCCCTTTCCACCCTGGGAAAAAGTCTCTGACTATCCACTCTATCTATGCCTCTCATCATCTTGTACCCCTCTATCAAGTCACCTCTCATCCTTCTTCGCTCCAATGAGAAAAGCCCTAGCTCCCTCAATCTTTCTTCGTAGGACATGCCCTCCAGTCCAGGCAGCATCCTGGTAAATCTCCTCTGCACCCTCTCTAAAGCTTCCTCATCCTTCCTATAATGAGGCGACCAGAACTGAACACAATATTCCAAGTGTGGTCGAACCAGGGCCTTATAGAGCTGCAGCATAACCTCACGGCTCTTAAACTCAATCCCCCTGTTAATGAAAGCCAACACACCATACGCCTTCTTAACAACCCTATCAACTTGGGTGGAAACTTTGAGCAATCTATGGACATGGACCCCAAGATCCTTCTGTTCCTCCACACTACCAAGAATCCTTTCTTTAAGCCTGTATTCCGCATTCAAATTCGACCTTCCAAAATGAATCACTTCACACTTTTCCAGGTTGAACTCCATCTGCCACTTCTCAGCCCAGCTCTGCATCCTGTCAATGTCCCGTTGCAACCTATAACAGCCCTCCACACTATCCACAACTCCAGCAATCTTCGTGTCATCGGCAAACTTGCTAACCCAGCCTTCCACTTCCTCATCCAAGTCATTTATAAAAATCACAAAGAGCAGAGGTCCCAGAACAGATCCTTGTGGAACACCACTGGTCACCGAGCTCCATGCTGAATACTTTCCATCTACTACCACCCTCTACCACTTCTATGGGCCAGCCAATTTTGTATCCAGACAGCCAACTTTCCCTGAATCCCATGCCTCCTTACTTTCTGAATGAGCCTACCATGGGGAACCTTATCAAACGCCTTGCTAAAATCCATATACACCACATTCACTGCTCTTCCTTCATCAATGTGTTTTGTCACATCTTCAAAGAATTCAGTAAGACTTGTGTGGCATAACCTGCCCCTCACAAAGCCATGCTGACTATCTCTAATCAAACTATGCTTTTCCAAATAATCATAAATCCTGTCTCTCAGAATCCTCTCCAATAATTTGCCCACTACCGATGTACGACTGACTGGTCTATAATTCCCTGGGTTATCCCTATTCCCTTTCTTGAACAAGGGAACAACATTTGCCATCCTCCAATCATCCGGTACTACTCCAGTGGACAGTGAAGACGCAAAGATCATCGCCAAAGGCGCAGCAATCTCTTCCCTCGCTTCCCGTAATATCCTTGGCTATATCCTGCCTGGCCCGGGGACTTATCTGTCCTCATATCAGTCAAAATTTCCAGCACATGCTCCCTCTTAACCTCAGCCTGTTCGAGCATATCAGCCTGTTCCACGCTGTCCTCACAAACGACCAGGTCCCCTTCACGAGTGAATTCTGAAGCAAAGTATTCATTTAGGACCTCCCCTACCTCCTCCGACTCCAGGCACAAGTTCCCTCCACTATCCCTGATCGGCCCTACCCTCACTCTGGCCATCTTCTTGTTCCTCACATAAGTGTAGAACGCCTTGGGATTTTCCTTAATCCGACCTGCCAAGACTGTTTCATGTCCCCTTCTAGCTCTCCTAAGTCCATTCTTCAGTTCCTTTCTGGCTACCTTGTAACCCTCTAGAGCCCTGTCTGATCCTTGCTTCCTCAACCTTAAGTAAGCTTCCTTCTTCCTCTTGACTAGCTGTTCCACATCTCTTGTCATCCAAAGTTCCTTCACCCTACCATCCCTTCCTTGCCTCATCGCGACAAACGTATCCAGCAGTCGCAGCAAGTGCTCCCTAAACAACCTCCACATTTCTGTCGTGCATTTCCCTGAGAACATCTGTTCCCAATTTATGCTCCCCAGTTCCTGCCTAATAGCATTGTAATTCCCCCTCCCCCAATTAAATATTTTCCCATCCCGTCTGCTCTTGTCCCTCTCCATGACTATAGTTAAGGTCAGGGAGTTGTGATCACTATCACCGAAATGCTTTCCCACCGAGAGATCTGCCACCTGGCCTGGTTCGTTGCCAAGCACCAAGTCCAACATAGTCTCCCCTCTAGTCGGCCTATCTACATATTGAGTCAGGAAACCTTCCTGGACACACCTGACAAAAACTGCTCCATCCAAACTATTTGCACTAAGGAGGTTCCAATCAGTATTGGGGAAGTTGAAGTCACCCATGACAACAACTCTGTTACTTCTGCACCTTTCCAAAATCTGCCTCCCATTCTGTTCCTCCATGTCTCTGTTGCTATTGGGGGCTCCATAGAAAACTCCCAACAAAGTGACTGCTCCTTTCCTGTTTCTGACTTCCACCCATACTGACTCAGTAGACAAACCCTCCTCGACGACCTCCCTTTCTGCAGCTGTGATACTATCCCTGATTAACAATGCCACTCCCCCACCTCTTTTACCTCCCTCCCTATTCCTTTTGAAACATCTAAAACCCGGAACATCCAACATCCATTCCTGCCCCTGAGATATCCAAGTCTCCGTAATGGCCACAACATCGTAGCTTCAAGTACTGATCCATGCTCTAAGTTCATCACCCTTATTCCTGACACTTCTTGCGTTAAAATAGACACACTTCAACCCATCATACTGGCTGCAACTTTGCCCTGTCAACTGTCTAACCTTCCTCACAGACTTTCTGCACTCTGTATCTGCCTGTTCAACAGCTTCCCCATCCACTGATCCGTGGCTCCGGTTCCCATCCCCCTGCCAAACTAGTTTAAACCCTCCCGAAGAGCTCAAGCAAACCTCCCGCCCAGGATATTGGTGCCCCTCCAGTTCAGATGCAATCCGTCCTTCTTGTACAGGTCCCACCTTCCCCAGAAGGTATCCCAATCATCCACATATATGAATCCCTCCCTCCTACACCAGTTCTGTAGCCACGTGTTCAGCTGCACTCGCTCCCTGTTTCTAGCCTCACTAGCACGTGGCACCGGTAACAATCCTGAGATTACTACTCTGCTCGTCCTGCCTTTCAGCTTCCAACCTAACTCCCTATATTCGCTTTTCAGGTCCTCATCCCTTTTCCTAGCTGTGTCATTGGTACCGATGTGTACCACGACGTCTGGCTGCTCCCCCTCCCCCTTAAGAATCCCGTAGACTCGATTCGAGACATCCCTGACCCTGGCACCCGCGAGTCAACATACCATCCGGGAGTCTCGTTCGCGACCACAGAATCTCCTGTCTGTTCCTCTAACCTGCCATCTTCCATGCGGCTCACATGGCCAAGCCATCTCAAGCGCCGCTGACTCAAAAGTGTGTATAAGCTGGGGATGTTGGCCACCTCGAGGACTTCTGTGCTGGAGATACGGTCCTGCCACCTGATGCCATTTTAACTTCCCCTATATTAACTGGGACTCACTTAGTGCTCGCGGCTTGGATGGGGCAGAATTTGTAAGGAGCATGCAGGAGAGCTTCTTGAAACAATATGTAGATAGTCCAACTAGGGAAGGGGTGGCACTGGACCTGGTATTGGGGAATGAGCCCAGCCAAGTGGTTGAAGTCTCAGTAGTGGTGCATTTCGGGAACAGTGACCATAATTCCATAAGTTTTAAGGTACTTGTGGATAAGGATAAGAGTAGTCTTCGGGTGAAGGTGCTAAATTGGGGGAAGGCTAATTATAACAATATAAGGCAGGAACTGAAGAATTTAGATTGGGGGCGGCTGTTTGAGGGTAAATCAACATCTGAAATGTGGGAGTCTTTCAAACATCAGTTGATTAGAATCCAGGTCCAGCATGTTCCTGTGAGGAAGAAAGACAAGTTTGGCAAGTTTCGGGAACCTTGGATAACGCGGGATATTGTGAGCCTAATCAAAAAGAAAAAGGAAGCATTCGTTTTCGTAAGGGCTGGAAGGCTGGGAACAGACGAAGCCCTTGAGGAATATCAAGACAGTAGGAAGGAACTTAAGCAAGGAATCAGGAGGGCTAAAAGGGGTCATGAAAAGTCATTGGCAAACAGGATTAAGGAGAATCCCAAGGCTTTTTATACGTATGTAAAGAGCAAGAGGGTAACCAGGGAAAGGTTTGGCCCACGCAAGGACAGAGAAGGGAATCTATGTGTGGAGCCAGAGGAAATGGGCGAGGTACTAAATGAGTACTTTGCATCAGTATTCACCAAGGAGAAGGACTTGGTGGATGATGAGCCTAGGGAAGGGAGTGTAGATAGTCTCAGTCATCTCATTATCAAAAAGGAGGAGGTGTTGGATGTCTTGCAAAGCATTAGGTCCCCAGGGCCTGATGGGATCTACCCCAGAATACTGAGGGAGGCAAGGGAAGAAATTGCTGGGGCCTTGCCAGAAATCTTTGCATCCTCATTGGCTACAGGTGAGGTCCCAGAGGACTGGAGAATAGCCAATGTTGTTCCTTTGTTTAAGAAGGGTAGCAAGGATAATCCAGGAAATTATAGGCCGGTGAGCCTTACGTCAGTGGTAGGGAAATTATTAGAGAGGATTCTTCGGGACAGGATTTACTCCCATTTGGAAACAAATGGACTTATTAGCGAGAGGCAGCATGGTTTTGTGAAGGGGAGGTCGTGTCTCACTAATTTGATTGAGTTTTTTGAGGAAGTGACGAAGATGATTGATGAAGGAAGGGCAGTGGATGTTATCTGTATGGACTTCAGTAAAGCCTTTGACAAGATCCCTCATGGCAGACTGATACAAAAGGTGAAGTCACATGAGATCAGAGGGGAGCTGGCAAGATGGATACAGAACTGGCTCGGTCATAGAAGACAGAGGGTAGCAGTGGAAAGGTGCTTTTCTGAATGGAGGGATGTGACTAGTGGTGTTCCGCAGGGATCAGCGCTGGGACCTTTGCTGTTTGTAGTATATATAAATGATTTGGAGGAAAATGTAGCTGGTCTGATTAGTAAGTTTGTGGACGACACAAAGGTTGGTGGAGTTGCAGATCGTGATGAGGATTGTCAGAGGATACAGCAGGATATAGATCAGTTGGAGACTTGGGCGGAGAAATGACAGATGGAGTTTAATCCGGACAAATGTGAGGTAATGCATTTTGGAAGGTCTAATGCAGGTGGGCAGTATACAGTAAATGGCAGAACCCTTAGGAGTATTGACAGGCAGAGAGATCTGGGCGTACAGGTCCACAGGTCACTGAAAGTAGCAAAGCAGGTGGATAAGGTAGTCAAGAAGGCATACGGCATGCTTGCCTTCGTCGGTCGGGGCATAGAGTATAAAAATAGGCAAGTCATGCTGCAGCTGTACAGAACTTTAGTTAGGCCACACTTAGAATATTGCGTGCAATTCTGGTCGCCACACTCCCAGAAGGACGTGGAGGCTTTGGGGAGGGTACAGAAGAGGTTTACCAGGATGTTGCCTGGTCTGGAGGGCATTAGCTATGAGGAGAGATTGGATAAACTCTAATTGTTTTCACTGGAACGATGGAGGTGGAGGGGCAATATGATAGAGGTTCACAAAGTTATGAGCGACATGGACAGAGTGGATAGTCAGAAGCTTTTTCCCAGGGTGGAAGAGTCAGTTACTAAGGGACATAGGTTTAAGGTGCGAGGGGCATAGTTTAGAGGGGATGTGCGAGGCAAGTTCTTTACACAGAGGGTGGTGAGTGCCTGGAACTTGTTGTCGGGAGAGGTGGTGGAAGCAGGTACCATAGAGATGTTTAAGAGGCATCTTGACAAATACATGAATAGGGTGGGAATGGAGGGATACGGACACCGGAAGTGCAGAAGGTTTTAGTTTAGGCAGGCATCAAGATCGGCGCAGGCTTGGAGGGCCGAATGGCCTGTTCCTGTGCTGTACTGTTCTTTGTTCTTTTGATATTTGCATACTGAGAGATGCTGCTTGTGGAGACAAAGGGCTATCCGTGCTCCAATTAACCCTAATGGATTTTGATCACCAGACATTGAAGGTATAAGGAAGTGCATTCCAGGCCCTGCTAAGATGATACAATCCACAGATCCAGGACTGGTTAAAGCAGCTGGTCACATGACTAACTGACTGGTCCAGGGTTTTTGAACTAGCGACAGGACAGTTTGAATTTAGAAGGCAGCGTGCAGCTGAAGCTGAAACAAGCAAGTCTCTCGCCTAGCTGTCGCTCTCCTGCTTTTGCCCAAGCCACCAGACCCACGGAAGACATGTAAACCTCAAGAGAGAAAAGACTCCTATATCGGAACAAGTTGAAGAGTGAACTGGGCCCCAACAAATTGCAAGACTTACTGGCAACCAACAACTCCACATTGAACTTAAAGGACTGTAACTACCAGATATTGCCTCAGACTTTTCTCCTTTATTCCTTCTTTTTCTATCTCTATCTGCATGTGTGTTTATCGCGTATGCATGCTAGCGTGGTCATGTCGCTTATTCGTCGTTGTTAACCAGATTAGAGTTTAAGATTAATCAACTTCTACCTTTCTTGTTTAAATCTAAGGAAACCTGTTTGAGTTCTTGGCTTTACAATTGGATCAGTGAGCAAGGATTCGCTAAGAGGGAGCTAAAAACACAGTGTTTTCAAATTAAACCCTGTTACGGTTAAACCAGGCAAAGGCTGAGAGGGAATCCCTAGAACCCTTCTCACCTGGTTGTAACAGTACCCATTTAGACATACAGATTTGGATATCATGCAACTTCCAATTATATATCTGGTTTGTAACCATTTTCTATGTGCTGCAGAGTTTCAAAAATAATTTTCAGATGTTCGATGGCAGTCATGTGGAAATTTGTCTAATTGTATTAGTGCTGTTGCACAGCAATTTAATGGGCCCTCGTGATTTGTATTGGTTCAGTATTTCCAGTCACATACTAAAGACAGACTTAATATGCTGTTGACTAGTACAAGGGCCTGGCCCTTAATGCTTAGACATGCTGGCAGTGGGGGTTGTCCGATAACAAGGAGGAAACATGTTATCTGTCAGTGTTTTTTTTAAACAGAGCCACTGCATCAACATATGATTTCCAGGTTTCCCAACCAAACAGTTCTCGCAGGCATGATGACGTCCCTTATGTCGTGATTTGAACTCCAGTATTTAAAGAGACACTCCAAACATGCAAGTTGAAATAGTTGGAGGTGGAAAGGAGAGAGAAAGAAGTATTGCAATGGAGTGTAGAAGGTCAAAGGCTGTGCCCAGCTTCAGTCTCTCTGGATGTGCTGCTGGGGACTGTGAAGACCCAGATGGATATACTTACTGTTCCCTAGCAACAGTACAAAGAAGGCAGCTGGGACATCGAGAAGGCGTGGTTGGAGGTGGTACAAGAGATCACCTGGAGGACAGTGGTGCCATGCTCCTGCATCCAATGCAGGAAATGGCTCAGTGACCTAAATAGGAAAGAAAGGTGAGAGCAAAGGCACATCTTGTAGATGGTACACACTGCGGCCAATGTGCGTCGGTGGTGGAGGCAGTGAATGTTGAAGGTGATGAATGGGATGCCAATTAAACGGGCTGCTTTGTCCTGGATGATGTTGAACTTCTTGAATGTTGTTGGAGCTGCAGCCATCCTGGCAAGTGGAGAGTATTGCATCACACTCCTGACTTGTGCCTTATGGATGGTGGACAGGCACTGGGGAGACAGCAGGTGAGTTACTCGCCGCAGGATTCCTAGCCTCTGACCTGCTCTTGTCGCCATGGTATTTAAATACATGTTCAATACTGAACAATACAGTTCAGTTTCTGGTCAATGGTAACCCCCAGGATGTTGATAGTGGGGGATTCAGTGATTGTAATGCCATTGAATGTCAAGGGGAGATGGTTAGATTCTCTCTTGTTGGAGATGGTCATTGCCTGGCACTTGTGTGGCGTGAATGTTACTTGCCACTTATCAGCCAAAGCCTGAATATTGTCCAGGTCTTGCTGCATTTCTACACAGACTGCTACAGTATCTGAGGAGTCCCAAATGGTGCTGAACATTGTGCAATCATCAGCGAACATCTCCACTTCTGACCTTATGATTGAAGGAAGGTCATTGATGAAGCAGCTGAAGATGGTTGGGCCTAGGACACTACCCTGAGGAATGCGTGCAGTGATGTCCTGGAGCTGAGATGATTGACCTGCAACAACCACAACCATCTTCCTTTGCACTAGGTGTGACTCCAACCAGCGGAGAGTTTTCCCTGGTTCCCATTGACTCCAGTTTTGCTAGGGCTCCTTAATGCCATACTCGGTCAATTGCTGCCTTGATGTCAAGGGCAGTCACTCTCACCTCACCACTTGAGTTCAGCTCTTTTGGCCATGTTTGAACCAAGGCTGTAATGAGGTCAGGAGCTGAGTGGCCCTGGCAAAACCCAAACTGAGCATCACTCAGCAGGTTATTGCTAAGCAAGTGCCGCTTGGTAGCACTGTTGATGACACTTTCCATCACTTTACTGATGATCAAGAGTAGACTGATGGGGCAGTAATTGGGTAGGTTGGATTTGTCCTTTTTTTTGCGTACAGGATAAACTTGGGCAATTTTCCACATTGCCGGGTAGATGCCACTGTTGTAGCTGTACTGGAACAGCTTGGCTAGGGGCGCTGCAAGTTCTGGAGCACAGGTCTTCAGTACTGTTGCCGGAATGTTGTCAGGGTCCATAGCCTTTGCAGTATCCAGTGCCTTCAGTCGTTTCTTGATATCATGTGGAGTGAATCGAATTGGCTGAAGTCTGGCATCTGTGAGGCTGGGGACTTCAGGAGGAGGCCGAGATGGATCATCCACTCGGCACTTCTGGCTGAAGATGGTTGCAAATGCTTCAGCCTTATCTTTTGCACTGATGTGCTGGGCTCCCCTACCATTGAGGATGGGGATATTTGTGGAGCCACCTCCTCCAGTTAGTTGTTTAATTGCCCACCATCATTCTCGACTAGATGTGGCAGGACTGCAGAGCTTAGCTCTGATGCCATTGGTTGTGGGATTGCTTACCTCCGTGCATTGCATGTTGCTTATGCTGTTTGGCACGCAAGTAGTCCTGGGTTGTAGCTTCACCAGGTTGACTCCTCATTTTAAGGTATGCCTGGTGCTGCTCTTGGCATGCTCTCCTGCACTCTTCGTTGAACCAGGGTTGGTCCCCTGGGTTGATGGTAATGCATCACCCTCATAGCCACTCTCTCAACAAATGCTGTCCATCCATCTGTTCAACATGTCATTGCTCTCGCTCATAGGTCTCGTCTTTCCCTTTTTGCATGAGTAGTGAATGCAGAACATGAGGGAGAGGCAGAGAATCAGAGGTGGTCCTCCAGCCATCTCACAACTAAACAATGCAAAGAAGCAGGTGCTGGCAATCAGGGAAGGCCCAGAGTGCCTGACTGTCGGAGATGACACTCTGCTTGGTGACTGAATTAAATATCAGACAACCACATGGCATATAACACTCATGCTGACTTGATGTGTAAAATGATAGCTTCAAATGTTCTTACCATCACAGCACTCGTTCTTTTTTTTTATCTCCCACAGGATCTTCATGTATCCCAGAGGAGGTGGCTCAGGTTGCTTCATCCACTACCAACTCCTCAGAGGGTGCACTGTTGCAGGGCTCACACAGGCAGTGCGCTAGCTCAGATACTCACACTTTGGTGGGACCAGTAAGTCAGGAAGTTAGATTGTCACCTGGTGACTCATACATCACAAGTGAGCATAAGCAGATGATGGGGACGGGGGCAGCAGTGGTGAGTCTGTGTCGGAGTCCACAGGGCACTCCATCTACTCTCAGCTAGATATAGATGCTGTACCTCGGGGGCCATCGACAAACAGGATACTTCTGGAGCAGCAGCAGAGAATGAATGAAGTACTGGCACGCCTTTCAGGCACACTGTGCATGCTTGCAGAGAGAATTGAAGAGTCAATCTGAAGCATGAGCGGCATGACATGTCAAGCCTTCGCCCGTGGAAAAAATGTCCACCAGCGTCGAGGATCAAATGTGGCAATCGCATGAGGTGCATGCAGGCCTTCACCAGTGGCTTGCACACTGTGGGCTGAATTTAGTCAATCCATCGGCGGTCCTGGCGGCAGACCCAGAGGTGGGTGCCTTTGCCACTTGTCCTGTGTATCACTGACCCACTGCGATCATGTGGCGGGCAGCTAATTATCATAATGGAAGTGTAGAGCCCATCTAGTAACGTGATGGGGGCAGGCACTGATGACATCGTCAGTGGAGACATTGGAGGTCCTGTTGCCATCTTTAAAGCACTGCCAGCGCTGCTTAAACTTCTGCTTCACTTACTGACTTTGCTGCTGCTTTGCTTTTGATGCTGCTGCGCTGCCGACCCCCCTGCCTGGAATCCCTGTGCTGCTGACCCCCATGCCTGGAGTCCCTGTGCTGCTAACCCCCCTGCCTGGAGTCCCTGTGCTGCAGTGCTGCTGACCCCCCTGCCTGGAATCCCTGTGCTGCCGACCCCCCTGCCTGGAGTCCCTGTGCTGCCGACCCCCCTGCCTGGAGTCCCTGTGCTGCCGACCCCCCCTGCCTGGAGTCCCTTTGCTGCAGTGCTGCTGACCCCCCTGCCTGGAATCCCTGTGCTGCTGACCCCCCTGCCTGGAGTCCCTGTGCTGCAGTGCTGCCAACCCCCCTGCCTGGAATCCCTGTGCTGTTGATCTCCCTGCCTGGAGTCCCTGTGCTGCTGACCTCACTGCCTGGAGTCCCTGTGCTGCTGACCTCACTGCCTAGGTTCCCTGTGCTGCTGACCTCCTTCGTTCTGTCAAGGTGACTGCTCCATATCTCTCACCTTTTTAGGGATTGCAAATGGCTGCACAGCAGGAAGCGGGACATAGGGAGGGAGGTACTACAGCGGCACTGCCAGAGGGGGTGAGGCATCACCTCATCCTGACAGATGCACGACTGCATCTAGGACACAGGCAACCTTCTTTCACAACTCACCCCATTAACTCCCCTGAGAGCAGATGGGAACATGAGCTATATAGGAAACCCCAGTAGGGGACGACTGGTTGCCACTAGCAGAACTGTCATGTTGATCTCCGTGAAGTATGACTATCTCCCTCTTTCCACTTTCAGGACAAGAGGGCCCATGACAGGAGGGAGACATCCCAGACTGGTGGAGGAATCCCAGAACTTAGACCTCTCTCTACAGCTGAGGAGGAGGAATTAGAATTAGCGGCAATCCAGACCAGCCACTCCATATCTGATTTAGAGAGTGGAGGCTCTGCACAAGAGAGTGAGGATTTTCTTCCATTAACATACAGTTCACATCTGGAGACCCACATCAGGCATGGATATCATGACGAGATCTGCACAGCCTAACCCACATATGTCTGTATTCTCTCGTGGGTCGACATCTGCAGGAGACTCCAGTAGAAAGGGGACAGTCGTCAACCTCTGAGGAGGAACCACAGTCAGAGGAAGCACCGTCCCATGATTCCCCTGTAAGTTCCACCAGAGCAGATACTTTCACTCAGCTGTAGAATCAGGGTCACAAGCTGGTTAGAGCACCACACACATGCCCGAGCAGCTGGCTGAGGATGAGATAGCCGAGGCCTCTGATAATCGGAGGACTGTGGATAGCCAGGCCCATGCTGAACCCAAGGGTCATGATGGACCTCTGGCGTCAACAGCACAGGGCATGCTGGAGTTGCAGAGAGCAGTAAGGCAACATCTGGCAGAGATCCCAGAGTCATTGCTACCATGTCTCAGGCATGTGCGTATGGCTTCCTCCATCAAGATGTTGGTGACCCTCATGGAGAGCCAGATCCTACAGATGCGTGCAGACCTGCACACCATTGCCTTGGTCATGAGCTCAACACAGCAGCGGCAAGGCGAGAGAAGATTGAGGCGCCTGGAGTCTTCTCCAACTCCTTGTCCTTCTCTGGTGAGCAGAAAGGTTCAAGTGAGTCTTGAAAGGGAGGAGGAGAAGCTGGACACAGCTGGGGGAGCCCCTCAGTGCACTCAGAGTGTGGGCACCGGCTTCTCAGCCCCGACGCTAGTGAGCCCAGCTCCCCGAGCCGCAACGCTGAAGAGAGTACGATACCTATGCAGGAAACACTCAGGCAGCCGGGGCCCTCCAGGCCTCAGGCAGCCAGAGGACGGCCACCAAAGTGATCACAGGCCGAGGCCTGCCTCCAGCCCAGCTGCTAGCAATGCATTCACACCTCGTAGAAGCACTCATAAACATATAAAGAAAGCCACCTAGAGACACTTGGGGTTTCATGGCTGTTTGAAATTTGATATTTGCTTCATCATATAAAGTTCTTTTGATTCTGAAATTAACCTTTGTTGTGTAAAAGTGATTATTCTATCATACATTAATTATGAGCTTCCCCCTTCCGCCTTAGTGGATGCCAATGTAGGCAGAGCCCTCATTTGAATAGAGTCTCCAATGGGCCATAGCGCATGGTTCAGCTGGGTGCTAGGCACGGAAGACAAATAGAACGGAAGTGGCAGACTGCATGCATTGAGGTGAGTCTTTATTGTTTTTGCTCTGAGTGGCCATCAGAGTGGCTGGAAATGGGTAAGTATGTGATTGTCTTTTGCCTCCTTGGCACATCACTCAATCTGCCTGGCCTCTGATGCAAGGGCGTCAACATCTAGTGCTGCTCACTCATCTCCTTCCACCACATCTTCCTCACCAGTGGAGGAGTGTCATTCAATCATGTTCGTGTCATGTAAGGCCTTCCCTAGCAGTGCTAGATTGTGCAGAGCACGACAGACCACACTGATATGCGAGAGCTGGGACATACTGCAGGGCTCCACCGGATCGATCTTGGCAAGAGAATCTCATCTTTAGCAGCTGAATGGTCTGCTCGATGGTTGCTCAGGAGGAGCCATAGCAAGTCTTGTACTTCTTCTCCACTGCATTGTGAAGGTTCTTCACAGACTTCAAGTCTTCATGCCAAGTCTTCAGTAGAAACCCCTTATCCCTGAGAATCCACCCCTGAAGGCACACAGTGGGTCTGTAAAGCTGTGGCACCCGGGACTATCGAAGTATGTAGGCGACTTTGACAGCCACCGATAAAGCATAGCCATCAGGCCTAGTAGGCAACAGGTCTTGTTTCAGCAGGCTGCTAATGTCTGCCACCACCTGACACAACACCTTCAGCCTCCTGAGACACTGGTTCTCTGACATTTCAAGGAAGCTGAGCCTCTGCCTGTAGACCCTGTGTGGTGGGTGTGGCCTCCTGCAACCTCTGCTGATCCTCTCTCACCTGTGCAGCTGCAAGTCTGTGAGCAGCAGGCCATTGCTGGTGCAGCTCCTGTTGCTTGTGTTGTTGGTCCTGCGACTGCTAATGCTGCTGGTGGTCATCTTAGTCCTCATCTTAGCTCCAAAGTGACACAGTGTGTATGGTACCCATGTTATTCTAATTGATCAGAGCTCCAAAGTGCAGATCTGGCCTCCGAACCTCCAAATTTTAACTGACACCTCCAAAGTCTCTAAGGTAACCTCTCAGGACAAGTACTATGCTCAAACCCTTTCTCACAAGCAGGTAGAAAGCAACTGTGAATACTGAGTAGTTTTTGGCATATTTCCCTGTCATGTCTTCATTCCCTTCAGTTGCCACTGTGTTCTCACCTTGCTTTCACTTTCGAGTTCCAAGCAGCCAGGAAATCTATGGACCCAAAGTTAAGTTGCAAAACTCACTTCAGTATCACTCTAATTGAGGGATTAACATATTGAAATTGACAACCCACCTCTCCCGAGAGAGTTACGCACGTGTGACCTAATGCAATGGAGTGGAATGCAGTAGTCAATGGATCGGCTTCCCAATGCCCTCACATTTTTCCAGGGTTTCAACCCCCACCCACACTCAAACTCATGCACTTACCCATTTTAAAATTTTCTCAATGTTTCTGACATTTGAGATTATAGAGGGACTCTTTAAACACTGGCACAAGGCTACCTTTGCAGTTGCTGTGTGAGGCATTGCTTCCTCCATATTGTTATGGCTAGGTGGATGATGGCATGGCTGGTTTCCACTGTTCACCTCCCAACTAACCACAGCAAGTGCTTTTGTTACCAGTGTTTCAACCCCTTGTGTTTAATTTGCCAAATAAACAGAGAGAGACAGGTTTTCTTATAGGTTTATAACAGTGGATTAAATATTTACTAAACAATACTCATTTCCTGAAAATGTTCACAATACCATTCACACATGCTTTCACTCTCAAGAGAAGATAGATAGAAGAGTACAGGCTAGAAGTTCAGAGTTCAAGTTGTAAAAGTCTGTTCTTTCAGGAATAACCAGTGGGATCCCTCGGGAGGTGAATTTTTAAAGCTGTAGGCCTGTTTGCTGGTTGTCTGGTCATTGTTGGGCTGTTGCAGTCTCCTGGCGGTTCACTTTAGGTTGAAGATGATGCTGATGCCTTAGTTCAATTCTCACCGGTAGAAGAGTCATTTTAACAAAGGCACTTTCTTTTCTCTGCTGTAGCTAGCTTCCAACTTGTCTCAGCAGGGTTCAACTGTGTTGGTTGGAACCAACCTCCCTCTCTCTCACTCAGCCTTGCTGGAATTCAAAATGACTTTTTTTGTTGTTTTACTGTGTGACTGAGAACAGACCAGACTGATGATGTCTCTAGTCCTGTCCTGAAAAAACTCCCCACTTTGTTCCTCAAAATGATGACCTTTTAAGGTGAATTGTACAAGGGTTAGTTTCGCCCATGTGACTTCAGGTTTCAGTCCTGGCTGGGCTATATAATGGACTTGGCGATGGCCCCATTCTGAGGAAGAGGGTGTTTCACCCTCCATTGTAATGGAGTTATTCAGAGACAAGAAGTCTGAGAAAGGTCTTGTCTCATTGTTTTTGAGTACAGCTCACATCTAGGTGTGGTTATCTGTCGCATTTCTATGCAGACGGGGCTTAATTGGTTTTCACTGTTAGCACAGATGTGGATTTGAATGCAAGAAATACTGAGGGTCTTGTGTCTTGACCTCCATTTTGTTGACAATACATGTATCAGTCATTTAAAAATTGTTCCAATTTTTTATAAGTCTTCAGTTTGTATTTTCATCACTGCACTTCTCATGAGTGTGACAATATTTATGCCCTTGTGTCAAAAAGATGTACTTCAAATTAAAATGTAACTTTGCCATGAAATCAGAGAAGTTCCAAGATTAACTTAAGCAAATTGCTATATATGATTTCTAGGTTCTAAAACTTTTTTAAAAACTTGCTGTGAACATCATCTTGAGTCGAGCACATTTCAGTTGTCCAGGACACTCAACCTGACACTAGCCGATGCTGAATAAACTTATGTAAATGAGGCACTGCACCTGTTTAAGCACCCTTGTACCAATTTCAACTTCCTCATTGCTGAATTCGCTTCTGGTTCGGAACAGTCTGCAGGGATTCTATGCCAGCACTATTTAAATGGATCCTCAGCCGTAGTTAGGAGGAAAATGATGGGAAAGGGGACGAAAGACTTTTGAGTGTATGGCCTACAGGTGATGCAGGGCTAAGCATAAATTAAGAACTGAAATTTGTCAGGTTACAGTCATCTAGCTGCTTTGCGATACCTGTTCCATGTCCACAACGGAATCCATTCATTCAAATGAAACCTGTTTCCGAATTTAGCTCAAGCCTTGTGTTAGCATAGACTATTATGCAGGGCACTCACTCCAATGAGCTGATGTCATTTTGGTTGAATTTCCTGCCCAAAGTCTTGAAATTATCTCAAAATTCAGTTAGTGAAATTCAGGCATCTTCTCTTTGGAAAATATTCAGTCAAAATGTAACTGATCAGAATTCAAACCCACTTCGTTCACCAGAAAATTAGATTACCCAGAAGTAGTTATTGCATGCAAGCAGAAATACAGAAAATACATTCTGTGCTTTTACAAAATAATGTCCTCGATATTTACTGGGATCAGTTTTGTGAGTGGGGAAAGAAAGAAAGGGAAAAGAAATAAAGAGAACGATAGGGTGAAGGGTTTTGGGCGCATGATGTGCTGTTTAATGTAACAGCGTGCGTCTTTTTTCCAGCAGGTTCCCCACCTGGAAGCCAGCCTGATTGATAGACATGGCTCCCTGTTGGGTGGGGCACACTCCAGAGGACGCCACACGACAGGGGCAGGTAGAGACCCTGCAGTTGGGTTAGTGGGACTGTGGGGAGAAGATGGGGTGGGATGGCTGCCAATCCAAGTTGGGTGAAGTGAGGAAGATGCGGGATCTGATCTCTGATCCCAGGAGGTAGTGGTCCAATGGCGGGAAGGGAAGAAAGCAAGCTTGGTGGACTGGGAGCAAGCACTCCTACTCCTCCTGGCCCACAAGCAGTGCTGGAAAGGCACTAGCATTTTCCACAAAACAGTTCTCGCCTCCCTTTAGGTGCTGGCTTCCCAAAGCTTGGGAAACCTGGCTGGCCAGATTTCAACCTGGACGATAGGTTAAATCTGAAGCACACAGCCTCATTATAGTAATTAAATAACCAAACCATCTTCTAGCAGGTTGGTTGCCAGTCCCCCTCTCCCCTGTTACATCTCTGTTCAAAGCAGAAGTAGGCATGTTACAGTCGGATTTGAAATTTATTAAATTTTCACATGCCACCTGACTCAAACATGCCCATTTTTTGGAGTTAAAATTGCCCTCAATATTTTTGGACCACAGTTTAATTTAGTCAGTGATATTTAGAAGTTATTGTTGTTATCATATAAATATTAAGAGGTGAATTGATTTGCCTTGCTTCAGATATTCAGCTTGGAACCAGCACGAGGTCCTTGAACTTTGGGCTGGAAACAGACTTTGAAATCTCGCTTATCAATAACAAAGTTTTTACAGAAAATACTTTAGTTACTCATTTAAAAATTAGTTAATAATGTAAAAGAATGTTATTCAGTAGTTTCAAAGCAGCTGCTTTTATTTGCATCTGGATGTAGCAGCATCAGCTCCCCCTATTTTCTCTGCAGTTGTTATCATTTCTGTTTGAGAGCCTGTTATCAGTCAAAAAGTTCATCTCTGTGGGAAAGATTGGCCTAGTAAATTATTCCTCCACAATGCTAGGTAGCACAATATTCTAGTTCAGTGAGTTCTCCATACGGCCTTAACTTAATTGACCTATTTTGACTTTGATTACCATTCAAACCTATCTCTCTGATTGAGGGCCAAAATTTGTACCAGGTTATTTCATTTGAAAAGAACAAGATTATCTAAGATTGAACTGAGGAAAGGCGAGTTTTGGTCCAATCTGATCACAGTTACTAAACTCAGTTTGTCAGTTTATGTGAGATATCTACCCTAGATTTTGGAATTGTCACTGGCATACTTATTGTAACATTCTGTTTTTCAATTCTACAGGGGCAAAACAGTTCTTGATACTTGCCAGTACCTCACTATTAAATCATATCACTGGTATCCCCAACAAATTAACGGGCACAAGGTTGAAGGGAAGAATGGTGATTCCCTGCAAGTTCCTGAACAGCTGCTGGAAGTTCCTCCTGCATCCTCACTTACCATGGGAGATGAAAGTTGTCAACATGTACAATTCACAGAATATAGCAGCCAACAATGGTTTCAAACCGGTGAAAAAGGAATTGCACTTAACAATAAAGTAGGACTAATGTGCTCTGAAAATATTTATTTGAAAACAGTTATACAGAAAGTTATTGATGATCTAGAATTAGATTAACAAATAGAAATATTGGAGGTCTTTGGTGGTAGTGAAAACGGGTGAAAGCAAATTGACAGTCTGTTTCACAACCTGATCAATTTTCCTTTTCATTGACTCCAATTCAATACAAACTTAGTTTTTGGTTTGGGAAGGAAGTGCACTTGGTGGCATAAACATATTGCGAGTCACACCTGACATCTTTGTTTCTCAATCGGTAAAATTCCACTTGTTTCTGTTAGTCTGAATGATGAGCATAAAAAGGTAAAATTCAACAAGTATTTTAACTAAAATTATGTTAATAATTTGCAGATAAAGATGTTCCTGAAGACAATTTCACAAAAAACTGGCACAGTGTATGGTGACTGTTTCTGAATGATTGTCATAGGCTGATAATAGTGTTAAAGGACTTTTATTTCATAGTTGAGCTGATATTACTTTCAGTAGAATTCACTTGAGCATTACTCTGGGTGCACTTTGTTACCATATTTCTAACATTGTTACTCAATGTTACCTTAGATGAGAGATTAAATCTTCAAAGTTATTTGATTTTGTCTGACAAAAAGAAATATAGAAAATGTTAGTATAAAGTTGATTTAAAAAAGGATTGTAACCATTTAGCATTGTTTTAAATGATGGTGTCATTGTAGACATAAGACTTGACCGGCTCTTTTCTGATTCCTGCTGCATCCTAGGTATTTTCAGCAAGCCTAAAGGATCGAGGTTCACGATCTCTTGCAGACAACAATGAAATAATCTTTAAAATCCACACTCTACACAGTCGCATTGTTCCACACAAATCTGCATGTCTTCTATGGAACCAGGCAGCTGAAAGGTGCAGTTCAGAAATAGTTGATTTGAAATGTTGTTTATCAACTGTATTGTTAAATGAAAAAGATTAATGAATAAGTATTTGGCTTTTACATTCCACTGAGAAGAATTTGGTTTTAATTGTATTCCGACAAACATCAATGTGAGTCTGTCGGAAGGGTCATAAACTAAATTAGGACTCAGTCATGCTGACTCTTAGCCTTTCATTGAACTTTCTGGGATAGCCTGTGAGGGGTGGAAACCAAAAATTGTCATTGGCATAGAAGTGGGCAGGAATGTTCAGGAACTCTGAACGTTGAGTTCCTGCATCCTCATTGACCTAGTACATTTTATCAATAGCAGAAGTGGGACTGATTTCAATGGAATGAAAATCAGATGTATTCAATAACGGGTGGACGATTCATTCCACCAGATCATTGCTTATGCGCTGGAGACCAGAAACCACACCTGTGTTTTTGTGATAATTTTGGAATTATTATTTCTGATTTTTTCAAGAGTTTAATAACCTACATGTCGGAGCTGAAATTATCAATGGTGTCTTGAGGAAAGGTTGGATAGGCTAGGCTTGTATCCTCTGGAGTTTAGGAAAATAAGAGGCGACTTGATTAAAACGTAAGATCCTGAGGGGTCTTGACAGGGTGGATGTGGAAAGGATGTTTCCTCTTGTGGGAGAATCTAGAACCAGGGGTCATTGTTTAAAAATAAGAGGTCTCCCATTTAAGTCAGAGATGAGGAGAAATGTTTTCTCTCAGACTCATGAGTCTTTGGAACTCTCTTCCTCAAAAGGCAGTGGAAGCAGAGTCTTTAAATATTTTTAAGGCAGAGGTAGATAGATTCTTGATAAGCAAGAGGGTGAAAGGTTATCGGGGTAGGTGGAAATGTGGAGTCATGGTTACAATCAGATCAGCCATGAACTTATTGAATGGCGGAGCAGGCTTGAGGGGCTGAGTGGCCTACTCCTGCTCCCAATTCGTATGTTCGTATGTTATATAGTTTTTATCTAAGAATGTTCCAAATGGTTTAAGCTACTTTATGTTGACATGTAATATAATGAGTAGAATATATGTATAATATATATGTGGTAGGCCTCTTTCCCAAGCAAATTGGAGTCCTAATGACATAGCTGGAATCCCAATTGTAATTTTAAGGGCCATCTAGGCAGAGCTTACAACACAAATGCTCTGTGCATGTGTACTGGTGTTCCTATCAGCAAACAGCCAGCATATGTTTAAATTTGATTTTCTTTGTGTAGAGTTGGTGAGTGCTCCTCTGGGTGTCTGCCTAATTTTGTGATTCGGGCATATTAAAAGAAGCACTTTTTTGGGGGGAATAAAAGAGCACTTCAAGGCTCGTGCAGTACCAGAAGGGAGCAGTGCTCAAAAGGAGTGCAGTATGTACTACACTGTCTTGTAGCCCTGCTCCAACTCCTGCTAACTTCAAGCCAGCCTCTGACTGGGTGCATGGAATTAGTCAATTTACTTTTGCATGTGTGCCGTGAAAATGAAGATAATTAAAAACACACAACAACAGATTTGTGCATTGCACAGTAAAGTTCTGCTCGCATGTTGCTAGCAGAGTGCCTTGTCCACCAAGGTGCTTGTCTGGAAATCACACATTGTGCATTCCATGATTTTTCCATTCATCAAAATTAATGGACAGAGGACAACAGGCTACTTGTCACATGATTTCCTGAAATGCTCACTTGTTGGGAAAGGCTTGGGAGGGACTTTAATCTTCCCATGATGGCTGTGAGAGGGTTAAATGAGCAAATTTGAAAAACCCAACCTCAATCCTCCGCAAAATCGCCTGCTTCCATTTTAACCCTGGCAGGTTTGAGGGCATCCAAGTGACCCACGCTGGAGAGGTAGATCTGTGATTAAGCTCTGTTTCTTAAATTTTGATAGCCTGTTAAATTTAATCCTGGGCAACCAGGTTTCCCAGAGCTTGGGGAATTCAGCAGCTAAACTGGGGCAGGAGCAGTGTATCCCAGCAATTAAGTGTTTTTTATAACAGGAGGAGCAAGAGTGCTTCCACCCAAGCAAACACTCTGCCACGATTGACAGACCACCCACCTCCCCCACCCCGCTCCGTGATGTCTCCCAGCTCGCCCCCCTCACACCTCACCCCCCCCTCCCGATTGCCAGTCTGACCATCACCTCCCTGCCCCACCACCACCTCACAATGTCTCTCGACTCCTCTCCCTCACCATTTTTGGTCCGACCCCCTCTTCGTGTCCCGTAATGTCTCCTGGTTGTCGAGTACCATCCCCAAAAATCCCTGGCTGCAGCCTTCTACTGCTGGCTCTCCCACCCGGCAGCTGGGCAGATTGACAGGCTGGTTGTATGTCAGGCAGGAAACAGATTATAAAAAAAATAAGGTCCTACCATTAAATTCAGCAGGCCTCCATTTTTCTGGCATTTCTGAGTTTCTCCCCCTGCTTCCTCCACACGTCCCCGTAAATATCAGGGCCTTTGTATCATTTCCGTGCAAGCAGAGAATTCACGCTGTCTATCACAATGCCCATATTGTTCACTCATATCTTCACTTGGGAAAATCGGTGTTAACACCAGAGTAAGGGTCTAAAAATGATGTCAGTAGCCTTTTCTCCTTTTTAACTTCAGTGATCGACTTGCTCTAACTTTTGCAAAGGCTACCACTGGGTGGCTAAATGTTTGCCTGAAGCAAGCAAATCAGAGCCTTAATGACGTAGTTAGAACTCCAATTGTAATTTTAATGGACATATGTGCGGAGCTTGTAACACGAACACTGCGCATATGTGGTGGCATTCCAATTAGGAAACAGCTAGAAAATGTTTAAATTTGATTTTTTTTTTGTGGACCTGTGGACTGCTCCTTTTGGCTCCACAAAATGGCAGGGGCTTCTGCTAGCCCAGCCTCTCCCTGCCTCCCTCTCCGAGAGCCTACCATCCCAACAGTCAACATTCCTGAGACTGAAGAGCGACGAGCAGCATCGGAATGCCTGTTTGTCACCGGCAGCTTGCCTGCCAAACTTCAAATGAGGCCAGGGCCTCAAAATCGCAAGTGCCTCTTTCCCACCAGAACGGGCAACTGGCCAGTGTGCTCTGCCAGTCTGCCAATTAAAAGTCAAAATTGACGCCAGTAAGCACACTTCATTCTCAAGCAGAGTGACATGGCTTTGAGCCTATTTGTCATTCCAGTTATTTTTTGCCTGCTTATTGATGGTGCAGAGTTTCGACCACCAGGAGTACATATTGGGAAATAATGTTGCACACGGTCCATGATTTTCCATCTATTCATTTTAGTAAATAGAAAATCATGGGCTGCGCACACGATTCTCCCTGGTAAGCACACTGAGCTAAGTTTGGTCTTTTGTTTTGGCTATTGAGTGAGAGGGTAACTTTAACTTAACCCATCTAATGAGAAACTGATACTATCGGATCAGCTTCCCGATTTTACTTTCAAATAACTTCAAAAATCAGTTTCCTGCCAGTCGGAATATCCTATAGCAGCCCATCTCTGTGATTAAGATTTTCTAAGCCAAGTTACGGAGAAATGTGCGTGGATATAATTTATTTTTTGTCCAATGTGGAGTGCGTGCTCTCTTCCTCTAAATAAAATCCCACTTAGTTTAGTATGACCACATCCAGAGTAAAGACCACTTTCGATATTTTCTAACTTGTAGGATTGACAGTATGTGGCATGCAAGCGACATCACTAGGAAGAAACTGAGTCATTAGATTAATTCTTTAAATTCAATCTAACATTCAAGATGCTAATGTCTTCCGCCAAGAATCCTTTACTGTACTTTTTTTTTAACAGTTGGCTATCGGACAACCAATTCTGTCGAGTGGTTGAAGATACCAGAAACTATGTGGAATGTGCCTGCTCACACATGTCCATCTACACAGCCTCTGCCCAAACAGACAACCTTTCCTCCTACAATGAAGCCTTCTTCGCAGCTGCATTTATTTGCATTTCAGGTATGTGGAAATGAAAAAAAGCATTTGTAAAAACACATGATCACATTGCATAAGATTGCTGTTGATTGAGCAGTGTAGAAAGAGCACAGTTATCCTTCCAACACCATCAGCGTGAAAAGTGAACATTAAAATCTGAATGATCTATTTCCTGGGTTTATTTCAGGTGTTGCTATTTGAAGTTTGTAATTGTTGACCTTCCCTCATATTAACCTCATAAAGAAACAGCTCATGATAATAAACTTTGTTATTAACTATCAATCATTATAAATAGATTTTCTGGTTCTGGTTTCAATATGTTATGGTCAATATAAGAGCTTCAACTTCAGGAATATTCCCCCTATGAAACTTAATTTGCTAATTCCCTCAAATTTGCAGTAACAATATTTGTTTCTAGTGCATTATACATAACCCCTGAGTAGCATCCATTTCAACTTAAAAAGAAATCAAACTCCAGCACTGCATTGCCAAATTTCCACACTGGGGATGAAGATATAAATCCTAATCTCACTTGATCATTAAATGTAGCTTTCTGATCATGTTTCATTCAACTTTGGAGCAGCTATTGGGTGATTAGTGTCACCAGTCTTTAATGCCTGCCTACCTTAGTACCTGTCAGATTTTCCACTATAATTTCTGGTGGATGTCAGAAGCTTGCTTCCCTGGCAGCTGCCACAATGCATTCATTTTAAGAAGCTCCTTTGTGTTATTTCTTGAACAAGCAAATATAAATAATGCCACAGATCCTATTTTCCATTATTATCCTCTCAGCCCACACCACTCTGCATAGAATTAGAGTTTACAGCACAATCCGTAACCTCATGACCCGGAAGGATGAAATGTGCTCGTGCTTCTTCATCCATATGGTACACACAGAGAGCTCTGTGATCAGCAGCCTGAAGGAAGAAGATGACGCAGTAACCTCATCGCAGCCTGACATACTAAGGATCAGCAAATCCTTTAATGTTGGGCTGTACGATGTGAAGCCCACAGACAGAAAGGCCTCCCAGACCTTCCTGTCCTCTGTCACAGGGGTCTTAGATGACAGTACATGGAAGAGTCTGGACAAAGCGCTAACTCTGGACGAGCTGACAAAGGCTGTCAGGACCTTTGAGACGAATAAAACTCCTAGAAGCGACTGGTTATTAGCCGAGTTGTATTCGACTCTGTGGGACTGGGTTAGTCCAGACCTGCTGGAAGTGTACGAGAGTCTGTTTCCGGCTGACAGCATGTCAGAATCCATGAGGAAAGGCATCATCACCCTCATCTACAAGCAGAAGAGGGAGAGGGAGGAAATTAGAAATTGGCAGCCAATCTCACTGCTTAATGTGGACGACAAAATTCTGTCCAAGGTCATCACCAGTCATAGGAACATAGGACTTAGGAGGAGGAGTAGGCAATTTGGACCTTCGAGTGTGCTCCGCCATTTGATAAGATCATGGCTGATCTGGTTGTGGTCCCAACTCCACCTTCCTGTCTGCCCCCCATAACGCTTGGCTCCTTGTCTATCAAAAATCTATCTAACTCAGCCTTGAATAAATTCAATGACCCAGCCTCCACTGCTCTCTGGGGAAGAGAATTCCACAGACTAACAACCCGCTGAGAGAAAAAAATTCTCCTAATCCCTTCAAAGGGAGACCTCTTATTCTTAAACTGTGTTCCCTAGTTCTAGTCTCCTCCCAGTATCCACTCTCTCAAGTGCCCTCAGAATCTTACATGTTTCAATAAGATCACCTCTCATTTTTCAAAACTTCAATGGGTATAGACCCAACCTGTTCAACCTTTCTTCATAAGATAAGCCCTTCATCCACGGAATGAGTCGAATAAACCTTTTCGAAAGCAACTATATCCTTTTTCAAATAAGGAGACCAAGACTGTACACAGTACTGTAGATGTGGTCTCACCAAGACCCTGTACAAAACGTACCTACTTCTATACTCAATTCCCCTTGCAATTAACGCCAACATTCTATTTGTCTTCCTAATCACTTGCTGTACCTGCATACTAACTTTTTGTGATTCATGTACCAGGACACCCAGATCCCTCTTTACCACCGAATTCTGCAATCTCTGTCCATTTAAATAGTTTACTGCTTTTCTATTCTTCCTGCCAAAGTGGACAAGTTCACATTTTCCCACATTATACTCCATCTGTCAAATTTTTGCCCAATCACTTAACCGATCTGTATCCCTTTGTAGACTCTTTGCCTCCTCTTGACAACTTATTTCCTTCCTATCTTGGTGTCATTGGCAAATTTAGCTACTATTGTTATGACCCGGTGAGGTAGGGGTCCAGGGGTACCTCTCGGCCTTTGCCTGGTCTAACCGTAACAGGGTTTAATTTTTTAAAAACACTGTTTTTAGCTCCCCCTCAATGAATCCTTGTTCACCGAATTCCAATTGTAAGGCAAAGAAATCAATTAGATAGGTTTTCTTAGATTTAAACAAGAAAGGTGGAAGTTTATTAATCTTAAACTCTAATTCGGCTAACGATTACGAATATGCAACGCTCGCATGCATATGCGATAAGCACGCACACAGATAGAGACAGAAAAAGTAGAAGGAATAAAGGGGAAAAGTTTGAGGCAAATATCTGGTAGTTATTTACGATCCTTCAAGTTCAATGTGGAGTCTTTGGTTGCCGGTAAGTCTTGCTGTTCGTTGGGGCCCAGTGCACACTTCAATTTGTTTCAACGTAGGAGTTTTTTCTCTCTTGAGGTTTAAGCAACTTCAGTGGGCCGGAGGCGTGTGAGAACGTGAGAGAGAACCAGCCAGTAGAGAGGCTGCCTCGTTCCAGGTTCAGTTACAGTCTGCAGTCTGTGTCTTCAAACTGTCCTTTGTCCAGTTCAAAAAGCCTGGACTAGCCGGTTAGTCATGTGAGCAGCTGGTTTAACCACTGCTGTGTTTGTGGATTTCAATGTTCTCGGTGCAGTGGGGTGTAGTGCTGTCGCTTACGACGACAAGATGTGGATCAACATTCTCCAGATAATTCTGTTAATTGAATCAGAGAGCAATTCTTTTATCTGTCCAAGCACTGTTTGTTAGTATGCAAATATCCTCCGGCCAAGTGTCTGGTGATTTTTTTTAAGCAAGTAATTTCTTCACTCCAGCAACAGTTTAAAATTAATGTTCATATGACAAAATTAATATGCCTCATTCTTGGCAGGTGAGGGTCTTCATGAATTCGGTCCTTTCATCCAACTCTTTGATATAGATTGTAAATAGTTGGGGCCCAGCACTGATCCCTGTGGCGCTCCACTTGTTACAGCTTGCCCACCTGAAAAAGACCCATTTATCCCAACTGTCTGCTTCTTGTTAGCTAACCAGTCCTTTATCCATGCTAATATTTTACCCCCAACATGAAGTAAGACCTGGATGACATTCAGTCTTGGGCTGATAAGTGGCAAGTAACATTCACACACACAAGTGCCAGGCAATAACCATCTCAAAAAAGAGAGTGGCTAACTGTCTCCCCTTGACATTCAATGCCATGAACATTGCTGAATCCCTCACCATCAACATCCTGGGGGTTACCATTAACCAGAAACTGGATCAGCCACATAAATATTGTGGTTACAAGAGCAGGTCAGAGACTGAGTATTCTGTGCTGAGTAACTCACCTCCTGATTCCCCAAAGCCTGTTCACCATCTACAAGGCACAAGTCGCAAGTCAGGAGTGTGATGGAATGCTCTCCACTTGCCTAGATGGGTGCAGCTCCAACAACACTCAAGAAGCTCGACACCATCCAGGACAAAGCGGCCCGCTTGATTGGCACCCCATCTACAAACATTCACTCCCTGCAGCACCGACGCACAGTGGCAGCAGTGTGTACCATCTACAAGATGCACTGCAGCAATGCACCAAGGCTCCTTCGACAGCACCTTCCAAACGCGTGACCTCTACCAACTAGAAGGACAAGGGCAGCAGTTGCATGGGAACACCACCACCTGAAAGTTCCCCTCTAAGTCACACACCATCCTGCCTTCGAACTATATCGCCGTTCCTTCACAGTCGCTGGGTCAAAATCCTGGAACTCCCTTCCTAAGAGCTCTGTGGGTATACCTACCCCAAATGGACTGCAGCGGTTCAAGAAGGCAGCTCACCATCACCTTCTCAGGGGCAATTAGGGATGGGCTGGCCAGTGATGCCTACATCCCATGAATGAATTTTAAAAATATATTATTGTTACTTTATCGCAGCTAGTTTAAAAACCTGGAACTCCCTAACTAACAGTGCTATAGCTACACCACATGAACTGCAGCAGTTCAAGAAGGTGACTCGCTAACACCTTCTCAAGGGCAATTAGGGATGGGCAAAAAACACTGGCCTTGCCGTGGCACCCACATGCCACGAATGAATGAAAGTAATTGCCCCAGGGCATTCAAGCTGGATACAGTAGGTTTTGCACTAGAAGTTCCCTCTTATTATTTCAAAATGCCACCCTGTCATATAAACCACACAGTTATGTATGAGTGTATCAACCAAGTCACAGATATAATGTTCTCTAAAACTATTGAGGTGTATTTTCAAGTGGAAACAATCAAATAATACAAAGATGGTGGGCAGTAAACTACTGGCCCATTGCTGCAGAAACTCTGGCCATGGGAATGTTCTCCTGGGCCTAGGATTGGGTGGCAAGAGAGGCTCCCTGAATCAGGGTGATGGCCAATTTAAAATATGCATAAGCAGGATTTCAGCCTCAGTTATGATGGTGCAGCAGGAGAATCTCTGAGGAAATTCATCCCCTTAATATTCTGGCGTGGCCAGTGAACGCTGTGAGATGATTGTGTGCAAAACTGGCACAGACTTGCATTATTCTTCTGCGGTGATCACACACTAGTTGTGCTTCCTGGTCACTAAAGCTTCTAACCCATCTTTTGATGCCTTGATATCTACATGAGTGTAGTCTTATATGCCCTGGACATGCAGGAAATCTCAAAGCTCTCTCATTCTGGTTGTTGGCATTCACAGGGAAGTTAATGTTTTGGTTGACTCTGGAGAAAATGGCATTTTCTAAGCTTCTTGATGCAGCTGCCTACTAGTAGCAAAGAAATATGGATGATGTTCCCTGTAGCAGCCAGAAAGGAATCTGAAGTGAGAAAGTTAAGGGCAGTGGTGACTTTGAAAGCCATTGACAAAGCATGGCCCTTGTTTCAGTCTGCAGAAAGTCCTGCATGAATATATCAGCAATAGCCTGCTTGGTGAAGCGTAACCTCCTGGTGCAGTTCTTTCTCAGAGATATCCTGGAAAATGACACAGCCTATAGACTCTGTGGGCTGAAATCTTCTGGCCTTCTTTGAGCAGACCCCTCACTTACTGTGTTCCAATGGGGTCCTGGTTCTTGCTGCTGTCCCTCCTCTTCGTCCAACTGTTCCTTCATCCAAGGCAAAGAAGCAAGAATGGCACCCATAACAAGCTGTGAGTGCTTACACAGTGTGAGCAGAGCCAAAGAAAAATCAGAAACAACCTCAGAAATCTCATGGCTATCCACTAAGCACAATCGCATAAAGTTCCCTACGATCAGGGTGCCTGCAACTGAATGCCCCTTTAAATAATGCTTTCAGTCATGTCAGTCAGTTTATGAATCCAATTCTACGAAGTTTTACCCAGTGGGTTGGCCATTGGGCAGGACTTCCAAATCCCACAGTTAAGATCACATCAGAATTGTCATTATGTCATTGGACACAGATTTGCATTTATTGATGAAACAATCACCAATTTACAGTGGGTGTCACCAGAGTCAGCTCTGGAGTTTGAGTGGCAATCGGCAAGTTTCTGGTGGGAACGGGGCAGTGTCACCTCTCAATATTTTGATAGTCCATCCCCCTATTCCCGTTGAGCAGTTTGGGTTAAAATCTGAATCCCTGTTTCCAATACCTGGAGTTTTCCCAAATCACACTGACCTTGTGTGTGTCATAAGGTGGGTAGGAATTTTGTTTGTCCCATGTGTCCTTGTAGAAAATGTAGGTTTCAGACTCCTTAATGAGTAGCTGTTCTTTTTTCTTGACTGAGCTGCTAAAATGAGCACTTTGTTAATCTGCCAGAGAGGCAAACATCTCAAAGATTTTTAGCATCCTGTTAACAGATATGAAACAATATTGGTGATGGCAATGGAAAATCTGCATTTCAGTCTATGAGGTGGTGATAGGAAAGAAGGAGAAACACTGATAAATCAAGGACAAGGTATAAACAATATGCACATTGTTTCCCTTCTAAATTAATAAGCTATCACATGAAAACTTCTTTCCAGCAAATCTAGTAAGTGGGGGGAGGGCTTGAGTGGAAAGGTTGCATAGATAATAGTTCAAAAACAAATGAAAGGGAAGAGGGTAGAGTAATAGATGTTGTACTTCAGGCACCACAGGTAAGGGGAAAACTAAAAGAGTATTTAAACCAGGAGTGAGAAATAGGGAATGTGTGAGTAAAACTGTAGAGCAGAGGGGCGGATTCGGGTGTGTGGTCCCAATAAACATTTTTTTATACAAACACACAGGGTATAAGGAACAAATTGAATGAATTGCAGGTGCAAATTGAACTTGAAGGGTATTATGACATTCTAGCCATTTCTGAGACATAACTGCAAGATGGTCAAGGCTGGGAACTAAATATACCAGATTATAAGGTCTATAGGAAAGATAGGGAAAATGGTAGACGTGGAGGAGTAGCCTTAGTGATTAAGGATGAACTCACTTCAGTGGTAAGGGATGATATAACAAAAGGTAAGCAGGTAGTGGAGACTTTGGGTAGAATTAAGAAATAGAAAAAGATTTAAGACTGTAGTGGTAGTTGTGTCTTGGAACCCAGTAACAGCTGGAAGTGGTAGATTGTATAAGGGCAGAGATTAGAAAAACTCTATAAAGGCAGAGTGGTTTTAATGGGAGATTTTAGCTTTCATGTGGATTGTGATAAGCATAGTGAACATAGTGAATTTCGTGAGTGTGTCTGTGGTAGTTTATTTATTTTATTTTATTTAGAGATACAGCACTGAAACAGGCCCTTCGGCCCACCGAGTCTGTGCCGACCAACAACCACCCACTTCTGCTAACCCTACAGTAATCCCATATTCCCTACCACCTACCTACACTAGGGGTAATTTACAATGGCCAATTTACCTATCACCTGCAAATCTTTGGCTGTGGGAGGAAACCGGAGCACCCGGCGAATACCCACGCGGTCACAGGGAGAATTTGCAAACCCCGCACAGGCAGTACCCAGAATCAAACCTGGGTCCCTGGAGCTGTGAGGCTGCGGTGCTAACCACTGCACCACTGTGCCGCGCATCAACATTTACTGCAACAATATGTCCTAGAACCAAAAAAGGGGTATGTCATATTAAACTTAATAGATGAGCCAGATTTAGCTAACAGCACAACAGTGTGTGAACATTTATCCAATAGCGATGGAAATGTGATCGAGTTCAATGGAGTTTTTGAAAGGCAGAAATGCAAAACAGCTACTAAGATTCTAGATTTAGGTAAGGCTGACTTCAATGGGATGAAACAGAATTAAACTGGGCAAATTTGTTAATGGTTAAAATGACAAAAGATCAGTGGGAGGTGTTCAAAAAAGAATTTAATGTGTTATAGTTTATACTCTGTTACGGACAGGTGGGAAGTGGTCTGGGTGACATTCACTTTTCACCTCTCAACTGACCGCAGATAGTGTTTTAAAAATAATATTTTAGTCCCTGTATGTTTTAAAGGCAAATAAAGAGACAAATGACAGGTTATTTTGTAGGTTTAAAAAAAAGGTAAAAATTTTTACATAATAACCGAAAAATGTTCACGACTTCACCCACTCACTCATTCGCACGCCCATACACAAGAAAATACAGAGGAGACGGTAGCATGCCGTTTGAGTCCAATTGTTGTAAAAGAGTTTGTTGCTTTAAAAAACCTTTAAAAGCTTTTGGGAGGAAATCTTTCAGCGGTGCAGGCCTGAATGTTTGTTGTCTTGAAAAGGATGAATTGTCAAGGCTCCTTGTGGTTCAGCCTCAATCTGAAGTTGATGGTGGAATCCTGGTTCACTTTCACAGATGGGGAGTTCCAAAATCACCTCACAATTTCTTTGCTGCAGTAGTTAAAAGATGCAGGGCTCCTGCTTAGCTGGAACTGTCTTACAGCTGTTCTTGCTGTAGAAAGCTTTCTGTCGCTGTTCTGCCTCTCTCCAGAGAGATACCTTTATGAGGTAGAAACTTGTCAGGTTGTGGTGTCAGTCAGGTGACTAAGGGCTCTCTCCCCTGGGGTGATCCATACAGTGTTCCAGAATATGGGAAACATTGTTACATGGTGGCTCTGAATGTGGTCCATTTTGATAAATAGGTGTTATTTCACACCTATTATTTTGGACTTGGCTTAACAGTCAGTCTGTCTGCAAAAGTCTTTATTAGCTCAATTCCTGTAGACTGCAGTTGTTACCATGGAATGGGCTGTTTTCCATTTCAGTGTGTTTTCCCCAAAGCTAATTCAGATGTGGAGAATGGGTTTTGTGTTCAACAGACAAACATGTTTGTTGCCAGTACAGGAGGGGTCACCTAGCCTGTACTCCATCTTTCCTGTAGTGCAAATGTGTCCATTTTTGTAGTTCTGTTCAACAATTGACTTTTAGTTCATAATTCCTCCAGTCCATTTCATATTTCATCGCTATTCTCTCCATGAACATGACAACCCGTAAGAGATATGAGCTCTACTTGCCAAAAAAGACAATCATAGACATGACAATAAAACTAAAAGAAAAAGCATACTAAAATGCATATAATAACACAGCACCTGGTGAATAGGGAAGATTCAAAGAACAGCAAAGGGTGGCAGATAGCAAAAGCTACAAAATGGAGTAGAAAAAGAAACTTGCAAGGGATATCAAAATCAACACAAAAAATGTTCCAATTATATTAGAAAAAGAGCGTGGTCAGGAGCAACATGGGCCCATTGAAAACTAGTAATGGTGATATTGTCAATGAAATAAGGAAATGGCTGACATGCTTAATAATTACTATGCGTCAGTATTTACAGTAAAGGAAGAGATCAGCATGTCAGACATCCTAATGAAAATGATATTGAATCAGGGACAGGAACTCACTAAAACTAACATAAGCAAAATAATAGTATGAAGAAAATAATTGCATTGAAGAGTGACAAATCCCCAGGGCCAGTTGGTTTCCATCCCAGAGTTTTTAAAGAAGTCGGTGAGAACATTGCAGATGCCCTAAATATAATCATTCAAAGTTCTCTCGATTCATGAACCATTCCTTCAGATTGAAAAATTGTGCATCTCACTCCACTATTTAAGAAAGGTGACAGAGGGAAACCAGGGAATTACAGACCTGTTAACCTAATACCTGTTGTTGGTAAATTTCTAGGGCCTATAATTAAGGATAGGGTGACTGAAAACCTTAAACATTTTCAGCTGATCAGAAAAAGCCATCATGGATTTGCAAAGGTTAGATCATGCCTGACAATCCTGATTGAATCTTTTGAAGGGGTTACTAAAGTAGTGGACAGGGGAATGTCTTTTGATATTTATATGGATTTTCAGAAGGCATTTGATAAAGTTCCTCAGAAGAGACTGTCAGCTCAAGTTGGAGTTCATGGAATTGAAGACAAATTATCGACCTGGTTAGAAAATTGGCTGAGTGGCATGAGACAGAGAGTAGAGATAATGGGCAGGTACTCTAATTGACAGGGCGTGACTAGTGGTGATCCGGCAAGGTTCTGTTTTGGGGTTTCAACTATCCACCATATTTGGTAATGACAGGGAGATGGAACACAGGCAACAGAGAGGACAGGCTGTGTCCAGAGAGAGGAGAAGGACGGTCTGAGTAGAAGGTCATACCCACCTAAGATCTTCAAAGAGCACTTCTACTTCCATCTCAGCCAGGAGCAGTGTCTGAGGTGGCTATGCTTCACCAAGGAGATTGTCACTGAACTGTGTCATCTTCTCCAACTGGATCTGCAGCCACAGAGAAGGATAGTGCTGCCAGTGGCCATCAAGGTCTCTCTTGCCCTAAATTTCTACATCCCAGGATTGTTCCAGGCTGGAGCTGGTGACATCACCAACATCTCTCTGCATTACTGAATTAGGAAGGTCACACAGACCCTGTACACAAGTAGGGGGGACTTCATTACTTTCTCTGTAAGCAGAAAGAAGCAGGAAGAATGGGCATGTGGCTTTGCCAGGATAGCAGGATTCCAAATGGTGCAGGGAACCATCGAATGCATGCATGCGGATCCGTGGACGCCACATCACAAAGGGGAGATGTATGGGAACCATAAAGCGTGTAAAACCTCAATGTGCAGTTGGTGTGTGGCCATGCTTAGAGCATCATGTTGATGAATGCCCACTGTGTCACGTGTCAGCCATTGCTCAGTTGGTCACACTCTTGCTCTGAATCACAAGACTCTGGCTTCAAGGCCCACTCTAGGACTTGACCACAAAAAGCAAGGCTGACACTCCAATGCAGTACTGAGGGTGTGCTGTACTGTCGGAGTTGCCGTCTTTCAGATGAGGAATTAAACTGGGGCCCCATTTGCCTGCTCAGGTGGCTGTGATTTATCCCTCAATCATTGTCACAAAACAGGCTATCTTGTCATTAATTTGCTGTTTTGGGAGCTTGATGTGCACAAATTGGTTGCTGCATTTCCTACATTTCAACAGTGACTACACTTCAAATGTATTTCATTGGATTGAAGCGCTTTGAGATGTCCTGTGGTCATGAAAAGTGCAATATAACTACAAGTCCTTTATTTTCACTATTCTGACAGTAGCCAACATGTTTTTATCCTGCACCAGATAGTTGTTTCCAGCATCTTTGAGCCACCCTGTCAAACCAAAGGGTGGATGCTTGGCGACTAGGGCTACCCACTCTATACGTGGCTCATGACTCCCCTCTGCCACCTGACTACATGTGAACAGGGCTCGTACAATGAGAGCCACTCTGAGGCCAGGAATGTCATGGAACAAACCATTAGGGTTTTCAAGCAACAGTTCCAACACCAGATTGTTCGGAGGAGCCCTCCAATACGCATCAGAGTGTATCTCCAAATTTGTGGTGGTGTGCTGTGCCCCACACAACCTGGTAATCATGAAGCCACCTTATCACCAGGCCTTCAGCTAGCACTTCAGGGGGAGCAGGAGGAGGAGGGGAGGAAGCATAGGGGCCATCATTGCTGCAGATAGGCTAGCCATGATTGACTCATCAGACTCTGGCTTCCCTGAAAACATCCCCAGATTACCATTGTTCCATTTTTCTCCACCTTTCCATCCCCTTGCTACCGACCATCACAGTGTCCTCTTCACCAAAATTCTGAAATAAAAGACACCACATAATAACTTTATCCAATAACACTTCCAATAATACATACAAACCTCAACTCTTCACCCTTGTGCATTCCCTTAGTGCTGGTCTTGCGGGTCCCTTTGCCTGGCCTAGTGCTGCTGTGCCCTAGTGGCTGCAGCATGGCTGGTGCAAGGCTGCAGACTTTCACTGGGACTGCAGATGGCCTTTGACAATGGCCTAAAGCAGTTCTGGGCCTTGAAGCCCCAGCTTTGGACTGCACCACCTCAGCATGGGTAGCGGTTGGCTGACGGGCAAATCCCTTCAAATGTCTAGCACCATTTGTAAAGGAGGAAATAAGATTCCTTTGTACTAAAAGCACAGCTTAAAAATTTTGGACATAAATAATGTTTTAGATTTCAACATGTCTAAGAGTATAAAAAATAGGAGCAGGAGTAGACCATTCAGCCCTTCAAGCCTGCCCGCCATTCAATAAGACTATGGCTAATCTTCTACCTCAGCTACACTTCCTGCATTATCCCCATATTCCTTGATTCCCTTCGCATCCATAATGATGAGGATTGTCAGAGGATACAGCAGGATATAGATCGGTTGGAGACTTGGGCGGAGAAATGGCAGATGGAGTTTAATCCGGACAAATGTGAGGTAATGCATTTTGGAAGATCTAATGCAGGTGGGAAGTATACAGTAAATGGCAGAACCCTTAGGAGTATTGACAGGCAGAGAGATCTGGGCGTACAGGTCCACAGGTCACTGAAAGTGGCAACGCAGGTGGATAAGGTAGTCAAGAAGGCATACGGCATGCTTGCCTTCATCGGTCGGGGCATAGAGTATAAAAATTGGCAAGTCATGTTGCAGCTGTACAGAACCTTAGTTAGGCCACACTTAGAATATTGCGTGCAATTCTGGTCGCCACACTACCAGAAGGACGTGGAGGCTTTGGAGAGGGTACAGAGGAGGTTTACCAGGATGTTGCCTGGTCTGGAGGGCATTAGCTATGAGGAGAGGTTGGAAAAACTGGGATTGTTTTCACTGGAACGACGGAGTTGGAGGGGCGACATGATAGAGCTTTACAAAGTTATGAGCGGCATGGACAGAGTGGGTAGTCTGAAGCTTTTTCCCAGGGTGGAAGAGTCAGTTACTAGGGGACATAGGTTTAAGGTGCGAGGGGCAAAGTTTAGAGGGGATGTGCGAGGCAAGTTTTTTTACACAGAGGGTGGTGAGTGCCTGGAACTTGCTGCCAGGGGAGGTGATGGAAGCAGATACGATAGCGACATTTAAGAGACATTTTGACAAATATATGAATAGGAAGGGAATAGAGGGATATGGGCCCCAGAAGGGCAGAAGGTGTTAGTTTAGGCAGGCATCACGATCGGCGCAGGCTTGGAGGGCCGAATGGCCTGTTCCTGTGCTGTACTGTTCTTTGTTCTTTGTATTATAAATAGTTGAGATTCAAGCACTGATCCTTGTGATACCCCATTTAGTTACAGTCTGTCAACTCAAAAATGATCAGTTTATTTATACTCTGCTGTTAAAGAATCCTCAATCCATGCTAATATATTATTCCAAATCCCATGATCCCTAATAATAACCTCTTGTGTGGTACTTTATCAAATGCTTTTTGAAAGTCCAAATGCACCACATCCACTGGTTCTCTCTTATCCATCCTACTCGTTCCAACATTTGGGCTGATTGGCTGACAGGCAACAGCAGGGGCACTGGCAGAGTCACAGTGGTAGAAGCAGATGTGCTGTCATCCTGAGAGAGGACAGCAGCTTCATGCACCATGGAGCCACTGCAACTCCCCTGGGGCAGCACCTCAGCTGGTAAGCTGCTAGAGCACAGATTGCTGGACTGCTGTGAGATCCTGCATGCTCCTTTGAGCGCTGGTATCTACAGAAGATACCATGATACCTATGATGACAGAAGTCTGACCTTGCATAGCATTAAACTAGGCTTGCATGGCAATAATCATAGATCTCATAGCCTCTATCTGAGCTTCCACTATAGTACTCAGACTTTGCGTGAATTCGGTCTGCTGGAACAGAAGCTGAAACATAGGCCGTCTGACGTTACATCATGGCTGGGTCCACAAATGCTGTTGTGGAGTTCGCCACCACTTTCAAGCTGGAAATGTTGGGCTCCGAGCACTGCACAAAGCCCTGTGCCAAGTTGGAGCTAGGCTCCTCCATGCTCCTTGAGGGCAGGCCTGTCATTGCACCAAGCATTTCTATATGCATGTCCATCAGCCTTTTCCTGTACATTGCCCATTAAAGTCCTCGGCAACAGAATTTATCTGCAGCCTCTCTCTCCAGAAAGCTGGCACACACACTGTCCTTTCTCCCTGGCCTTGCTGCAGCCCACTCATGCCTGGTGATTCACCTGCTGTATGCTACCCTTTAAAGTCTGCAAAGTGCCAGTATCTGAGCTGGTGGCTGCAAGTGCCAGATCAAGTGACAGTGCTTTTTCATCGGACGTCTGTTCTTCTCGCCCTTCTTCGTCAGACATCACTGGCTGCCAGGCGGCAATTCTTGGGCTTTTTTGGGGGGGGATCTGGGTGTCACTGGCGAGGCCAGCATTTATTGCCCAGCGCTAATTGCTTTTGAACTGAGTGGCATGGTAGACCATTTCAGAGGGCATTTTAAGAATCAACCACATCACTGTGGGTCTGGAGTCACATGTAGGCCAAACCTGGTAAGGATAGCAAATTTCCTTCCCTAAAGTACATTCGTGAACCCGATGGGTTTTCACAACAATTGGCAATGGTTTCATGGTCATCATTAGACAAGCTTTTTAATTCCAGATTTATTAATTGAATTAAAATTTCACCATCTGCTGTGGTGGGATTTGAACCCATGTTCCCAGAGCATTAGTCTGGGCTCTGGATTACCAGTCCAGTGACATTACCACTACACCGCCACCTCCCCTAAAATTTGAAAGTATAATGTGAAAGCATAAATGCCGAAGGGGAGAGTTGGTGTGAAGGAAGAGGGCTGAGTGGAAAGAAAGAGGTTACACCATCTTCATCTTGTACTTCATGCCAGATCGTGGGATGACGGTGAAGTGGGATTTGAGGAAGTGCATAAGGCAAGAACATAACATTGCCCAGGATGGTCTCAGCGATTGTGGTTGCATTAGCCTCAGTGACGGCTTCGCCAGTAATTCGGTGCACCGTCTCCTGCAAGGGGCTCAGGAGATGCACCGGTTCCTGCTCCCTCCTATTATGTACCACCTTTTCCTGCAAGATTTATTCTTTCATGGGATGTGGGCGTCACTGGCAAGGCCAGCATTTATTGCCCATCCCTACTTGTCCTTGAGAAGGTGGTGGTGAGCTGCCATCTTGAACTGCTGCAGTCCATCTGGTGCGGATACACCAACAGTGCTGTTAGGAAGGGAGTTGCTGTTTTTTGACCCAGCGACAGTGAAGCAGCGGCGATATAGTTCCAAGTCAGGACGGTGTATGACTTGGAGAGGAACTTAGAGGTGGTGGTGTTTCCATGCGTCTGCTGTCCTTGTCCTTCTAGGTGGAAGAGGTTGCAGGTTTGGAAGGTGCTGTTGAACAAGTTGTGGTGGGTTGCTGCCGTGCATCTTGTATGTGGTGCACACTATTGCCACTGTGCGTCAATAGTAGAAGGAGTGAATTTTTCAGGTTATGGATGGGGTGGAAGGAGTGAATTTTTAAGGTTATGGATGGGGTGTCTATCAAGCGAGCTGCTTTGCCCTGGATGTTGTCAGGCTTCCTGTGTGTTGTTGGAGCAGCAGTCAGGCGGGCAAGTGGAGAATATGTTATCACATTCCTGACTTGTGTCTTGTAGATGATGGACAGGCTTTGGGGAGTCGGAAGGTAAGTTACTTGCTACAGAATTCCCAGTCTCTGACCTGTTCTTGTAGCCACAGTATTTATGTGGCTACTCCAGTTCAGTTTCTGGTCAATGGTAGCCCTCCGCACCCCCCCCACCGCCCCCCAGGATGTTGATAGTGGGGGATCCAGCAATAGTAACGCTGTTGAATGTTAAGGGGAGATCGTCATTGCCTGGCACTTGTGT
Source organism: Heterodontus francisci (assembly GCF_036365525.1). Lineage (NCBI taxonomy): Eukaryota > Metazoa > Chordata > Chondrichthyes > Heterodontiformes > Heterodontidae > Heterodontus > Heterodontus francisci. The sequence goes on from NC_090374.1 coordinate 69,360,801, forward strand.
GGCAGTCAGCAGTACATTTAGTACTGGGCTGCACGCTGCAAACAGTCGACATGCTATCTGCATCGCCTCAATCACGATCCCCATGCCCACAAATGTGCCACATCCAATATTTAACCCACATTGTGTACTGGGGATCTTTCAGACAAAATGGGGGCTAGATTGGCTAGCCCCCGAAAACAGACATGGGGATCGTGATGCACAATTAAGTGCACCTGTTGATTTAAAATGCAGGCAGCACGCCAACTTCATGCTGCCTGTTCACTAGAATGATTTCTACATAGAGCCAGCACTAACCACACATTAACAGGAGGCCCAAAGTCATAAATTTTAGTACCACTTGAAGCTAATCTTCAATCTTAATCTTAAATCTTTAATCTTAAAGCTAGCTTGCACCTCTTAAAAGGGAGATGCATTGTGGCTGCAGCAGGGGCGAGGAGTTGTGAATCTGTCCTGGGAATAGGTGAGGAATGGCACAACATGGGAGAGAACAGGCTAGAAAGGTTTTTGGACATTGCACTCGAGATCCTGGTGGAGGAGGTGGAAAGGAGGAGAGATATCCTGTCTCCACAGTGGGATAGGAGACCCTCAGACACATGGTCAAAAGGCAGCAGGCGCAGATAGCTGTGGAGCTCACTGCCAGGACTCATGCCCCAGGACCTCGTTGCCGTGCTGTACGAAGTTCAATGACCAGCTGCACCATGGGCCTCAGCCAATGCTGATTACACCCCCATCAATCAACTACCAACAATCTAGCAATCAGAAATCATACCTAATATTCATAATTTTACCTCACCCTCACATCCTGAGCACTGCAGCAAACTACGCATATGTATCTCACAGCTTGCATGTGCTGTCAGCTATTCAGGAGAGTGGCAATGTTTAAAAGAGCGGGAGAGAGGAGTATCCGGAGAGCGGCAGAGTTTTAAAGAGTGGGACAGAGGAGTATCCGGAGGGAGGAGTATCCGGAGAGAGGAGTATCCGGAGAGAGGAGTATCCGGAGAGCAGAAGAGTTTAAAAGAGTGGGACAGAGGAGTATCCGGAGGGAGGAGTATCCGAAGAGAGAAGTATCCGGATACTGGCTGAGTTTAAAAGAGCGGGAGAGAGAAGTATCCGGAGAGCGGCAGAGTTTAAAAGAGTGGGACAGAGGAGTATCCGGAGAGAGGAGTATCCGGAGAGCAGAAGAGTTTAAAAGAGCGGGAGAGAGAAGTATCTGGAGAGAGGAGTATCCGGAGGGAGAAGTATCCGGAGAGCAGAAGAGTTTAAAAGAGCGGGAGAGAGGAGTATCCGGAGAGTGAAGTATCCGAAGAGCAGAAGAGTTTAAAAGAGCGGGAGAGAGAAGTATCTGGAGAGAGGAGTATCCGGAGAGAGGAGTATCCGGAGAGCAGAAGAGTTTAAAAGAGCGGGAGAGAGAAGTATCTGGAGAGAGGAGTATCCGGAGGGAGAAGTATCCGGAGAGCAGAAGAGTTTAAAAGAGCGGGAGAGAGAAGTATCTGGAGAGAGGAGTATCCGGAGGGAGAAGTATCCGGAGAGCGGCTGAGTTTAAAAGAGCGGGAGAGAGGAGTATCCGGAGAGTGAAGTATCCGAAGAGCAGAAGAGTTTAAAAGAGCGGGAGAGAGAAGTATCTGGAGAGAGGAGTATCCGGAGGGAGAAGTATCCGGGGAGCGGCTGAGTTTAAAAGAGCGGGAAAGAGGAGTATCCGGAGAGTGGCTGAGTTTAAAAGAGTGGGAGAGAGGAGTATCCGGGGAGCGGCTGAGTTTAAAGGAGTGGGAGAGAGGAGTATCCGGACAGAGGAGTATCCGGGGAGCGGCTGAGTTTAAAAGAGCGGGAGAGAGGAGTATCCGGAGAGTGGCTGAGTTTAAAAGAGTGGGAGAGAGGAGTATCCAGAGAGTGGCTGAGTTTAAAAGAGTGGGAGAGAGGAGTATCCGGAGAGAGGAGTATCCGGAGAGCGGCTGAGTTTATAAGAGCGGGAGAGAGGAGTATCCGGAGAGTGGCTGAGTTTAAAAGAGTGGGAGAGAGGAGTATCCGGAGAGCGGCTGAGTTTAAAAGAGCGGGAGAGAGGAGTATCCGGAGAGTGGCTGAGTTTAAAAGAGTGGGAGAGAGGAGTATCCGGGGAGCGGCTGAGTTTAAAAGAGCGGGAGAGAGGAGTATCCGGAGAGTGACTGAGTTTAAAAGAGTGGGAGAGAGGAGTATCCGGAGAGCGGCTGAGTTTAAAAGAGCGGGAGAGAGGAGTATCCGGAGAGTGGCTGAGTTTAAAAGAGTGGGAGAGAGGAGTATCCGGAGAGCGGCTGAGTTTAAAAGAGCGGGAGAGAGGAGTATCCGGAGAGTGGCTGAGTTTAAAAGAGTGGGAGAGAGGAGTATCCGGGGAGCGGCTGAGTTTAAAGGAGTGGGAGAGAGGAGTATCCGGAGAGCGGCTGAGTTTAAAAGAGCGGGAGAGTGGAGTATCCGGAGAGAGGAGTATCCGGAGAGCGGCTGAGTTTAAAAGAGCGGGAGAGAGGAGTATCTGGAGAGAGGAGTATCCGGGGAGCGGCTGAGTTTAAAAGAGCGGGAGAGAGGAGTATCCGGAGAGTGGCTGAGTTTAAAAGAGTGGGAGAGAGGAGTATCCGGAGAGCGGCTGAGTTTAAAAGAGTGGGAGAGAGGAGTATCCGGAGAGTGGCTGAGTTTAAAAGAGTGGGAGAGAGGAGTATCCGGGGAGCGGCTGAGTTTAAAAGAGCGGGAGAGAGGAGTATCCGGAGAGTGGCTGAGTTTAAAAGAGTGGGAGAGAGGAGTATCCGGGGAGCGGCTGAGTTTAAAAGAGCGGGAGAGAGGAGAATCCGGAGAGAGGAGTATCCGGGGAGCGGCTGAGTTTATAAGAGCGGGAGAGAGGAGTATCCGGAGAGTGGCAGAGTTTAAAAGAGTGGGAGAGAGGAGTATCCGGAGAGTGGCAGAGTTTAAAGGAGTGGGAGAGAGGAGTATCCGGAGAGCGGCTGAGTTTAAAAGAGCGGGAGAGAGGAGTATCTGGAGAGAGGAGTATCCGGAGAGCGGCTGAGTTTAAAAGAGCGGGAGAGAGGAGTATCCGGAGAGAGGAGTATCCGGAGAGCGGCTGAGTTTAAAAGAGCGGGAGAGAGGAGTATCTGGAGAGAGGAGTATCCGGGGAGCGGCTGAGTTTAAAAGAGCAGGAGAGAGGAGTATCCGGAGAGCGGCTGAGTTTAAAAGAGTGGGAGAGAGGAGTATCCGGGGAGCGGCTGAGTTTAAAAGAGCGGGAGAGAGGAGTATCCGGAGAGCGGCTGAGTTTAAAAGAGCGGGAGAGAGGAGTATCCGGAGAGTGGCTGAGTTTAAAAGAGTGGGAGAGAGGAGTATCCGGGGAGCGGCTGAGTTTAAAAGAGCGGGAGAGAGGAGTATCCGGAGAGTGGCTGAGTTTAAAAGAGTGGGAGAGAGGAGTATCCGGAGAGAGGAGTATCCGGAGAGCGGCTGAGTTTAAAAGAGCGGGAGAGAGGAGTATCCGGAGAGTGGCTGAGTTTAAAAGAGTGGGAGAGAGGAGTATCCGGGGAGCGGCTGAGTTTAAAAGAGCGGGAGAGAGGAGTATCCGGAGAGCGGCTGAGTTTAAAAGAGTGGGAGAGAGGAGTATCCGGGGAGCGGCTGAGTTTAAAAGAGCGGGAGAGAGGAGTACCCAGAGAGCGGCTGAGTTTAAAAGAGTGGGAGAGAGGAGTATCCGGAGAGAGGAGTATCCGGGGAGCGGCTGAGTTTAAAAGAGCGGGAGAGAGGAGTATCCGGAGAGAGGAGTATCCGGAGAGCGGCTGTGTTTAAAAGAGCGGGAGAGAGGAGTATCCAGAGAGCGGCTGAGTTTAAAAGAGTGGGAGAGAGGAGTATCCGGAGAGTGGCTGAGTTTAAAAGAGTGGGAGAGAGGAGTATCCGGGGAGCGGCTGAGTTTAAAAGAGTGGGAGAGAGGAGTATCCGGAGAGTGGCTGAGTTTAAAAGAGCGGGAGAGAGGAGTATCCGGAGAGAGGAGTATCCGGGGAGCGGCTGAGTTTAAAAGAGCGGGAGAGAGGAGTATCCGGAGAGCGGCTGAGTTTAAAAGAGCGGGAGAGAGGAGTATCCGGAAAGAGGAGTATCCGGAGAGCGGCTGAGTTTAAAAGAGCGGGAGAGAGGAGTATCCGGAGAGTGACTGAGTGTAAAAGAGTGGGAGAGAGGAGTATCCGGGGAGCGGCTGAGTTTAAAAGAGCGGGAGAGAGGAGTATCCGGAGAGTGGCTGAGTTTAAAAGAGTGGGAGAGAGGAGTATCCGGAGAGAGGAGTATCCGGAGAGCGGCTGAGTTTAAAAGAGCGGGAGAGAGGAGTATCCGGAGAGTGGCTGAGTTTAAAAGAGTGGGAGAGAGGAGTATCCGGGGAGCGGCTGAGTTTAAAAGAGCGGGAGAGAGGAGTATCCGGAGAGCGGCTGAGTTTAAAAGAGTGGGAGAGAGGAGTATCCGGAGAGCGGCTGAGTTTAAAAGAGCGGGAGAGAGGAGTATCCGGAGAGCGGCTGAGTTTAAAAGAGCGGGAGAGAGGAGTATCCGGGGAGCGGCTGAGTTTAAAAGAGCGGGAGAGAGGAGTATCCGGAGAGCGGCTGAGTTTAAAAGAGCGGGAGAGAGGAGTATCCGGAGAGCGGCTGAGTTTAAAAGAGTGGGAGAGAGGAGTATCCGGGGAGCGGCTGAGTTTAAAAGAGCGGGAGAGAGGAGTATCCGGAGAGTGGCTGAGTTTAAAAGAGTGGGAGAGAGGAGTATCCGGGGAGCGGCTGAGTTTAAAAGAGCGGGAGAGAGGAGTATCCGGAGAGCGGCTGAGTTTAAAAGAGTGGGAGAGAGGAGTATCCGGGGAGCGGCTGAGTTTAAAAGAGCGGGAGAGAGGAGTATCCGGAGAGCGGCTGAGTTTAAAAGAGTGGGAGAGAGGAGTATCCGGAGAGCGGCTGAGTTTAAAAGAGCGGGAGAGAGGAGTATCCGGAGAGTGGCTGAGTTTAAAAGAGCGGGAGAGAGGAGTATCCGGAGAGAGGCTGAGTTTAAAAGAGCGGGAGAGAGGAGTATCTGGAGAGAGGAGTATCCGGGGAGCGGCTGAGTTTAAAAGAGCAGGAGAGAGGAGTATCCGGAGAGCGGCTGAGTTTAAAAGAGTGGGAGAGAGGAGTATCCGGGGAGCGGCTGAGTTTAAAAGAGCGGGAGAGAGGAGTATCCGGAGAGCGGCTGAGTTTAAAAGAGCGGGAGAGAGGAGTATCCGGGGAGCGGCTGAGTTTAAAAGAGCGGGAGAGAGGAGTATCCGGAGAGCGGCTGAGTTTAAAAGAGTGGGAGAGAGGAGTATCCGGGGAGCGGCTGAGTTTAAAAGAGCGGGAGAGAGGAGTACCCAGAGAGCGGCTGAGTTTAAAAGAGTGGGAGAGAGGAGTATCCGGAGAGAGGAGTATCCGGGGAGCGGCTGAGTTTAAAAGAGCGGGAGAGAGGAGTATCCGGAGAGAGGAGTATCCGGAGAGCGGCTGAGTTTAAAAGAGCGGGAGAGAGGAGTATCCAGAGAGCGGCTGAGTTTAAAAGAGTGGGAGAGAGGAGTATCCGGGGAGCGGCTGAGTTTAAAAGAGCGGGAGAGAGGAGTATCCGGAGAGTGGCTGAGTTTAAAAGAGTGGGAGAGAGGAGTATCCGGGGAGCGGCTGAGTTTAAAAGAGCGGGAGAGAGGAGTATCCGGAGAGCGGCTGAGTTTAAAAGAGTGGGAGAGAGGAGTATCCGGGGAGCGGCTGAGTTTAAAAGAGCGGGAGAGAGGAGTATCCGGAGAGCGGCTGAGTTTAAAAGAGTGGGAGAGAGGAGTATCCGGAGAGCGGCTGAGTTTAAAAGAGCGGGAGAGAGGAGTATCCGGAGAGTGGCTGAGTTTAAAAGAGCGGGAGAGAGGAGTATCCGGAGAGAGGAGTATCCGGGGAGCGGCTGAGTTTAAAAGAGCGGGAGAGAGGAGTATCCGGAGAGCGGCTGAGTTTAAAAGAGTGGGAGAGAGGAGTATCCGGAGAGAGGAGAATCCGGGGAGCGGCTGAGTTTAAAAGAGCGGGAGAGAGGAGTATCCGGAGAGCGGCTGAGTTTAAAAGAGCGGGAGAGAGGAGTATCCGGAGAGAGGAGTATCCGGAGAGCGGCTGAGTGTAAAAGAGTGTGAGAGAGGAGTATCCGGGGAGCGGCTGAGTTTAAAAGAGCGGGAGAGAGGAGTATCCGGAGAGTGGCTGAGTTTAAAAGAGTGGGAGAGAGGAGTATCCGGAGAGAGGAGTATCCGGAGAGCGGCTGAGTTTAAAAGAGCGGGAGAGAGGAGTATCCGGAGAGTGGCTGAGTTTAAAAGAGTGGGAGAGAGGAGTATCCGGGGAGCGGCTGAGTTTAAAAGAGCGGGAGAGAGGAGTATCCGGAGAGCGGCTGAGTTTAAAAGAGTGGGAGAGAGGAGTATCCGGAGAGCGGCTGAGTTTAAAAGAGCGGGAGAGAGGAGTATCCGGAGAGCGGCTGAGTTTAAAAGAGTGGGAGAGAGGAGTATCCGGGGAGCGGCTGAGTTTAAAAGAGCGGGAGAGAGGAGTATCCGGAGAGCGGCTGAGTTTAAAAGAGCGGGAGAGAGGAGTATCCGGAGAGCGGCTGAGTTTAAAAGAGTGGGAGAGAGGAGTATCCGGAGAGTGGCTGAGTTTAAAAGAGTGGGAGAGAGGAGTATCCGGGGAGCGGCTGAGTTTAAAAGAGCGGGAGAGAGGAGTATCCGGAGAGCGGCTGAGTTTAAAAGAGTGGGAGAGAGGAGTATCCGGGGAGCGGCTGAGTTTAAAAGAGCGGGAGAGAGGAGTATCCCAAGAGCGGCTGAGTTTAAAAGAGTGGGAGAGAGGAGTATCCGGAGAGCGGCTGAGTTTAAAAGAGCGGGAGAGAGGAGTATCCGGAGAGTGGCTGAGTTTAAAAGAGCGGGAGAGAGGAGTATCCGGAGAGAGGAGTATCCGGGGAGCGGCTGAGTTTAAAAGAGCGGGAGAGAGGAGTATCCGGAGAGCGGCTGAGTTTAAAAGAGTGGGAGAGAGGAGTATCCGGAGAGAGGAGAATCCGGGGAGCGGCTGAGTTTAAAAGAGCGGGAGAGAGGAGTATCCGGAGAGCGGCTGAGTTTAAAAGAGCGGGAGAGAGGAGTATCCGGAGAGAGGAGTATCCGGAGAGCGGCTGAGTGTAAAAGAGTGGGAGAGAGGAGTATCCGGGGAGCGGCTGAGTTTAAAAGAGCGGGAGAGAGGAGTATCCGGAGAGTGGCTGAGTTTAAAAGAGTGGGAGAGAGGAGTATCCGGAGAGAGGAGTATCCGGAGAGCGGCTGAGTTTAAAAGAGCGGGAGAGAGGAGTATCCGGAGAGTGGCTGAGTTTAAAAGAGTGGGAGAGAGGAGTATCCGGGGAGCGGCTGAGTTTAAAAGAGCGGGAGAGAGGAGTATCCGGAGAGCGGCTGAGTTTAAAAGAGTGGGAGAGAGGAGTATCCGGAGAGCGGCTGAGTTTAAAAGAGCGGGAGAGAGGAGTATCCGGAGAGCGGCTGAGTTTAAAAGAGTGGGAGAGAGGAGTATCCGGGGAGCGGCTGAGTTTAAAAGAGCGGGAGAGAGGAGTATCCGGAGAGCGGCTGAGTTTAAAAGAGCGGGAGAGAGGAGTATCCGGAGAGCGGCTGAGTTTAAAAGAGTGGGAGAGAGGAGTATCCGGGGAGCGGCTGAGTTTAAAAGAGCGGGAGAGAGGAGTATCCGGAGAGTGGCTGAGTTTAAAAGAGTGGGAGAGAGGAGTATCCGGGGAGCGGCTGAGTTTAAAAGAGCGGGAGAGAGGAGTATCCGGAGAGCGGCTGAGTTTAAAAGAGTGGGAGAGAGGAGTATCCGGGGAGCGGCTGAGTTTAAAAGAGCGGGAGAGAGGAGTATCCGGAGAGCGGCTGAGTTTAAAAGAGTGGGAGAGAGGAGTATCCGGAGAGCGGCTGAGTTTAAAAGAGCGGGAGAGAGGAGTATCCGGAGAGTGGCTGAGTTTAAAAGAGCGGGAGAGAGGAGTATCCGGAGAGCGGCTGAGTTTAAAAGAGCGGGAGAGAGGAGTATCTGGAGAGAGGAGTATCCGGAGAGCGGCTGAGTTTAAAAGAGCGGGAGAGAGGAGTATCCGGAGAGTGGCTGAGTTTAAAAGAGCGGGAGAGAGGAGTATCCGGAGAGCGGCTGAGTTTAAAAGAGCGGGAGAGAGGAGTATCTGGAGAGAGGAGTATCCGGGGAGCGGCTGAGTTTAAAAGAGCAGGAGAGAGGAGTATCCGGAGAGCGGCTGAGTTTAAAAGAGCGGGAGAGTGAAGTATCCGGAGAGTGGCAGAGTTTAAAAGAGTGGGAGAGAGGAGTATCCGGAGAGAGGAGTATCCGGAGAGCAGAGTATCCGGAGAGCGGCTGAGTTTAAAAGAGCGGGAGAGCGGAGTATCCGGAGAGCGGAGTATCCGGAGAGCGGCTGAGTTTAAAAGAGCGGGAGAGAGGAGTATCCGGAGAGAGGAGTATCCGGAGAGTGGCAGAGTTTAAAAGAGCTGGAGAGTGAAGTATCCGGAGAGTGGCAGAGTTTAAAAGAGTGGGAGAGAGGAGTATCCGGAGAGTGGCAGAGTTTAAAAGAGCGGGAGAGTGAAGTATCCGGAGAGTGGCAGAGTTTAAAAGAGTGGGAGAGAGGAGTATCCGGAGAGTGGCAGAGTTTAAAAGAGTGGGAGAGAGGAGTATCCGGAGAGAGGAGTATCGGAAGAGTGGCTGAGTTTAAAAGAGCGGGAGAGAGTAGTATCCGGAGAGAGAAGTATCCGGAGAGTGGCAGAGTTTAAAAGAGTGGGAGAGAGGAGTATCCGGAGAGTGGCAGAGTTTAAAAGAGCGGGAGAGAGGAGTATTTGGAGAGTGGCAGAGTTTAAAAGAGCGGGAGAGTGAAGTAGCCGGCGAGAGGAGTATCCGGAGGGTGGCAGAGTTTAAAAGAGCGGGAGAGAGGAGTATCCGGAGGGTGGCGGCTGAGTTTGAAAGAGCAGGAGAGAGGAGGACCTGGAGGGCAGCTGAGTTTAAAAGTGCGGGAGAGGGGAGTATCCGGAGAGCGGCGGCAGAGTGTATAAGAGCGGGACAGAGCAGGACCTGCAAGGTGACTGAGTTTAAAAGAGCGGGAGAGAGGAGGACCTGGAGGGCGGCTGAGTTTAAAGGAGCTAACCAGTCCAGGCCAGTCCACCAGAGCAGAACGACTGGGTTCTGAGAAAAAGAATCAGTGTGACGTCACAAGAAAACAAGTAGTGGATTGGTTAGTGAGAATATTTCTCATTTATCTTTTAAAAACTTGGGTAATTGTAATAATTAGGTTCTATTTAATAATAGCAGTAAAGTTTAATAGATTGGCTGGTGAGTATTTCCTATTAATTAAATAGATAATTAATTAAATATTTAAAATACAATAAAGATGGCAGGTGTCACAGTACCGTATTTATTTTCTCCTCGGATTAAAACAGTGTGCGTTTAAGACTCTGCTACAAGCAGTGCACCTTTAAGACAGGGAGAGAAGCTTCTGGATTTCTGTGCACAGTGTGCCACAGCTGCAGTTGTTACCTAGACGACGGCAGGAGCGACAGAGGTCACATGGTATAATGTTTCCACTTTCCTGTGTAAAAACTGGTCTGAACCAGTTTTTGAGAGACTCTACAGTGAGGCATGCTACTGAAGAAGAGCTGTCTATTCTCTGTCAGCAGAAATTCTATAAGGAGCTACAGGCCAAGTTAATGCCTAAGGAGGAAAAAAGCCTTTTTTTTTAAAGAGACTAGTTGTATTGCTGAAGATAGCAAAACTCCTTTTCTTTACTTCCCAGCCAGGAAGTATTTGCTTCAAGATTGAATCTCTCTTGACTGATTATATTTTCTGGAATTCGCTGGTGGTCTTGATGCCTGCAGCAGCCGAAGTGTTTTGAATGCCTATTAAGAACAGATTATTTCATCAAATCCGTGTGGAGACTTCAAGCAGTATTTGATTATTTTCACATTAGTATACCTCATCCATTGGCAACTTAACCCACAAAAACTTATTTATTTATTCTGAAGAAACAGCTAGTTTTCAAAAACATAATTTTTTCTTTAAAGAAACCAGTTAACTGTGATTTTTGAATGTATGTGTGTGAATGGGGGAGTTAGATTAAAATAAGATTTTATAAGGTCTTTAGACATAGGTTTATGTTAATAGTATTTAAGGTTTAGTTTTTTTAATAAACAGTTAATTTGTTATTGTCTAATGATACCTGGTTTGGTATGTTTTATTCTGGGGGTTACGAGAGTAATTTGGCTGTTTTCCGGTTGGGTGAGAAAACTTGAGTAATATGCTACGAGCTGTGGAGTGATGGGACTGAATTGACAGTGCGTTGCTCCCGCCTCGGTCAGAACACAGGGCAGGCGATGTGTTGCAGCTGCAGTATGTGGGATACACCTGGATGGTTCAGGTGTGATCCATGGCAACCACATCTGCAGTAAGTTTCTGTGGGTCGAGGAGCTTCGGCTCTGGATTATTATCTGAGCCACGTGCAAATTGACATAGGGCAAGTAAGATTAGAGAAATGAATGCTTGGCTCAAAGACTGGTGTGGTGGAATTGGGTTCCGGTTCGTGGGGCACTGGCACAAGTACTGGGGAAAGTGGGGGCTGTATCTTTAGAACAGTCCACACCTGAACCGTGACAGGGCTGATATTCTAGTGAGCCATCTAACTAGGGAAGTAAAGAGGATTTTAAACTAAATATAGAGAGAAAGGGATCAAATTTGGGAAGCTGTGGTAAATCAAAGAGCAGAGACAAGGCAAGCGAGAAAGGTATTAATATGGGAAAAGATAAACAGACCATGACAGGAAGGGACAGACAGTGCAAATCTAAGAGTAAATCAGCAGTCAAGGGTAGACGTGACAACAATAATAAAAGGACTCAACTCAAGGCTCTGTATCTGAATGTACGTAGCATTCAAAACAAAACAAATGAACTGATAGTGAAAATAGATATAAATAAGTATGATATAGCCATTAAAGAGACATGGCTGCAGGATAGCATAGATTGGGACCTGAATATTGAGAGGTACACGACATTTAGGAAGGACAGGAAGCTAGGAAAAGGTGGAAGGGTGGCTCTGTTAATTAATGATGGTTTTTGCACATTAGGGAGGGATGACCTAAGTTCAGGAAACCAGAATGTAGAAGTGGTTTGGGTAGAGTTGAGAAATGATAAAGGCAGGATGTCACTCGTGGGAGTGGTGTTCAGGCCCCCGAACAGTAACCACTCGGAAGGACAGAGTATAAAGGAAGAAATAATGGGAAATTGTCAGAAAAGTACGGCAATAATCATGGGGGATTTTAGAGTCATAGAGTTATACAGCACAGAAACAAGCCCTTCGGTCCATCATGTCTGTGCCAAACTATTCTAATCCCATTTTCCAGCACTTGGCCCATAGCCTTGTATGCTGTGGCGTTTCAAGTGCTTATCTAAATACTTCTTAAATGTTGTGAGGGTTCCTGCCTCTACCAACTCTTCAGGCAGTGTGTTCCAGATTCCAACCACCCTCTGGGTGAAAACATTTTTCCTCAAATCCCCTCTAAACCTCCTGCCCCTGACCTTAAATCTATGCCCTCTGGTTATTGACCCCTCCACTAAGAACAAAGAAAATTACAGCACAGGAACAGGCCCTTCGGCCTTCCAAGCCTGCGCCGATCCAGATCCTCTATCTAAACATGTCGCCTATTTTCTAAGGGTCTGTATATCTTTGCTTCCTGCCCATTCATGTATCTGTCTAGATACATCTTAAAAGACGCTATCGTGCCCGCGTCTACCACTTCCACTGGCAACGCGTTCCAGGCACCCACCACCCTCTGCGTAAAGAACTTTCCACACATATCCCCCCTAAACTTTTCCCCTCTCACTTTGAACTCATGACCCCTAGTAATTGAATCCTCCACTCTGGGGAAAAAGCTTCTTGCTATCCAACCTGTCTATACCTCTCATGATTTTGTACACCTCAATCAGGTCCCCCCTCAACCTCCGTCTTTCTAATGAAAATAATCCTAATCTACTCAACCTCTCTTCATAGCTAGCGCCCTCCATACCAGGCAACATCCTGGTGAACCTCCTCTGCACCCTCTCCAAAGCATCCACATCTTTTTGGTAATGTGGCGACCAGAACTGCACGCAGTATTCCAAATGTGGCCGAACCAAAGTCCTATACAACTGTAACATGACCTGCCAACTCTTGTACTCAATACCCCGTCAGATGAAGGAAAGCATGCCGTATGCCTTCTTGACCACTCTATTGACCTGCGTTGCCATCTTCAGGGAACAGTGAACCTGAACACCCAAATCTCTCTGGACATCAATTTTCCCCAGGACTTTTCCTTTTACTGTATAGTTCACTCTTGAATTGGATCTTCCAAAATGCATCACCTCGCATTTGCCCTGATTGAACTCCATCTGCCATTTCTCTGCCCAACTCTCCAGTCTATCTATATTCTGCTGTATTCTCTGATAGTCCCCTTCACAATCTGCTACTCCACCAATCTTAGGGTCGTCTGCAAACTTGCTAATCAGACCACCTATACTTTCCTCCAAATCATTTATGTATATCACAAACAACAGTGGTCCCAGCACGGATCCCTGTGGAACACCACTGGTCACACGTCTCCATTTTGAGAAACTCCCTTCCACTGCTACTCTCTGTCTCCTGTTGCCCAGCCAGTTCTTTATCCATCTAGCTAGTACACCCTGGACCCCATGCGACTTCACTTTCTCCATCAGCCTACTATGGGGAACCTTATCAAATGCCTTACTGAAGTCCATGTATATGACATCTACAGCCCTTCCCTCATCAATCAACTTTGTCACTTCCTCAAAGAATTCTATTAAGTTGGTAAGACATGACCTTCCCTGCACAAAACCATGTTGCCTATCACTGATAAGTCCATTTTCTTCCAAATGGGAATAGATCCTATCCCTCAGTATCTTCTCCAGCAGCTTCCCTACCACTGACGTCAGGCTCACCGGTCTATAATTACCTGGATTTTCCCTGCTACCCTTCTTAAACAAGGGGACAACATTAGCAATTCTCCAGTCCTCCGGGACCTCACCCGTGTTTAAGGATGCTGCAAAGATATCTGTTAAGGCCCCAGCTATTTCCTCTCTCGCTTCCCTCAGTGACCTGGGATAGATCCCATCCGGACCTGGGGACTTGTCCACCTTAATGCCTTTTAGAATACCCAACACTTCCTCCCTCCTTATGCCGACTTGACCTAGAGTAATCAAACATCTGTCCCTAACCTCAACATCTGTCATGTCCCTCTCCTCGGTGAATACCGATGCAAAATACTCGTTTAGAATCTCACCCATTTTCTCTGACTCCACGCATAACTTTCCTCCTTTGTCCTTGAGTGGGCCAATCCTTTCTCTAGTTACCCTCTTGCTCCTTATATATGAATAAAAGGCTTTGGGATTTTCCTTAACCCTGTTTGCTCAAGATATTTCATGACCCCTTTTAGCCCTCTTAATTCCTCGTTTCAGATTGGTCCTACATTCCCGATATTCTTTCAAAGCTTCGTCTTTCTTCAGCCTCCTAGACCTTATGTATGCTTCCTTTTTCCTCTCAGCTAGTCTCACAATTTCACCTGTCATCCATGGTTCCCTAATCTTGCCATTTCTACCCCTCATTTTCACAGGAACATGTCTCTCCTGCACGCTAATCAACCTCTCTTTAAAAGCCTCCCACATATCAAATGTGGATTTACCTTCAAACAGCTGCTCCCAATCTACATTCCCCAGCTCCTGCCGAATTTTGGTGTAGTTGGCCTTCCCCCAATTTAGCACTCTTCCTTTAGCACTGGACCACTCTCGTCTTTGTCCATGAGTATTCTGAAACTTACGGAATTGTGATCACTATTCCCAAAGTAGTCCCCAACTGAAACTTCAACCACCTGGCCGGGCTCATTCCCCAACACCAGGTCCAGTATGGCCCCTTCCCGAGTTGGACAATTTACATACTGCTCTAGAAAACCCTCCTTACAAATTCTGCTCCATCTAGACATCTAACACTAAGTGAATCCCAGTCAATGTTGGGAAAATTAAAATCTCCTATCACCACCACCCTGTTGCTCCTACATCTTTCCATAATCTGTTTACATATTTGTACGTCTATCTCACGCTCGCTGTTGGGAGGCCTGTAGTACAGCCCCAACATTGTTACCGCACCCTTCCTATTTCTGAGTTCTGCCCATATTGCCTCACTGCTCGAGTCCTCCATAGTGCCCTCCTTCAGCACAGCTGTGATATCCTCTTTGACCAGTAATGCAACTCCTCCACCCCTTTTACCTCCCTCTCTATCCCGCCGGAAGCATCGATATCCTGGGATATTTAGTTGCCAATCATGCCCTTCCCTCAACCAAGTCTCAGTAATAGCAATGACATCATACTCCCAGGTACTAATCCAGGCCCTAAGTTCATCTGCCTTACCTACTACACTTCTTGCATTAAAACAAATGCACCTCACACCACCAGTCCCTTTGCATTCATCAACTGCTCCCTGTCTACTCTTTCCCTTAGTCATGCTGACTTCATTATTTAGTTCCTTACAGGCTTTCGTTACTACCTCCTTACTGTCCACTGACCTCATTTGGTTCCCATCACCCTGCCACATTAGTTTAAACCCTCCCCAACAGCGTTAGCAAAAGCACCCCCAAGGACATTGGTTCCAGTCCGGCCCAGGTGTCGACCGTCCAATTTGTAATAGTCCCACCTCCCCCAGAACCGGTCCCAATGTCCCAAAAATCTGAACCCCTCCCTCCTGCACCATCTCTCAAGCCACGCATTCATCCTGACTAGGAAAAAAGTTTCTTCCTATCTAACCTATCAATGCCCCTCATAATTTTGTATACCTCAATCATATCTGCCCTCAGCCTTCTCTGCTCTAAGGAAAACAACCCCAGCCTTTTCAGTCTCTCTTCAAAGCTGAAATGCTCCAGCCCAGGCAACATCCTGGTGAATCTCTTCTGCACCCTCTCCAGTGCAATCACATCCTTCCTATAGTGTGGTGCCCAGAACTGTACACAGTACTCCAGCTGTGACCTAACTAGCATTTTATACAGCTCCATCATAACCTCCCTGCTCTTATATTCTATGCCTTGGCTAATAAAGGCAAGTATCCCATATGCTTTCCTCACCACCTTATCTACCTTTGCTGCTGCCTTCAGTGATCTATGGACAAGTACACCAAGGTCCCTCTGACCCTCTGTACTTCCTAGGGTCCTACCACCCATTGTATATTCCCTTGCCTTGTTAGTCCTTCCAAAATACATCACCTCACACTTCTCAGGATTAAATTCCATTTGCCACAGCTCGGCCCATCTTACCAGCCCATCTGTATCGTCCTGTAATCTAAGGCTTTCCTCCTCACTATTTACGACACCACCAGTTTTCGTGTCATCTGCGAACTTACTGATCATACCTCCTATATTCACGTCTAAATCATTAATGTACACTACAAACAACAAGGGTCCCAGCACCGATCCCTGCAGTACACCACTGGTCACAGGCTTCCACTCGCAAAAACAACCCTCGACCATTACCCTCTGCCTCCTGCCACTAAGCCAATTTTGGATCCAATTTGCCAAATTGTCCTGGATCCCATGCTCTCTTACCTTCTTATCCAATCTCCCATGCGGGACCTTATCAAAAGCCTTACTGAAATCCATATAGGCTGCATCAACTGCTTTACCCTCATCTACACATTTCATCACCGCCTCAAAAAAGTCAATTGTTAGTCAGACACGATCTCCCCCTGACAAAGCCATGCTGACTATCCCTGATTAATCCCTGCCTCTCCAAGTGCAGATTAACCCTGTCCCTCAGAATTTTTTCCAATATTTTCCCTACCACTGATGTTCGACTTACCGGCCTGCAATTACCTGGTTTATCCCTGCTGCCCTTCTTAAATAATGGTAACACATTCGCTGTCCTCCAGTCCTCTGGTACCTCTGCTGTGGCCAGAGAGGATTTGAAAATTTGTGTCAGAGACCCTGCTATCTCCTCCCTTGCCTCACATAACAGCCTGGGATACATCTCATCTGGGCTTGGGGATTTATCCACTTTTAGGCCTGCTGAAACAGCTAATCCTTCCTCCCTTTCAATGCTAATATGTTCAAGTATATCACAATCCCCCTCCCTGATCTCCACAACTACATCGTCCTTCTCCATAGTGAACACAGATGAAAAGTAATCATTTAAAACCTCACCTATGTCCTCCAGCTCCACACACAGATTGCCACTTTGGTCCCTAATGGGCCCTGCTCTTTCCCTGGTTATCCTCTTGCCCTTAATACACTTATAAAACGCCTTAGGATTTTCCTTTATCTTGCCTGCCAGTGTTTTTTCATGTCCCCTCTTCGCTCTCCTAATAACATTTTTAAGTACCCCCCTACACTTCCTATACTCTTCTAGTCCCTCCACTGTTTTCAGCACTATGAATCTGCCATGAACCTCCTTTTTTTACTGATCCAATCCTCTATATCCTTTGACATCCAGAGTTCCCTGGACTTGTTAGTCCTACCCTTCACCTTAATGGGTACATGTTGGCTCTAATCTACATATAGACTGGAAAAGTCAGATGGGAAAAGGTAGCCTAGATGAGGAGTTCATAGAATGTTTTTGGGATAGTTTCTTAGAACCGCACTATCTAGAGCCAACCAGAGAGCAGGCTATACTAGACCTGGTATTGTGCAACGAGATAGGGTTAATTGATGAATTCATAGTGAAAGCACCCTAGGTAGCAGTGACCACAATATGATTGAATTTTACATTCAGTTTGAGGGAGAGAAAAATGGGTCCAAGACTAGTATTTTAAACTTAAATAAGGGCAATTATGAGGGCATGAAAGCAGAGCAAGCTAAAGTAAACTGGCAAAGTAGGTTAAGGGATCGGTCAACAGAGATGCAGTGGCAGACATTTAAGGGGATATTTGAGAATACAGAGAAGAGATACATTCCAACAAGAAAGAAAAATTCCATGGGGAGGACCCACTAACTAAATAAGTCAAAGATAGTATCAAACTTAAAGAAAAAGCATTTAATTGCACAAAGATGGGTGGCAGGTCAGAATATTGGACGGAATATAAAAAACAGCAAAGAATGATTAAAGGATTGATAAGGAGGAAAAAAAAGTTAACAAGGTGAGCATTGGTACTATAGAAAGTGAGTTTAGGGAATTAATAAGGGAAAATAAGGAAATGGTAGATGAATTGAACAGGTATTTTACATTAGTCTTCATTATAGAGGATACAAGTAACATCCCAGAAATAGCTGTAAATCAGGAAATGGAAGGGAGGGAGGAACTCAAGAAAATTACAATCACCAGGGAACTAGCACTGAACAAATTGTTGGAGCTGTGGGCTGACAAGCCCCCGGGTCCTGATGGACTTCATCCTAGGGTGTTTAAAAAATGGCGAGTGAGATAGTTGATGCATTTGTTTTAATTTTCCAAAATTCTCTAGATTCGGGGAAGGTTCCATTCGATTGGAAAATAGCGAATGTAACTCTTTTATTCAAAAAGGGAGACAGAAAGCAGGAAACTACAGGCCAGTTAGCTTAACGTCAGTCTTCGGGGAAATGTTAGAAGCTATTATGAATGAGGTAATCAGGCAAAGTCAACTTGGTTTTGTGAAAAGGAAATCATGTTTAACCAATTTATTGGAGTTCTTTCAGGAAGTAACATGTGCTGTGGATAATAAAAGCTTATGATATGGGGGTAACATATTGATGTGGATAGAAGATTGGTTAGCTAACAGGAAACAGAGAGTGGGCATAACTGGGTCATTTTCTGGTTGACAAGATGTAACGAGTGGTGTGCCATAGGCATCAGTGCTGGGGCCTCAACTTTTTACAATTTACATAAATGACTTGGATGAAGGGACCGAAGATATGGTTGCTAAATTTGCTGATGACACAAAGATAGGTAGGAAAGCAAGTTGTGATGTGGATATAAGGAGGCTAGAAAGGGATATAAATAGCTTAAGTGAGTGGGCAAAGACCTGGCAAATGGAGTATAATGTGGGAAAATGTGAAATTGTTCATTTTGGCAGGAAAAGTAAAAAAGAAGCATATTATTTAAATGGTGAGAGATTGCAGAGCTCTGATCTGAGATGCAGAGGGATTTGGGTGTCCTATTGCATGAATCGCATAAGGTTAATATGCAGGTTCAGCAAGTAATTAGGAAAGCTAATAGAATGTTCTTGTTTATTGCGAGGGGAATTGAATACAAAAGTAGGAAGGTTATGCTTCAGTTATATAGACCATTGGTGAGACCTAATCTGGAGCACTGTGTACAGTATTGGTCTCCTTATTTAAGGAAGGATGCAAATGCTTGAGTAGCAGTTCAGAGAAGGTATGCTAATTAATTTATTTTAAAATATTGATACAGCACTGAAACAGGCCCTTTGGCCCACCAAGTCTGTGCCAACCAACAACCACCCATTTATACTAATCTTACATTAACCCCATATTCCCTACCACATCCCTACCATTCTCCTACACTAGGGGCAATTTACAATGGCCAATTTACCTATCAACCTGCGAGTCTTTGGCTGTGGGAGGAAACCAGAGCACCCGGTGGAAACCTACACAGTCATAGGGAGAACTTGCAAACTCCACCCAGAACTGAACCCGGGTCACTGGAGCTGTGAAGCTACGGTGCTAACCACTGCGCCACTGTGGCATGAGTGGGTTGTCTAATGAGGAAAGGTTGGACAGGCTAGGCTTGCATCCACTGGAGTTTAGAAGAGCAAGAGGTGACTTGATTGAAACATATAAGATCCTGAGGGGCCTTGACAGGGTGGATGTGGAAAGGATGTTTCCCCTTGTGGGAGAATCTAGAACTAGGGGTCACTATTTAAAAATAAGGGGTCACCTATTTAAGACAGAGATGAGGAGAAATTTTTTCTCTGAGGGTCGTGAGTCTTTGGAACGCTCTTCCTGAAAAGGCAGTGGAAGCAGAGTCTTTAAATATTCTTAAAGCAGAGGTAGATAGATTCATGATAAGCAAGGGGGTGAAATGTTATTGGGGGTAGGCAGGAATGTGGAGTCGAGGTTACAATCATATCAGCCATGATCTTATTGAATGGCAGAGCAGGCTCGAGGGCCCGAGTGACCTACCCCTGCTCCTAATTCGTATGTCCGTATGTTCATATGTTCAATCATGGCAGGCACATCGGCCAAACAGATTATATGACATGCATTGACACACTTCCCTCTCTCTTGCACAACCAGAGGCAGCAGGAGCTAACTGAAGGCGGACACTGCACCTGTATGCCCCTAACATGGAGGAGACGGTGCTGGCCATTATTGGGATACCCATTGTTGAGGCTGTGGCCAGCGATGAGGCAGAAATCATCAAAAATGACCATATCCTCATACTTAATTGTCCTCTTACATCCCACTTTCTCTTCATCCTACAATCTCTTCTAATTTACAAGCTGCAGATTTTGTAAGCATGCACTTCTTACTCCCCCACCACCCATCCCTCACTACAACCTTACCCTTTTGCCTTTCCTTTCAGATGCCGAAGTGATGCAACCTGGATAGGCAGAGAAGGAATGCAGGGCAGAGAGTGATTATGAAAACACAGCACTGGCATTTGATTTCACATTCACACCCACTAGCTCAGATATTGACACTGACTGTACCATAGAGGATAGATTAGAGGCGGGATGTGCACATGGTGAGACAACAGGCATTAAGTGCACTGCAACCAGGGCAGGGGGCAAGGATAGCACAGGTGCCAACTTGCTGGAACATAAGATAGCGCACAAGTTCCAACGTAGAGGATTCAGATGAGGGCTTTGATGTAGCAACCCATAGGAAAATGCTGATGGTATATAAAACTAAATGTTTGTTGCATTGGGAAGGCTGCCAGAAAGACTGTGTTCAATATCAAGGAGCATGGAGGAGTCCAGCAACAAGTTGGTACAGGCTTTGCACAGAACCTGAAACCCATCTTTTCTTGCATAAAAGTGGGGGCCAACTCCATTAGCAGACTTATGGACTCAATCATGATGCAGTGTCTGATGGTCGATGTTGCAACTTCCATTGCAGAACGAGCAGCAACCACCCAATGTCTGAGTGCTGCAGTGGAAGCTCAGACTGCTGTCATGCAAGATCAGCTTGTTGCCTTGAAAGCTCAGACTGCTGCCATCGTGGTTATGGATTACAATGTATAAAGGGTCTTGCAGGGTCTCACAGCAATCCAGCAATCTGAGCTCCGACACATTGCTAGGATCGCCTCATGGTGTGGTTGCTCAACATGGTCTTGCAAGGCTATCTGCAGTTTCTTTCACTGAAAGTCAGCAATCTTCCACCAGCCGCACTGCAGCCACTAGGGTAGTACCTGCGAAGGCGCACAGGCATAAGCACATGGAAGACAGGCACTAAGGGAATGTGTAATGGCAGTTAGTTGACCTTTGTATGCATTTATAAATTTGGTTTGGAATGTTTATTTCGTGGTAACTTTTATTTTTGCATTGTGGCCAAGTGGACACTGTGATGGTGAGTAACAGAGGGAAGTAAGGTGTGGAACTTTCAGTTAATGGGGAATTGGCGATGCTGTTACTAGTACCTCATTTGAATTAATTCTTCATGGACAGCCTGGGCAGAAAGAGGCTGTCTAGTTTACCTCCTTCGTTTCTCTTCTTCCTCCTACTTGTCCTTGTCCTCCTCCTCATGCTCCTGCTCCTCAGCTGCTGGTCATGTAGCTGGTGGCAAGAGCTGTTCCCCCCATGATGGTGAGCTTGTGCAGTACGCAGAAAGCTGTGAATCTTTACACCTGCTCCGCCCAGTACTTCAGGGCTCCTCCAGTGCAGTCCAGGCAGTGGAACTTTTGTTTCAGCATGAAAATGGTCTGCTGTATCACATTTTGCATGGCAGCCTGGCTTTCAATGTATGCATGCTGTGCTAGTGTGTTTGAGTTGCACACCAGATTCATCAGCCCTTGTCGCTCAATAGCCACCCTTTGGTTTGTCATGGTCACTCACATGCAAATGGAACAGCAGTGCATTGCAGAATGATGGCATCATGATTGCTGCCAGGATACTAGGCATTTGCTTGTCTGATTCGCTGTATATGGTTGCACACCAGCTGGACATTGAGGGAGTGGAAACCCTTTCACTTCCGATATATGGTAGAGTTAATAAGCACACTCCCAAAGCAATGTGCAAGCAGTCAATAGCTCCCTGCACCATGAGGAAGCCTGCAGTCCTAGCACAGCCACATGCTTGGTCCACCTGGTGTTCTCTGGCAAGAGAGAATTAAATGTTATCAGCTCTCTTGAAATACAGAGGCTCAGTAACCTCCCTTATGGAATGGTGGTCTGCAAACTACAAAATGTTGCAAGTACCTCCTGCTCCAGCCTGGAAGGATACAAATGCGTAGAAATTCATTACCATTGGCAATGTGGTTCTTCCTCTGTTCCGAGGTAGCAGTTGCGGCTGCAGCATATGGCAGATTTCAGTGAGGACGCCCTTATTGAAGCACACACATCATTCCTTACTGAGATTCAGGTAGGAGAATTGTTCCCTGAATACCATAGGTTGAGATAGCCTCGTGCTGAGAACCCGTCCCCCATTCCCCACTGTCCTCTTTCTCCAGCAGCTTGTCCTGCTTTGCATGGCGTCCGCTCATTCTCCCGGTCGTGCTGTATTCCAAGGGGAATGCCTACTACTGTACCCATGTCTGGAAGCAACAGGTTTGTGCAGAAGCCTTGAAGTCAGGGAAATGTCTTTCAGAAGGTGCCGCACCAATCCTGACAGATTTATGCAACTTGAAACATCTATGGAAAGGACCAAACACTTGTACAATTGTAGCAACAGCTACAAGAAAACAACCAGCATCTGTAAGTAATTGATGATCCCTTTAAATAGCACTGTGAGGCAAGGTGGGGGGATCCTTCTAGCTGTTTAACTGTGTTCAGTTCTGCGAGGTGAAGTGAGGGCATTAGCTAAAATGTTGAGCTCTGAAATTGGACTGCTGGCGTCAATTCAGCGTAGCGTGCTAATTGATGTCATGATCTGTCTGCTCTGCATGCATCATTGGGATGTTAGCTGCACGTGCATTAACGTCCTTACCAAGATCGCGTCCAGTGTGATCTGAACCCAATATGACCCCCCTCCCCGAATGAATTTTCAAGAGTTAGAGATGGAAAATTTCCTTTTACATTGCATCATTTACAAAATTGCAAACACTTTGGAATAATTGTTGATTTTTCACACTTTGAAATAAAAGAGAAAAGCATAGAATTTTGCATTAGAGAGAAATGTCATTCAGCCCATCACACAGATGTGGCTTTCGGAAGAGTTTTATCTGCTAAAGCCCACATTTTTACCCTTTCACTTTTCTATTTTCCAAATAGTTATTCCTTTAATTTTTAAAGGCCGTAATGGTCTGCTTCTCTATTGTTTCTCGTGGGGTCTTCTATGTTCGAACAACTCTGCGTAATTTTTTAAAAATCTCCTTCATTGTTGATTTTCAATTTATGCCCTCTAGTTAACCACACTGAGATGAGAGTGACTGTCCTTGACATCAAGGCAGCATTTGACTAAGTATGGCATCAAGGAGCCCGAGCAAAACTGGAGTCAATGGGAATCAGAGGGAAAATTCTGCACTGGTTGGAATCGTACCGAGTGCAAAGGAAGATGGTTGTCCTCGGCCCAACCATCTTCAGCTGCTTCATCAATGACCTTCCTTCAATCATAAGGTCAGAAGTGGGGATGCTTGCTGATGATAGCACAATGTTCAGCACCATTCGCAACTCCTCAGATATTGAAGCAGTCCATGTAGAAATGCAGCAAGACCTGGACAATATCCAGGCTTGGGCTGATAAGTGGCAAGTGACATTCGTGCCACACAAGTGCCAGGCAATGACCGTCTCCAACAAGAGAGAATCTAACCATCTCCCCTTGACATTCAATGGCATTATGATTGCTGAATCCCCCACTATCAACATACGAACATACGAATTAGGAGCAGGAGTAGGCCACTCAGCCCCTCGAGTGGCTGAACTGATTACTCTACATTTCCACCGACCCCCGATAACCTTTCAACTCCTTGCTCATCAAGAATCTATCTACCTCTGCCTTAAAAATATTCAAAGTCTCTGCTTCCACTGTCTTTTGAGGAAGAGAATCCCAAAGACCCACGACCCTCTGAGAGAAAAAATTTCTCCTCATCTCTGTCTTAAATCGTGGGGGTTACCATTGACCAGAAACTGAACTGTAGTAGCCATATAAATACCGTGGTTACAAGAGCAGGTCAGAGGCTAGAAATCCTGCGACAAGTAACTAACCTCCTGATTCCCCAAAGCCTGTCCACCATCTACAAGACACAGTCAGGAGTGTGATGGAATACTCTCCACTTGCCTGGATGGGTGCAGCTCCAACAATACCCAAGAAGCTTGCCATCATCCAGCACAAAGCAACTCGCTTGATTGACACGCCATCTACAAACATTCTCTCCCTCCACCATTGACGCATAGTGGCAGCAGTGTGTACCATCTACTCGATGCACTGCAGCAACGCACCAAAGCTACTCAGGCAGCACCTTCCAAACCCACGATCTCTACCACCGAGAAGGAAATGCGCAAGAAATGCATGGGAACACCACCACTTGCAAGTTCCCCTCCAAGCCACACACCATCCTGACTTGGAACTATATTGCCGTTCCTTCACTGTCGCTGGTCAAAACCCTGGAACTCCCTTCCTAATAGTACTGTGGGTATACCTACGCCACATGGACTGCAGCGGTTCAAGAAGGCGGCTCACCACCGCCTTCTCAAGGGCAAGTAAGGATGGGCAGTAAATGCTGGCGTGGCCAGCGACACCCACAGCCTATGAAAGGAATAAAAAAAAAATGCTGACCAGTGGAATAGATTTTTTTGCAATTTTCTTTCTCCAAACTTCTCATAATCTTGAACATTTGTATTAAGTCTCCTCTTAACCTTTCTTCTTATGAAAAGACCCCCAATTTCTTTAGTCTGTCTCATAACTAAAGCCTCTCATCCATGGTGTCATATTATTGAATCATTTCTGCACCTACTTCATGATGTAGTGGCGTGATGGAATATTGATTAATACAGCAGCCCCCATTTCATTTTCTGTTTCTCCATCTCTTTGGAATACTTTTTAACAATGAGTGTTCAGCGCCCAGTCCTGCCCTAGCCAACATCTTGGTTGATGCTATCGTATATAGCAATTTGTGTCTTTAGCTCACCAACTTTATTCACAATATTTAATGCATGTAAGTACGTAGATAGGGTAATATATCTGCTCAAAGATCACTTAATGATTTAATAAAAGACAGGGATTAATTAATACCAGTTGATCTTCCATGATATTGCCTTCAGATTGATATGGATTGGGCTCATCCTCCCTGCTGCTGATGATGGGCGGTCCTAACTGTGTCATGATTAGAAATGGAGACCTCGCTGCCCTTCATCCCTTTTCCTATGTCTGAAACCTTTCTTCTTCTTCTATGAGTGAAAACACTCACTTTTTCCTCCCTCTCTCTTAGATTTCTTCCTCTCCACTGCATAGCTGTACCGTGACTGTATTTTACAATCATAAAAGGAAGAAGGCCCTTCAGCCATTTGATCGCAAACTTCCAGCACAACAAATCCACCACACTGTCATATAGACAGTGCTCTTTCAGTATGTAAAATTGACAAATCCAATAAAAAAAATGCATCGACTGAGATCAGTTTTTAACAATTGTTAAAATATAGCTCATTTGAAACTATCATAGACACAAGGACATGCTCGAAGCCCAGTACAAAGTCCTTTCTAACATCACCTATTGTCTGTGTCTACAGGTTTTGCTCTGGCCATTTTGTCTCATTTGCTCTGCTCAAGATTCTCCATGTTTGCAGCCAAACTTCTCATGCACATGATGGTTGCCTGCCTGGGAACTCAGGTAACATTTTATCAGAACTGCTTTGATTGAGATTTAACCATATGAAATATTCATTAATCCCAGTCTTAAATTGTGTACAATATAGTTATTTCATTGATTAATTTTTTTGCACAGCAGTGTACAACACAAGAATAAAAAAGTAGGTTTTCCTTTGACATCGTTTTTTGGATAACTCCTGTAATAATAATTCCTGTACTACTATTGTTACAGATGCTCATTCAGCAACAAAACTGCTGCCCTTAAACATGACTAATAATCCAGGAGCAAACCATTAGAAATCTCCAATATTTTCAGTGGATATCAGGGATTTTGACATCTATGAAAGCACTTTTATTAATTCATGCATTCGCACATGTGTATGTGGAGTGAGGTCTCATTTACCACAGAGTGGTATGCATGTAGCCTAGTATAATAAGTCCTTTCTAACATCACCTATGGTCCGTGTCTACAGGTTTTGCCCTGGTTATTTGATCTTACTTGCTCAGTTCAAGGTTCTCTGTGTTTGCAGCCGAATTTCTCATGCACATGATGGGAAACATAAAGAAAGATTTTAGCTAAAGGCACTATATTTGAATATGTGAAGAAATTACATTAAAATAGATGAATTAATTGCACAGACAGAAATTTGTGGGCTTGATCTAATAGCCATTGTGGAGAACAGCAGCGAGTTTCAAAAAGTGCGTGCGAATGTGCACTGCGGAGCCAGTGCGATATTTTGCGCATCGGCTCATTTGCATGGAGGGGACAGAACCCCCACCCCCAATGACTTAGAGGGGTAGAGGGGGTAGCTGCTTCGTCCCTGGCAATGGCGTCCGGCGCTAGTGCGCCGGCGCCATTTTTAAATTATTATATAAAGGGCTTCAAGCCCTTACAAGTAATTTGAATTTTTCAAGTGAAATGGAGGGAACAATTAAATTTATAAAATTAATAAAAGATTGAAGCCCCTCTCCCACCCCTGCAATGACCAAACACTTCATTTATTGTCTTTGCCACACAAAAAAAGTTTCTTCCCATCACAAACTTCCCCCCTGAACTTTGTTTCCTTTACCCTTCAACCCCTTCTCACCATCCCCTCAGCCAATAGTAGGAGCCTTCCCCACTCCCCACTGACCTGAAAATTTCACTACTCCCCCCTCCCCACCAGTGTTATACTTCTGATCTCCGAACAGAGATCTGAAGGCGTGGGACTTCCGAAAATTGGCCGGAATATCGACGTGGGATGGCTGTTGCGACAAGGTAAGTAATTGTTCTTTAATTATTATCTATTTAAATATGTTAAATCGGTTTTTTTGCTGAGCAGTGATGGAGCCGCCCCGTGGCCTTGCCGCTGCCAGTAAAATGGGGCAGGGCCTTCTCGACATCGAGGCCCGTGGCGGGTCTCGTCCGGAAGGATTTTCCGGGACTCCTCGCCATGACCCCTGTTGTTGGGGGGCTAGTAAAATTCAGCCCATGGCTGCAAAGAGACCAAAGTTGGGAATTGAATTTTCCTGGCTACTTGACTTTTAGACAACATAGGCAAAATGGAAAAGGAGGAGGAGTTGCACTCATAAAAAAGAATGGGATAAAAATGGTAGAGAAAAGGGTCTTTAGCTCAGAAAGTCAAGACATAGACTTGGTAGAATCAGTTTGGGTGGAGCTGAGAAACAACAAGGGGCAGAAAGTACTGGTGGGAGTAGTTTATAGACCCTTTAATAATGGTTGTGGTATTTGGCAGAATATATATCAACGTTCCTGGCTGCAGGGTTTTCGGAAGAGATAGCGAGGGGGATAAAAAAGGAGGGGGGGTGGCAATTTTGGTCAAAGAAACAATTAAAGCTGCGAGGAGGGATGATATGTTAGAAGGATCATCAAATAAGGCCATATGGATTGAGCTAAGGAACAAAAAGGGGGCTGTCACTCTACTGGGAGTGTGCTGTGGACCCCCAAACAGTCAGAGGGAGACAGAAGAGCAAATATGTAAGAAAATCTCTGAGAAGTGCAAAAACAACAGGGCAGTAATAGAAGGGGATTTTAACTACCTCAATATTAACTGATCTAGTTTTAGTGTAAAAGGAATGAAGGGAACAGAATTCTTAAGGCATATTCAGGAGAACCTTTTTGGCCTGTATGTAGCATGTCCAACAAGAGAGGGAGTGATTCTGGACTTGGTTTTAGATAATGAAGCTGGGCAGGTGGAGGGAGTGGCAGTGGGAGAGCATTTTGGTGGTAGGGGTCATAACTCAATTTAAACATAATATGGAAAAGGACAGTGTTAGAACAGGAGTTAAAGTTCTAAATTGAGGCAAGGCCAATTTTTCGAAGCTGAGGAGTGATTTAACAAAAATGGACTGGAAACAGCTACTTGAAGGTAAATCAGTGTCGGAGCAGTAGGAGGCATTCAAAGGGGAGATTCAAGGTGTTCAGTGTAAACGTGCTTCCACAAAGAAAAAGGGTGGGGCGGCCAAATCTAGAGCCCCCGGATGCCATGGAGCATACAGGGTAAGTTAAGGCAGAAAAGGAAAGCTAATGTTAGACACTGAGAACTCAATACTACAGAAAGCGAGAGGAGTATAGAAAATGGAGGGCTGAAATCAAAAAGGAAATTGGATAGCAAAGAGAGGGCATGAAATAATATTGGCAAGTAAAATCAAGGTGAACCCAAAGATGTTTATCGATACATTAAGTGTAAGAGGATAACTAAGGAAAGAGTAGGGCCCATAAAAAAATAAAAAGGTAACCTATGTGCAGAGGCGGAAGATGTAGGTATGGTTCTAAATGAATACTTTGCATATGTCTGCACAAAAGAGGCATTGTAGTTAAGGAGGAGGGCAGTGACAATATAAATATAAGGAGAGAGGAAGTATTAAGGGGATTAGCATCCTTGAAAGTGGATAAAGCACCAGGGCCAGTTGAAATATACACCAAGCTGTTAAAAGAAGCCAGGGAGGAAAGAGCAGATGCTCTGACCATCATTTTCCAATCCTCACTGGATGCAGATATGGTGCCGGAGGATTGAAGGACTGCTAACATTGTATCTTTGTTAAAAAAGGGAATGGGGGACATACCGAATAATTACAGGCCAGTCAGTCTAACCTCGGTAGTAGGCAAATTATTGGAATTAGTTCTGAGAGACAGGATAAACTGTCACTTAGAAAGGCATGGAGTAATCAAGGACAGTCAGCATGGATTTGTTGAGGGAAGATCATGTCTGACTAACTTGACTGAATTTTTTGAGGAGATAACAAGGAAGAATAAAGAGGGTAGTGCAGTTGATGTGGTAAACATAGATTTTAGTACGGCTTTGACAAGGTCCCACATGGCAGGCTGTTAAAAAAAAATTCCTTGGGATCCAGGGGAATGTAGCAAGGTGGATACAAAACTGGCTCAGTGGCAGGAAACAAAGGGTAATGGTTGATGGGTGTTTTTGCGACTGGATGGCTGTTTCCAGTGGTGTTTTGCAGGTCTCAGTACTAAGTCCCCTGCTTTTTCTGGTATATAGTAATTATTTGGACTTAAATGTAGGGGGCATGATTAAGAAGTTTGCTCACGAAGCAAAAATTAGTCGCATGGTGAGGAGGGAATCTGTAGACTGCAGGAAGGTATCAATGGACTGGTCAGGTGGGCAGAAGAGTGGCAAATAGAATTCACTCCAGAGAAGTGTGAGGTGATGCATTGAAGTCAAACAAGGTAAAGCAGTACACAATAAATTGGAGGATACTGAGAGGTGTAGAGAAAGTAAGGGATCTTGGAGTGCATGTCCACAGATCCCTGAAGGCAGGATGACAAGTTGACAGGGTGGTTAAGAAAGCATATAGAATGTTTTCCTTCATTAGCCAAGGCATAGAATATAAGAGTAGAGAGAATATGCTGGAGCTATATAAAAACCCGTTAGACCACAAGCTGAGTACTGGTTACAGAAAGGATGTAATTGCACCCAAGAGGTTACAGGAGATGCAGGAGGATGTTGCCAGGACTGGAAAATTGCAGCGATGAGGAAATATTGGATAGGCTCCGGTAGTTTTCCTCAGAACAGAGGAGGCTAAGGGGAGATTTGATTGAGGTGTACAAGGTTGTGAGGGGCCTGGATAGAGTGGATGGAAAGGACCTGTTTCCCTTAGCAGAGGGATTAGGGGGCACAGATTTAAAGTGATTGGTAGAAGGATTAGAGGGGAGATAATGAAAAATGTTTTCACCCAGAAGGTGGTAGGGGTCTGGGACTTGCTGCCTGAAAGGGTAATAGAGGCAGAAACCCTCAACTCATTTGAAAGGAGCCAGGATATGCCCCTGAATTAGCGTAAGCTTCAGGGATACGGACCAATTGCTGGACAATGGGATTCGGCTGAATGGTTCGTTTTCAGTGGGCACAGACATGGTGGGAAGAGTGGCCTCCTTCATAAATTTTTCTACATTTTCTAAATATTCTTAATATCTGAAGAGGAGGAATGTTCAGGGATGTGGGGAAAGGGCGGGGGAGTGCCAGTATGTGAATTGCTCCTTAGGAGGGCCAGCACAGACATGATAGATCGAATGGCCGCCTTCTGTGCTGTAATGATTCTATGAAATTAGAGATGCATGTAATAAAAGTGGTACAGTATTCATGGGAGCTTTAATCCTTGTTTGCACCAGGCAAACCAATAATGTGGAAGATGAGTTTGGGGATTCTGGATAGTTTTATGGATCAGTATTTCAAGGAACCAACTAGGAAACGGTCTATTTTAGATTCAGTATTGTACAATGAGACAGGGTTAATGAATTGCATTTTAGTAAGGGAGCCTCTGGGGAAGAGTGACCATATTTTGAAAGAATTTTGTATTGAGTTTGAGACTGATTTAGTTAATAACAAAAGCTTGTATTTATGTAACACCTGTAACATAACAAAATGTCCTGAGACACTTCACAGGAGCATTATAAAACAAAATTAGACACTGACACACATAAGGTAATATTAGGGCAGATGGCCAAAACTTCGTCAAAGAGCTAGGGTTAAGGTGTATCTGAAAGGAAGAAATAGAGATTGCGAGGTTGAGGGAAGGAATTCCAGAGCTTAGGGGCTAGGCAGCTGAAGGTACAGCCAACAATGGTAGACGAGTTAAAATTGGGTATGTTCAAGAGGCCAGAATTAGAGCACAGATATCTTGGCATGCTTTGGGACTGGAAGAGATTACAGAGATAGGGAAAGGCAAGGTCATGGAGGAATTTAAAAAGAATTAACATTTTAAAATCGAGGCATTGCTTTTTTTAATTTGTTCGTGGGATGTGGGCATCGCTGTCTAGGCCAGCATTTATTGTCCATCCCGAATGGCCCTTGAGAAGGTGGTGGTGAGCTGCCTTCTTGAACCGCTGCAATCCTTGGGATGAGAGAGAGAGACTGCTTTTGATATCAAGGCAACATTTGACTAAGTATGGCATCAAGGAGCCCTACCAAAACTGGAGTCAATAGGAATCGGGTGGGGAGGGGGGTTGGGGGGGAAATACTCCACTGGTTGGAATCTTCACAAATGAAGATGGTTGTGGTCGTTGGTGGTCAATCATCTCAACCCTAGGTCATCACTGCAGGAGTTCCTCAGGGTAGTGTCCGAGGCCCAACCATCTTGAGCTGCTTCATCAATGACCTTCTCTCCACCATAACGCCAGAAGTGGGGATGTTCGCTGATGATTGCACAACGTTCAGTACCAAACACGTCTCCTCAGATACTGAAGCAGTCCTTGTCAAGATGCAGCAAGATCTGGACAACATCCAGGCTTGGGCTGATAAGTGGCAAGTAACATTTGCGCCACACAAGTGCCAGGCAATGACTCTCACCAACAAGAGAGAATCTAACCATCTCCCCTCTGACATTCAACAGCATTACCATCACTCAGTCCCCCACGATCAACATCCAGGGGCTTACCATTGACCAGAGATTTAATTGGACCAGCCATGTAAATATTGTGGCTACAAGAGCAGATCAGAGGTTGGGAATTCTGTGGCGAGAAACCCATCTCCTGACTCCCCAAAGCCTGTCCACCATGTGCAAGGCACAAGTCAGGAGTATGATGGAATACTCTCCACTTGTCTGGATGGGTGCAGCTCCAACAACACTCAAGGAGCTTGACACTAGCCAAGACAAAGCAGCCCGCTTGATTGGCACCCCATCCACCACCTTAAACATTCACTCCCTCCACCACCAACACACAGTTGCAGCAGTGTGTACCATCTACAAGATGCAAAGCAGCAACTCGCCAAATATCCTTCAACAGCACCTTCCAAACCTGTGACCTCTACCATCTAGAGTAGATGTATGGGAACACGAACACCTGCAAGTTCCCCTCCAAACTACACACCATCCTGACTTGGAACTATATTGCCCTTCCTTCACTGTCGCTGGGTCAAAATCCCCGAACTCCCCTCCGAACAGCACTGTGGGTATACCTACACCAGAGGGACTGCAGCAGCTCACCACCACTTTCTCAGGGGCAATTAGGATGGACAATAAATTCTGGCCTTGCCAGTGATGTTCACATCCCAAGAATGGATGAAAGAAAAACTGGGAAGTCTGGAACTGGGCTGGAATTTTATGGTGCCTCAGGGAGCTAATGGAAAGGCGGGGGTCGGCGAAAAATCGGGTGGGAGGGGACTGGGTGACATGCCAATCACCTTCTTGCAGCTGCTGGCATTTTACCGGCAGTGGGGAAGGTGCGGATGGCACTCCCTCCCAGAGGCCAAATGAGGCACTTCAGAGCCTCTTCCTGCCATTGCCAATATCTACCACGTGGTGAGACATCCAGGTATAGCCTGGCAGTTTCCTTTTGGGCTGGGGGGCGCGGGGGGGCCCTCCTGATTGCGTACCCTGTGGCCCATGTAGGGCCACTCCTGTGCAAACACCCTCCCCCATCCGGTGCCCTCACCAACTGCCCCTACCCTCCTCGCTGAAGCCTGCCAGACTGGCCCCAGAGACCCCGACCCCACTTATCTGGGTTCCGGGGGGCCTGGTTGCAAACCCAGCAGCCAGTGCCACTGCTGGGATTCAAGGGCTGCTAGCCCCTCCGAAAGGGACGGGAGTCCACTTGCAGCTCCCGGTACTGGCCAAGTCAAGTTTGCCCCGACTTTCCAGCCGGTGGACGGGGCGACCGCTGGCCCATAAAATCCTGGCCTGGGGGTCACAATCTTAGAATAAGGTGTCAGCCTATTTAGGACTTAGGTGAGGAGAAATTCCCTCACTCATAGGATTGTGAGCTTTTGGAATTTTGTACCCCATAGAGATTAGGATGCTCAGACATTGAGTGTATTCCAAAGAGACTGATAAATTTTGGGGTATCAAGGGAATTAAGGAATATGGGGATTGTGCGGGTAGGTGTAGCTGAGGTGGAAGATCAGCCATAATCGTTTTGAATGGCAGAGCAGGCTCGAAGGGGCAAATGTCCTACCCCTGCTCCTATTTCTTATGTTCTTAGACATGCTGAAATTGTAAAAGTTACTTATGTCCAAAATGTTTAAGTTGTGCTTAAGTACAAAGGAATCTTATTCATCCTTTACACACAGTGGTAATTGATTTGATTTGCTGCAATCTCCTACTCTTTCATCCAAGTCTTCTGTATTTATTGTCATAACCATTTGAAGGAACTTGACATTAGTCATTCTGCATGGTTTCATAGGTTAATGCTGCTACATTGGAGTTTGAAAGGATGGAAATATAATAGCCGAATTCACCACAAGATATGCAGAGTACGATAAGGTTCACTGCAGGTTAAGGAAGATAGGTTCAGCTGTTTATTTCAGTTTAAAAGATGAAACTTTGATCCATGTATGTGATACTGGCCCCAATGTTATTAGGTACAAATACTGCCAAACACACAATGCTGACTTGTGTGCTTGAATGACATTTTGTCATTTTATGGGTAGATTTGAGAATAACATAGAGATGCCCAAAAGCTGACAGAAATTAAAATATAAAAACAGATTTTCAACATTTCCAGTTTTTTTTAGTCTCGACTATTCGATTCAACTTCTTTGTAAAAAACTTGCATTTATATAGTGCCATTCACAACCACCAGACGTCTCAAAGTGCTTTAAAACCAATGAAATGTAGTCACTGTTGCAATGTAGGAAACGGGCAACCAATTTGTACACAGCAAGCTCCCGCAAACAACAATGTGACAATGACCAGGTAATCTGTTTTTGTAATGTTGATTAGTGATAAATATTAGCCAGGACACCAGGGATAACTCACCTGCTCTTCAAAATAGTGCCATGGGATCTTTTATGTCCATCTGAGAAGGCAGACAGAGCCTTGCTTTAACATATTATCCAAAATGCAACACCTCCAACAGTGCAACACTCACTCAATACTGCACTGGAGTGCCTGCCTTAATTTTTATGCTCAAGGTTTGGAGTGGGACTTGAATCCAGAACCTTATAATTCAGAGTTAAGAGCCATGACTGACACATATTTGTAATTGCAATTGGAGTGATTCTGTGCTTCATCATTTACTTCCTTGTGGAGGGTAACGGAGGAACAATTACTGCTTGCATTTGTTAAATATGGGGCTAGTCCCTGAAAAACAAGAGTCTTTTTGTTTGGACATTTTATTTCAGTTTCATTCACTTATTTTCATTCACTTATTCTCATTAAATGTTTAAGTGGAGGCAATTGTGATTCATCAAAGACTAGGGGCTGGATTATGAGTTGAAGGTGGGGCTCCTGGTGCCTGGCCGAAAAGATGGGGGGGTGGTGGGGGGGAGCCCCGCTTCTGCCTTTTCGTGCACCTCGCAGAGCGATATTTCTGGTCATTTTGATTCAAAGTTTTAGGAGGTGAGATTTTAAGGGACGGGGATCCCACAGGGCGGCACAGTGGCGCAGTGGTTAGCACCGCAGCCTCACAGCTCCAGCGACTCGGGTTCAAATCTGGGTACTGCCTGTGTGGAGTTTGCAAGTTCTCCCTGTGTCTGCGTGGGTTTCCTCCGGGTGCTCCGGTTTCCTCCCACATGCCAAAGACTTGCAGGGTGATAGGTTAATTGGTCATTATAAATTGCCCCTAGTATAGGTAGGTGGTAGGGAAATATAGGGACAGGTGGGGATGTGGTAGAAATATGGAATTAGGGTAGGATTAGTATAAGTGGGTGGTTGATGGTCGGCATAGACTCGGTGGGCCAAAGGGCCTGTTTCAGTGCTGTATCTCTAAACTTCCATGAGCTGCCAGCCAATCAGAGAGCAGGCAGCTCAGCCGTATCGGTAGCACCACCGCAAGCGGTGGCCACAACCAGTACTGCAGAGGCCTCAGAACCAGGCCCAGCGCTGGAACCCCGGAACAGAGGTAGGTGAGGCAGGGTCACCGGAGTCAGTCCAGAAGGCCCCGGCAAGGAGGAGCGGGGGTGGGGGTGGTGGTTGTTCAGTCCAGGAAGGGGGGGTGGTCCCGGGAGGGTAAGGTTCCCAGTGGGGGTCCTCCTTGGGCCACAAGTCGCCCGCAGAGGAGGGAACTCCCCACCCCATCCAACCCAAAGCCCGCAGGAAGGGTGCATCATTTTACAAGGTGTCCTTCCCCCATGGTGGAGACCCCAACTGCCGCTGATAAGATCCCAGTGGTGGCGGGAAGAGGCCCTTAATTAGTTGTTAATAGGCCACTTAAGGGCCTCAGTTGGGCTTCTGGGCACGAAGGCAGCCGTCGGCCTATTCCACCCCCAGGAAGATCGCTTGGCAATGGGGAGGTGACAGGCCCTCTCCCCATCACCCCCCTCACCACCTGTCGCGATACTACATGCACCTCGCCTTGGGGGGCAGCCCATAAAATCCCAGCCTAGATGTTGGACAAGAAGTCTGATAACACAAAGCAATGGAAGGGTTGATGAAAATGATGGAAAGAAATAGTACACGTGTGTGGAAGCTGACCTCATGTCTGCAGATGATTTCACCAGGAGCAGCATATGGATGAAGAAAAGGAGGGTACCAAAAGTGGATCATTGGAGGACTCCAGAGGTAATAGTGCAAGGGCAGGAAGGGAAACTACTGCTGCAGATGCTCTGGCTGTCATTAGATAAGTAAGAGGATGTGAGGGCAATCCCAGTGAGCTGGACAACGGAGAAGAAACATTGAAAGAGGATAATGTTGCCGACTGCATCACTGGTTGCAGAGGGATCAAACAGAGATAATTCATTGCAGTGAATTTCATTTGTATTTTTGGTTAAAGCTGTTTTGATTCTCTGGTCAGGCAGAAAATTAATTGGAGAAGCATCAAGGACACGTGTGAAGACAAGATAAAGAGGGTGACTTTGTGTATGGGTAGGGAATCAATGTTGGAATTGAGGTTGAGGGAGCTGAAGAACATCAAAGAAACTAGCTGTGTGGGGGAGAGTGAGTTCTGGTGATGGTTGAAATAACTGAGAGGGGGCTGGTAAGTCTACAGAGGCAAGAGGCATGAGCATTCAGTGTTTGGGGTGCATCGGGCACAGGATACCCTGAACATTCATTTGGCACCCAGAAATTGGGCAAATACTTGGTCCAATTTCTTCTCCTATTCATGGTAGGTTTTGCAAAACCCTGAATCACATCAACAGCTGCACACACAATCAGCCCATGTTGGGAAACTGAAGCCAATGCAGCTGTGACTCTGATATGTGCGAGCTGTGTGCAGTGTCCCGCCAGTGACACAGAATATAGCAAAATCGACCTTTTTAAATGCAAGCTGTCCTTACTGTTGAAAGGGACAATGATGAATATAAGCAGGGTGAAAGAGACAAATGGAAATCATAATAAACAGAGGAATAGGCCTTCTTCTTCAGGACCTGCATAGAAATATAGAAAATAGGAGCAGGAGTAGGCCATTCGGCCCTTTCGAGCCTGCTCCGCCATTCATTATGATCATGGCTGATCATCCAACTCAGTAACCTGTTCCTGCTTTTGCCCCATACCCTTTGATCCCTTTAGACCCAAGAGCTATATCTAACTCCTTCTTGAAAACATACAATGCTTTGGCCTCAACTGCTTTCTGTGGTAGCGAATTCCACAGGCTCACCACTCTCTGGGTGAAGAAATTTCTCCTCATCTCAGTCCTGAAAGGGTTACCCCGTATCCTTAGAATATGACCCCTGGTTCTGGACTTCACCATCGGAAACATCCTTCCTGCATCTACCCTGTCAACTCCTGTTAGAATTTTATAGGTTTCTATGAGATCCCCCCTCACTCTTTTGAACTCCAGCGAATATAATCCTAACCGACTCAATCCCTCCTCATACGTCAGACCCACCATCCCAGGAATCAGTCAGGTAAACTTTCGCTGCACTCCCTCTATAGCAAGAACATCCTTCCTCAGATAAGGAGACCAAAACTACACACAATATTTGAGGTGTGGCCTCACCAAGGACCTGGAGATTGCAGCAAGACATCCCTGCTCCTGTACTCGAATCCTCTCACTATGAAGGCCAACATACCATTTGCTTTTTTACCGCCTTTTGGACCTGCATGCTTACCTTCAGCAACTGGTGTACGAGAACACCCAGGCCTCAGTGCATATTCCCCTCTCTCAGTTTATAGCCGATCAGATAATAAACTGCCTTCCTGGTTTTGCTACCAAAGTGGATAACCTCACATTTATCCACATTATACTGCATCTGCCATGCAGGGTAGTGTCCTAGGCTCAACCTTCTTCAACTGCTTCATCAATGACCTTCCTTCAATCATAAGGTCAGAAGTGGGGATGTTCGCTGATGATTGCACAATGTTCAGCACCATTCGCAACTCCTCAGATACTGAAGCAGTCCGTGTAGAAATGCAGCATGACTTGGACAATATCCAGACTTGGGCTGATGGGTGGCAAGTAACATTCGTGCCACACAAGTGCCAGGCAATGACCATCTCCAACAAGAGAGAATCTAACCATCTCCCCTTGACATTCAATGGCATTACCATCACTGAATTCCCCACTATCAACATCCTAGGAGCTACCATTGACCAGAAACTGAACTGGAGTAGCCATATAAATATCATATAAATACCATGGCTACAAGAGCAGGTCAGAGGCTAGGAATCCTGAGGCGAGTAACTCACCTCCTGACTCCCCAAAGCCTGTCCACCATCTACAAGGCACAAGTCAGGAGTGTGATGGAATACTCTCCACTTGCCTGGATGGGTGCAGCTCCAACAACACTCAAGAAGCTCGACACCATCCAGGACAAAGCAGCCTGCTTGATTGGCACCCCATCTACAAACATTCACTCCCTCCACCACCAACGCACAGTGGCAGCAGTGTGTACCATCTACAAGATGTCCTGCAGCAATGCATCAAGGCTCCTTCGACAGCACCTTCCAAACCCGTGACCTCTACCAACTGGAAGGACAAGGGCAGCAAATGCATGGGAACACCACCATCTGCAAGTTCCCCACCAAGTCACACACCATCCTGACTTGGAACTATATCGCCGTTCCTTCACTGTCGCTGGGTCAAAATCCTGGAACTCCCTTCCTAACAGCACTGTGGGTATACCTACCCCACATGGACTGCAGCGGTTCAAGAAGGCAGCTCACCACCACCTTCTCCAGGGCAACTAGGGATGGGCAATAATTGCTGGCCGAGCCAGCAACGCCCACATCCCATGCATGAATAAAAAAAAATTAGCCCACTCACTCAACTTGTCCAAATCACTCTGAAGCCTCTCAGCACCCTCCTCACAACTCACCCCCCCCCCCCCACCCAGTTTTGTGTCATCTGCAAATTGGACATATTACATTTAGTTCCCTCATCTAAATCATGAATGTATATTGTGAATAGCTGGGGTCCTAGCACCGATCCCTGCGGTACCCCACTCGTCACTGCCTGCCATTCGGAAAAAGACCCACTCTTTGTTCCTGGCCGCCAACCAACTTCCTGGAGGAGAAATAGTAGTAATAAAAAGAAGTAAAACTGCAAATGTTGGAAACTGAAATAAAAACAGAATATGCTGAAAATACACTGTTAGCCCATCAATTTGTCTGTAAAGACAAAAAGAGATTAACGTTTCAAGTGTAGACATTTCATTAGAAATGATAAAGGCTGTACAAATGAAATATTAACTTATCTTTGTCTTTATAGATGCTGATTGTCTCTTTTTTAACCCTTTCTGTTTTTATTTGTTTCATTATTTACTTTTTTTGCTTAATTTGTGAGAATAATTGAGACAATTTATCAGGTGCTATTTTGTTTGTCCACCTGTAGGTGGCAGCACAATACAGTGTATAATAGAGCCATTATAGCATTAGCACTGGGAATGCAACAAAAAGTATTCTGGAGCTGTACATCATGGAGGAAGCTGATGATGAGATTTGCTAAAAATTATACTGTCATATCGTACTGGGAAGGTGTGCAATTGAATATTGGACTATAAGTAATCTCTACAGTTTGCATGCTTTGTTAATTAGCAGTTGGTTCAGATTTCAAAAGCCAGATTTCACATATCCATCACATAGCTCTGGAATCGTTCCTGTTGTTGCACCTGGGCATATTGAATAGCTTGGGTGCAGCCCATAGAGGAATGCTGGGCAGGCACTGTTAAGGGTATGTGATCCTCTCAGCTGATCTCTGTGCTAAAGTGATCCAATACATGCTGGTGCAATTATAGGAAAACCTACTCCATTGTGCCCAGTATGGCTAAAAGGTCTCACAATTCAGAGCTAAAAATGGCTCCCTACCCAAACTCTTCATGGGTTTCCTATCACATCCTCCCCTCCCCCAACCTTTACCACCCTGGTCCCTGCCACAGTCCACTCGCCCCACCCCCCACCCCCGGACACCCCACCACCAACACTGACTTTGGCGTACTTCCTCTTCAGTACTAAATGTGTTCAAAACTTCATTTCAGTATGTTAAACTTTTAATACATACATGCACACACAAACAGGCATGCACACAATAGGCCTACCACTATGTGGTTTGTCAGCTAAAAATAGATAATTCATTTAGATTTATAGGTAGTTTGCTGTTAACATTGGCCTAGGGACTAAAATTAATACAGGTGCAGATTGAAAACTGATTTTGCACCATTCAAGCTTCTTGAAAAATCTAAGTATGGGTCAAATTTTCCTTCCCACCAGCACAAACACCCACCCCGCTCCTCCCCCAACCTACCCCCCCCTCCATCCTCTCCCCATCCCAGCCCAGTTTGTACCAGGATAAAAACAAAGCCACAAATGCCCTATTTTACTGAAGAATTTTTACCTAAATAAGGTCAATCGAAGTTGCTACCTGCAACTTTACAGATGCTCCAGTCCAGAGGTGAAGCTTTGCAGTTGCTTCTACTTAGCTTCCATGGCTAGTCATCAGGCATGCATCCACTCAGCAGTATTCCTGGACAATGATGCATATGGCATTCTGCCTGCTATAGCGATTGGGCTTCATGAAGGAGGGCCTTAGTTGCGCCTTTCCAAGGGTGGCCCGTCAACCCTACATATTAAAATGACCTTATCCCCAGAGATGAGATCCATGTCTGGACACTGTGACTGGCAGTCCCACCCTGCTGCACTACTGCTCCTTTAAAAGGGTTTGTGGAATTTCAACTGAATGATTTATCACCTGTGAAAAACAGGATTACATCATATAACCTGATCAAACCTAGGTAAGTCCCTGGAGATGTATCAGTATTTCCTGAAAGCAGATCATATTTATTCAGTAACTTCAACTTGAGCTTTACCTGCGACATTTATAAATTCAGTGAGAACTTGATTTTTGTAGGTTTGTTGAAACATGGCTAACCTTGTTGATGGATTTAGATTTTTTTTCCTTTTCAGTTTTCTCCCCTCTCTCCTGAAGGCATTGACGTATGCTGAGGTACAGTTCCAAGAAGGCTAATAGATGTCATGTGCCTCACCCAAGTCGATATTTGTTAACCATGAGGCTAGACAGTGAAGCCTAGATTTTCCAATTGTTTCCACCTGATTAGTTCAGCTCGCCACAATATTGAACAGAGTTCTGTTGTGCCGGATTGCCTCCTAATTTTCAAATCACCTAATTTTCCATTGTTATTTAAGGTGGATGCAGGAAGTACCTTCACATTTTCACCTCATTTTCACCCACATGACAAAGTACCCTGCCTTTCTTAATATTACCATGCTACGGTCAAGTGAGGAGGGGTTGAAAGGCTTCCCTCTTTTCCCTCTCCTTGTTAGACCACAACAGTTTTAATTCTTTCTTACAGTGGATGTACTAGCCAATTCAGTAGGTGTTTGATTACTTACTTGTTATGATCATAACAAGAACCAATCGGACAGGTTTTCTTGAGATAGCAACGAAAGAGGTTAACTTTATTGTGTCTAAACTGAAGTCATAATGTAATAAACAATACCAACTTTCACTCACACACACAGTGGAGGTTTACACACACACAAATGGGGAAAGCGCAAGATTGGTTGAGTTAAAGCCCATAAAAAAGGTGCACAGTCTGGAATTTGGTGGTTCAGCTGGCTTCTAGCTGAATTCAGTGGTCCTGAGGCTTTTAGTTTGAAGAGATAGGTAACAAGTTTGGTGAGTCTGTTGGAGATAGCAATGTGGATTATTTCACCAATGGGGTTTCTGATTGTAGATAGAGTATGAAAAGGTGGCCAGCCAACAAGCAATTTATTTGATAACCCTGCTGTGAAGCAGCGTGAGAGGTTTTACTATGGTAAAGGCGCTACAATAATGCAAGTTGTTGGTGGTGATTCCATGACATTGCTTGCAGTATTTAAAACACTGAAGTTTGTCGGCCGGAATACATTTTGTTTCTGGTCTGAAGTGACATGACGGTTTGTTGATTTTGATAGGGAAGGGTGAAGAGAATGTATGTTAATTAATTTGTGTATTTAGATTATTTTGATATATTTCACTAACTGATTTTAATTAAGTTTTTTTTTACAAAAAAAGCACACTGTGATTGGAAAAACCAGGATTTTGTTCATGTTCTATACACATAGAAACATAGAAAATAGGACCAGGAGTAGCCATTCGGCCCTTCGAACCTGCTCCGCCATTCATTATGATCATGGCTGATCAATCCAAACAGTGTACCTCTTTCACCAATTTTAATTGATTTTTTTTTTAAATTATCACTTTTTTTCTGCTCCTCTCCTGAAGATAGTAATGATGAGATATTTTGTGGCACCTGCAGCCATCTGGCTCCCTCACCCGTGGACTTGCTGCATCTCTGGTGTCACTGGACTATTTGACCATGGGGAGCTAAGCATGGTCGAATACTGAACTGATGTCCACACTTTAGAGTTGGAGTCACTGGGTAGTGGCCATGTGAAGGAACTCTGGATGATCTGCTTTCCATTCTCACAGCCAGAGATTATGGGCCAATCATGGGTCCATAATAACTACATTAGATTTTCTAATTCAGCACTAACCAGAGCCTTAGATCTTTATGACCTGCATGGCTGAGTACCAAGTAATGGTACTGAGTACCATTCACTGAGCTTTCTGGAAACTGTTAATTTGTTACTCTGATTTTAAAAAAAAACCTTTTAAGGGACAGTAGCAATTTAAGAAGATGGTGAAATTTCATTGACAGCTTCTGAAATGGTTAACTTTTTAAAGTAACAGAACCATAGAGAAACATGTTGAACCAATTTTTTTTTTAAATTTTGATTAATTAATTCATGATATAAGTAAATAACTATGAACTATTGATAATATTTTCCTGCATTGTTGAAGTATCAGTATTAGAATGCTAGATTCAATTTCATTAAAAGGTGCAAGGGCTTAATCTGCATTGCATCCAGAGCTGTATTTCGCACCTGTCAAGAGCAGATTGTTGAGACCATGGGCAGGATTTTCACCTCCGAATGGGAGTGAGTATGGAGGTGGGCTGGAAAATTAGCACCGCCGACTGCCATGCTGGTTTGCCTTGGCTGTTCTGACCACTGACGATGTTGCTTAGGAGGGCTGAAAGCGGGACCCAGCAACCTGCCCCATTCAGATTATGGCCAATTGATCTTGTAAACGAGCTTGTTGTCAGCTCGTCAAGGGTCAGTTTGTAATTTTTGTTCGGGCGCACGGGTTACGTGATGGATCAGGAACAGTCCAAAAGGAAGGAGGCAGCAGCACAGTGGGGAGCCAGTCATGGCCATGCCATGCAATTAATTGGGCTCATAAAAGGGTGCGTTGCTGAGAGGGGAACTCATCCATTGGCACAGGTACCATTGGCTGAGCAGACTTAGCAGAACAAGTGGTTTGTGCGTTCTTGGGCAGTGGAGCGGGTCGTGACCCTCCAGGGATTGTGAGGCCATCAGAGGAGGGATCCAGTAATCATAGAGAATGCAGTTGACTGCAAGCAAGGCAACAACTGGTAATGGAATTAAAATACTTGGAGATACGAACATATGAATTAGGAGCAGAAGTCGGCCATTCTGCCCCTCGAGTCTGCTCCGTTATTCAATAAGATCATGGCTGATCTGTTTGTGTCTTGAATTCCACACTCCCATCTACCCCCGATAACCTTTGATTCCCTTGCCGAATAAGAATCTATCTAGCTCCACCTTAAAATATTCAATATCCCACCTCCACCACCTTCTGAGGCAGAGATTTCCAAAGTCGCACAACCCTGAGAGAAACAATTTCTCCTCATCTCTGTCCTAAAAGGGCGACACCTAATTTTAAAACAGTGCCCCCTATTTCTGGACTCACCCACAAGAGGAAACATCCCCTCCACATCCACCTTGTCAAGACCATTCAGGATCTCATATACTTCAATCAAGTCTCCCCTCACTCTTCTAAACTCCAGTAAAAACAAGC
The DNA here is from genome assembly GCF_036365525.1 of Heterodontus francisci. NCBI lineage: Eukaryota > Metazoa > Chordata > Chondrichthyes > Heterodontiformes > Heterodontidae > Heterodontus > Heterodontus francisci. Next base: position 69,403,401 of record NC_090374.1, read on the forward strand.
CCAGTCTGTCCAACCTTTCCTCATAAGACAACCCGCTCATTCCAGGTATCAATCTAGTAAACCTCCTCTGAACCGCCTCCAACGCATTTACATCCTTAAATAAAGAGACCAAAACTGCGCACAGTATTCGAGATGTGGTCTCACCAATGCCCTGTATAACTGAAGCATAACATCCTTACTTTTATTTTTAATTCCTCTCGTAATAAAGTATAGCATTTCATTAGCCTTCTTTATTACTTGCTGTATCTGCATGCTAACCTTTTGTGACTCATGCACTAGAACACCTAGATCCCTCTGCACTTCGGAGTTCTGCAGTCATTCTCTGTTTAAGTAATACTCTGCTTTCTTATTCTTCCTGCCAAAGTGAACAACTTCACATTTTCCCACATTATACTTCATCTGCCAGATTTTTGCCCACTCACTCAACCTATCTATATTGGTCTGCAACCTCCTTATGTCCTCTTCACAACATACTTTTCTACCTATCTTTGTGTCATCTGCAAATTTAGTTACCATGCCATCGCTCCCCTCATCTAAGTCATTGATGTAAACTGTAAAAAGATAGGGACTACTAGTTATAAGGAGCAACATCCTTGGGATCAGATACAGGGCCCTGGGCATGAGGAGGGCGGAGGAGAAGAGTGAGGGGCAGGAAGGCAATGAAGGCTATATGCTCAGCATCAAGTGTACCGCCAAAGAAAAAGCTACCTAGACATGTCAGAGAATCAGTGTCACAGAAAACTGCGCCTCTAGGCAAATAGTCATTGAGATTTGTACCCTTGTTGAGGAAGATCTCAGACCTCACTGTACTGATCACCATGCCCTGCCAGTAGACATTAAAGTCACTGTGGCCTTGAACTTCTTCGCCTCTGCTCTTTCCAAGAATCAGCAGTGAACCTTGATGGCATCTCACAAGCAGCAGCACACCATTACATCTCACAGATGCCTTATTAGCGAAAGCTGGGCAGTACATACAATATCAAACAAATAGGGTCAAGCAGGCATAAAAGGCAGTGTGATTCTCCTTCATTGCTGGATTTCCACAGGTGCAGGGCATTATCGATTACACCCATGTGGCCATCAAAGCACTAACTTACCAGCCAGTGAGATCCATCAACAGGAAGGTGTTACGACCAAGTGAGAAAGGTGTCGTAGCTGAGATGTACTTGAAGAGCCCTCAGCCACTGGTCAAAACCCAACTGCTTACTTCTTTCAAACTCCAGAGAAGTTTGATTATCTTACTTCTTGAGGGTTCTAAACTTTTGGCGATAAGCTTCGGGTACTAATTCATATGCCCTGAAGATAGCATTTTTGTTGAGTTCATAATTTGATGAACAAAAGCCCTCATGGGCTTTTCCAGTTAGCGCGCTTTGTAGTAAAAGAGGGCAGGTCTCAGCTGGCCATTTTAGCTGCCTTTTCAGTTTCTCAAAGGATACAAAACATCTTCTACATCCTCATTGAATTTTGGAATTAGTTGAGCTAGTTTTAACAATTCTGTACCCAGCCCTGAAATACGCTCCTCCATATTGGCCATGCTTTCATTGGGGTTACTCTGTCACCCCGAGTTAACTCAAGCCACTTCAGCTCTCTTTCTTCACATTCTTTCTGGAATATTCTTTCTCTCTCTCTCTCTCGTTCCTTCTGCTGTCTTTGTTTTTCATCACGTTCCTTCTGGAAGACTGTCTCCTTTTCTCTCTCCCCTGTAGCTCTCTTTTTCTTTCCCTGTCTTCAAATTCAAGTTTCTTTTGTTCCAATTGTATCTTTGCTAGCAGTACACTGTCTGGGTCTACTTTTAACCCTGTTTCTGTTTCTTCAGATTCAAGGGAAAAGTGGTTGGCCATTAGCATTAGTAGTTCAGACTTCCTAGCCTTGCCACTTACAGTGATCCCACATTACTCAGCCATTTTCCTCAACTCCTCCATAGACAGTGCTTTTTATTTATCCCAAGTTACTTCACCCTGGCTTGGGGAGCCACTAGCTTCAGTTGCAGTCATGTTAGTGTTCAATCACACACAACCACAAGAAAACCTGTATTGAAATCTTGCTCTTTTTTGATTGGGAACAATTTGGCTTCCCCCTTCCAATTTCTCTTGTTTTTCGGTAAACTCCAGGATGGTAGCACCCAAATTTCTGTTATGACCAGGTGAAAAAGGGGTCTTGGGTTCCCTCTGAGCCTTCACCAGGTTTTACTGTAACAGAGTTTAATTTTAAACACACCATATTTTTAGCTGCCCCTTAGTGAATCCTTATTCACTGCTTTCCAATTATAAGGTAAAGAAACCAACACACACAGGTTTAGTTAGGTTTAAAGAGGAACAGTTTAAATTTATTAAACTTAAACTCTAATTCGGTTGACGCCTACAGATACACAACGAGCCCACGCTAGCATGCCATACGCGATACACACATGCAAATAGAGACAGAAAAGAGCAAAAGAGAAAATAAAGTGCAAAAGTTTGAGGCAATATCTGAAGAGTTTTTGTTACGGTTCTTAAAGCTCACTGTAGAGTCCTTGATTGTAGGTAGATCTTGCTTTTTGTTGGAGCCCAGTATTCTCCATAAACCTTGTTCGCTGTAGGAGACTTTTCTCTCTTGGGGTTCATGTGTCTTCAGTGGATTCAGAGGCTTGTGAGAAAGAGATGGGAGCAGGCAGGAGAGATCTAAGGAGCGAACAGTCTTATCTGAGTTCAAAATGTTTGTACAATTGAGAAAACCCCAGGTTGCCAAGCAGGTTAGTCATGTGACTAGCTGGTCTGACCACGTCTGTTTATGGATTTGGCTAGACCAGCATTCATCCTGAAATTTAAACTCCCTAACCTTCATTGCCTGGTGCTCAAAGTCCATTGTGGGTTAAATGTGTCGAGGAATGGTCCTTTGTCCTTCCAAGCACTGTCTGTTAATATGCAAATGTCTTTTCCAGCCACGGCTGATCTGTTCAACAAGTCATTTCCTCGCTCCAGCAACATTTTAAAATCAATGTTCATAACAAAATGAATGTGCCTCATTCTTGGCAAGTGGGGGCCCAGCATGCCAAAGGACTTCCACTCTGTCAATATTCAGCTGCTCTGCGACCACAACAGGAACTTCCTGCCTGTGTGCGCTCACTATCCTGGCATGACGATTTCATCCTCTGCCAGTCCAGGCTGCCACAGCTCTTCATGCCACCACCCAGACTTCACAGATGGGTTCTAGGGGACAAGGGATATCCCTTGAAGGGATGGTAACTCACCCCTTTACGTGGCCCCAAGTTGGAGGCACAGGGGCACAACAGCTGAAGCCATCTGTTCACAGGGACTGCCACTGAACAGGCCATCGGGCTTTTGAAAATGCGGTTCTAGTGCCTGGACAGGTCAGGTGGTGTCCTGCAGTACATTCCCGCAAGGCTCTTGTGAATTGTGGTTCTCGTGCATTGTGGTGGTCTGCTGTTTTCATGGCTCTCCAGAGAGGACTGGACCTTGAAGAGGGTGAGGTGCTAAAACATCACAGCTCATCGGAGGAGGAGGTGGAAGAGGAAGATACAGAGCAGAATGGTGCCCAGGCTGTGCAGGGAGGTGGTAGGGATTGGCTCAGGAATCAAAGCTCTCTTCGGGATGGCATCAACATCAGGGAACATCTGATCCAGGCACGTTTCACCTGAGTGCTTCTAATCCAGCAGGACTGCATCCTCTGGAACTCACTTTCATCTACACGTGAGAACACTTCCACTGAAGACACAACCTTGATTAGATCCACACGCACTGCCAGTGCATGATGCACATCTGCCCAGCAGTCTCACCAACCCCTTTAAAAGACCATGGCTTCTCTTCACTACTTCATCCCTCTTTTCCAGTTTTGTCATTAAAGAATGGAAGCTCACACATCTGGGGTCATGTCTCAAGATTTACAATTCTAGTAAACCGTTACAAAGCGCACATTACCAAGTGAAATACACCCCAGCGAACCACTCGGTGCTCTCCTTGTGGCCTCGGATGAGGTGGAGGCAACCTGATAGCTTCTGTTTGAATGCAGCAATCATCCTTATCTTGGCACCTCCAGACTCTGCTGCACCAACGTCAATGCAGAGGCAACCTCCGTCACGGGGGTCTGCTGCATAGATGATCCCTCAGTCAGAGGGGCCAAAGAGGCAGATGCAGATGATGGCGCCCCATGAGGAGTGGCACACTCACCCTCTTTAGTAACTGCCTCAGCCCTTAGATGGCACTCCGGATGGCTAGAGGGGACTGCGCAAATGGCATCCACTCCAAACATCCTTGTGCCATCAATGCCACTGACCAGAGCATAGCTTGCATTCTGTAGCACTGGCTCAGGGAACGGCTGTGTTTTTTTTTATTGGTTCATGGGATTTGGGCATCTCTGGCTAGGCCAGCATTTATTGCCCTTGAACTGAGTGGCAGCTAGGCTATTTCTGAGGGCATTTAAGAGTCAACCTCATTGCTGTGGGTCTGGAGTCACATGTAGGCCAGACCCTGTAAGGACAGCAGATTTCCCTCCCTAAAGGACATTAGTGAACCAGATGGGTTTTTACAACAATCGACAATAGTTTCATAGTCACCATTAGACTAGATTTTAATTCCAGATTTAATTGAATTCAATTTTCACCATCTGCTGTTGTGGGATTCAAACCCATGCCCCCAGAGCATTAGCCTGGACTCTGGGTTACTTGTCTGGTGACTTTGGGATTAATGTAGGATTAGTATAAGTTTATGGTTGGCACAGACTCGGTGGGCTGAAGGACCTGTTTCAGTGCTGTATCTCTCTATCTACAGAATTCAATATCTTTTCATGCTTTCCTCCAGGTATTGCCATCTCTCCGTCACCCACTTCGTCATGCAGGGCTACCCTAGCGACTTCCATTGCAGCCGCCTCCACGTCTGCGATAATGGTGAACTGGGGCACTCCTCCGCCTGTGCACACCAGTGATTTTTGTCCCTCCTTCTCCTGCAAGGACAAAAGAGAGAGAGATAAGGCCTTTCTCATCAATGCCAGCAGCTCATTTAAATAAAAAGCTGCATGTATCAGTGCTGCCAGGTCCTCAACAGCACTCGGGCTCTGGGCATTGCTGACGGGTCATGAATTACCCTGGGCCCATGTTCAGGAGCACCCTGCACCCTCAGGCTGCCCAGCTGGTGTGTCTGCTGGTAGCTGCAGACTTGGGGCCTGTCAATTGGTCTACTGTTGCACTCACCTTGCCAGCGTGAGGAAGGTCATTAAACCTCTTGCAGCATTGCATCCAGTTTCTCCGGACGACACTTCGGCTGCAGACAATTTCTGCCACCTCCAGCCAGGCCTGATTTGTTTGGCTGGGTCGCCATCACCTGCCACCCTCTGGAAACAGGACCTCTCGCCTCACAAGGGCTGCAACTGTGAACCATGGGGTAGCCCTTGCTCGGATGCCAGGCCTTTGCCTCTCCTGCTGCTGAGCTTGGCGTTGCATGGCAAATCAAAATGACCGAAACAGTAATGGCTGCCGTCATGCTTTAAAATCGGGCCTGCTCTTTACAAGTTCTACCTCCATCAAACGCTAGCGCCGCAAATTGGCCACCCAACAGTCAATTAGCAGCCCACATCGGGGAAAATTGCAGCTGTGACTACTTCCCCCTTGGTGCAGAGTCAGGACCCGGAAATGGTTCCGACATCAGGTTCCCGACCCCAAACCTGCCCCATATCTGTTCATGGATGTTTAATCTTTACAAACCAAATTCCTTTGAGAATATGACAACATTTTTTTGCCCCTCACTTGTGTAATACCACTTATTTTGTTCCTGTTAAATCCTTAAGTTTATACCTAAAATTTCATTATATTCAAACTATGATGGTTTTCTCAGTGCCAGAGATTTCCTCCACTTTGCAGTAGCCATTTTCCCCATATGTGACCGAATGGCACAGAACAGTGCAGTGGGAATGTAATGCCATCTTAATAACATTGAACAAAAGTTCCAATCTGCTGAGGTCACATCCTGGCATCAGATGAGGTGCAACAGCCACATTTTCTGGGTGGCAATACAATTAAATTCAGCTTCTGACTGGCCTGCATCCAACATGATTATGCTAAAACTAGTACAGAATAAAAATCCCATTATTGTGCTGGAAAAATATGCTTACACTAGCCTCAGAGTTTAACATCTGTGCCAGGCAAATTTGTTACAGACCAGTTTAAGGATGAAATTGCCATCAATCTAGAAAATAATGACATGCAACCAGCACAGATCTCAAAAGGAATGATTGGGCTGAGTTTTATGCACCCCCTCAGGACACCTTCCTGACGCCTTCCAATTTAGTCTGGGACGGGGAAGGCTAAGAACAGCCTTCGTGCCCCAGGCCAATTGAGGCTATTAAGTGACCAATTAATGGCCACATAAGGGCCTCTTCCCACCACCACCTCTATTTAGTTGAAGGCGAAGGGGCCCGATGCTGCAGGGAGACGCCACAAGGTAAAACTTGGCGGCCTCCTAGTAGGGTTGGGGGTCCTTCCTTTGGGGGCAATTTAGCGCCCCTGGAGGGTCCCCCTGGCAATGATCGCCGCCCTCCCCCTCCCCACACCCTCACTAACCCCAACCCCCACCCCATGGCCAGGGCCAGTCTGAATGACCCTGGCGACCCTGACCCCACTGAACTCTCCTGGTGTCTCCAGAATTTTGGTGCTGCAGGGCCTTCTGCCGTACTAATAGTCACCACTGCTCCGAGTTGCACTGCCAGTACTGCTGAGCTGCCGCTTGGAGGAGGGATCTCGACCTTAAAGGGACAGTGTCCCCGATGGCAGACAGTTAATTGCCAGCCTGCCGTGGAATTGCAATGGGAATCTGGTGGAGGGCCAAGGTGGGGTCTCCCCCCGCCTGCCGCCAGGACTCACATCCCAGAACAAATGGGCCAGGGGTTAAAATGTGGCAGGTAGAAGTCAGTGTCAGTAAGTATGGGCTGAATTTTCCTGCAGGCAGTGAAGCCCCGTCATTGGGTCTATCTGGGGGTCCCGAGCCAGTGCATGTTGTCAGAGCGCCCACCGGTGCAGCCTTCCAGGAGGTGGCCTCCTAATTGGCTTTTTCGCATTTGCCATCTTTTTAAGGACAGCGGGCAGGTTCCTAAGGAGGGAAACCCAATCAGAGGGCCCACAGCGCAGGATGGCCCACAGCCCCACTGGGGGAGGTGGGAACATCTGATGCAGAAAGGTGATTGTGAGAGCACCTCAACATAGAAACGCTCTCAGACTCTTTCTGCAAATCTTGAGAATGAAGAGGGCCACAGCTTGTAAGGTGATCGGTGTGTAGGGGGAGCCCCTTTACAGGATAAGTTTTGGTTGTGGCTGCGGCATTTCATCCTGCCGCCTCCCTCATTGGGGGCATGGAGCTTCCAGCTCCGAGAATCCCTCAGCCTACTGCCAAGAGGCTACCTCAAAGGAGCTGCCGGATTGTGCGTTCAGCGTTGGGGGTTACTCTGATGGCGGGAAACTGCTGTTTCCCTTTGGAAAATGGCCACTATGCGGGGCCTTAATTGTCCTAATTGGTGGGTAACCATTGGGGAGTCATCAGGATGCAATTTCCCCCTATTTTCCTGGCCGCCCCACCACCAAACCCGTCTCCATGGGGCCAGAAAAATTCAGTCCTATGATGCAATGCAGTCTGGTAAACAGTAACAGCAAGAATTATACACTGAGTGGAAATGGGCTCAGTGCTCTAACAGAGCAGAAGGACTTGTGAGTACAGGTTCACAGGAAATTAAAGGTAGCCCCTCTGGTTGATAACATTGTAAAAAAAAAACCTTGAGAAGCTAAGGTTGTTCGCCTTAGAGCAGAGAAGGCTAAGAGGAAATTTGGTAGAGGTGTTTAAGATAATGAACGGTTTTGGGTAAATAAAGAGAAATTGTTTCCAGTGGTTGAAGGGTCAATAAGCAAAGGGCACAGCATTGAGGAGATTGGCAGAAGAACTGAGACAACATGAGGAAAAGCTTTTTTACGCACCGAGTGGTTAGGATTTGGAATGCACTGCCTGATAGGATGTTGGTTATAGAGTTAATAGTAACCTTGAAAAGAAAATTGAATAAGTGCTTGGAGGCAAAATTGCAGTGATATGGGGAGAGAGCAGAGGAATGGGTCTGACTGGATTGCCCTTTGAAAAAGCCGACGCACATTCTCTGATGAATGGTCACCTTCTGTGCTATACTATTCTATTTTTCTGAAATGGAATTCTTTATATTGTCTTAAGAGATAGGTGGCATAGTGGCGCAGTGGTTAGCACCGCAGCTTCGCAGCTCCAGCGACCCAGGTTCGATTCTAGGTACTGCCTGTGCGGAGTTTGCAAGTTCTCCCTGTGACTGTGTGGGTTTCTGCCGGGTGCTCTGGTTTCCTCCCACAGCCAAAGACTTGCAGGTTGATAGGTAAATTGGCCGTTATAAATTGCCCCTAGTGTAGGTAGGTGGTAGGGGAATTGAGGGAAGGTGGGGATGTGAGAGGGTAATGGGATTAATGTAGGATTAGTATAAATGGGTGGTTGATGGTCAGCACAGACTCGGTGGGCCAAAGGGCCTGTTTCAGTGCTGTATCTCTAAATGAATAGATATAAAAGCTAAGAGTGTAATAGGCTGCTTGTCGAGCTGCTTTTCCTTAGTGCAGCTAGCACTCAAAGTTGAAGATGGTGTATAGATGCATGTTTTTGGTGCTTTACTGGGTGTTTTCATTGTGGAAAATGGGTTTGGAGGAGGGTGGAAGAAGTAGACAAGAGACAGCTACAATCACCCAACCCACAATGCAAAAGGCTATTATACCGTAGATATGTAATAAAAAATGCTACTGAAAAAGGTAGTTCCAGCTCAGTAAAACAAATAATAATTACCCAATCTGCATTAACCTTTACAGCAGCATCATTGTGCTTGCATATTACATTCACAATACTCACTTAAAATATGCTATTATTTCTTCACAGTCCTTCACTCATGTTGCTATTGCTTCACATATATGAAGTGGCCTCTGACGACAAAGCCCCTTGGCTATTACGAACTGTAACACAGGAAGCAGGAATTAGAATGTTTTGTGAGAAACTCGAAAAAGGAAACAATCCAAGCTTGAGTTTTGTCAGATGTGTTTAATTTGCACCCTTAAAGTTTATAAATTGTTGCCAAGTTATGTATGACATATTGTATGAACTCTTTGCGGTCTCAGTGATATTCCCAAAACCACGTCAATTGAAGGAAATGTGCAGTAAAAAGTTCCCTTATTATTCTTTAGACAGTGTGTGTGAACCTTGGACCAAATTTGACAATTTCATTTACGTACAATCCTACGTCTTCTGAAGTATGGGTGTTCTTGATCTTAATCGTGCTCACCAACATGTGCTACGACAACAATATTTGTACAAATTAACTGTTTATTTACCAAACCTTTGCACTGAGGTAGTGTAGTTAGCATAAACCTATTTATTTTCAATATAGCTTATATGTACACTGAAATCACATTTTATTTATTATGTTCAATAAATTTTCATTTAATCTTTAATTTTCATGGAGGGAATTTGACAAAATATTTTTCTTTCAGGCCAAAGATGAGCCATGCTTTCATTGTAGTAATGAAAATTTTGTCAAGCATTGATTATAATGGAAAATATAATACTAATGTGGTGTAATACAGGCAGCTGATTTGCTATCTCCTGTTTTGCACAACCTCTGAAGACCAATTTTACCCCAATTTTTTTACTGATAGGGCTCTGCAAGTGTTTTCATTTTTCATAAAACAACATCTGCACGTTACATTAAAGGATATCAGTTTGTTGCTGGAAAAGATCTTGGGCTGAATTTTCTCCACAGGTGACGATGCCAACATCAACAACAACAAATTATATTTACATAGCGACTTCAGTGTAATAAAACATCCCAAGGTGCTTCAAGGAGCATTATAAAATAAAGTATGACATCGAGCCTCAAAAGGAGATATTAGGTCAGATGAGCAAAAGCTTGGTCAAAGAGGTAGGTTTCAAGGAATGCCTTAAAGGAGGAAAGTGAGGCGGAGAGTGTAGGGAGTGTGTTCCAAAGCTTGGGGCCAAGGTAACTGAAGGCACGGTCACAGAGGTGGGAAACAAGAGCTGGGTTTGTTTTCAGGTTAGAAACCTGCCTCTGGTGGGAAACGAGTTAATGTTAAGATTTTCACGTGGGAAAGTCCTTAATTGGTATGGTGATGGGTTTCCTGTCCACTTAGAACCAGTTGGGGCGGGCATGGAGGTGGGTCAAATGAAGTGTGGGACTCATTTGGACACCCTACAGCAGCCATCACTGAAGCTGTTAGTTGCCCTAAGGGAACAATCTGCAGTTTGTGTCAAAGCCTTCCACTTTAACAAGGAGCAAGATGGCACAGGGGAGCTGGAGGCCTGGCACCCGGGGCAGGGCAGACCCTCGCTTCATCGATGCTGACCTGGACCTAATGCTGGAGGCCGTGTGGGAGAGGAGGGAGGTCCTTTTCCCGGACAGTGGTAAGAGGAGGGCACCTCATCATGCAGCAGGGGTACCTCTCTGTTCAGCATCATCTCCCTCCTATGTTCTTACTCCTCCCCAATGAGCTGTCTCCTTCCAGGGCCTCACAGTCCTCAAGGTCCACACCTTTCTGGAGGGCCATGTAATGAAGAGCGCAGCAGATCACCACAGTGCCTGAGACCCTTTGCAGGAGGGTATTGGAGAGCACCACCCAAGTCCAAATGCCGGAATCACATCTTCAGAAGGCCAATGACCTGCTCTATGGTTGTCCTACTGAGCAGGTGGCATTGGTTATATTGCCTCTGTGCCTCTGTCTGGGGCTCATGTAGAGGGGTCAGTAGCCATCTCTTCAAGGGATAGCCCTTGTCCCCTGGAATCCATCTATGCACTTCTAGGGTTGGAGTGAAGATCTGAGGCAATGTGGACTGCTGGGGGATGAAGGAGTCATAGCAGCTACCAGGAAAACAAGTGACACATGGAAGGAGCTCTTCTTGTGGTCACAGACCAGCGGAATATTGAGGGAGTGGAAAGCCTTCCGATTGATGGATCTCACTGGCCGGTGATGCCACCTATATTGGGTGCAATCGATTATGTCCTGCACCTGGTGCAATCCAGCAATGGAAGATAAACCCACTGCCCTCTGTACCTACAAGGCCGTGTCTGTTGTTAAATAAATGTGCTCTACAGCTCTGGCAAACAGCGCATCAGTGACCAGTGAGATGCAGTGGTGTGCAGCTGTTCTTGAGATGCCACTAAGGTCCGTAGCTGATTCTTGGAAGAAGCCAGAAGTGAAGAAGTTCAAGGTCAGAGTGACTTTGACGGCTACTGGCAGGGCATGGTGACCAATGCTGTGACAAGTGATGTCTTCAGCGATGAGGGCAGATGTGACCATCTGCCTGGAGAGTCATAGTCTCCTGCAGCACTGGTTCTCAGTCATCTCTAGGTAGCTCCGTCTTTGGCGGTAAATCCTGTGTTGAGGGTTTGACCTCTGTTGCCTTCCTATCCTTCTTTTCTCTCCCGTGCCCTCCTGATGCCCAGAACTCTGCCCTTCCTGTAGAGGGTGTAGCCCCTCATTACCACTGGGCCCAAAATCTGACAGTTGTGCCCCCACTGCCAGCTGGAGCCTTCCTTCTAGGCAGGTGACCTCCCAGTTGTCATTGCCAGCCTCGTCCCTTGCTCTTCTGACCCACAATGCCAGGTGGTGCCAACCCCATTCAAAGCCTGGGCACTGAGTGCCCTCTGTCCCTGCCACCAGGGCCACAATGCCAAGGGCCAAGTCTCCCTTTACCCTGCTGACCCTCTTATGGGACTGGGGTGATGCCCTGGGACAGCCATGACAGTCTCCCCACTCTTTACCCACCTCCCTTCAGCTGATCTGTTTCTGAAGGCGTGGATATCCCCTGTGCCTCTTTAAAAATTTAAACCTTGACAAGCGTTTAACAAACTTCTAAACAGCTTTGCTTGGGAGAAGAGCGGGATTCCTGTCCCGCTCTTCCCTATCCCCACCCTGGTGATTATTGCCGGTGCCGGGAATGGCATCTTGAAAATAACATGCCACCCAACGCTGGTATTTCCGGCTCCCTCCCCCAGCTCCATTCCGGACTTCGGAGGGCCCCAAAAATTCACTCCCCTTTATAGGTCCAAACAACTTTACTTTGACTTTGTGTGGGGAATTTTAACCTCGAAGGATGGGCATGTTGGGGTTGGGTGAGAAGTAAAAATAGTTAAAATTTCATGTGCAACCACAATCCACCTTCAACACACCCATTACCGCATTTAAGGAAGGCGTGTTTTACTGCGTGCAAGTAAGTTGCTCGCCGGAGGCGGATGATCAATAGAACAAGCAGGTCGATAATTCGCAAATGGTAATGGGGAAGTTTTGATTTGTCATTTGATTTTAATGCCTCCAGCATGGGTTTCCCGGAGCTCAGGAAACTCACTAGTGAAAAGGAGGTGAGATTGAGCGGGTGGTGCTTAAAGTTCAGATTGTCCAATCTCAATTCAGGGCGGCACAGTGGCACAGTGGTTAGCACTGCAGCCTCACAGCTCAAGGGACCCGGGTTCGATTCTGGGTACTGCCTGTGTGGAGTTTGCAAGTTCTCCCTGTGTCTGCGTGGGTTTTCTCCGGGTGCTCCGGTTTCCTCCCACAAGCCAAAAGACTTGCAGGTTGGTAGGTAAATTGACCATTATAAAATTGTCACTTGTATAGGTAGGTGGTAGGGAAATATAGGGACAGGTGGGGATGTTTGGTAGGAATATGGGATTAGTGTAGGATGAGTATAAATGGGTGGTTGATGGTCGGCACAGACTCGGTGGGCCGAAGGGCCTGTTTCAGTGCTGTGTCTCTAATCTAATCTAATAATGGCTCAGTGATTGCAGCTACTTTGGCACTTCCGTCTGGCAAAACATTTTGCAGAGAGTTCTTGTGAGTATAGAGGATTTTGAGATGTTTTGAGGCTTCAAACAGGCAGTTTTGGGATGGGGGCCTCTATGGATGTTTTCAAAAGGACATCAAGAAGACAATCATCATCCACGGCAGTGTTGTTGTGCTGTGGTGGGACCTGATATAGGTGAACAAGAGAAAGGTCCACAACACAAATCTGAAGGATACGATGGACAGCAGCAGAAAGCTAAACCGAGTGAAGAATGGAAGAGAGGAGAGTAATAGGGAGGCTGAGATTGTAGGAGGCACTATCTATGTGAGAGGGTATATGGACAGAGTCTTAGCTTCCTTGACCTATCTGAAGAATAGTGCTCCTACAGGCTCATATTTGTGTGGCAGGCTTTCACAGAGATCTGCAGGCTTGTGAAAGTCACCACTGGCCTCAATTTCTTTGCTTCTAGCTTCTGCCAGAGCACCATCGGCGACATTGCGAAGGCCTCCCAGTTGGCTGCACATAAACATATAAGGCGGATCACGAGAGGTTTGTTTACCAGGGTGTTGACTTATGTCAGATTCCCCTGTGCTGATGATAGCCAGAATGAGCGGGAACTCGCATTCACTTCTCCAGTTGGCTTCCTGCAGTGACAAGGTGACATCGATTTCACCACTGGGCAGATATTTTCTGTGCAACCATGGTCATGGCCTGCATAGCCTCATTTGAAACCCATGATTGAAGCTCCATGGAGGCAGCCACTTTCTCCATGGCAAACATTCTTATAATTACTTTACCCCAATCCACCAGTCCAGTTGGACTGTTCCACCCTTTCCAGTATAGTGGAGGGTATGCACAGTACATGTTATAGTTCTTGGCTGAGTTGCTGCTGTATCTCTATCATTCACCCTCTCAGCGATAGCCCCGGGTTCAGCATCTGTGCCCAGCTGAGCAAAACTTGGAGAGGATTGTGCCCCGACGCGGGCTCTCCACAACTATCCCTGCCACCACTGACTGTTCATTTTCACTTGTGAATTGGGAATCACCAGTTGAAAATTCAAGTAACTCTCTAACTTGACCCACTGAAGTGTGAGAATTTGCGCTGATGTATGATGGCAAAACTTGTGATGGTGTATCTTCAGAAAGAATGAAGAATAGACCTCATGCATCTCCACTGACTCTTCCACTACAGGTCAAGGCCCCAGAAAACAAAATAAGGGATATGAAATAGTTGTGGCAAAGTACCAATCTTGACGTTCGCCATACTTAGAGCTAAAAATCCGATTGCCCTGAAAAAGGACGTGGGAATCGTGATGTGCAATTAACCCACATTCGTTCAAAATAATTCAGACAACATGCAGTCTTTGTAGTGCCTGCTAATGCCATTGGCATGCAGTGCAGTGCTAAATGCACTGCTGAGTGGCTCCATGCACAAGGTGAGGTGCATTCTGGCTGGAGCAGGTGGTGGAAGCCATTGTGAAGGCATTTATGAGTTGAAGGAGGAGTGAAAATGATGCAATGGACCAGAGAGCCAATGGGTCTCGGATGCTGTGCTGAAGGCTTTGGTGGAGGAAGTAGAGAGGAGGAGACAAGTACTCTTTCCTTAGGGGGCCAGGAGGCCTGGCAGTCTGACATTACAAAGGCAGTGGGAGCAGTTAGCTGTTGTCATTAGTGCCAGTAGTTGAGCTCTGAGGACCTGGATGCAGTGATGCTAACAGTTCAATGACCTCACACAAGTGGTGAAGGTCAGGGAATGCATTTTCAAGTGCCATATCCGTTCAAATGAGCCATTAGCCTCACACTGATCAATTCACCACCCCCTCCTTCTCACCCCTCTCAACACGAGCACAACTCGAACACAATATTCATTGCCTCGCCTCACCCTCACATCTTAGAGTTTGCACACACTGCTAACTATTCAACAGAGGCAGGCACATCATCCAGCACATTGCACTACACTTACTGACAGACCTCCCTTTCTCTTTCAGGACAAGTGGCCCATAATCGGAGGCCACAGCAGCTAACTGGCAGGGTACAGGCACTGTTGCATGTCCCCTCCCCCATGGAGGAGACGATGCTGGTAATCATTGGTGCGGCCACAGCTGAGGTAGTGGCCAGCGGCAGGGCTGAAACTGTAAAGGATAACAATATTTTCATACCTAATCCACCTTCTCATATCCCACTTCCCCTTCATCTGAAAATCTCTTGTGATCTACAAGCTGCAGATGGTGTAAGCATGCATCTCTTGTTCGCACCCCCACACTCCCCCCCTCGCATTCAATCCTACCCTGTTTCTTTAGCCTTTCAGATACCCAAGAGCTGCCACCTGTCAACAACTGGTGTGAGAGGCTGAAGTACAAGAGGAACAGGAACAGGTGAAGAAGAAATACTGTCACTCGATCTCGCATTCACAGCCTCTTACACACCAGCTCAGATACTGGCACTGTGTGAATTTAGAGGGTAATATAGAGGTGGAATCTGCATATTGTGAATTACTGGGCATGAGTGGGCTGCAGCCAGTGAAGGAACAAAGGATAGTGTGGGTGCCAGCGCCCTGGAGGGTGAGGTTGCACACGAGTTCTGCTGCAGAGGACTCAAATGAGGACTTTGATGGGGCAGAATACAGAAAAAGCCTGATGGGTATGCATTTCAAAATGTTTGGTACATTGGCAAGCCTGCTGTCACTGCTGAAGTATGGAGTAGTCTGGCTTCAACTTGACACAGGGATTCCACAAAGCTTGGAGCCCATCCTTTCCAATGTGGAATTGGTGGCTAATTCCATGGGAGTACTTGTGGATCCGACCATGATGCAGGGTCTGATGGCCGATGTCTCAGCTTCCATTGCAGCACAAGCAGAAGGCACACAGCATCTGAGTGCTGCAGTAGAAGCTCACACTGAGATCATGAAATCTCAGCTTGTTGCCATGCAGGCCCTGACTACTGCCATCATGGCTGTGGATACCAGTGCTCAAAGGTTCAACAGGGTGTCAGCAGTCCAGCAGCTATGAGGAAAGATTGGATAGGCTATGGTTGTTTTCCTTAGAACAGAGGAGGCTGAGGGGTGACTTATTTGAGCTGTACAAGATTATGACAGGCCTAGATAGAGTAGACAGGAAGGACCTGTTTCTCCTTGCAGAGAGGTCAATTACCAGGGGCCACAAATTTAAGGTGATTGTAGAAGGATTAGAGGGGACATGAGGAAAAACCTTTTCACCCAGAGGGTATCTGGAATTCACTGCCAGAAATGCTGGTCGAGGCAGAAACCCTCAGTTCTTTTAGAAAGTACCTGAACATGCACCTGAAGTGCTGTAACCTGCAAGGCTGTGGACCAGGTGCTGGAAGGTGGGATTAGATTGGGCGGCTGGTTTTCGGCCAGCACGGACATGACAGGCTGAATGGCCTCTTTCTGTGCTGTAATTTGTCTGTGGTCCTATGGTTCTGTGCTGCAGCAGATTACTGAGATTGAGGCACTGCCCCAACGGGTGTGGCATTGGCTACACAGAGCACAAATCTGCTCTCCTGTCTCAGATTGTCAGCATTTGTGCTCCCACCACTGCCAATCCCCCAGTACCCCTGCTGTTGTCTGTCAACAATCCAGCCCAGACTTCTGCCAGCCATGCCGAGGTGATGCAGTCTAAAGCTGGGCCTTACAGGCCAGAGCTGCTCGAGGGCATCCTGCAAGGCCATCTAAAGTCTTCCCCAATGTAAGTCAGCAGCCTTCCACCAGCCATGCTGCAACCACTGACATAACACTGCATAGGAGCGCTAGGAGAGGCAAAAGCACCGGTAGGATAGGTACTGAGGGAATGTACAAGGGTGATTAGTTGACTTTTGTATAGAACGTTGGATAATGTTGTTATGTAATGGTTGCTTTTTGGTGGCTTTTATATCAGCACTGTGGCGAAGGGGACTCTGTGATGGTCCATAACAGAGAAATGGTAAGATGTGGGTTTGTTGTACAAAGGGGATTTGGGGTTGTGTTCATGGGAGCCATAGGGAAATAAGGCAAACAGACAGTCCAGTCAGAACAGAAATGATTCCAGCAATGTGTCTGCACTTGGAAACAGCACAACATATTCCATTCCAGACAATCATAGACATTTACATCATGGATGGAGGCCATTCGGTTCATCATGTCCTTGCTGGCCGACAAGTGGCCACCCAGCCTAATCCTACCTTCCAGCTCTTGGTCCGTAGCCTTGTATGTTACTTCAAGTGCATATCAAGTACTTTTTAAGTGTTATAAGGGTTTTTGCCTCTACCACCCTTTCAAGCAGTGAGTTCCAAATCCGCACCACTCCCTGGGTGAAAGAATTTCCCCTCGAATCCCCTCTAAACCGTCTACCTCTTACCCTAAATATATACCCCCTGGTTATGGACCCCTCAATCAGCGGGATTAGGGCCTTTCTATCCACTCTGTCTAGACCCCTCATAATAAGACTTCAGTTAGGTCTCCCCTCAGCCTCCTCAACCAAAGAAAACAACCTTAGCCTCTTCAACCTTTCCTCATAACTAAAATTCTCCAGTCCAGGAGAAAATCATGTAAATCTTCTCTGTACTCTCTCTAGTGCAATCACAGCCCGGGTTTAATGAGGAGGCAGTGGCAATTAATTGCCTGAGGTTATGTCTTCCTGCTCTCTGAGGCAGGATGTCCCACCTCGAAGAGCTTCTGGCCAATCAGAGGGCGGATGACTCTTCAGTCACAGCAGCGCCACTGGGAGCAGTGACCTCTGCTGGGACTGCAGCAGCCCACAGACCCAGCCAGCTTTGGAGACCAGAGAAGAAGGTTAGTGGGGTCGGGACTCATGGGGGCCAATCAGCCAGGCCTTGCCAAGGAAGAGGGGGTAGGTCGCAAGATCGTGGTGGGGGTGTCTTTCAGCGGGGCCGGCCCGTGCCACTGACGGAACCCTCCGTGGGACACAGAGTGCCCAATCAGCAGAGAAGCACCCCCCCCTCCAAACCGCAAGGAGGCTGCCAGGTTTTACTGGGTGTCCTCCCCAGGTGGCGAAGTACCCATCTGCTGCTGGTATGTTACCATCATTGGCAGGAAGATGTCCTTAAGTGGCCATTAATTGGGGGCTGCCCACCACCTCCCCTGCTGCTGGTAAAATACCAGTGCAGGTGAGTAGGCAATGGGAATGGCACTCCCCACCATCCCAGCTGATTTTATGCCCTGCCACCCAGCCTGCTCCTGGGAGGGGGCTGCGTGTAAAATTCTGGTCCACCATAGTGCGGTGACCAGAACTGCACACAGTACTCCAGCTGTGGCCTAATTAGTGTTTCATACAGTTGCAACATAACCTCCCAGCTCTCATATTCTAATAAAGGCAAGTATCCTGTATTCCTTCTTGACCATCTTATCTACCTGACTAGCCACCTTCAGGGATCTGTGGATATTGACTCCAAGGTCCCTCAAATCTTCTACACTTCTGAGTATCCTACTATTTATTGTGTATTCCCTTGCCTTATTAGCCTTCCCCAAATGCCTGACCTCTCAGGCAAGGGGAGTTGATAATTGCATGAGCACAGATCAAAGCAAGGCCTGCTAATGTTAGTGTGTGGATATAGCATAGACATGGTGAAATCATAAACAAGGTTTGGAGCCCTAATTCATAAAATCTACCTTGTCCATTAATTTAATTACCTCTTCAAAGAATTCCAATAAATTTGTGAAACATGACCTGTTGCTTCTAAAACCATGCTTCGTATTATGGCCTCTCCACTTCGATGAACACTGATAGTACTGTATAGCATGCTCTCCAGCATAATTTTCCGTGCTGCTGTTATTAAGCTGATGCTCAATATTATCAAATTCATGACTCACTACTTTCAATTTTGGGATAATATTTAATAGGCTCCAATTCTCAGATAAAGAATCTGCATCTATTTCCTTATTTATTTCCTTGATGATCTTAGGTTGTATCCAAATGTGTTTGGTATTCTGTAAATTAAACCCAGATTTTTTGATCTCCGTAGTCCTTTTGCAGGCGTTACCCTGTTTAAAATAAATGGGTTAATACAAGCAATAAATAATATTGACTGGAAAATATAGTTTTTAATTTTTTGTATTGCTTCATAGCACAAGCTTTGCCAAAGTAATGTAATCAGAGATTTGAACGGCATTTCACTTTATTGCTTTAAAGCAAGAGTCACAACAGATACTCTTCAAAACACTGTTTGCATGACATTGGAGTTATTTTAAGTAAACAGCTCAGGCCTTCATGTAAATAGTGACCTAGAAAAACACGCTTTCCTGTTTAGGACTGTGGACTGATCCTATTTGAACTTTTACACAAGCGTTCCTTTCCTTTGACAATTTGAGATTTAAATTCACTCTTACCGAAAGTCCATTCAAGTACAGAAAAGGGGGGAACTCTTTTCTGCCTCTTCTAACTTATATACATGTACAAGCATTTAAATTTCAAAGTGACTGCTCATGATATTACAAGGTTAATACATTCATATGACTGTTCTCTATCTGATTTTTAATTCAGGCATCAATCTATTGTAAATGAGCTAGTCCTTCAATCAAATAAACAGCTAGAGGAATGTCATAAACATAGTAAGCATTCATCCACTAATACCTCTAACAGTTTCTAGTCTTTAAGTATGAACTTCTGAAATGGGAGATGAGGAACATGGTTGTCCATATCAGTGAATTGTATTTGATGCTCATGGGTCAGGATCATTTTCATTTAGTATGGAACCAGTTACCGACCTACTACTTTACATGACTGTTCCTTATAGCTCTGTGTTTACTCATGAAAAATAAATATACAACCTGGGGCAGCCAACCAGGTACAATTCCAGAATTAAGACTCCTAGCTGTGACTAGAGGACCTGACTTGAGCTTCCACTTTTGACTGACATTCATACTCCATCACACATGCCAAATTTCCATTCTGCGTTCCTGGTAGGCAAGGCTTCCTGCCAAGAGCACAAAGCCAGAGGATACGCCTACTCAAGGGTTTTAAGACATTTCAATGATGTTAAGCTGTTTGTTGGAGAAAAGTGTCACCTAATTTGGTTGAGGTATAAATGATGGCCAAGACATCGGGAGAACTCTCCTGCTGTTCTTCAGATAGTACCATGACATTTTTTACATCCACTTGAAAGGGTAGACAGGGCCTTGGTTTAACATATCACCAGAAAGAAGACATTTCTGACAGTGCAGCACTCCCTCAGTACTTCACTGAAGTGTCATCCTAGATTATGTACTCAAGTCTCTAGAAAGGGGCCTGAACCCAGGATCTTCTGACTCAAAGACAAAAGTGCTCCCACTCAGGCTGATATCTTGTTTTCTGTTTTCCCTCTATTTGGCGCAATGTTAGCAGCTGATAGAGAAGGATAAAGGCACCCGTAACTGACTGAGTGGGGAGGCAATATCAGCAGCTGAGTGGAGGTAATGTCAGTTGCTGACAGGAAAGGATGTCAACTGCCAACATAGAGGTAAACATCAACAGGGCAATGCTCTAAATACCCAAATTCGGCGATTACTGGGAATTTTAGTACTCTAGCCTCCCAGTGCAGGTCTTGACATTCTTCCTAAAATGTGGTGGCCCAGAGTGGATGCAATGCTGAATGTCTGCTTAAAGGAATGCTTGTATGTCCCTTGCCAAACTTCTGGTTCAATAATCTGATCAGTCCCCTTTAGGGCCAATTTACAAAA
Source organism: Heterodontus francisci (assembly GCF_036365525.1). Classification (NCBI taxonomy): domain Eukaryota; kingdom Metazoa; phylum Chordata; class Chondrichthyes; order Heterodontiformes; family Heterodontidae; genus Heterodontus; species Heterodontus francisci. Next base: position 69,423,894 of record NC_090374.1, read on the forward strand.
GTTCTTGCACTGGTTTCTGGGCTCTGGGTCTACACCCACATCCCTCCTTAAGCTGCTCTGAGAACCAGATTCTTCTCACTGTTTAGATTACTGAGCAGAGGAAGCTGAGTCAAGTAATTTCCTGTGTTATAAAGTCCTTCTTCAACCTGGCTCCTCCAATGTCGTGGGACATGGCCTGCCATATTTAGGTGCCATCCAATTTTGCTCACCCACCATTGCACTCCTGGCTAACTTATTCAGGCTCTAAGGAAATTTGGGGCCCCTGTTTTTAATGGTTAAATATTTACAGGTGAAAGTTTCTGTGATTTATGTTGGCACTTCTGGCAGTACAGTGAGAGTGCTGCATTACTGGAGATGTTGTCCTTTAGATGTGATGGTAAACTGAGACCCTGTTCATCTGTTCCAGTGGTTCATGTGGGAATTAAAGATCTCTTGGCCTTATTTGAAGAAGAACAGGAGAATTCCAAAGATTCACAACCCTTTGAGTGTAGTAATTTCTCCTCATCTCAGTCCTGAATGATTGATCCCTTATCCTGAAACTGTGTCTTCGTGTTCTAGATTCCCTGACCAGTGGGAACAATCTCTCAACTTCTACCCTATCAAGCCCTTTCAGAATCTTGTATGCCTCAATTAGTTCGCCTCTCATTCTTCTAAACTCCAGAGAATATAGGCTCAATTTACTCAGCCTCTCATCATATAACAACCCCTTCATCCCAGGGACCAATTTAGTAAATCTGCGCTGCACTGACTCCAGTGCATGTATATCCTTTCTTAATGTGGAGACCAAAACTGCACACAGTATTCCAGGTGCGGCCTCACCAAAGCCCTGTACAATTTAAATAAAACTTCTTTATTCCTGTACTCCAATCCTCTTGCAATAAAGGCCAACATGCCATTTGCCTTCCTAATAGTCTGCTGCACCTGCAAGTTAACTTTGTGCGTTCCTTGTACAGGTACCCCCAAGTCTCTCTGAACATCAACACTTACCAGTTTCACACCTTTTAAAAAATATTCTGCTGAGGAGGAGGAAGAGGAAGGAAAGAGTAGACTCAGACAGCCCCTTTCTGCCTGGGCTGTCCATGAAGAACTCATCCCAGTGTGATACCCATAACTTCAAGCCCTATTTCTCATTCACCAATGGTCCTACACCTTACTTTTCCTCTGTTACTGATCATCTCAGCGTCTGCTAGGCCACAATGCAAAAATAAAAGCCACCACAAAATAAAGATTCTAAACTAGATGTATAAATTAAATCATACCATATTGGATACAAAATATAAACACTCTTGTTCCTTCTTTTAGTGCCTGTCTTCCATGTGCCTTTGCCTATCCAAGAGCTCCTACACAGTGCTACCCAAGTGGCTGCAGCATGGGTGGTGGAAGGCTGCTGAATTTCAGTAGAGGAGACTGCAAATAGTACTTGAAGGGTGACCTCAAGCATCTCTGAGCCTAGAAGGCCCAGCTGTCAACTGCACCATATTGGCGTGGGCAACAACTATCTAAGTTGGCTGGCTGACAGGCGACAGCAAGGGCACTGGCAGAGTAGCAGGAGTGGGAGCAGAATGCTGCCTTCCTGAGAGAGGACAACAGTATCATGCTATGTGAAGCCACTGTCATTCCCCTGGGGTGGCACTACTGTAATCCTTGTCATCTGTTGAAGGACAGATTGCTGAACTGCTGTGACACCCTGCAAGCCTGTTTGCACACTGTAATCCTCAGCCATGATGGCAGCAGTCTGAGCTTGCATGGGAGCAGGCTAGGCTTGCATTGCAGCATTAAGGTGCTGTGTGGCTGCTGCTGCTTGCGCTGCAATGGAAGCTGCAACATTGGCCATCAGACGCTACATCATGGTTGGGTCCAGAACTATGTGAAATATACACATTGAGTTGGCCACCACTTACATACTGAAAAGGATGGGCTCCAAGCTATGTGCAAAACCCTGTGCCAAGTTGATGCTGAACTCTTCCATGCTCCTAGATGTTGATATCAGGCCCTCTGGCAGGCTTCCCAATGCACAAACATTTCATTGTATATACCCATCAGCATTCTTCTATACCTTGCCTCATCAAAGTACTCAACAGAATCCTCTACAGAGAAACCTCTGTACGGCCGCGCCCTTTGGCAAGCTGTCCTTACCACCTGCAGCCCACTCATGCCCAGTCTCTCACCATCTGCAGATTTCGCTTCCATTCTAACCTCTTAAGAGGTTAAGAGGTACTGACATTGTCAGTATGTGAGCTGGTGGCTATGACTTCATCATCACTCACTTGTTGGTGGTCCTCCACTGCCTGGACAGGTTACACCTCTTCAGTATCTGACAGGAAAAATGCATTGAAAGTGGCAACGCAGGTGGATAAGGTTGTCAAGAAGGCATACGACATACTTGCCTTCATCGGTCGGGGCATAGAGTATAAAAATTGGCAAGTCATGTTGCAGCTGTACAGAACCTTAGTTAGGCCACACTTAGAATATTGCGTGCAATTCTGGTCGCCACACTACCAGAAGGATGTGGAGGCTTTGGAGAGGGTACAGAGGAGGTTTACCAGGATGTTGCCTGGTCTGGAGGGCATTAGCTATGAGGAGAGGTTGGAAAAACTCGGATTGTTTTCACTGGAACGACGGAGGTGGAGGGGCGACATGATAGAGGTTTACAAAGTTATGAGCGGTATAGACAGAATGGATAGTCAAAAGCTTTTTCCCAGGGTGGAAGAGTCAGTTACTAGGGGACATAGGTTTAAGGTGCGAGGGGCAAAGTTTAGAGGGGATGTGCGAGGCAAGTTTTTTACACAGAGGGTAGTGAGTGCCTGGAACTTGCTGCCAGGGGAGGTGGTGGAAGCAGATACGATAGCGACGTTGAGACATCTTGACAAATACATGAATAGGAAGGGAATAGAGGGATATGGGCACCGGAAGTGCAGAGGGTGTTAGTTTAGGCAGGCATCAAGATTGGCGCAGGCTTGGAGGGCCGAATGGCCTGTTCCTGTGCTGTACTGTTCTTTGTTCATAACGGTAGGTTTGAGGTTCAAGGGAAGTAAGAGGTATATGCTTACATTTTTTGCAGGGAGTAGATCAGAATAAGTGTGAGATGAGGAAGAAATGGGATGTGAAAAGAAGGATTAGGCATCTTCTATGGTTTCAGCCCCACCTCTGGCCACAGCCTCAGCCATGCACATCCCAGTAATAATCAACACCATCCCTTCCATGGTGATTAGGACTTACAGGCACCCCTGTCCCTGCTGGTTAGCTATGGCTATCTCCGGTTGTGTGCCACCTTGTCCATTGAGTATGGTACAATATGTTTGCCTGATTGGCTGTCATGGTTGAATAGCTGGCAGTGTGTGCAAGCTGTGAGATGTGGGTGTGAAACTTACTGTAGTGCTAAGTGTGTGAGGAAGAAGTGAAGCGTATAAATGTCAGGTATGAGGCCTGATTGATAGAGATTGTTGGGAGATGAGTGATGGTGTTGTGAATTGAGTGCAGTTAGTAAGGTATGTCATTTGAAGATGCATTCACTGACCTTAACCACTCCTGTGAGGTCATTGAACTTCTTTCAACACTGCATCTAGGTCCTCAGGACATGACTCATGGTATTGACCTCCACAGCTATCTGTTTTCACTGTCTTTAAATCATGTTTCCAAAGGACCTCCGAACCTCCTGTGGATACAGCACATCTTTCCTCCTCCATTAAGACTTGCAGTGCAGCATCCAAAAACCTTGGAGCCGGCTCTCTCCCCTGCTGTGCCATTCCTCATTCTTTTCCAGGTCAGGTTCTCTTCAATCATGACTCCCAGCATCTGCTCCTCTTTAAGGAGTGCAGGCTAGCTTTAATTGGTGCTAGCTACTCACGATATTGGCCTCCTGTTGATGTGTCCAGCCAACAAACAGAGTGGTTATTGCTAGGTGGACACATAATAAGCATACAGCACGAAGTTGGCATACTGCTTGCATAGCAATCAATGGGCTTGGGTTAATTGTGCATTATGATCCCCACACCCATTTTCAGGGGCTATCCAGTATAGGCGCCAATGTGCCTTACCTGGCTGCTGCCTGTGTCTTGGTCTCAGCTCGTTGCTGAGGTACAATGGAAATTTGTTTGACCTCATATGTTTTCTGTACACACCACACATCATGCCATCGGCTGGATTTTATTATGATCTACTGTAAAGAGTACACAAAGTACCCATCTATTCCCTTTTTCGCCTTGAGAGAAATCAAAGGTGAAAATTACAACATGACTGAAGGAACACATATAAACCAAGAACAGAAAAGAATCATACAAATAAGTTTTCAGCCAAATTTATGCTAACTGGACGATCACTAGGGATAATACTGTTTCATATACTTTTGTTGCCAATATGAACATTGTAGATTTTGGCTCCAGTTATTTTATTTGTCGAAAATTTCATCCTTATGTTACTTATTAACATTCGGAACCTTGTTAGTGACTGAAAATCTGATGATGTGGTTTCAGTGGTTATTATGCTTTTTCAACCGCATTGCAAAAAAAAACTATTGTGAACAGGTTTTGCTGAGCTGAATTTAGAAGTACATTTTGAAAAACTTATTTCAAACACAACCTATTTAAATCCATCCAAAGTAGATCGTACTTTGAATGGTTTTAATTAAAGGAATTTGTATAGCAGTAACCTTGTTTCTTCAAGGAAAACAGAATTATTAGACATAAAATAAATAAAATCTAGATAGATGTAGCATTGGTTAACTGTTAATATAAAACATGACTATGGAATTAATATTTAATTGATCATATTTGCCTTTATGGCTGCCTCTTCAACATGTGCCTGTTCTATACACCCGAAAACTCCAGAATCCAATAGAAATTGGTGGGTGGGCAGGGAGTGGTCGGGTGTTGGGGATGGTTGTGGTGGGGTGGGCGGGTGCTTGATGGGCGATGGAGTTTGCCCAGGCTTACCCAGCCATGTCCTTTTGAACATCCGTATAAGGAAATCAATCTTTTAAACAAAAATCTGACATTCCTTTGGACATTCAGACCATTACCTTGATCTGGTGGGGTCCACTTTTATCTATAAGGAGACCATTACACTGAAGCTGATTTTGCATACTAGCTGCCCGGAATACGTCAGGTGCCAACTGAGCGAGTGGATTTAGAACACCTGGTGCAGACACTCCTGGTTCCTGGTTCTGCCTCCCTTGACTCATTTGTGTTGTAAAAAGTGGGCAGAGAGTCCACCTTTTATAAGACGAGTTGGAAACTCCCAGAAACATTAAAGGCCCAAAGCAACCGGTGTCTTCCATTTTCAGTGAAGTTCCGCTAGTCTCTAATCAGCATTATGGTGGGAGACCACCAGAACCTGGAGGAATTTCAGCCCTATTTTGTCCAATGGATTGGAGCTAGAGGAAGATCCCTGTGTATACAATGGAATGACGCAAGAATAAACAATCTACCATGCAGCATACCCACCCAATATTGGTGCAAGTGAAAGCAGTCTCTTACCTTAAAGAAAAGAAATGATAACCATGGAAATGATTTGTCAGCATCCAGAGATACTTTTACTGATGCTTGCTGCAGAGTTACCTTTTCCTTCAGCATTGTATATGATATCCGAGAACATTACGTGATGCGCCAGTTCTTGATATGCTTTCTACGGATTTCCTTGGAGTGTCAGTTCAATGACTGGTTCAGCCACTGTGTAGGTCTATGCATTAGTTTTCACAATGCCTTCCTTTTTATGCACAGATGAAAGGTTTGTCCAAAGTTTTATTAAAGCAAAAAGAAGTTCAGATGCCTTAGTGAGTTCCATAAAACTCGATATTTTAAACATTGCAGTGCCAGGGGATTTGGAGCCCAGTGTTATGAAGCAATGAAATATGAGGCCAGTCTCACATAGCTCCAGTTTCAGTTTTGTACAAGTGGAGACCTCGGAGGAGATCACCTGTTTGCCAGTACGTGAATTGCTCCTTAGGAGAGCCAGCATGGGCACAATGGGTCGAGTGGCCTTCTTCTGTGCTGTAATGATTCTATGAATGATACATGTAAAGTACTCCCTAAAACTAATAATACTGACCTGCCTGTACTTTTCCTAAAGCCTCAACTGAAGCTCTCTATCGGCAGTAATTTCCAGAAAAATTGCAGCAGCACTATTATTCTTGCACATCTAATAGAAAAATCAGTTGTCAGGAATATAAAATCTTTCTGAAACTTAAAATGGTGATTGAATGAATGAAGAATGAAATTATGTCAAAATAGATCTGTGCAGCAACTAACCAGCAGTAATGTTTAGCCAATTGTAATGTAAAGAAGTATTTAAAACTCATATATGCTTCATGCATTCATTGAGATTCTCCACATTTTTGTCATTAAAACTGATAATTACCAAAGATTTGGACACTGACCTCTTTCAAAACCTAGCAACACAATAAGAAAATATTTTCATTTTATGTGGACTGCCTTTCACAGCTATTGGATCCAAGTTTATTGATAGAAATAAACCAAGGTCATCAAATAGTAAAGGTGTAGGCAAAGAACTATGAAGAGGTGAAATGTAAGCTGTTCACAATACAGAAGCTGCAGGGGATGGTAGCATAGTGATAATGTTATGGGACCAATAATTCAGAAGCCTGGACTAATGCTCTGGAGGCATGAGTTCAAATCCCATCATGGCAGTAGGTTGAATTTATATTCAATTAATTAAATAAATATGGACTAAAAAGCTAATCTTAGTAATGATGATCATGGACCTACCAAATTGTTGTAAAAAACCCTGCCCCTTTAGGGATGGACATCTGCCATCCTTGCCTGGTGTGTTTTACATGTGACTCCAGACTGTCAGCAATGTAGTTGCCTCTGAAATATCCTCGCAAGCCACTCAGTTGAATCAAACTGCCACGGAAATAAGAATAAAGCTGGACAGACCAGCTGACATCTACCCAGGCACTGGACATGACAAAGGCACAAACTGCCCAGTTGAACCTTCAAAGTTCTCTTCACTAACATCTGGGACTTGTTCCAAAATTGGGAGAGCTGTCCCACAGACTAGTCAAGCAATACCCTGACAGAATCATATCTATCCCAGATGCCTCCATTAACATCCCTGGGTATTTCCTGCCCCACCGTCGGAGGGAGTGGCCCTGGGAGTCCTCAACATTGACTCCAGTTCCTATGAAGTCTCATGGCATCAGGTCAAACAAGGGCAAGGAAATTTCTTCTGATGAAGGGTCACTGACCTGAAAAGTTAACTCTGCTTCTCTCTCCACAGATACTGCCAGACATGCTGAGTATTTCCAGCATTACTTGTTTTTATTTCAAGGAAATCTGTTGATTACCACCTACTACCCTCCCTCAACTGATGTATCAGTGCTTCTCCATGTTAAACAGAACTTGGAAGAAGCACTGTGTAGCAAGGCACACAATATACTCTGACTGGAGGACTTCAATTCAGCAAGAATGGCTCAGAAGCACCACCAGTGGCAGAGTCCTGAAGTATATATCTGCCAGATTGGGCCTGTGGCAGGTGTTGAAGGAATCAAGGCAAGAGCAAAACCTACTTGACTTCATCCTCGCCAATCTACCTGTTGCAGATACAACAGCCCAGTGGTGGTAGAGTGATCATCTTGTTGAAGCTAAAGCCTGTCTTCACACTGAGGATACACGTCATGATGTCATAAGGCACCGCCAAGGTGGTGAATGGGATTGATTCTGAACCAATCTAGCAACTCAAACCTAGGCATCCGTGAGGTGCTTTGGGCCATCAGCAGCAGCAGAACTGTATTCCACTACAGTCTGTAACCATATGGCCTGGCATATCCCTCACTCTACCATTATCATCAAGCCAGGGGACCAACCCTGGTTCAATGAGGAGTGTAGGAGAGTATGCCAGGAGCAGCACCAGGCATACTTATAAATGAGGTTCCAAACAGATGAAGCTAAACTGCAGAAACAACATGCTTATAGACAGAGCTAAGCAATCCCACAACCAAGGGGTCAGATCAGAGCCCTGCAGTCCTGCTACATCCAGTCATGAATGTGCTGGACAATTAAACAGCTAGAGGAGGAGGAGGCTCAATGAACATCCCAATCCTCAAAGATGGTGAAGCCAGGCTCATCAGTGAAAAGACGAGGCTGAAGCATTTGTAACCATCTTCAGCCAGAATTGCCATGTGGATGATCCATCTCCTGAAGTCCCCATCATCATAGATGCTGGTCTTCTGCCAAGACGATTCACTCCACGTGATATTAAGAAATGGCCGAGCGCACTGGATTCAGCAAAGGCAATGGGCCCCCGACAACATCCCAGATGCAGTGTTGAAGACTTGTGCTCCAGAACTAGCTGTGCCCTTAGTCAACCTGTTCCAGTACAGCTACAGCACTGGCATCTACCCGGCAATGTGAGAAATTGCCCAGGTATGTCCTGGTCACAAAAAGCAAGACAAATTAATCTGGCCAATTGCCACCCAATCAGTCCACTGTCAATCATCTGCAAAGTAGTGGAAGGTGTCATCCATAGTGCTATCAAGTGGCACTTATTCACCAATAACATGCTCACTGATACTTATTTTGGATTCTGCATGGACCACTGGGTTCCAGGCTTAGTATCAGCCTTGGTCCAAACATGGGCAAAAGAGCTGAATTCCAGAGCTGTGGTGAGAGTTGCTGCCCCTGACATCAAGGCAACATTTGACTGAGTGTGGCATCAAGTAGCCCTAACTCACATAAAGTGCAGTGATTGCAAAAACATGAACCCAACCTGAAGAGCTATAAAAATTGACTTTTCTTTTAAAAAAGTAGACAGTGTGCTTCAAAATGGCTGCCAAAGGTCAAAAGGTCTGACCTTGTATATTCAAACTGTCTTACCATCTGGCAAGGACAGAAGGATACTTTCCAAAGCTAAGAGGTGTCAATTACATCCATCCTGAACCTATCAAGAGACATTTTTGAATTGAATGGGTTCTCCTGAAACAAAGAAGGTACGGAGTAGCCACATCCTGGCCCACTGTTGGTCACCTCAGGGAGGAAGCTCTATGTCTCCCAACAGAGGCAAGATTTGAGAGACTATTAGGTTAAAAAGTAGCTGTCTAGAGAGGGAGGAAAAGAGACCCAGGATAAAAATAACAAAAGCCTGTCCAACTGAGAGCTGGAAGAAAACCCAGCAAGTTAAAAAGAAGGTGCCCTGCTGTGAATTCTATACTTCAACTTGTGTAGCAGAGAACTGGAAATGATCCCCTGTCTTCAGACTGAAAGTTCAACTAACAGAAAAATCTACAAACAACTCAGGCCTGCAACTTTTAAAAGTAATTGACCTCCGTGAAGATTCAACAGGTTTATTGTGAACCCCGAAAACCTAGCTCACTTCGAACCACTTATCTCTTTTCCTCTCTGTCTTGCGTGTGTGTGAGTTTGTGTATGTGTTGTGTGTGCACATGCGAGTAGATGCATGTGGGTGCAGTTGCAACCATTTTGGGAGTGAATATTTGCTCAATAAATAATCTTCTGTTTTAAACCTACAAGAAAACCTGTCTCGCTGTCTGTTTATTTGACAAATAAAACCGTAATAACAAAAGCACTTGCTGAATAAAGCCGTAATAACAAAATTACTTGCAGATGTTAGTTGGGAATTGTACAGTGGGGACCACCACGCCCATCAACACATTGCCGTATCACCCAGTAAAATTGAATTCAATGGGAATCGGGGAAATTCTCCACTGGCTGAAGTCATATCTAGCACAAAGGAGAGATGGTTGTGATTGTTGGAGGTCAATCATCTCAGCCCCAGGACATTGCTGCAGGAGTTCCTCAGGGTAATGTCCTAGGTCCAACCATCTTCAGTTGCTTCATCAAGGACCTTTCTTCCAACATAAGATCAGAAGTGGGGATGTTTGCTGATGATTGCGTTCAGTACCATTTGCAATTCCTCATAAATGAAGCAGTCCATGCAGCAAGACCTGGACAACATTCAGGCTTGGGCTGATAAGTGGCAAGTAACATTTGGGCTACACAAATATCAGGCAATGACTATCTCAAATAAGAGAGAACCTAACCATCTCCCCTTAACTTCTCTGGACTAGTCACATAAATACTGTGAGTACAAGAGGTTGTCAGAGTTTGGGGATTCTGCAGCAAGCATCTCACATCCTGTCTTCCCAAAGCCTATACACCATCTGCAAGGTACAAGTCAGGAGTGTGATGGAATACTCCCCACTTGCCTGATGACTACAACTCCAATGGCATTTAAGAAGCTTGACACCATCCAGGACAAAGCAGCCCGCTTGATTGACTCCCCGCAAACATTCACTCCTTCTACTAGTGGCGCATAGTAGCAGCAGTGTGTGCCATCTACAAATTGTAGTGCAGCAACTCACCAAGGCTCCTTCGACAGCACCTGCCAAACCCGTGACCCAGAGGAATTTGGGCAGCAGAACACCACCAGCTGCAAGTTCCTGCCCGATTCACTCACCATCCTGACTTGGAACAATATCGTCGTTCCTTCACTGTCACTAAGTCAAAATCCTGGAGCTCCCTCTCTAACAGCACTGGGGTGTACCTACACCACATGGACTGCAGTGGTTCAAGAAGGTGGCTCACCACCACCTTCTCAAGGTCAGCTAGGGATGGGCAATAAATGCTGGCCTTGCCAGCAATGCCCACATCCCATGAATGGATTTTTAAAAATTAAGAATTGTCTAATATGGATCACACTGAATAACATTTGTATAGGATGTAATAATTGTAAAAAATTGTAACTCTATATGGAATTCATAGTTTCTAACTAATCACGGTAAACCTGCACTTTGTAAATATTTGTGAGTAGTGATATGCTGTTTTGGCGACATATCACCAAAAGTAGCATTAACAAACTTTTAGGAATTATATCCTCCAATTTTTAATAAATGTGATTAAAGCATCGATTCAATTATGTTTGTCTATGTTAATCTATCGACCTGAAATTAGTCTGCAAAGTGCCTGTTTTTTGGATGCTATTCAGACAACAAAGGCCCCAAATGGCTGGCAGAAAGCATGCATGTACTTCTGGCCAGAAGTGTCTTGCCTGCTATAAAGAGAAAAAATATGCATCCTATTCCCACACCTAAAGCAGGCCTTTGCATAAGCTAACACCTATTTAAGGTCCCCTCTCCAAGAACAGACGGTTCCCACGGTTGCTGCTTAAGCTCAATCAGCAATTTAAGTAACTTACCTGAATGTGGAGCTATGAAGAGCAGGGGTGCTCCATTCAAGCGCACGTTAAAAGAATCAATTGCTGCCACTCCCACTTACATTACAGCCGCTTATGTCCCCAACCGCTGCCACTCCCCCTTTCTCCCACAACCCAATCCCCACAATCCCTTCTCCTACTCCTGTGAGTCTTGGACCCCCAATTCTTGGAATCATGATCATCGGAACCCGATTCTCAGACTCCTGCCCCTGGCCACCCATCCTCAGATCCCCGTTACTGGCCCCACGTTCCTTAGCCCCAAAATTTCAGACCTGACCCAAGGTCTGATCCTAGCCTGGCCGAAGGCTCCGATCCTGGACCTGATTTCCAGACCCAAGTCATCTTTTTAGCTTAAGATAATCACCTAATTTGCAACACTGTATCCTACACAGCAATGCTTGTGAGGAGAGAGACAAAATATCTGCTAAGTCCCCAGCAAGAACCAAGACCCAGGAAGTTTAAAGGAACTACCTGTTCTCTCAGCAAGCAGAGGAATACTGCTGTCTGCTATGTTTGAATGGCTGTGACTGTGATGTGACAAACCCCTCCCCATCTGTGGTTTTTAAGCTGGTGTTTTCTCTGCAGCAGAGGAGAAGCAACTGGACTCTGACATGAGCAGACCCTAAGTGGGGTTCCCTTACTCTCGCTATCTCCATTCCAGCTTGAAAGCTTTCAATGCCTGCTTGATAACTGACCACCTTTGCACACTCTGACTACAATCGGAAACCCCATTGGAAGAAATCAACCGCATTGCAATCTCCAAGAGACTGACCAAATCAGTCATCTACCTCTTCAAACTTAAAGCCTCAGGACCATTGTATTCTGCTAGAAGCCAGCCGAATCACCAATCTCCACAGACTGTATACCTTTTTCTCTATGGACTCTAACTCAACCAATCTACCTTTCACCACTCTGTAACCTATTTGTGTCTGTGTAAACCTCTAATGTGTGTGTGAGTGAAAGTTGACGCGTTGCTTATTATTTTATTAGTCCAGTTTAGGTACAATAAAGTTAACCTCTTTCTTTGGTAACTCAAGAAAGCCTATCCGATTGGTTCTTGTTATGATCATAGCAAGTAAGTAATCAAACACCTACTGAATTGGCCAGTACATCCACTTTAAGAAAGAATTAAACCTGTTGTGGTCTAACAAGGAGAGGGAAAAGAGGGAAGCCCTTCAACCCATCCTCATTTGGCCATAACAACTATTTGCCAGGAGCCTTTGAATTCACGTTGACTCCATTATAATGAGGTCTGAGTTCCAATATCTGGGTAGCTTTGGGCCTCACCATTCAGAGGCAGGGAATATATCATGTGACCCTCCTGTTTCCCCTCCCCCCCACCTCATTACTGGTCTGAATTTCTGGTCCCTAGTAATTCTAAATCTATTTAAAACAAACAAATTAAAAACTATATATTATCATGTTTTATTACAAAATCAAAAAAACATAGTGCAGATTTGTAAATTTTGTACCTTCCAAGTACATCTGTTTTAAAATTATAATTATTATTGAAGAATGTTAGGATGTCAGTGGGAGGCAGTCATCAGACACTTAATTTTCAATTGAATACAAAAGAAATTTCAAACCACCTATTAACCCCTTTTTTAAAAAGACATCTCAGCTTTTAGCATCTCTTTGCTTTCATGTAATGTGTCTGAAAAGATCTTTCAGTAAACTAGCTCCAAAGGACATTGTAAAGGAACAATATTGCCAGATCACAACACATTTCTTAATTCTAACATTTGTTTGGATAATTTCCCTTAATTTGTGTGCGATTTTGATTTTGGAGCACAAACATTACTGCGTTATTCAAAAGAGGTAGAGGGTAATTTCATCTTCACCATCTGGGCAGTAATCTGGAAGAGTAGGTTGCCCACCCCGTGTAAAACTTGTAATATCTTCAACTAGTTGAAATTAATGGAGTGTAAATTAGACAGGTTCTACCACAGGCTGGTGATCCATTCCTCTAGATGACTGGACTGGTGGTTAAGATGAAAATAACCCCTCTAATTTCACAAACCCATGCTCACAGCGCACAGCTTCAGCCAGGAGTTTATTAACAAATTTTCCATTTGTTAATTCCCTAAGAGTACAAGTTTGTAAAATTTACTCTAAATTATCAAGCCAATATTGTGTGTGCCAATTCTTCATCTAAAAATGACCTTATGTGAAGGTGGCCAATGATTTATAATATAGACTGTTCCATGTGCACCTGTTTTCTAAGCAATCTCAATTCTGCCAAACGCTGATTCCTCCTGAAAGCATTTTTTTTAAAGTTGAGCATGTCCACAGAGGGTACATCGGAATGTGTATTGGACCACATCTGTTGTCTTAGCACATTTTAGTTTACTATATAAATTATGAAAATAATGATGATATGAAGTCCAGCCAAACAGCTGGATATGATTTTTGTCATCTCATACACTAGTGATCTAACAGCATTTTTGCATTGTGATGATTTGATTGATTTCAAAAAAAACTTTCATTGCATCTGAATGTTTAGCAAAGAAATGTTTTCTGAACAAATTTCTTCTGAAGTTTCTGTGGGAGTTCTTCCAATCTCCAGGGATAACTTTGGCAGAAGACTGACTGAAACCCCTAGAGAAACAGTGCAACGGTCGTTTCTCCAAGATTTGCACCAAAGTTACGGCAGGGATCAGGGAACTCCGATGGAAATTCATGATTAATGATTTGCCTCTTTAAGACCTGACCTGATATTATAGCTTTTAGTACAAAGACTGGAATATGTTTGCTATTTTTCCATTTTTCCATTATAAATGACTATATCATAAGTACACTGAATATGAATAAATTTAGGTAAGTGGTACTGTGACTAAATGATGTTGAGTGAATGTTAGATTCTTGGTGAACAGTGTGTGATCTTTTACACACTGTTTATGCTGCTCAGTACTGACTGTGAGCAAAAGCTGATACAGAAAGGATGGTTTAATCTCGGGTTCTGCTCAAGCTGGAGATATCCAGTTCAGACCAGTACCAGGCATGGGGGAGGGGAGGCGTGGAGCATCTAGATGAACTTCAACAAGCCAGCTCATTTTGCATTCCAATATACAGTGTTAGGTTGTAAAAGAACAGCAAATGGGAAGGTACTGTAATAAGCACAAAGGGGGAGAAATTCAACTGATTAGCAACTGTTTTTCAGGCACAAAATGGATAGCCAATCAGGAAGAAGGGGGTACCTCGGCCGCCAGATTGATGTCCATAGCCGACATGATGTCATATTCAGGTGGTTCTATAAGTGGACCATCAAACTGCCTGTCTGAAACAGGTGTAAGGTTGCTTCAAGGCTGAATTTAGTGCGGCCGTTTGGAACAGGAATTGAGGCGTGGGGGCAGAGAATTGTCCGCACGAAAACCCGGCGTCGTGATGTCGGTTCCAGATTTAGTCAGCGGCGGGAAAGCACAAAGGAGGTGTCGCTGACCTGACGCGACGGGAGTGTAATTTCCATTGTAAAACACATACTTTTAATACATTAGCGTCTAATTCATTGCAATTCAGGGAGGGGCTTGGGATTAAGTGGACGACAGGTGGCCCACATGTGCCTTCAGATTCACGACCATTGAAAGTTGGCAGCACCGAGGTGAGGCTTCAGTGCCGCGATGAGTAGGCAGCCATGACCAGCAAGAGGGGAGATGGGAGAGTGGAGGCTATTGCTGGCTTACCGTGCTCTCCGATCTGCATTAGGGGTTCAGAGTCTCGGATGCTCATCAAGTGGGGGGGGGGCCGTGGTCTCGGTGCCTCTGCGGGGAGGGGAGGGGGGGTGGTCGGGGTCTCAGTTGCTCTGCAAGGGGTTTGTAGTCTCAGGTGGAAGTGCTGGCTGAACAGGATCTCGGATGGTTTGTAAGGCGGGTGCTTGGGTGTGGGTGGCTGTATTGGGTGACCAAACCCTTGGGTGAGATGGTTGGCTGCCCATACTGCTGGATGAGAGAGTTGCCTGTCAGCAAGGGTGGATACTGAGGGCCGTCAGGGAGTCTGCCAGGGAGATGGTTGTGTAGTGGTAATGTTACTGGACAAGCAAACCAGAGGCCTGGGGTAATGCCATGGAGACATGGGTTCAAATCCTGCCACGGAGCTGATGGAATTTAAATCCAATTAGTTAATAAAAATCTGGAATTAAAAGCTAGCAGCAATGGTTCTATGAAACTTTCATTGATTGTCGTAAAAACCCATTTGGTTCACTAATGTCCTTTAGGGAAGGAAATCTGCCATCCTTACCTGGTCTGGCCTACATGTGACTCGAGACCTACAGCAGCATCTTTGTCTCTTAACTGCCCTCTGAAATGGCCTTGACACTCATGTGTCAAGGGCAGTTAGGGCTGGGCAACAAATGCTGGCCTTTCCAGTGATGCCCACATCCCATAAAAGAATTTAAAAATGTAGCAAAGGCACATCTGCCAAGGCAGGGTCATCTCTGCAACGACAGTGCTGTAGAGGCTGGAAGCCCACTGGTCACCTGGAATGGGTCTTATATACCCTGTCTTTTTGGAACCCTGTGACATGATGCAGCGCCTCTGACAGGGGAAGAGCCAGGAGGCGGCTGCGCCTGACCCTGAAGCTCCATGACGAGAGCAACCTGCGCCAGAGAGTGTACTGGAGTCAACCTAGCTACCTCCACATGTCTGAGTGCCATTGTTAGCGAAGACTACACATCTCCAGGGAGGCTATCATCGACTTATGCTCCCTGCTGCAGGACAAGATGCGACCTATGGGAATTGGGGGTCACCTTATGCCAGTGGCCCTGAAGATCACAGTGGCATTAAACTTTTACATACTTGGATCATTCAATGGATCCACTGGGGATATATGTGTGGGGTGTCCCAGGCAGCAACCCACCACTGCATCAAGGCCCTGTTCAAGAGGGCCGACAACTATGTACATTACCGGACCAAGAGGGTCATCGGATTCGGGGCCATCACTAGATTCCCCCAAGTGCAAGGTGTGATAGATTGCACACATGTGATCACCAAGGTTCCAGCGGACTGGCCAGTCACCTTCATCAGCAAGAAGAACTTCCATTCAATCAATGTTCAACTGGTCTGTGACCACCGAAAGTGTTTCCTAGGAAGCATCCATGACACCCACATACTTACGCAGTACGAGGTGCCACAGCTTTTCAGGCCCCCCTGCTTACCTTCAGGGATGGATTCTTGGGGACAAGGGCTACCCATTGAAGACTTGGCTACTGATGCACATGAGGAACCCTCACAATGCAGTGGAGGAAAGGTACAACACTTGCTACAGCTCCACCCGAGTGACCATTGTGAAGGCCATTGGACTGCTGAAGGTGAGATTCCGTTGCCTAGATCGATCCACTGGAGCCTTGCAGTATGCCCCAGCGAGGGTTTTGCATATTGTTGCGGTCTGCTGTGCTCGGCACAATCTAGCACTACAGATGGGGGAGGCCTTACATGACAATGACATGATTGAACAACACTCCTCCACCAACTAGGAGGATGCAGAGGAGGGTGATGAGCCAGCAGCAATGGATGTTGAAGCCCTTGCACTGGAGGCCAGGCAGATTGAGCGAGGGGCCAAGGAGGCAAGAGACAATCTCACAGTTACCTGCTTCCAGCCGTCCTGATGGTCAGAGAAGAAAAATAAAGACTCACCTCAATGCAGGCAATCTGTCGCCTCCTTTTTATTTGCGTTCTGTGCTTAGCGCACACCTGAACTACACACTATGGACCATGGGAGATCCTATTCAAATGAGGGCTGTCCCTTCTTGCCAGCTCCCCTCTGATCCCATGTGACTTCACCTTTTGTATCAGTCTGCCATGAGGGACCTTGTCAAAGGCTTTACTGAAGTCCAGATAGATAACACCCTTCCTTCATCAATCATCTTTGTCACTTCCTCAAAAAACTCAATCAAATTAGTGAGACACGACCTCCCCTTCACAAAACCATGCTGCCTCTCGCTAATAAGTCCATTTGTTTCCAAATGGGAGTAAATCCTGTCCCGAAGAATCCTCTCTAATAATTTCCCTACCACTAACGTAAGGCTCACCGGCCTATAATTTCCTGGATTATCCTTGCTACCCTTCTTAAACAAAGGAACAACATTGGCTATTCTCCAGTCCTCTGGGACCTCACCTGTAGCCAATGAGGATGCAAAGATTTCTGTCAAGGCCCCAGCAATTTCTTCCCTTGCCTCCCTCAGTATTCTGAGGTAGATCCCATCAGGCCCTGGGGACTTATCTACCTCAGTGCTTTGCAAGACAGCCAACACCTCCTCCTTTTTGATAATGAGATGACTGAGACTATCTACACTCCCTTCCCTAGACTCATCATCCACCAAGTCCTTCTCCTTGGTGAATTTTTGCACTGGTGCAGGACTCTCCTCAGGCATAGCGGCTGCTGGAGCTGGATTCACCTGTGGAGGGGCTGAGGAGCCAGTGTCCACACTCGGAGCACCCTGAGGGAAACCTCTCTTCCTCCCTTTCAAGGCTCTGTTAACCTCCCTGCTGACCTGAGAAGGGTAAGGAGCTGGAAAAGGCTCCAGGAGCCTTGTCCTTCCCTCATCTTGCCACTGCTGCGTAGAGCTCATGGCCAAGGCAATGGTGCACAGTTCTGTGTGCATTTGTGGGATCTGGCTCTCTCTGAGCATCGCCAACCTCCCGATGGGAAAAGCCATGCACTCAAATGCCTTAGACATGGCAGCACTCATGATGTGCATAACCTCATAGCGAAGGCGTCCCTAAGTAGCAGCAATCACAATCTGATTGAATTTTACATTTAGTTTGAAAGAAGAATGGGTCCAAGATTAGTACATTAAACTTAAATAAGGGCAATTATGAGGGCATGAAAGCAGAGCTAGCTAAAGTGAACTGGCAAATTAGGTTCAGTGATATGTCAATAGAGATGCAGTGGCAGACATTTAAGGGGATATTTCAGAATATACAGAATAGATGCATTCCAACGAGAGAAAAATTCCAGGGGGAGGACCCACCATCCGTGGTTAACTAAAAGAGTTAAAGATAGTATCAAACTGAAAGAAAAAGCAGATAATTACACAGAGATGGGTGGCAGGTCAGAAGATTGGACAGAATATAAAAACAGCAAAGGATGACTAAAAAATTGATAAGGAGGGAAAAATTAGAGTACGAGTGAAAGCTAACTGGAAATACAAAAACAGATAGTAAGATTTTCTATAGATAGTTAAAAAAGAAGAGTTAACAAAGTGAGCGTTGATCCTATAGAAAGTGAGTCGGGGGAATTAATATGGGAAAATAAGGAGATGGCAGATGAATTGAACAGGTATTTTGCATCGGTCTTCACGATAGAGGATACAAATAACATCCCGGAGATAGCTGTAAATCAGGAAATGGAAGGGTGGGAGGAACGCAAGAAAATTACAATCACTAGGGAAGTGATACTGAACAAATTGTTGGAGCTGTGGGCTGACAAGTCCCCGGGTCCTGATGGACTTCATCCGAGGGTGTTAAAATAAGCGGCTAGTGAGATAGTTAATGCATTGGTTTTAATTTTCCAAAATTCCCCAGATTTGGGGAAGGTTCCATTAGATTGGAAAATAGCAAATGTAACTCCTTTATTTAAAAAGGGAAAAAGACAGAAAGCAGGAAACTATAGGCCAGTTAGCTTAGCATCTGTCTTAGGGAAAATGTTAGAAGCTATTATTAAAGACGTAATAGCAGGGCATTTAGAAAAATTGAAGGTAATCAGGCAGAGTCAACATGGTTTTGTGAAAGGGAAATCATGTTTAACCAATTTATTGGAGTTCTTTGAAGAAGCAACATGTACTGTGGATAATGGGGAACCAGTGGATGTACTGTATCTAGATTTCCAGAAAGCATTTGATGAGTACCACATCAAAGCTTACTGCGGAAAATAAAAGCTCATGGTCTAGGGGGTAACATATTGGCATGGATAGAAGATTGGCTAGCTAACAGGAAACAGAGAGAAGGCACAAATGGGTCATTTTCGGGTTGGGAAGATTTAACGACTGGTGTGCTGGGGCCTCAACGTTTTACAATTTATATAAATAACTTGGATGATGTATGGTTGCTAAATTTACTGATGACACAAAGATAGATAGGAAAGTAAGTTATGAAGAGGACATAAGGAGGCTACAAAGGGATATAGATAGGTTAAGTGAGTGGGCAAAGATCTGGCAAATGGAGTATAATGTGGGAAAATATGAAATTGTCCATTTTGGCAGGAAGATTAAAAAGAAGCATATTATCTAAATGGTGAGAGATTGCAGAGCTCTGAGATGCAGTGGGGTCTGGGTGTCCTAGTGCATGAATTGCAAAAGGTTAGTATGCACAATGCCAATATCATCACCCTAGATAAGAACAAGGGCGACCACGGTGACTGCAACAACCACCATGGAATCTCCCTGCTCAGCATAGTGGGGAAAGGCTTCACTCGAGTCGTTTTAAACAGACTCCAGAAGCTGGCTGAGCGTGTCTACCCTGAGGCACAGTGTGGTTTTCGAGCAGAGAGATCCACCATTGACATGCTGTTCTCCCTTCGCCAGCTACAGGAGAAATGCTGCGAACAACAGATGCCCCTCTATGTTTCTTTCATTGATCTCACCAAAGCCTCTGACCTCCTCAGCAGACGTAGTCTCTTCAGACTACTAGCAAAGATCGGATGACCACCAAAGCTACTAAGTATCATCACCTCATTCCATGACAATATGAAAGGCACAATTCAGCTTAGCAGTGCCTCATCAGAGCCCTTTCCTATCCTGAGTGGTGTGAAACAGGGCTGTGTTCTCGCACCTACACTGTTTGGGATCTTCTTCTCACTGCTGCTCTCACATGCGTTCAAGTCTTCAGAAGCAGGAATTTTCCTCCACACAAGATTAGATGGCAGGTTGTTCAACCTTGCCCATCTTAGAGCGAAGACCAAAGTACGGAAGGTCCTCATCAGGGAACTCCTCTTTGCTGACGATGCTGCATTAACATCCCACACAGAAGAGTGTCTGCAGAGACTCATCAACAGGATTGCATCTGCCTGCAATGAATTTGGCCTAACCATCAGCCTCAAGAAAACGAACATCATGGGACAGGCCGTCGGAAATGCTCCATCCATCAATATCGGCAACCACGCTCTGGAAGTGGTTCAAGAGTTCACCTATCTAGACTCAACTATCACCAGTAACCTGTCTCTCGATGCAGAAATCAACAAGCGCATGGAAAAGGCGTCCACTGCTATGTCCAGACTGGCCAAGAGGGTGTGGGAAAATGGTGCACTGACACGGAACACAAAAGTCAGATTGTATCAAGCCTGTGTCCTCAGTACCTTGCTCTACGGCAGTGAGGCCTGGACAATGTATGTCAGCCAAGAACGACATCTCAACTCATTCCATCTTCGCTGTCTCCGGAGAATCCGTGGCAGGACCGTATCTCCAACGCAGAAGTCCTCGAGGCGGCCAACATCCCCAGCATATACACCCTACTGAGCCAGCGGTGCTTGAGATGGCTTGGCCATGTGAGCCGCATGGAAGAGGCCGGATCCCCAAGGACGCATTGTACAGCGAGCTCGTCACTGGTATCAGACCCACCGGCTGTCCATGTCTCCGCTTTAAAGACGTCTGCAAATGCGACATGATGTCCTGTGACATTGACCACAAGTCATGGGAGTCAGTTGCCAGTGATCGCCTGAGCTGGTGGGCAGCCATAAAGGTGGAGCTAAAGAGTGGCAGGTCGAAAAGACTGAACAGTTGGCAGGAAAAAAGACAGAAGCGCAAGGAGAGAGCCAACTGTGTAAGAGCCCCGACAACCAATTTTATCTGCAGCGCCTGTGGAAGAGTCTGTCACTCTAGAATTTGCCTTTATAGCCACTCCAGGCGCTGCTTCACAAACCACTGACCTCCTCTAGGCACTTACCCATTGTCTCTCGAGACAAGGAAGCCAAAGAAGAAGTATGCAGGTTCAGCAAATAATTAGGAAAGGTAATATATTATTGTAAGGGGAATTGAATACAGAAGTAGGGAGGTTATGCTTCAGTTATAAAGGGCATTGGTGAGAGTACTATGTATAGTATTGGTCTCCTTGTTGAAGGAAGGATGTAAGTGCATTGGAAGCAGTTCAGAGAAGGTTTACTAGACAAATACCTGGAATGGGCAGGTTGTCTAATGAGGAAAGATTGGCCAGGCTAGGCTTATCTCCACTGGAATTTAGAAGAGTAAGAGGCAACTTGATTGAAACATATAAGATATGTGTCTTAACAAGGATGTTGCCCCTTGTGGGAGAATCTAGAACTAGGGGTTACTGTTTAAAAATAAGAGGTCATCCATTTAAGCAGATATGAGGCAAAATTTTTTTGGAAGTTTGTGAGTCTTTGGAACTCTCTTCCTCAAAAGGCAGTGGAAGCAGAGTCTTTAAATATTTTTAAGGCAGAGGTAGGTAGATTCTTGATAAGCAAGGGGGTGAAAGTTATCGGGGTAGGTGGGAAAGTGGAGTTGAGGTTACAATCAGATCAGCCATGATCTTATTGAACGGTGGAGCAGGCTTGAGGTACCGAGTGTCCTCCGTCATCCGCTCATGGCTACCCATTGCCTCTACTAAATTCCTTTCTGGTTTATATTAAGACACAAATTGAAGCTAAAAGTCCATCAAATCTTTAATTCTTTTGACTTCAGGGAGCTTTGTATACACTTTATGCTATTTTTCTTCCATATTTGGACCTATCTGGTAACCAGGGTTATGACTATATTTGAAAGCATAAACCTCACCCCAGCTATCAAGAAATTGACTTGGGCCGTTCTTCTGGTACATTGTGGCACAGACCTGTTTCAAGAAACTGAAGTTTTGGTGCTAATGGTGTGACTTTTGTATGAGGCTCTAAGATGAACTGTCAGCCACATAATTGGTATTTTACCTCCTCCTCCTACAAAGCACACCAGCACATTCTTACATTTTTCACATTTTACAGATGATTGGCTTGATCTGACTTGTTGATTTATTGTTCCTTCAAAGACCAGAGCTGTTTTTGATTCTTAATGGTTCTGTTTGTTTCCTTCGCTTTCATTTTCAGGTAATTAAAAAAATATTAAAATAGCAGTTTCAGCTCTTAATAGAAATACTGATCTGCACTGACAATGATAATAAAAAGGACTAAAGCACAAATTTTGTTCAAACCATTTTAAAAATAAAAATAAAATTTCTGAACAAAGTTAAAACTATTGTTGACGCATACCAAGTACATAGTATTGAACCGATGTGATTAGTCCAACTCTTATTCATGCACATTGCATCTATGCAAGAAAGAATGTTTAGAGTTTGGGGGTGGGGGTGGGGAGCATGGGTTGAAGTTGCATTGCTTGTGATAGATTTCAGACTGAATATCGATAATAGTTGCATAAGAATGTAGTTTCAAAAATATTAAACAGAAAAATAGGAGAATGATAGTCACAGATTCAACTCACAATTCTGATTTTATATTAAGTGGTATCAAATGTAATCCATTGATTGCAATGACATAGAAACTCAACCAACATGTAATCACTGGTACCCCAAGGTACAAGATACAATTTTTCACTAAACCACAGGTAAAAATAATAATCGTGAGAGTCCTACCCCATTTACACTGGCAGTCAATGATCTTAGCAGATGTAACCTTCTTAAATTCTGCATTTCAAATCAGTCCTACTTCAAGGATAAACGGTCCCTCATCTATAGTAACATCCACTCAAAGGGATCAATTTTGACTTTTGGACGCCTGATTAGCAGAGTGTAAAGTTGGTCACCCGCAATGAGGTGCCTTATTTGCTGTGAGCTGTAGGGTGCATCCTGTGCAGCTGGCAGCATGAGGGGTTCTCAATGGTGGGTGGGAATACCGGGGGCACAGCAGCCCATGTTATTTTTATGGGGCCTGGAAGAGCACTCGTGTCGGTCCTGCAAAAATAATTCCAAATTGAACTTTGATGAGCCTCTTTGACTGTGTTGCCCTGGAATTGATCGGAATATTCATGACACAAACCCCAACCAGTTATAACCTACAATGTAATCGGACCACTCTTTGCATATTGAAAGGCATCTAATGCCTGAAACAGGCTGACACACTTTGGGTATCCAATGGTAAGCCAAATTCAAAACGGTGTCAGCCACGTTATCGGGGTTAATGGGACAGTAATACTGCTAACCCTATTTTGAGGCTGTTACCACCACATTATTGCCAGGTGCAACAAGTCAAGATCACCCCATTGTGTTTCATTCTGCCCTCTGCACATAGAAGACCCCATCATCACAGATGCCGGTCTCCTGCCAATGCGATTCATTCCACATGATACCAAGACACCGCTGAGTGCACTGGGCACATCAAAAGATATGGATCCCAAGAACATGTTGGTAGAAGTGCTGAAGATTTGTGCTCCAGTAGTGGTCACACCCCGAGTAAAGCTGTTCCAGTACAGGTACAACTGTGAAAAATTGCCCAGGTGCTTCCTGTTCACAAAAAGTAGTACAAATCCAGTCCAGGCAATTACCATCCCATCAGTGCACTCTCGATCATCAGCAAAGTGATAGAAAGTGTTGTGGACAGTGCTATCAAATGCATTCAGCAATAACCTGCTCACCGATGCTCAATTTGGGTTTCCCCAGGGCCACTTGGCTCCAGACATCATTACAGCTTTGGTCCAAACAGGGATAAGAGAGCTGAATTCCAGAGGTGATGTGAGACTGACTGCCCTTGATATCAATGCAGCATTTGATTGAGTGTGGCATCAAGGAGCCATGGTAAAATTGAAATCAATGGGAATCGGGGGAAAGCTCTCTACTGGCTGGAGCCAAACCCTAGCACAAAGGAAGATTGTTGTGGTTGTTGGAAGCCAATCATCTCAGCCCCAGGACATCACTAAAGATTTCCTCAGAGTAGTGTCGTAGGCCCAACCATCTTCAGCTGCTTCATCAATGACCTTCCTTCAATCACAAGGTCAGAAGTGGGGATGTTCATTGAAGATTGCACAGTGTTCAGTACCATTCGCGATGACTCAGATACTGAAGCAGCCTGTGTCCATATGCAGCAAGACCTTGCCAGCAACGCCCACATCCCACGAAAGAATGAAAAAAACCACATTTAGGCCTAAAACTGATAAGTGGCAAGTAACATTTGCGCCACACAAGCGCTAGGCAATGACCATCTTCAACAGGAGAGAATCTAATGAACTGCCCTTGACATTCAATTTCATTACAATCACTAAATCCACCACCATCAACATCCTGGGTGTTATAATTGACAAGAAACTTAACCGGACCAGCCATATAAATAATGTGGCTGCAAGAGCAAGTCAGAAGCTGAAAATTTTGCGGTGAGTAACTCACCTCCTGACTCCCCAAAGCCTTTTCACTACCTACAAGGCACAATCAGGAATCTGATGGAATACTCCCCACTTGCCTGGATGAATGCAGCTCCAATAAGACTCAAGAAGCTCACTACCATCCAGGACAAAGCAGCCTCCTTGATTAACACCCCATCCTTAAACATTTACTCCCTCCAGCACTGACACACAGTAGCAGCACTGTGTACCATCTACAAGATGCATTGCAGCAAATCACCAAGCCTCCTTCAACAGCACCTTCCAAATCTGTGACCTTTAACACCTTGAAGGACAAGGGCAGCAGAAGCATGGGAACACCACCACCTTCAAATTCCCCTCCAAGTCACACACCATCATGAGCTGCAAATATATCACTATTCCAGCACTGTCACTGCATCAAAATCCCTCCCTAACATCACTGTGGGTGCATCTAAACCACAAAGACTGCAGTAATTCAAGAAGCTGGCTCAACACCACCTTCTCAAGGGAAATTAAGGATGGACAATAAATACTGGCCTTGCCAGCGATGCCCACATCCTATGAATAAATAGAAAAAAATGCCTGCTCGGCCACTAATTCAGTTTTACAGTGTTTCCTAGCAACATATTGGCACGAATTTTACATTGGTATTGATGGCAAAACTGTCATCATCACTATCATTAAAACTCTGAAACTGACAGCAACTTCTGTCGTTCGCACATGCACAGTTAAATGCAGAATTCCGTAAGTTGCAGTCAGTGATTATACATTTATCCATATGGTGCACAATTGAAATTCCCGCAAACTGCAGTCAGTTAGAAATCACTGAACTAACGAGACGTTCCAATTATTTACGCATAGTCTCTCTGAAAAAATCCTTGAAAATGTTGCTGTTGTATGATCACTGAAACTTTAAAACAAGTACCTGAAAAGAGTGAAAGAAATACTGGCCCAAACAGTGGAAAGAAGAAAAAAACTTACCTCCAGATGTGGAAGACAGAGCACTGAATGACAGGCTTCAAATAAATGGCAGTGATCCGGTCAGTCATTGTGCCGACGGTTGAGGAATCCCTGTTTAAAAAAACAGCTTTGAAGTCCTTAAAAAAAATTGATTTTTTGTAAAGGCTCCATGACAGCGAAAAGAAAACAGGGAAAACCCAATTCCTCTCTCAGGCTGATCGAGGTCGGCGCCATTACAGGAGATGTCCGAAACAAAGCACGGGAAACCTAGGGCACTGCAGAGTCTCCATTGAAGTAGTCAAACAGCAAAAATCATGAAACCAGTCAACCATGAAGAACATAAACAATTGCTAGCAATAAAAGAGCAAAGGGGAAAGCCCTTGAACTGTCTATCGAACAGCTGTTCAAACATACAGGATGATGCACTGAAAGCATTATGAACAGAAAACACTGTCAAGAACCTGTTTCTCTCCATCAAAGTAGCTAGTCTAAATAAAAGAATTTCTTAAAAGGGAAGCAGTGCAGAGTTAATAGAGCAAGTTTTCAAGCTAGTTTCAAACTACAAATAGAAAAGTCAGAATAAATACAGTGCTGCAGGCACACACACAGCTGAACAAAGTTAAATACAGAGCAGAAAGCAAAAGAATATTAGAAAGATGGATATAAAATTTCCCAGCATGAACTGGAAGCCCATTGATACCCTATCCGAGTTCAAACTTTTTAAACAAAACATGCAGTTTTTCTTCACAGACCAAGCGGTTGGAGAACCAGAGAAGCAGGCTGTAAAAATACTGATAGTAGTTAGAAATGAGGGGTTATACAGAATCAATATCTCTGATTTATTTGGAGGACCAGAAAGATCCCACAAAGCTATGGAAAGTGCCAGAAGATCAGCTTTGGGTAAGAGTAAATTTTAGAATTCATCACCTAGAATTGATATCCTACAGGGAACATCCATAGTTCATCAGTAGATGCCATAGTCAGAGCAACAAATGCAATCTTTCAGAAACTGAGCTGTTAGAGCAAATAATGGCATTGGTGATTGTCTCAACACCTCTTGGGGAAAAAAAGGTCACAGCATTGATGTGTTGCTAGAAGATGGCAGGACATATGAAGCCATTGTAGCTGGATAACAGCATCTGCAAGCACCAAATGCAGCCAACAGTATTGATACAATAACCAGATCACAAAAAGCAAGCAAGCTGTGTGGTATGTGTGATTTATCCCACTGCTACCACCATGTCATGTGTTCTTTGTGTTATCTTAAGTAACACAATGAGATATTTGGATTCCAGTGCCTTGAGGATCTCTAATAGGTTTATTAACAGCTAACCTAGTATATACAGTACAGAACAAACTATGTACAGAACCTTTGTCTAGGATGCTACTGATACAGAGTGCCAATGGCTTCTAGTCACATGACTACATCCTGGTTCTTAGCTGTTTAGCATACTGAGTTCTTGAAGGAACATCACTCTTGAAGCAATCAATTGAAGCAGTCACATTTTGTTTAATGTGGTGTAACTGAATTTTTAATGGTATATTAACTTCAAAAGTACTGCTGAGCCTTGAAAAACTAATTTTGTATTTGTGGAGTATCAAATTTCTTCATCATGATAAAAAAAAAATCCACATATTTTTAAAATATATGTTTTTAAAAGTTTGTTTTGGATATTTCAGCTTCTACCTTAATCCCATGTGTATGTTCCAATCATTCACTTCACTGTTTATAAAATTTAATTAAAAGTGAAGGATAATCAGTGCATTTTGCTGTCTGTGAAAATACTTCAGTGATTGACTGCTAACCAATAGCTGCTGTACATTTTTTTAATCCTTTAATATTTCAGATATCGTTTTTGATGTCCATTTACCTAAGTCGTGAACTCTCAGATGAAAGTTGCTCTGCCCTTGGACTGGTAATGCATTACCTCTACCTGTGCCAGTTCAGCTGGATGCTCATTCAGGTCAGTGCAGAAAATCTCTTATAAACCTAAGTCTTCAGGAAAATTGGCCAGGCATTCTCATTTACTTAAAAACAGTAGAGCTAATGAAAGACATGCATTGAACATGACTATAAGGAATATATTGCAACAGTCTGAGGAGCAGACTTACTCATGGGAGTATTTATGTAATAAATATTAGTATTTTTCGATGCACAAGAACGTAGACCAAAACTCTGAAGTATGGGGCTGTATTTTTCGGATTTGCTCCAGCCCAATCAGAGAGCAGACAGTTCAGCAGCCTTGGCAGTGCCAATGCTAGCAGTGGCCACTGCTGAAGCTGCAACACCAGGGAGAGGGTGCCTCAATGGTGAGGTACCCTCAAAGAACAGATATGTTTTGGGGAGGGGTCTGGGGCCAGGCAGGCAGGCGGCTGCAATCAGGGTTGGGGGTACATGGTGCACCGTCAGCACATTGCTGTGGGGATGGCCATTGCCGCTGGGGAGCCCTTCCAAGGGCCGTGGAGCACCCATCAAAGAGGACTGCCCCAGGAACCTGCTGGGAGGCCACCAGGGTCTACCTGGCAGTCAAGCTACATAGCGGCGGGCACTCCTCATGCAGGCAAAATGCCTACGGAGGCAGGAAGTGGCCCTTAATCGGGTCCATATGTGGCTCAATTGGTCGCCCAGTGGGCAGTTGAGCCACACAAGGTACCCAGCACTGGCAATATGCCATTGGGGCGGGAAGATTTTGCACTCCCCTCCCGATGCCTTCCCCTGCCATATTGCCAGCCCTCATGGCTTCCAGCCGAACCACAATGGGCATGGAAAGTTACAATTTGTTTTAAATTAATCTGTCTATTGTTTTAATTTATTCATGGGATGTGGGCATCGCTGGGTATGCCAGCATTTATTGTGCATCCCTAATTGCCCTGGAGAAGGTGGTGGTGAGCTGCCTTCTTGAACCGCTGCAGTCCATGTGGAGTAGGTACACCCACAGTGCTGTTAGGAAGGGAGTTCCAGGATTTTGACCCAGCGACAGTGAAGGAACGGTGATATAGTTCCAAGTCAGGATGGTGTGTGATTGGAGGGGAACTTGCAGGTGGTGGTGTTCCCATGGAATTGCTGCCCTTGTCCTTCTGGTTGGTGGAGGTCGTGGGTTGAAAGGTGCTGTCTAAGGAGTTTTGGTGCATTGCTGCAGTGCATCTTGTAGATGGTACACATTGCTGCCACTGTGCATCGGCGGTGGAGGGAGTGAATGTTTGTGGATGGGGTGCCAATCAAGTGGGCTGTTTTGTCCTGCATGGTGTTGACCTTCTCGAGTGTTGCTGGAGCTGCACCCATCCAGGCAAGTGGAGAGTATTCCATCACACTCCTGACTTGTGCCTTGTAGATGGTGGACAGGCTTTGGGGAGTCAGGAGGTGGGATACTCGCCTCAGGATTCCTAGCCTCTGACCTGCTCTTGTAGCCATGGTACTTATATGGCTGGTCCAGATCAGTTTCTGGTCAATGGTAACCCCCCAGGACGTTGATAGTTGGGGATTCAGCGATCGTAATGCCATTGAATGTCAAGGGGAGATGGTTCGATTCTCTCTTGTTTTAGATAGTCATTGCCTGGCACTTGTGTGGTGCAAATGTTACTTGCCACTTATCAACCAAAGCCTGGATATTGTCCAGGTCATGCTGCATTTCTACACGGACTGCTTCAGTATCTGAGGAGTTGCGAATGGTGCTGAACATTGTGCAATCATCAGCGAACATCCCCACTTCTGACCTTATGATTGAAGGAAGGTCATTGATGAAGCAGCTGAAGATGGTTGGGCCTAGGACACTACCCTGAGGAACTCCTGCAGTAATGTCCTGGAGCTCAGAAGATTGACCTCCAACAACCACAATCATCTTCCTTTGCACTAAGTATGACTCCAACCAGCGGAGAGTTATCCCCTTGATTCCCATTGACTCCAGTTTTGTTAGGGCTCCTTGATGTCATACTCAGTCAAATGCTGCCTTGATGTCAAGGGCAGTCACTCTCACCTCACCTCGAGTTCAGCTCTTTTGTTCATGTTTGAACCAAGGCTGTAATGAGGTCAGGAGATGAGTGGCCATAGAGGAACCCAAACTGAGTGTCATTGAGCAGATTCTTACTAATCAGGTGCCGCTTGATAGCACTGTCGATGACACCTTCCATCACTTTACTGATGATCGAAAGTGGACTGATGGGGCGGTAATTGGCCGCGTTGGAGTTGTCCTGCTTTTTGTGTACAGAACATACCTGGGCAATTTTCCACATTGCAGGGTAGATGCCAGTGTTGTAGCTGTACTGGAACAGCTTGGCTACGGGTGTGGCAAGTTCTGGAGCACAGTTCTTCATTACTATTGCTGGAATGTTGTCAGGGCCCACAGCCTTTGCAGTATCCAGTGCCTTCAGTCGTTTCTTGATATCACAGGGAGTGAATTGAATTGGCTGAAAACTGGCATCTGGAGCACATATGTCACAATTCAGATGTCACACTTCTAAGTGTCAAAAATAGAAAAAAAATAATTTTCTGCTAATTTTTTTCTGACTTGTATAACTTGGCCTCTCACAACGGGAGGAACCAGGAAACTATGACCAGTTGACAATATACAGAAACCTTCAATCGGCTTGCAGTAGACTTCAGTGTTCCACTTTGTAGCCTTTATGTACACTCTCAGAGGCTCAAAGGAAACCACTAGGAAAAACACAGCTTCATCTTAGCAGATAAACATCATGAGAATTCTGCCAGTTCATCCCCTGAAGCTTTGGCAAAAGAGTCTCAGAAACCCTGGAAACGTGATGCAAACGCCGAAGTTACTGCAGTCAAGCAAGTGAACTTCCATTGCCAGGACCTTGCTTCAAACTGCCAACTGTCTGTGAACAATACCAAAGGAGATCTGCTAGTGTTACATCTTGGAGACATTGGTGGGAGATCACTGGAAGGTTCGGACATTAGGCTGTCTCCTGGACACATTGGAGCTGATCTCGACTTTGTGTGATAATGTAAAACGGCTGATAGCAAGTTGGCAGCCTTTTTATTATCTCTCCTAAATTTTATTTCCACAATGGAAAACTAAATTGGGAGAAATGTAAATGGGTTGCCGATTCATCATCACCTGTTTTACACCATTGCACTAGGTCAAGATCTATCCCATCGAGTACCAGCCATAGGTGGGAGTTTCAGTGCAGTGGATGGACCCTCTGCCTGCCCTTTTCAAAGCTGGTGCCAAGGTTTGAGTCTCCCATTACTGCGAGTTCCCACTTCATCAGCTGTCTGAGAGACCTGGCATAGGTCAGCAGCATTACACCTGGTTAATATTATGTGTACCAGGCCACCAAAGAGTACAGATGGGCCTCACTTGAATGCAGCTTGGACTCCTGAAGATCTTGCTAATTTTGCATGTTTTTTGGTCCTTTACACAGGGAATTGAATAATTTTTGTTTATTTGGAGAGCCTAGCACCTACCTTAAATAAAAACAAGAAATGCTGGAACCACTCAGCAGGTCTGGCAGCATCTGTGGAAAGAGAAGCAGACTTAACGTTTCGGGTCAGTGACCCTTCTTCTAGCACCTACCTTGCTCAGTTGACCACCCAGAAGTCCTGGCTGTCTTGGGTTGGCAGGTGCTAAGTAGTGCTGGCTTTCACCAGCAGAAATGTGGATGAGGGTAGAGGATGGGTGGCTAGCTTGGAAATCATTGGAATAAGTAAGCCTGAGCTGACAATGACATGGGTGAGCATTCCAGCAGCAGATGGGTTGTGGCGTGGATGGAGGTGGTTGATATTATGGAGGTGGAAACTAGCAGTCTTTGTGATGGAGGGGACCTGAGATTAGAAATTCAGCCCAGAGTTGAGTGGAATGCTGAGCATGCAAGCAGCCTAGTTTAGCCTGAAACAGTGGCAAGGGAAGGGGGATGGGGCCAGTGGCTATGGGTATTTAGTTTGTGGCAGGGGCTGATGACAAGAACTTTGATCTTCCCAATGTTTAGCTGGAGGAAATTACAGTTCATCCAAGATAATTAGTTATTTTACTATCATTAAACTGAACATTAAACTGAATTTGAAATTACTTTGCAGTATAGTATTCATGTCATCTCTTAATAAAAAAAATTAAAGAGACAGCAAGTTTGTGATTTTTACTGCACCTTTCAATTTAATTGTTGTGTACTGTTCCAAGCCAGTTACTCGAGAGATATTATCAAACTTCAAATATTCAAAAAAATGAATGAAAACAAACAGAACACCCCCTGTCCCCCACCATTATCCTAATGAATTCTGAATTTTTTTTTAAATCATGCTTGAGATTTAGGTCAGGTTTCTGCAATCTGAAATGCCTCCCACCCCCAAAATTGAGCCCAATCATAGTGGAGAATGACTGTACATTCAGGCGTTGAAGCCTTCCACCGCCTCACCACCGCAAACAGGATCTTCCTCCATCAACCACCGCCAGAACTGATGCTGGCTGCTCCTTCACTGCCCATAGTGGGATGCAGGTGGACAGGAGTGGGTGTAGGATGTGGATACCTGGTAGATTTTCCTTGCATCTGTGTTACTGCTGCTTCTTGGGGTATCCACGAAGAATATGGCAGTAGACACAGGAAATGCGGTAATGGCCTGAGGTGCTTCATAGAGGGTGTTGCATTGTAGCGGCCTCCCCTCTCTTTCCGTTTTGCCCCCTCTGCAAGACCTATAAGGCTACAACTCTTGCCAGCTTTACGGCAATACTGCTCCCACCTCTTACAATGCTGCAGCAATGGTCCTTCCAGCTGCTGGTACATCCCACAGGGCCAACGTCAGGCTTGTTCCTGGAATTGTTAATCCCAGCAAGAGCCCACCATGCATCAATAATGATCCCCAACCCATGGAAATTATTCAGAGTTGAGGAGGTGGGTAGGAAACATGCCTGACTGGAACTCGGCCCCAAAGAGGATAATCGCTGTCTTATTATTTCACCTAGAAACAGGCAGAAAGTAAATTCCTTGATAACTTTTTCTATGCACTCACTTTTGCATTGTTGAAACCGATGGGCTAATTGCAAATCCTGTAGGGAAGCTGCACTAAAAGATAGTATGGGTCAGAGATAGGATGGCATCACTCCAACCCAGATTCTCTGACCTGTGCTCCCTGCAAGCAAAGCTCCATGCTGGGAATGTATTTTATTTGGACGTACTGGAACCAGTGAATGCCTGGCTTTTGACTTTGATTCCGACTTCCCTTGAATTTAGCAGTAATTAATCTTGAACTAAACAAGACCACTTCCTGATTTCCAGCTAAAATATAAATGCACATATAATTACCTTGGGCTAAGCATTGAACTGTAGTGGACTCAGTCTTTCAGTTAGAACAAGAAATTGAAAAATGAGAGTGAGTGAGAGAACACAGCTTCCTCCCTGCTTTGCAGATTTGTAATTTTTGTGCACTAAAACAATGGAAAATCTGAAAGAAAGCAGCAAAAAGTCAGACTTCTTTGTTTGCTCCCACCTCCAGCCCTGCATTTTAGTTTTGATTCTTTTTATTTGTTAAAATGGCATAGTCTTCATGAAACGAGCCACAAAAGCCATGTGTAATTTTTGTCAAACATTATCATGTAGCACAATTATGCATTTCAATGATATTTACATCATGACTTGTAGTATAAGGGTTTGAAAGGGTTAATGTTTGGGACAGTGTGAGTAACACCTCCCATTATAATGATGTAAGAGATCACATGAGAGAGAGAGACTTGAAGGAGAAGCAGCATGGCATCAGTAGAGTTACACATGCTTATGTAAAGCTGCATATAGTTCTCTAATATGTAATAAATTATTGTTAAAACTTAACGAAGACTCAGTAATCTCTACTAGCTGGACTAACAAAACATACAATATGTTGGACAGTAGTAGTTCTTGCCAGAAAAGTTTGAAAAGAAGGTTGGAAAGTCAGACCTGAAAAGAGTGATGCCAAAACTGCAGAACTCGAGACGAGGCTGTAAGAAGCTCTAGGGCTGCTCCGTGGATAAAGTGGAGACACGGAGAGTCAGGGAGATGGCTTGCAGAGGCATTCAGGCTTCATCGCAGAGGTGTGGTGGTCTGTGAAAAAAAAATTCCAGTCCAGCAATCATAGGCTTCGAGTCGGAGAACCAAGCAACAGTCGGGGATTTGGTGAATGACTCTTAAAAAAAGGTCCAAAATTGTTCCTAATGGCAGTGCCAAGAAAAAACAAAAATCCTTCACAAGGGCAGATCTGAGGGTGGCGCCATTACACGAGGCTGAAAAGCACAGGAAAACTTCTAAAAAGCATGAGAAAACTTCCAGTATGGGGAGGAAATTTTTAAATAGAAAGAAAACTACCTAAAAAGTTTAGAAAAGCCATGGATCTTAAATTTACACTACCAGAGAGGTTTGGGCACTTGGAAGAACCAAATCGAACTCAAAACTGGTCACTTTAGAGAAAAAGATTTTTGAGGTGCAAAATTGCTTCAAAATTAGACAGCAAGTCTGAAGCAGAACACGTCAAAAAATTTACTTTATTCTATAGGAGCAATAGCAGATGATGTTATTGCAAGACAAGGCATTCATGAGACATCAGATAAATTTAAAGAAATCTTAAAAGCCTTTGATAATTATTTCAACCAGAGGAGCAACAAGATTCTAGAAAGGGCCAAATTCAACAGAAGCGTCCAGAAACCGGGTAAACTGGTAGATTCTTTTATTAATGACCTTTACAGGCTAGTTGAAGGATGCGAATATGGAGACCTAAAAGCAGAATTAATACAATACCGCTTTGTAGTAGGTATTGCTGATGAATCCCTATCAGATTTATTGCAGTCTAAGGAAGACCTCACCCTGGACAAAGCAATACAGCTGGTGAGACAAGAAGAAGAACAGAGCAATCCTGGGAGGTAAAGAAAAACCTTGATTCAGGAAACCTCCAGTGACCGTACAGTTCCTTAAGCAAAGGAATGTAAGAGAACCACTAGAAAAGAAAGTACACTTGGGAGGGAAAGTGCAAAACACCATGAAACTCTGCCAGCGCTGTGGCACCAAAAAGACCCACAGGCGTGAACAGTGTCCTGCAAATAGAGCAGAATGCTTTCACTGCAAGAAAGTTGGCCATTTTGGGAAGATGTGCCAAAGTAAAACCTATACTTTCATCGGTTCATAGGTTCTAAAGGAAAGGTCTTCATACATAGATCTATTCATGAAGTAAAACAATCTCTATCAGAAGAGATACCAGAAAACTTTCTTGGTGAGATCAATGACCCTAATCATGCTTTCTGGACTGCAGATAAATATGTCATCTGACATATCACCAACTTTAAACACTGGAGCAAGCATAACAGTTTTATCAGCCCATGAACCGTGGTTATCAACTCATTGCCTGCAACCAACACAAACTCAGTTACATGGTCCAGATTGGGATTGAACTGAAAATCAAGGGAAAGCTATAGGCTACACTCCAGTACAAGGGAAAGCAAATTTTGGAAACACTGTATGTTCTACAGAATCAGAATTTTCTCTTAAGTAGAAAAGCTTGTATAGACCTTTATCTTATCGGAAAAGTGGAAGAAGTTAAGCAGCAAGGATCTAGGAGTCACTTCCAAAAAGAACTTCTGAAATTACTTACTGGTCTAGGAAGACTTAAGACCAAATATAATATTATTTTGCGAAAAGATGCTAAAAAGGTGTCTTTCACACCTAGGAAGATACCACACCCACTAATGAAGCAAGTCCAATGTGGATTAGCACCATCAGAACTGTTGGTGGGAAGGAAGCTTAGAATTCAACTTGCCATCCTAACCAAAAAATTACTTCCAGGGCTAGAAGTCCAGGATTATCAGAGAGTTCAAGACAAAGAAAAGTTATCGAAAACAACAAGCTTATAGCTATAACAGGAGATATTGTACCAGGAACCTACCCAAGTTGATGGAAGGAGAAAAGGTATGAGACCAAGGAAGAGAAGGAGTAATCTTCCAGGGAGATGATCATCAAAAGAAGGTATTATAAGAAGAAACAGGAGAAATCTTATTTCTATTCATCAAAGACATCAATTAATCATACATTTGGATGAACCAGATGTTGAACCTGTAATTCAGAAAGCACTGGATACTACAAACCTCAATGAAGGCCATCCAAGTCCAGAAACAAGAGTTCAGAGAAACACTACAGATCTTCCGAGTCTGACAGCACCATCAGGGAGAGTTGTGAAGCC
This sequence comes from Heterodontus francisci, assembly GCF_036365525.1. NCBI lineage: Eukaryota > Metazoa > Chordata > Chondrichthyes > Heterodontiformes > Heterodontidae > Heterodontus > Heterodontus francisci. Next base: position 69,459,467 of record NC_090374.1, read on the forward strand.
TCCTGATAGATTGAATTTGTGATGTGAGACATGGGGGGAGATAGGGTAGTATGTAAAAGTAAAAATTAATATACAAAAAAATATGGACATAGACTTGGGAGGAGATGTAGTATAATGGTTTGAAAGGGTTAATGTTTGGGACAGTGTGAGTAACATCTCTTACTATGATGATGTGGGAGATCACACGAAAGAGACTTGAAGGAGAAGCAGCATGGCATCAGTGGAGTGAGACATGTTTGTATAAAACTGTATATAGTTCTCTAATATGTAATAAACTAGATATTGTTAAAACTTACCAAAGACTCAGAAATCTCTCCTAGCTGGAGCAACCAAACAACAATACAACAACATGCTCTATTTGTAAATAAATTAATAAAGGCCTAAGAAACATTTTTTTCATAAAAAGTAATGGGCGGCACTTGCTGTCATGGCAAACGCCTGGGAGATCTTCCTGGAAGGGGCCAGTTAAGAGGCTGCCTCCATGTCAGGCAGCAGGTGGGTTCCTTAGGCTACAGGCCCAGTCAAAGAGTCTGCAGCCTTGGTAGGATGCCTCCATCTTGAGATGCCCTCTGAAGTGGATTGAATTTTTTAAAAGCAAACTCTGGCCACAGTTGCCAGGCCGCCCCTGTGGAGGGGAAACCCCCTCCACAGGATTACCAGCAGCCACAACTGTGGCCTGCTGATCAGTGCTGTTCCAATGGGGGGAAGGGGGAAATCAGGAGGCTTCACGGACAGCTCACCTCATACCTGTCACTAAAAACTAGTCACTCCTGTTGCAAGGGCCCCCAAGGCAACCCCAGCCACCACCATGAGTCACGTCTGCTAATGCAGCACAAACCAGGGTGATGTTGAATGGAAACTGGGCCTTGTCTGCTCTATGTGGCTCAGTGCAAAACCATGAAGGGGAGCCAGCCCTGGATGCTGGTCTTACAGGTTGGTTAGTTTATTTGCTTATTTATTTCCAGCTGCCAGGCTTTAGCCTCAGAGGGGGGCCCATCCCATCCCCAATCAGCACATATGTAGGCAGTTAATTATTCAAATTGGCTACTCACCACTCACCTGACTTCCAGCTGGGTGAATTTCCTCCGGTCCCGCCTTCAAGCCTTCCCCCACAGGACTGGGAAGCTTCCACCCAATACTTGAGATTCAATCCTTTTTTTTTCAGAGATACAGCACTGAAACAGGCCCTTTGGCCCACCGAGTCTGTGCCGACCATCAACCACCCATTTATACTAATCCTACACTAATCCCATATTCCTATCACATACCCACCTGTCCCTATATATTTCCCTACCACCTACCTATACTAGGGGCAATTTACAATGGCCAATTAACCTATCAACCTGCAAGTCTTTGGCATGTGGGAGGAAACCGGAGCACCCGAAGGAAACCCACGCAGACACAGGGATAACTTGCAAACTCCGCACAGGCAGTACCCAGAATCGAACCCGGGTCGCTGGAGCTGTGAGGCTGCGGTGCTAACCACCGCGCCACTGTGTTTTAGATTGCATATGTCTATGTTAAATAAGAATTAATCTCTAGGAAAATGGAGGCGATCTGAATGAATTTCTGGGCATTTTCTGATTGCCCTTTAAGGAGCCAAACTTTTGTCTGGCTCTTGATAGTGATGGCCAGGGGCGGGACTCCTTACATGGGGAGTTCCCACTTCCCAAGCTGGACAGTGACCCAGTATATCAGTGGATACTAGTATGCTGAATGAGTGGAGGTGCACTGTGTTAAATAGGAATTCATCTTCAGAGTTTCTGTACATTTTTTGTTGAAGGGTTCAAAGTGAATACCTGCTTTTGAATGATATAACACAGGGTTGTCCAACATATGGCCCACAGGCCAGGATCCAGCCCACCAAAGATTTCCATCCGGCCCTCGGATGTAACTGTACTGGACCGTTCCTCATCCTCACCACGGGTCCGTGACTGGAGAGGAAGATGTTTCCACTGGCTTTTTCTTGCAGACCGACTTTAAAAAAAAACACGCTGTTAGTTTCAAAGGTGAGGGTTGCCAATTTGGGAACAGCAGTTTCTGAACTACAGACAGATTCCTATGGGTTCTGAATTTTTTTAAAACCCTTCGGAATCTGTCCAAAGTTCAGAAACTGCTGTTCCCAGTCGGCACCTGTCACCTGTGAAACTGACAGCACGGTGTGTTTTTTTAAAAACTGACCAACCACCCACTGAGCGTTCCCGCTCTCTGCAACTGTCAGAGACACAAGGGAAATAGAGAGAGAAGAGACAGAGAGAGAGAAGGGGGATAGAGGGAGAGGGGGGACACAGAGAGAGGGGCACAGAGAGAGAGAGAGAAAGGGGGACAGAGAGAGAGAGAGGGGGACAGAGAGAGAAAGAGACAATGGGAACTGAGAGAAAAAGGGGGACAGAAAGAGAGAAAGGGGGGTGTAGAGAGAGAAAGGGGGACAGAGAGAGAAAGGAGGGGAGACAGAGAGAGAAAGGGGGATAGAGAGAGGGGACAGAGAGAGAGGGGGGGGACAGAGAGAGGGGGACACAGAGAGGAGAGACACAGGGAGAGAGAGACAGAAAGAGAGGGAGAGAGAGTGATCAAGGTCTCTCCTGGCAAATGGAGATCTATCCAGAATACTCTGCATCGCTACATCAAATGTGTGGGCAGAGACTGACTGTTTCTGCAAGCAAAAACAATGCCAGGTATGTCACTAAATCAGTTTTCAATATAGTGACAAGAAAGTAAGTCAATGAATTAGTCTTCCCATTTAAAGCTTATTTACAGAAATGCATATTTGTTGTTGTTTTTATCAATAGATAAATTTTTAATGCCTTTAACTTTTGAAATTTGCTCACCGGCCCCCTGGGCCAAGCAAAAATCATAATGCGGCCATCCGCCTGAAAAGGTTGGACAACCCTAATATAAGAGATGTTGGATGTATACAATGCTACAGTCAAACCTGCAATAAATGTCTCTCATTCATCATCCATCAGTTAGTGAAGGAGTTCAAACTCTTAGCAAAAGGGATCTTTTTTTTTCCATTGTCACAACTGTGTAGTAATAAATTGTAATTGTATGAGGTTACTCACAACCTTACATAATATGAGACAAATATGAAAAGATGTGTGACAAAAAGCTACCAAAAATACACAAGTTACGATCCCAGCAGCTGAAGTGGGATCACATCCGCCAGTGAGCTTCAGCACTGACCCGATTGGATTCTGTGTGAACAGTTGGAGGGTATCTAATTATCACAGGTCAGGTGACCATTTTGTGCCATTTTGGCCCATTTCTGGTGCTTGCCTGCCTGCCTGCCTACCTGAGCTAGAACTGGTTGCCCAGGCCCCTCCCCCAGCCCAGTCACATTCCCTTCAATCTCCTAAACAAGAGAACCGCTCTCTAAGATGTGGAGAAAACTGTCTCCCTTTGGTGGTTCAGACCTCTTACCTGACCAGTGGTGCCCACATGTGCCTTTGTGAAGGTCAGTGCAGCTCCACTCATTCAGCATACTGGTATCCACTGATATGCTGGGTCACTGTCCAGCTTGGGAAGTGGGAGCTCCCCATTTAAGGAGTCCGCCCTGGCCATCACTGGCAAGGGTCAGAGAGAAGTTTGACTGTTTAAAGGGAAATCAGGAAACTCTGAGAAATTCATCCAGGTCTCCTCCATTTTCCTGGAGATTTCACTGTAGCTACAGTGGGAGACTGGTAGAATCCTCAAAATATTTTAGGGTCACTATGTTTACGTGAGTACCTTTGAACATATTGTTTCCACACTATCATTATGACAGAAGCACATTTCAGTCGTTAGTTGATGAAAGTACAGTGAAAAATTCAAATTGTCGGGATTATTAGAGAAAGTGAAAGCTGGTCTGAATGGATAACTTGATCATTTCTCCTTCATTGCTTTCTTTTGCACACATCAAAAGAACTGAAAATGTCAGCCCTGCAGCTCGAAAATGTTTTCTTGATTGGTATTCATTGCTCATTGAACCCCACAACTACACATGAAACAAAACGTGAGCACTATTTTAAATGGTGCACATTTATTAGCATTGTGAAGTTGGGATTTGTATGCAACACGCCCCTCCCCACCCCTCCCCATCCCTGAGAGGGCTGCATCGTAACTCAGCCATGCTTCAGATTTCTTATTGCAATTATAAATAATGTAAAGACTCACTTTTTCTTTTAAGTTAATAAAAAAGCATTAGTGATATATAGAATGCTAATATAGCAAAATCATCTTTGTGTCAATGACACATCAGCAATAAAGCGCAAACTTTATTTTTAGATCAGAATATTATTGCTATTATGGTCACTGTGGTGGACGACACTTGACAGAAAATAAAACGCAAACTTGGAGACTGTATGTGTTGATTGCAATGGGTACAGTGTGTGATCATTGCACTTAATGAATATTCCTTTCCTTCCCTTTAGTCTGTCAATTTCTGGCAAGTGCTTGTGATGAATGATGAACACACAGATCGCCGGTATTTGCTCTTCTTCACTCTGAGTTGGGGTTTACCTGCCTTTGTTGTGGCCCTGCTTGTTATTATCCTGCGAGGGGCCTATCACTGGAGCATGCAGGAAATCTATGGCACTGTCTATGGTGATGTGTGAGTATTGCAAATTACAAAAGCATTATCAACCATGTTGATGAATCGAAAACCTATGCCATGTCCCAATTATAAGGCATATAATATTTGAAATAGTCACATTTTGATTCACCTACATTTTCCGAAAGTTCAATGAGGGTGAAATGAACAAAAAAAAAAGGAATATTCTGGGAGCACTTAAGGTCTGTAATAACTTTACTTTGCCTTTTCATATTCAAGCAATTTCTGTGATACAGAAGAACTCTTAGCTTAAGGCATGAATTAAATTCTGTTGTTGAATTTAAAGCTTTGCTCAGCCATGACTGTAACTTCCTGTAATAAGACAGGGTGGGGATGAGTTTTGTCAGTACTTTGCTGTTTCTAGAATTAGGCCAAATAGTTATTTATACGAGTTGGTACAGAATTACCCACTTCCTGTTTGTACTTTAGCATGCATAGCTACGTCAATATCTTAGTCTGCTTCTTGGTCTGTTCTCCCCCCATCCCCCACAGCCTGAAACACAAACATGTGCAAGCACACTCACACGCACATCCTCCTACAATCTTTTTACAGAAATTTTACATGTTACAGTTCCCGAATGAGGAAGTTTGGTTAAGAACATCCCCAGTACATCAATACTTAACAAGAATTGAAAAGTATTGTCCTCAGAACCTCTTTTTAATGTCAGACATTTTGAAAGAATTCCAGTGAACTTGAACATTTAAAGAAAAACTGTCCATTCTTAATGATTTTTTTTGAATACTTTGATTTAAATAATCACGTAATTAATGGAGTCTATGAAGGTGTTAACTTATTGTGCTCTATAGATGGGAGCGCTTAAAATGTGTAATAAATTTGTTTTGCTTTTGCATGCTAGCCATCATCTGGTATTCTTTGTACCCATTCTTCAAGTGTACATTTAGACAGAGTGGCATCGAAATTGGGCTGCCAAGCACCCACTTTTCAGATGCTACATGACCTCTTAAGTCCCCAAAATGGCTGGCAGTATGCTCCTCATGGTGTTGCGAGGCCTCCTGTGTCTCCAAAATAAAAATTGACAGTGCTGGAAATTGTCAGCAGGTCAGATGGCATCTGTGAAGAGAGAAGTAGAGTTAACATTTCAGGTCTGTGATCTTTCATCAGTTCTGATGAGTTCAAGAGGTGTGTCGCGGGGGAGGGGGCTGTAAGGGGCTCGGCAGCAAGGGCAAGGGGGTGGCTGTCAGTGGACCCTCCCTTCCTGATGCTGAGTCCCTCGATCAGGCACTAAGTGATTTTTAATGAGTGAGCCCCCACCCTGGAGTCGGCAAGCAACCCACACAGTTTTTCGCCCCGTGGTTCCCATATGGCGACAGGCCCACCCGCCGCTCAGGTAATTGCAGTGGAGGCGGGTTAAGGCCCTTAACTGGGCATTAATTGCCCAATTAAGGGCCTCAATTGGCAGCGGGGTGGGAAGGTTGTTCACAGGCCTTCCCACCCCATACTTAATTTCAGTGGAGCCAGGAAGGTGGCGGGGTCCCCCACCACCATCCCACTCAATTATATGCTCTCCCTGCCTCCAACCCTGCCACGATGGAGAGCGTAGCATTCCCCCCAAGCTGTGTTTATCACCAAGTCTCCAAAAGCACCTAACACTCAATTCTTCTCTTTCCTGTGGGATATCTTATGAAATTAAAGGTGTAACACAAATACTTGTTTTGGCTTCATTTTCTCAAGATCCAGACTACACTGAACAACAATCTAAAAATGCCTTAAGATGCTTTTAAGAGTTGGGTCTGTGGCAGGTGGTGAAGGAACCAGCAAGAGGGAAAAACATACTTCACCTCGTCCTCACCAGTCTGCCTGCTGCAGATGCATCTGTTCATGGCGGTATTGGTAGGAATGATCACTGCACAGTCTTTGTGGAGATGAAGTTCCGTCTTCACATTGAGGATATCCTCCATCATGTTGTGTGGCACTACCACCGCGCTAAATGGGATAGATTTGGAACAGATCTAGCAACCCAAAACGAGGCATCCATGAGGCACTGTGGGCCCTCAGCAGCAGCAGAATAGTATTCAACCACAATCTATATCCACATGGCCCAGCATATCCTCCCCTCTACCATTACCATCAAGCCGGGGGATCAACCCTGTTTCAATGAAGAGTGTAGGAAGGCATGCCAGGAACAGCACCAGGCATACCTTAAAATGAGGTGTCAACCGAGTGAGGCTTACAACCCAGGACTACTTGTGTGCCAAACAGCATAAGTAACATGTGATAGACAGAGCTAAGCGATCCCATAACCACCAGATCAGATCTAAGCTCTGCAGTCCTCCCACATTCAGTCATGAATGGTAGTGGACAATTAAACAACTAACTGGAGGAGGTGGCTCCACAAATATCCCATCCTCAATAATGGGGGAGCCCAGCACATCAGTGCAAAAGATAAGGCTGAAGCATTTGCAACATTCTTCAGCCAGAAGTGCCAAGTTAATGATCCATCACGGCCTCCTCCTGAAGTCCCCAGCATCACAGATGCCAGGCTTCAGCCAATTCGATTCACTCTGCGTGATATCAGGAAACGACTGAAGGTACTGGATACTGCACACACTATGGGCCCTGACAACATTCCGGCAATAGTACTGAAGACCTGTGCTCCAGAACTTGCCGCGCCCCTAGCCAAGCTGTTCCAGTACAGCTACAACACTGGCATCTACCCGGCAATGTGGAAAATTGCTCAGGTATGTCCTGTACACAAAAAGCAGGACAAATCCTACCTGGCCAATTACCGTCCCATCAGTCTACTTGATCATCAGTAAAGTGATGGAAGATGTTGTCGACAGTGCTATCAAGCGGCACGTGCTTAGCAATAACCTGCTCAGTGAAGCTCAATATTAATCCCTGGGTTCCACCAGGGCCACTCAGCTCCTAACCTCATTACGGCCTTGGTTCAAACATGGACAAAAGAACTGAACTCCAGAGGTGAAGTGAGAGTGACTGTCCTTGACATCAAGGCAGCATTTGACCGAGCATGGCATCAAAGAGCCCAAGCAAAACTGGAGTCAAAGGGAATCGGGGAAAACGCTCTGCTGGTTGGAGTCATACCTAGTGCAAAGGAAGACGGTTGTGGTTGTTGGAGGTCAGTCATCTCAGCATCAGGACGTCACTGCAGGAGTTTCTCAGTCTAGTGTCCTAAGCCCAACCATCTTCAGCTGCTTCATTAATGACCTTCCTTCCATCATAAGGCCAGAAGTGGGGATGTTTGTTGATGATTGCACAATGTTCATCACCATTTGCGACTCCTCAGATACTGAAGCAGTCTGTGTAGAAATGCATCAAGACCTCAACGGTATTCAGGCTTGGGCTGATAAGTGGCAAGTAACATTTGAGTCACTCAAGTGCCAGGCAATGACCATCTCCAAAAAGAGAAAATCGAACAATCTCACCTTGACATTCAGTGGCATTATGATCGCTGAATCCCCCATTATCAACATCCTGGGGATTACTATTGACCAGAAACTGAACTGGAGTAGCCATATAAATACCGTAGCTACAACAGCAGGTCAGAGGCTAGGAATCCTGCGGCGAGTAACTCACCTCCTGACTCCCCAAAGCCTGTCCAGCATCTACAAGACACAAGTCAGGAGTGTGATGGAATACTCTCCACCTGCCTGGATGGGTGCAGCTCCAAGAACACTCAATTAGGGATGGGCAATAAATGCTGGACGAGCCAGAGACACCCACATCCCATGAACGAATAAAAAAAATTACTCAGCACTGTGATGGAGCTATACTAACACATACAGTTATTAATGCCAGTGCCCCTGAAAGCCCAAGAGATTAATGACTGTTGCTGTTGACTCCCAATGAGCTGATCTTGTGCAGCTGGGAATGGCAAGATAAACTTGACAGATTCACTAAGGCCAGCAGCCAGGAAAAATGTGTCTGCCCGGCTGTTGGCTTTAGTGAACCCTGCAAGTTTACTATGCTATTATCAGCACAGCACCAAATGGTGGGAGCCCACAGGCCTTGCACAATATATAAGCAGCTTGTATATATGTATTTTTATATTCATTCATGGGATGTGGGCATCGTTGGCCAGGACAGCATTTATTGCCCTTCCCTAATTGCCCTTGAGAAGGTGGTGGTGAGCCGCCTTCTTGAACCGCTGCAATCCATTTGGGGTAGCTACACCCACAGTGCTGTTAGGAAGGGAGTTCCAGGACTTTGACCCAGCGATAGTGCAGGAATGGCGATATAGTTCCAAATTAGGATGGTTTGTGGCTTGGAGGGGAACTTGCAGGTGCTGGTATTCCCATGCAACTGCTGCGCTTGAATTTCTAGGTGATAGAGGTCGTGGGTTTGTAAGGTGCTGTCGAAGGAGTCTTGGTGCAGTGCTGCAGTGCAGCTTGTAGATGGTACACACTGCTGCCACTGTGCATCGGTGGTGAAGGGAGTGAATGTTTTTGGATGGGGTGCCAATCAAGTGGGCTGCTTTGTCTTGGATGGTGTCAAGCTTCTTGAGTATATATTGAATATTGATGCTAATTCACCTCAGGCAGAAGGGCCAAGTACCTGTTCCCAATAAAGATATTGGAACTCAAGATTCAAGCAAATATATTGAAAAATGAAATTGAAATGAGCAGAAAATTCTGTTATATTTATTCAGAAGTTTCCATGTTCATTATTAATACTGAGAGCAAGATCTCTGTACCAAATCCTATTTTGGTTTTCAATTTTAAAATGTCGTAATCTGGTTAGGAGGGCACAGAGATTGAGTTTACATTTATAATGGCAATGTGTGCAAGGACCTATTGTAGCACCATGAAAATGAGCTAATTCCTGTCATTTATGCTCCAGCAATACTGAGTGCGAGGTATATGTGGGCTTCCCTGGCATCCATTGTTGATAAAGCCCCAGTGTGGGGAGGTAGGTTTACGATTCAGAAGACCGTGTTCTCAATTGCATTTGATTGTAGATCAATCAATTGCAACAAAGAAATGGGACATTTATTTTTAAACACAGGCCTTTGATTTAGTTTTATGTATATTTTTCTTACTTTGAAAGGTACCACATTTGATTTTTTTTCACCTCATGTAAGACAACAATACTGACAACAACAACCAGTATTTGTATAATGCCTTTAACATAATAAAATGTCCCAGGTACTTCACGGGAGCGTTAAAGCAAAAATTTTCACCAAATCACATCAGGAGACATTAAGGCAGATAACCAAAAGCTTGGTCAAAGAGGTAGGTTTTAAGGAGCGTCTTAAAAGAGGAAGGAGAGGTAGAAAGACAGAGAGGTTTAGGGAGGAAATTCAAGGGCTGCGGGCCTTGGCGGATGAAGTCATGCCCACCAGTGGTGGTGCAATTAGATTCAGGGATGCTCAAGAGGCCAGAAATAGAGGGGCACAGATATTTGGCGGGTTGTGCGGCTAGAGGTTACAGAGATAGGGAGGGACAAGGCCATAGAGGGATTTGAAAAAAGTGATAAGAATTTTAAAATCGTGTCATTGCTTAACTGGGAGTCATTGTAGGTCAGTGAATACAGGGGTGATGGGTAAAAGGGACTAAATGGAAGTTAGGACATGTACGGCAAAGTTTGGATGACTTTGGGTTTACGGAGGGGAGAGTGTGGGAGGCTGGCCAGGAGTCAAATCTAGTGATAACAGAGACATGGATGAAGGTTTCAGCAGTAAATGAGCTGAGGCAGGGGCAGGAATGGAGTCAAGCAATGTTACAGAGGTGGATATACGCAGTCTTCGTGATGCGGCAGATATGTGATTGGATGCTCATCTCAGGGTCGCATATGACATCACGTTTGCGAACAATCTGGTTCAGCCTCAGTCAGTTACCAGGGAGAGGGATGGTGTCATTAGCTAGGGAATGGAGTTTGTAGCGGGAACCGAAGACAATGGCTGTGGTCTTCCCAATATTTATTGGAGGAAATTTTTTCTCATCCAATATTGGATGTTGGACATGCTTTCTGACACTTTTGAGACATTGGAGAAGTCGAGAAAGAGTTGGTGGTGAGGTAGAGCTGGGCGTTGTCAGCATAGATGTGGAAACTGATGCTGTGTTTTTGGAGGATGTCACCAAAGGATAGCGAATAGATGAGAAATAGGAGGGGGCCAAGGATAGATCCTTGAGGACACCAGTGGTAACAGCGTGGTAACAGAAAGAGAAGTCATTCTCTGGCTATGATTAGATAGATATGAATGGAGCCAGTCCCACCTAGCTGAACAATGGTGGAGAGGAATTGGAAGAGGATGGTGTGATCAAACATGTGAAAGACTGCAGATGGATCAAGAAGGAGATCCCAGCTGCACCATAAGTGGTTGTCACCTTCCCAAAATAATTAAATATTCCTGTCTTTGGGAATGGGGCTAGGGCGTAACTCGTAAACAAATGGAAGTACCATATTTACAGCAGCAGTGCGGAAGCAGAAGAAAATTTTTTGGCGTTCAATTACATCTGTTTTCTTACAATCGAGGTAACCGAAAATTGAGGACATTATTAAGTTGTGTGAAAGTGGGACATAATATGTTCTGGCAGGGCATCTAACGGTGTCTGTCATTAGTTAGACTTGCCCTTGCACGTTTTATTGTGTGACAAGTTGCTGAAAGTGCTTTGGTTGATGGAGTAACATTGAGGGAAACTGGGGATCAGGGCAACAACAAGAACTACTTATATTTATATAGCACCTTGAACATAATAAAGCATCCCAAGGCATGTCACAGGAGCATTATAAAGCAAGATTAAACGCTGAGTCACAGAAGGCGATATTAGGGCTGATGACCAAAAGCTTGGCCAAAGAGGTAGGTTTTAAGAAGCATCTTAAAGGAAGGAAGGGAGGTAGAGAGTCAGAGAGGTTTAAAGAGGGAATACCAGAGCTTGGAACTGAGGCAGCTGAAAGGACAGCCACCAGTGGTGGAGGAATTAAAGTCAGGGATACTCAATTGGCCAGAATTAGATGGGTGCAGATTTTCAGAGGGTAGTGGGGCTGGAGGAGTTTACAGAGATAGGGAGAAAGTGAGCCATGGAGGGATTTAAAAACACAGATGAGGATTTTAAAATGAAGGCATTGCTTGATTGGGAGCCAATGTAGGTCAATGTGCACAGGGATGATACGTTAACAGGACTTGATGCAAGTAAGGATACTGTTATGGATAGGCAATAAGTGGTGTGGGTAACTTCCGCTTTTCACCTCCGAACTGAATACAATAGTGTTTTGTTAAAAAAAGTGTTAGTTCCTGAGTGTTTTAGGGTCAAATAAACAGGCAAATGACAGGTTTTCTCATACGTTTAAAAAAAGGGTTATATTTTTATTTAAACAGCAAAACCCAAATTGTTCACAACCTTCACCCACTCACGAATTTACATACACATGCATATACAAGAATAGATAGAGAGAAAAAGGATAGGATGCAATTAAAGTCCAAAGCGATGTTAGAGTTTTTGGTTCACAGAAGCCTGTTGAATCTTCTCAGGAGGAAAGTCTTTACAAAGGTGCAGGCCTGGATGTTTGTCGTCATGAACTTGCTGAGGTGCTGTAGATTTCTGGTGGTTAAAACTTCAGACCGGATGCGGTGGTCACTTTTTTAGTTCTCTACTGTGGCAAGTTGAAATATAGTATCAGCAGCAGGGCTTCTTCCTTGTGCTGGGCCAATCATACAGCCTTTGGCTGGCTCTGGCTTTCTGTGATCTTTGCTTGATTTCCCCTCTCTCTCCAGAGGGCTAGCTTTTAAAGTAAAAAGCCATCACATTTGAGTCTCTGTCAGGTGACACTGGGCCCTCTCCCCTGGTGTGACCACACAATGGTGCAGGATATGGAAACAATTGCTATCTTGGTGTCTGGATGGGGGTCATTATGTTACAATGGTGCTACTTCACACCCATTCATCTGGGTTTGGGCTGTAGAGTCAGTCTGTCTTACAAAACCTTTGTTAGTCCCATTCCTGTTGGTAGGAGTCATTAACATGCAGTGGGCTCTTTTCAATTCCAATAGGCTTTCCCCAGAGCTAATTCAGATGCAGTTAATGAGTTTCATCATTTCAGACAGGCTTGTTTATTGGCAGGACAGGAGGGGGTCATCTGATCTCTACTCCATTTTGTCTGTGGTATAGATGTGCCCTTTTCTTATGGTTCAGCTTAACAGTAGAGTTTTTTATTGTCATAATTCCTCTAGTTCATTGTTTATTTCATCCCGGCTTCTTCCAAGCATGACAACACAGGCAGCAGAGTTTTAGGTGACCTCAAGTTTATGGAGGGTAGAATCATAGACGAAATCACAGAATGTCTGCAGCACAGAAGGAGGCCATTCAGCCAATCATGTCTGTGCAAGATCTCTGCAAGAGCAACTCACCTAGTCCTGTTCGCCTGCCTTTTCCCCATAGCCTTACAAATTTTCATTCTTCTAAACTCTAGGGAATATAGGCCAAGTCAACTCACTTTCTCCTCATAGGACACTCCCCCAAAAATCAGTTTAGTGAACCTATTTTGCACTCAGCTTAAGGCAAGTATATTCGTCCTTAGGTAAGGAGACCAAAACTGTACACGGTACTCCTGGTGTGCACTCAATGAGGTCCTATAAAATTGAAGTCAGAATTGTTTACTCTTATACTCGAATCCTTTTATAATAGAAACAAGTCATAAGTTAACAGTGAACTCAGTAAACAGGTAGTAAGAATTATATAAGGACACACTTCAGATGGCTAGCACAGGGTTCACAATCGATTTTCTCAGGTCATGTGTCTCCATGACCTTCTGCCAAATCTAAAGAGATCTGGAGAGAGAGAGAGTTGTGCATCAAACAAGTTGCTCTGCAGAGTGAATCTCATCACGATATTTGTAAGAAGAACCGACAAACCAGGAGTGCAGCAGGTTGGAGTTGACTTGTCGAAGCCAGAGTCTAGATACCAAGATTGACAGCAAACCTGTTCAATTCTCGAGTTCTTCAATCACTTGTAATCTTCATGATTGCTGTACTTAATCGTTCTGCTGAGACAACAATGCCTTGCTGTTCATCGTATTGTTTTTTGTAACACAATTCAGAGCCAGAAAATACTGCAGCATATATCAAACCTTGCACATTAATGGCAATTCCTAATGTGTATACATTTGGTACATAATTATCAATATTAATATGGCATTTTCTAGCTAATCTTTCTTAATGTTGGCCATGGGAATGTATAATCAAACAAGGGGATTGAATAAAATCCTGGAAACCATAGAAAAATTACAGCACAGAAGGAGGTCCTTCAGCCCATCGTGACTGTGCCGGCCAAAAAGACTAGCCACCCAATCTAATCCCAGCTTCCATCACCTGGTCGTAGCCTTGCAGGTTACAACACACAGGTGCATGTCCAGGTACCTTTTAAATGAGTTGAGGGTTTCTGCCGCCACCACCATTCCTGGCAGTGAATTCCAGCCACTCACCACCCTCAGTGTGAAAAAGTTTTTCGTCATGTCCCCTCTATTCCTTCTGCCAATCACCTTAAATCTGTCCCCCCGGTAATTGACCTCTCTGCTAGGGGAAGCAGGTTCTTCTTGTCTACTCTATCTAGGCCCCTCATAATTTTGTACACCACAGTTAAGTCACCCCTCAGCCTCCTCTGTTCCAAGGAAAACAACCCTAGCTGATCCAATCTTTCCTCATAGCTGCAACTTTCAAGCCCTGGTAACATTCTTGTAAATCTCCTCTGTACTCTCTCCAGAGCAATTATGTCCTTCCTGTAATGTGGTGATCAGAACTGTACACAGTACTCCAGCTGTGGCCTAACCAGAGTTGTATACAGTTCCATCATTATATCCCTGCTTTTGTATTCTATACCTCAGCAAATAAAGGAAAGCATTCCATATGCCTTCTTCACCACTCTACCTGTCCTGCCACCTTCAGGGACCTGTGGACATGCACTCCAAGGTCTCTCACTTCTTCTACCCCTCTCAATACCCCCTGTTCATTGTGTATTCAATTGCTTTGTTTGCCTTCCCCAAATGCCTTACCTCACACTTGTCCAGTTTGAGTTCCGTTTGCCACTTTTCCGCCCACTCAACTAAACCGTTGCTCTCATTCTGGAGTCTACAGCTATCCTCTTCACTTTTAAATGTACAACCACTTTTTGTGGCATCAGCAAATTTCCCAATCATGCCTCCCACATTTAAGTCCAAATCATTAATATATACCACAAACAGCAAGGGACCCAACACAGAGCCCTCTGGAACGCTACTGGAAACCGCTTTCCAATCGCAAAGACATCTGTCAGCTACTACCCTGTGGGATGCCAGCCATACGTGCATTGGAGTAATCAGGTCTGGAGGTAATAAAGGCATGAATGAGGGTTTCTGCTGCAGATGAGCTGAGGCAGGGGAGAAGTTGGGTGATGTTATGTTTAATTTAGTCTCATATAGTTGCCTGGGAGAGAGTGAGGGATAAAGCCGTTAGTTAGGGAATGGAGTTTGGTTTTGTCTCCAAAGGCTTCAGTCTTCCCAATATCTAATTGGAGGAAATTTCTGCTCATCCAGCACTGGATGTCGGATAAGCAATCTGATAACTTAGCAACAGTGGAGCAGTTGAGAGAGCTGGCGGTGAGAAAGAGCTGGGTAATGTCACTGTACATGTGGAGGCTGTGCTTTCAGATAATGCCGTCAAGGGGCAACATGAAGATGAGAAATAGGAGGAGGCCAAGGATAGATCCTTGGATAGACCTGATTGAACATGACAAGCAACTGTCTATTTCCTTAACCAATTAGAATGAAGGATTGTGAAATTACAGTGCAAGTACTGAGAACGAAGTGTCAATTAAAGTGGTCAAATTCAATGTCAAATCAGGTACAGAAAGAGAGGTTAAGAGAGAAAACGAAAAATTGGTTTAAGAGAGAGAGAACAAAGATAAAAAAGGAAAATATAATTTTACATTTTTTAAATGTTCAACAACAATTAAATCCTGAAAGAACAAGACTCCACACTTGTAATAGTTAATTTTCAGTGTCTGAGAGGTTGTGTGCCAGTTATCATGTTTTAAAATGGAAATTAGACTAATGGACAAGACTTAACTTCCAGTGGCATATTCAGTTCATATGTACTGCGCAAATACAGAAACGTAATGCCATTCAATGCAAGCTAATGTGAGTCAGATAGCAAGAAACTCTTTCCGTGCAACTTTGACAGCAACTTTTGGAATTTTGTTTTTAGCGGCGCATTTACCCCTCACCTGAAATTGCTGAACATTTGTGCCTAAATAGTACCGCTTGTCACTGGTTTCACCATTTTTTGACAGAAAACTATGGCCCATTATGAGCAGTGTGCAGATACCTTGATGTGTAAAAAAGATTCAGAGTGTGAAACTAATCTGAAATCAATGCCACAAGACATAATTTTAATCTAAGCCACCTGGCAGAAAAGTGACAGGATTGGCTCAGTTGTAAGTTTTACAACCTACCTGATGGACTTCAATGGAAAGTCTTGGGCGATCCATCACTTTAGCAGACACATATTGGGACTACCAAAGTCAGCAACTTTGGCCCCAATCACAAATTTGCCAAAGACAATGTTTTCCTCTTTAACTGTTGTGTCAGTGTGTACTGAACTGTTCGCAATCTTCGCCTCTTCTGAGATAACAAGCTGAAGTTCTGATCCCCATATCTTTTCCATCACAAATACTGTGTATACTCGCCATCAAAAATACTACCTCTGTAACATTGCCCACCTGCTCCCCTTTCTTAGTCCACCTATCACTGATACCTTTGTCATCTCCAAACTCAATTACTCTAATGCTTTCTTTACTGACAGCACCTACATTTCTCATCGTCAAACCTCTGTAAACTTCAAGTCTTAAAGAACAATGCTGCCCTTATCCTATCTGCATTAAGTTCTGCTCACCCATCACTCCATTCCTTGCTAACCTGAATTGGCTTCTGGAAGTTCATTGCTTCAAACTTAAAATGTTCTTTCATGTGTTTAAATTCCTCCATAGCCTTGCCTGTCCAATCTCTGTAATCCCTTCCAGTCCTACAACCTCTTCCACATCTGAACTCTGTTCCTGTCATTCTAGCCCACTGTGCTACTCCCCTCCTTTCAACCAATCATGGTTTTTTAAAAATTCATTCATGGGATGTGGGCGTCACTGGCTATGCCAGCATTTATTGCCCATCCCTAATTGCCCTTGAGAAGGTGGTGGTGAGTTGCCTTCTTGAACCGCTGCAGTCCATGTGAGGTAGGTACACCCACAGTGCTGTTAGGAAGGGAGTTCCAGGATTTTGACCCAGCGACAGTGAAGGAACGGCGATATAGTTCCAAGTCAGGATGGTGTATGACTTGGACGGGAACTTGCAGGTGGTGATGTTCCCATGCATCTGCTGCTCTTGTCCTTCGAGGTGGTAGAGGTCGCGGGTTTGGAAGGTGCTGTCTAAGGAGCCTTGGTGAGTTGCTGCAGTGCATCTTGTAGATGGTACACACTGCTGCCACTGTGCGTCAGTGGTGGAGGGAGCAAATGTTTGTGGATGGTGTGCCAATCAAGCAGGCTGCTTTGTCCTGGATGATGTCGAGCTTCTTGAGTGTTGTTGGAGCTGCACCCATCCAGGCAAGTAGAGAGTATTCCATCACACTCCTGACTTGTGCCTTGTAGATGGTGGACAGGCTTTGGGGAGTCAGGAGGTGAGTTAGTCACCGCAGGATTCCTAGCCTCTGACCTGCTCTTGTAGCCACAGTATTTATATGGTTACTCCAGTTCAGTTTCTGGTCAATGGTAGCCCCTAGGATGTTGATAGTGGGGGATTCAGCGATGGTAATGCCATTGAATGTCAAGGGGAGATGGTTAGATTCTTTCTTGTTGGAGATGGTCATTGCCTGGCACTTGTGTGACACAAATGTTACTTGCCACTTATCAGCCCAAGCCTGGATATTGTCCAAGTCTTGCTGCATTTCTACACGGACTGCTTCAGTATTTGAGGAGTTGCGAATATTGCTGAACATTGTGCAATCATCAGCGAACATCCCCACTTCTGACCTTATGATTGAAGGAAGGTCATTGATAAAGCAGCTGAAGATGGTTGGGCCTAGGAGACTACCCTGAGGAACTCCTGCAGTGATCTCCTGGAGCTCAGATGATTGACCTCCAACAACCACAGCCATCTTCCTTGCTGCTAGGTATTTTTGCTAGGGCGCCTTAATGCCATACTCAGTCAAATGCAGCCTTGATGTCAAGGGCAGTCACTCTCACCTCACCTCTTGAGTTCAACTCTTTTGTCCATGTTTGAACCAAGGCTGTAATGAGGTCAGGAGCTGAGTGGCCCAAATAGAACCCATACTGGGTATCACTGAGCAGGTTATTGCTAAGCAAGTGCTGCTTGATAGCACTGTTGATGACACCTTCCAGCACTTTGCTGATGATCGAGAGTAGACTGATGTGGCGGTAATTGGCCGGGTTGGACTTGTCCTGCTTTTTGTGCACAGGACATACCTGGGCAATTTTCCACATTGCCGGGTCGATGCTAATGTTGTAGCTATACTGGAACAGCTTGGCTAGGGGTGCGGCAAGTTCTGGAGCACAGGTCTTCAGTACTATTGCCGGAGTATTATCAGGACCCATAGCCTTTGCAGTATCCAGTGCCATCAGTCGTTTCTTGATATCACGTGGAGTGAATCGAGTTGGCTGAAGTCTGGCATCTGTGATGCTGAGGACTTCAGGAGTGGACTGAGATGGATCTTCAACTCGGCACTTCTGGCTGAAGATTGTTGCAAATGCTTCAGCCTTATCTTTCGCACTGATGTGCTGGGCTCCCCCATTATTGAGGATGGGGATATTTGTGGAGCCACCTCCTCCTGTTAGTTGTTTAAACGTCCGCCACCATTCACAGCTGGATGTGGCAGGACTGCAGAGCTTAGATCTGATCCGTTGGTTTTGGGATCGCTTAGCTCTGTCTTTCGCATGCTGCTTATGCAGTTTGGCATGCAAGTAGTCCTGGGTTGTAGCTTCACCAGGTTGACACCTCATTTTGAGGTATGCCTGGTGCTGCTCCTGGCATGCCCTCCTGCACTCTTCATTGAACCAGAGTTGGTCTCCTGGCTTGATGGTAATGGTAGAGTGGGTGATATGCCAGGCCATGAGGTTGCAGATTGCGGTTGAGTACAATTCTCAGCTGCTGATGGCCCACAGCGCCTCATGGATGCCCAGTTTTGCATTGCCAGGTCTGTTCGAAATCTATCCCATTTAGCACAGTGATAGGCACACAACATGATGGACGGTATCCTCAATGTGAAGGCAGGACTTCGTCTCCACAAGGACTCTGCGGTGTTCACTCCTACCAATATAGTCATGGAGAAAGCATCTGCGGCAGGCATATTGGTGAGGACAAGGTCAAATATGTTTTTCCCTCGTGTTGTTTCCCCCACCACCTGCCACAGACCCAGTCTAGCAGCTATGTCCTTTAGTACTCGGCCAGCTCGGTCTGTAGTGGTGCTACCGAGCCACTCTTGGTGATGGACATTGAAGTCCCCCACCCAGAATACATTTTGTGCCCTTGCCACCCTCAGTGCTTCCTCCAAGTGGTGTTCAACATGGAGGAGTACTGACTCATCAGCTGAGGGAGCGCAGTAGGTGGTAATCAGTAGGAGGTTACCTTGCCCATGTTTGACCTGATGTTGAGGGCTCCCAGAGCAACTCCCTCCTAACTGTAGACCACTGTGCCGCCACCTCTGCTGGGTCTGTCCTTCCAGTGGGACAGGACATACCCAGGGATGGTGATGACAGTGTCTGGGACATTGTCTATAAGGTATGATTCCGTGAGTATGACTATGTCAGGCTGTTGCTTGACTAGTCTGTGGGACAGCTCTCCCAACTTTGGCACAAGCCCCCAGATGTTAGTAAGGAGGACTTTGCTGGGTCAACAGGGCTGGGTTTGCCGTTGTCGTTTCCGGTGCCTAGGTCGATGCCGGGTGGTCCGTCCGGTTTAATTCCTTTTTATTGACTTTGTAGCGGTTAGATACAACTGAGTGGCTTGCTAGGCCATTTCAGAGGGCATGTAAGAGTTAACCACATTGCTGTGGGTCTGGAGTTACATGTAGATCTTCACCAGGTAAGGACAGCTGATTTCCTTCCCCAAAGGACATTAGTGAACCAGATGGGTTTTTACAACAATCGACAATGGTTTCATGGCCATCATTAGACTAGTTTTTAATTCAAGATTTATTAATTAAATTCAAATTCCACCTTCAGCTGTGGTGGGATTTGAACCCATGTCTCCAGATCAATACTATGGGTTTCTGGGCTACTTGTCCAGTGGTAATACCACTACGCCACCACCTCATCCTACTAACCATGTATTTAGCACTGATGCATCTTATGCTATTTATTTTGCTGCTGAAAAGTATTTTTCTCATAATGATACATATCAGGTAACTATATTATATTTGTGGTTGTATATTGTGCAACCGTATTGTATGTTCTGTGGGTCCAAGAGAATTAGAACAATCACTAACTGTGTGCAGGAACATTGAGATCAGTCACAAAGTATTTACAGGTTAAATCTATGCATTGATTAGCTCTGATTAGTTTTTATTTGAAACTGAATAATGATTGGAAGGCAGTAATACTTTTAAGATGACATCTTGAATCATGACAGGAAAGCAAGATCTTCATAACCATCAACTGCATCTCAGGTTGTCATGAGGTAAAAACCTTGAAATCTTTTTGTGCAGCTCAATTTCATAATTTCATCCTTAACATTTTTAAAATAATTTTTCATGGGATGTGGGCAGGGCCAACATTTATTGCCTGTCCCTAATTGTCCTTGAGAATGTGGTGGTGAGCTGCCTTCTTGAACCGCTGTAGTCCATATGGTGTAAGTAGATCTACTGTGCTGTTTGGGAGGGATTTCCAGGATTTTGACTCAATGACAATGAAGGAACAACAATATATTTCCACGTCAGGATGGTGTGATGTGGAGGGGAACTTGCAAGTGGTGGTGTTCCCATGTGTCCGCTGCTCTTGTTCTTCTAGATGGTAGAGGCCACACATTTGGAAGGTGCTGTCTAAGGAGCTTTGGCGAGTTGCTGCAGTGCATCTTGCAGATGGTACACATGGCTACCACTGTGCAGCGGTGGTGAAAGGAGAGAATATTGAAGATAGTGAATGGGGTGCCAATCAAGCAGGCTGCTTTGTTCTGGATGGTGTAGAGCTCTTGAGTGTTGTTGGAGCTGCGCTCATCCAGACAAGTGGAGAGTATTCCATCAAAGTCCTGCTTGTGCCTTGTTGATGGTGAACAGGGTTTGGGTAGTCAGGAGTTGAGTTACTCATTGCTTAATTCCCAGCCCCTGACCTGCTCTTGTAGCTACAGCATGGTTGGTTCTGTTAAGTTTCTGGTCAATGGTAGCACCCAGGATGTTGTTGGTGGGGGACTAGGCGATGGCAATGTCGTTGAATGTCAAGAGGAGATGGTTGGATTCTCTCTTGTTGGAGATGGTCATTGCCTGCCACTTGCGTGGTACGAATGTTATTTGCCACTTACCAGCCCAAGCTGAATGTTGTCCAAGTCTTGCTGCATGCGGGCACAGATTGCTTCATTATCTGAGGAATTGCAAAATGTACTGAACACTATGCAATCATCAGCGAGCATTCCCACTTCTGAGCTTATGTTGGAGGGAAGGTCATTGATGATGCAATTTGGGCCTAAGACTATCCTGAGGAATTCCTGCAATGATGTCCTATGACTGAGATGTTTGGCCTCCAACAATTGGCGTAGGGGTAATGTCACTGGACTAGTAATCCAGAGGCTCAGGCTAATGCCCTGGGGACAAAGGTTTAAATCCCACCAGAGCAGCTGGTGGAATTCAAAATTCAATTAATTAATTAAAAAGCTCTATTAATTCATTAAAAAAATCTGGAATTGAATGCTAGTCTCAGTAATGATGCCATGAAACTATCATTGATTGTCATAAAAACCCATCTGGTTCACTAATGTCCTTTAGGGAAGGAAATCTGCATCCTTTCCTGGTCTGGCCTACATGTGACTCCAGATCCACAGCAATATGGTTGACTGTTAACTGCCCTCTGAAATGGCATAGCAAGCCACTCAGTTGTCAATTAGCGATGCGCAACAAATGCTGGCCTTTCCAGTGACGCCCACATCCAATGAAAGAATTTTTAAAAATCATCTTCCTTTGTGCTGGGTTTTTCCCCTGATTCTCTGACTTCAACTTTGCTAGGGCTCCTTGATGCCACACTCAGTCAAATGCTGCCTAGATACCAAGGGCAGTCACTCTCACCTCACCTCTGGAATTCAACTCATGTTTGGACCAAGACTGTAATGAGGTCAGGAGCTGAGTGGTCATCGCAGAACCCAAAATGAGCACCATTGAACAGGTTATTGCTGAATAAGTGTTGCTTGACAGCACTGTCTTCAACACCTTCCATCACTTTACTGATGATCGACAGTAGACTGATGGGGTGGTAATTGGCCGGATTGGATTTGTCCTGCTTTTTGTGCACAGGACATACTTGGGCAATTTTCCATATTGTCAATGTTGTCACTGTACTGGAACAGCTTGGCTAGTGGTGCAGCTAGTTCTGGAGCACAAGTTGATATTACTACATTCGGGATGTTGTCAGGGACCATAGCCTTTGCTATATCCATTGCCTTCAGCTGTTTTTTGACATCATGTTATCATATTAACATATGATAATCTGTATTTGATTTCCATGAAATAACAGTAAGTTATTTATTATTGAATAGTTTACATTGAATGCATTTATTTTCTCCCCATTTGTTCCATTAACTGCACATTTAGAGCTGAATTTTATTGGGGTGTCGCTTTGACCTTGGCGGCTCGGCCGCATTCACCGGCTGCCGCCGAGCCCCCGCGATATTAATCGCGGGGGCTCATTTCCATAGAGGCCGCGCGCTGCCCTCCCCATATTACGTGGGGAGAGGCGAGACTTTTGGCACAGCGAGTTTTTGACCATTGTGCAGCAGGTGTTGGGGACCTATTTTAAGTGCTCCAGCACCTGCTTCCTGAAAGCTGTCAAAGAAATACTTAACTGACTGCTGTGGAGCTGCTGTCAATTTGGCAGCAAAGCAGAAAATGCTGCAGAAATCCAGCAGGTCAGGCAGCATCTGTGGAGAGAGAAGCAGAGTTAACTTGACCAAGTTCACAGACCTGAAAGTTAACTCTGCTTCTCTCTCCACAGATGCTGCCTGACTTGCTGGGTTTCTCCAGCATTTTCTGCTTTGCTGTCACATACTTACCCAGCTGAGTCCCAGTGTCCTATGAAGTTGCGATCCTCTTCTTCTACTTGAGTGTAACATTCCTTCTTGTAGGCGTGCCGCACCTGGGTGAATAATTTTAATTTTGCACATTCCATGACATGAGTCTTAAATATACTGTAAAAGGCAAATACATAACAGAAATAAAACCATAATTGAATAATAATTACCTACCATGAGCATCTAATCATCTGACTGAAAAGGCGCAGACTAATGTGCATTTGAAAACTGTACTAATTTCTCTGCTAACTGTTATGTGAAAATACATGTAACCGCAATTTAACAGTCTGTGTTGAAAAAAAACAGGAAAATATGTTCATATTCTAGCTGCATTGCCAACTACAAATATTACACCAATAAATATGAACAGCTGCTGCAGGAGCAAAGTGTTAATGAACATATGTCGATGTGTCATTGTTGAAAAACTATGACAGCAGCACAGATTACCCCCCGAGTCCTGCATTGGTTTTCAAATATGTGCAAGACAAACCTTACAGACAGAAGTTAGAGCAGTTACACAGTGGAGTCACCTTTGCATTTAAAGCACCACACCAAAAGCCGACGATGGCGGAGGGGTGCTCTAGGGTGGCCCCACAGTGTAGTGAAGCCTTCCTGCTCACTCTCTGCCAGGCTGTGTGGGCAAAGCGGGAGGTCCTTTTCACCAGCGATGGTAAGAAGAGGCTCTCCCACCTGAACAGAGCAGCCTGGCTGGAAGTGGCAGAGAAGGTGAGTAGCCGTGGGGCCATCCGGCATCAAAGGGTCCAATGCCAGAAGAGAATGAACAATCACTCTCTCAGCCAGCTGGAGCCCTCTAGGCTTCATGTGCATAGAGTACGACTGCCAAAGTCATCCACAGCCAAAGGGCTATCATAGCAGCAGTCTTCCTACAGCCAGGCTACTAGCGCAGAAGTGGCACCGCGTAGGAGAATCTGTATGCATTTCCAACAAGCATCCTGACACAGGTGGGTCTGCATGGGTGACACAACACCCTAC
The DNA here is from genome assembly GCF_036365525.1 of Heterodontus francisci. NCBI lineage: Eukaryota > Metazoa > Chordata > Chondrichthyes > Heterodontiformes > Heterodontidae > Heterodontus > Heterodontus francisci. The sequence continues at coordinate 69,483,270 of NC_090374.1, forward strand.
AAAGGCCGGAAACAAATTCGTCTTCACTAACATTGCAGCGCTTTTACTGTGTGAATGAAGCGTGCCAGCATGTACTGATCATGGCTCCTCCCATTACATCATTGGCCTTCCAGAATTGCCAATGTATGGAATAACATCATTGCCATGCCAGTATCACTCATTTGCATCTCCACAGATGCAGTAATATGGACAATGGCTCAGTATTCTGCTGCCAGTAATGGTGGACGCAAAGATGTTGCTGATGCGGACTGCTGCACAACAGGTGAATGAGAGTGCTGTGTGGAGTGCAGAGCCCACGGTGGTTCCTATGGCGTGGAGAACCTTTGAGCAATGAGGCACTGCCGTGCATCCCTAGCTCGCTGCTCGCCCTGCATCTGGTGCCTGGATGTTCTCTGTCCTCCCATGTGCCTTCCCTGCTGCAAGACCTCAGCATCATCATCATCCGAGGATGAGTCCTGCTCATGTCTCTCCTCATCCTGCAAGGCCTCTCCCCTATTGACTGTGTAGTTGTGCAGAGCACAGCAAACAGCAATGATGCGAGCTACCCTTTCTGGCCAGTACTGCAGGGCACCACCCGATCTATCCAGGCAACGGAATTGCGTTTTAAGCAGGCTGATCGCCTGCTCATTGGTGGCTCTTGTAGCTCCGTGGCTGGCGTTGTATTGCTCTTCTGCAGCAGTGATAGGATATCTCACTGTTGTCAGGAGCCATGTCTGCAAGGGATGGCCCTTGTTTCCAAGAAACCACCCCTCCATCCGATCCATTTCAGCAGCGGCAACTGTGACTGGCGCAAGATGAAGACATCATGGCAGCTGCCTGGAAAGCGGACACAGATTTGCATGAATCATTTCCGTTGATCACTTACAAGCTGCACAGTGACGGAGTGGAAGCCCTTACAGTTTACGCATTCAGCTGGTCGCCCAGCGGGAGCCTTTATGGCCACATGGGAGCAATCTATGACCCCTTGCACTTGTGGGAATCCTGCGATGAAGCCGAAACCGGTGGGCCTCTTGGCTTGGCTTCCAGGGCCCATCGTGAAGCGGGTGTAGTCACCAGCCCTCTGGAACAGGGCATCGGTGACCTCCCTGATGCAGTGGTGCACTGCTGACTGTGTGACCTCACAAAGGTCTCCAGTGGGCCCCTGAAATGATGCAGAGGCGTAAAAATTCAGAGCTGCTGTCACTTTGAGTGGCACAGGTATAGGATGTCCCCCGAAGCCCCTGGGCTGCAGGTCATCATTCAGCAGGGCACAGGGATGTGTCAACGCTTCTATCGACATCTGCAGTCGCCTCTGACACTGGCGGTCTGACATCTGCAGGTATGTCATGCGGGACCTGTAGATGCGCAGCAATCTGTAGTGGCGAGCTCTCCTTGGGAGCTGCTGCTCACGACCAGGGGCCTCTACGTGTGCTGCATCTGCCTGTTGATTTTGCCTGTGGCGCATATGGATCCTCTCAAGAAGTGCATCAATGAATATAGGGTGAACCGTCCCCAACTTCAAGTTGCAATTCAACTCAGTTCCTTCAATGCTTTGAAGGTTCCTGACAGGGCAGAGATTGATGTTGAGTCGTACATCAGGTGCTTAGATGCAGCAGCTGTGTGGTATGGCATTATATTGCCCGTCTTAGTTCCCACTAAGAGTGGGACTGCATGACCACATAAAGATTGAACATGTTGCATCGATTGACCCACAAGATATATAAGCTTCACACACTTACCGTCTCTGGCATTCTCCCCACATACAGGCTGACTTGAGTGCCATTGCTCCTCAATGACAGAGGCAGTCAATCGCGCAGAACTGCCAACCATTATGGAGGGCAGAATCACAGTGGCTCCCTTCAGTAATGCAGAGTGAGACCCCTGACTATCCCCCCTCCCTCCTCCCTTCAGGAATGCAGAGTGAGACCCCTGAATAACAGAACTTACCTTCGCTGGTGACAGCTTCTGCCTCTGAGGACCCACCAGCTTTTCAAATCGTGAACGGCACGGCATGTGATGGCTGCCCGTTCAGCGAAAAATCCAGAAGTGTCAATGGAGGGGTGGCGGGCTGCATACCCGGCAAAGGTAAGTACCGTTTACCATACCCTAATAGTGGTGCCGCAGCTGTGCAGCGGCGAGGGGCTGCACCGAGGTCCCACCGCCGCTGCCGGTTAAATGCGGCAGGCCCTTCTCGACGTCGCAGGTCGAGGCGGGCCTCTCTCCGCCGCATTCTACCGGCCCCCACGCCGCGACGAAGGCCCGGTAAAATTCAGCCCTTATTTCATCACCCAACCAGAAAAGCAAGATAGTGGGAGTTGTGGTCTTCTTTCCCAGCCAGCCATTATCCCAATTCCACAAACACTCAATATGAGATGTGATTTAAACATTCTTTTTGTATTTTGTGGCCAGAGAGGATTTGAAAATTTGTGTCAGAGCCCCTGTAATCCCTCCCTTGCCTCACATAACAGCCTGGGGTACATCTCATCTGGGCCTGAGGATTTATCCACTTTTAAGCCCGCTAAAACAGCTAATATTTCCTCCCTTCCAATGCTAATTTGTTCAAGTATATCACAATTCCACTCCCTGATCTCTACACCTACATCATCTTTCTCCATAGTGAACACAGATGAAAAGTAATCATTTAAAACCTCATCTATGTCCTCTGGATCCACACACAGATTGCCACTTTGGTCCCTAATGGGCCCTACTCTTTCACTGGTTATCCTTTTGCCCTTAATATACTTATAAAATGCCTTAGGATTTTGCTTTATCTTGCCCGCCAGTGTTTTTTCATGTCCCCTCTTCCCTCTCCTAATTACTTTTTTTAGTACCTCCCTGCACTTTCTATACTCCTCTGGCGCCTCCGCTGTTTTCAGTGCTCCAGATCTGCCATAAGCCTCCATTTTTTTACTGATCCAATCCTCTATATCCCTTGAAATCCAGGGTTCCCTGGACTTGTTGGTCCTACCCTTCACCTTAACGGGTACATGTTGTCTCTGAACCCTCACTATTTCCTTTTTGAGTGACTCCCACTGGTCTGATGTAGACTTTCCTACAAGCAGCTGCTCCCAGTCCACTTTGGCCAGATTCTGTTTTATCATATTGATCAGCTTGGTTCAATCAGTAACATTTTCACATTTGAGTCTGAAGCTGGTGGATACAGTAATCTAGGCTGATACCACAATGCAGAAGAGCAGGGAGTTGAGTTCTCTCAGTCTTCTCTCAACCAACATCATCAAAAACTAATCATTTGTCTCATTGCTGTTGGCGAGATCTTGCTGTGCACAACATGGCTGCCATATTTGCCTATACAAAGACTGTGAATACTCTTCAAAATTCATTGCTTATGAAATACTTTTGGACACCCTTGATGACATAGTAACGTGTTGTATAAATACAAGTACCTTTTGAACTGACATCACCAAAAATATAAATGAAGTGATCATATCTTCACATCTCATTTACTATTTGTGGGAGTTTGCTCTAAAAATTGGTTACAGCATTTGCCTACATAATAAGGGATTCTGCTTAAAAAAATGATGTTATACAGTCATGATATTAGATTCCGTATAATTGGAAGACCTCTTTCTTTGCATTCACTACTCAATGATTTGAACTAAAGGGCCATGTCTGCTCAGTACATTCATTTGGTAATAGGCATTAAAAATGCTTTTATCTAAAATACAATGAGAGGCTGTAGAAAGATGTTAGAATTTGAACATTTTATTTAAGTTGTGTGCTAAACTAAGGATGAGTTCTGAAGGTTAGAAGACAAATTCCTTAAATATTAACAATGGACATTATTACCTAACTTTTGCCTTTATGCACAGCTTAATATTATGCACATAATTAAAATGTTGAAAGAGTATTGTAATCTCCTTTATGAAAGCTTTATTGTTTTTATGTAGAATAAATTAATCAGTCATGTTGGGTTCATTAAAGTTCATGTACATGAGATAGAGGCAAAAGGAAAGTCAGGCTAAAGAACCCAGTGTTCTTTTTTTTTTGCCTCTTAGCGTGACAGTGGCTTTTTTATCAGATTGTCTCGCTCTTTCAGGCTGGGTAGATCAGACAGTGTTTTTCTGTGGTGGTTTTGAATTCAAGCCATTGTTGGTCCTGTTCCGTCACTAAAAGTTCAGCAGCTGCACATGGAAACTTGTAGTCATTAACTTGTGAAGTATCACGTAACTTTATACAAAGTACACAGAGTATTTTGGCTTGATTACTATAACGGCACAATAAACCAGCCCGCTGTCAGTTACATGATTGATAAAAACTACACATCACATAGTTAACATAAAATGCTGTTTTGTCAGGTGACATGTTAATTCAGAAAATTATGGTGTTGTGGTAGAGTTAAACTTTTAACTTTATGCAGCAATGTAATTAAAACATTTTGAACAGTGTTGCAACAGTGGATGTATTTAATAGTTTTGAAGGTGACAAATTATTTAATTTTTTAACAGTTCAAGCTATCAATTAATAAAACCTGGTAAGCCATCAATTAGGGAAGCAGCTTACTGTCATTAGTTTCTCTTTTGGACCAAATTATCAATTATTACTTTCTCTTACTACCTTTCCCTCTCTTAGAAACATTTTGCAACATTTTAAACTCAAACATTGTTCATCCTTTTCCATTGTATAAAATGTATGCTTTTGGAGTAATATTTATAAATGAATATAAACATAAAACAAGAGTTTCACTAAACAAATACAGCATCATCAATTGAAAGCTTAATTTTACAAGTCATTTATTCTACATGTACCATGCCCAGCTTTGCGACAGGTAACTGTTAACTTTCCTAAACGATGGAAGTGCCCCAAGAAACATTTGTAAACATGATTCATTATGTTAAAAATAGAACAGTAGAAAAAAAATTAGGTTCAGGAAGCACACAATAAAAAAAATCTCCAAAACACATGTTCTTTATTTCTTCAGTTAAATGGAAAACATATTCTGCATTTGTATCCAATTATTATAGGTCTGATGATATTTTGAACTTTAAATTTACATTCTGCTGACAGTACTATTTACTGATAATTAATGGAAAACCTGCAGCATTTGATAAACATTTGCTCGGAAAACATACAGTCTGAGATTAGAATGCATTCCTGAAGAGGACAGAAGTGATTTTTAGCAGATTGGTTTTTAAATATTTTATCCACAGCCAGAGTTTTGTTAGTCGACCAGAAAAGTAAGAAGCTCTTATCCTAAGGTTGAAATATAAGAGGTTCTTCTAACGTTAATTAAATGACTGCATATAGTAAGTCTTTCACCTATATGAAATAATGTGCAAAATATAGGAACTACAGGACAAGAAAAGCCAATTGCAGTCCCACTGGTCAGTTCCAGGCCTAGAAATCCTTTGGCTCTGCATCTGTTTGACAGCGATCACACATATTCTGTGTCAACCAACATATTGGTAAAGGCTCTTGCACAGGAGTTTAGGGCCCTTGCCTGAAACAGGCATTGGGGCTTTTGCATGTGCTAGTAAGTGACCTAAGACCTGTCTCAAGCCCCTCAGCAAAATTCATTAGCGCCTGGCTGACCATATTATGCACTGTGCATGTTGCAGTCAGTATTCTCAGATGCTTGGCAGCCAAACCAGTGGTCCTTAAAGGGTGCAAGGACTGCTGAAGGATTTTTTTCCCCCCAAATATATACTTTATTCATAAAACTCTATAAAAAATACATTACAAAACAGTGGCACAGTGGCGCAGTGGTTAGCACCGCAGCCTCACAGCTCCAGGGACCCGGGTTCGATTCCGGGTACTGCCTGTGTGGAGTTTGCAAGTTCTCCCTGTGTCTGCGTGGGTTTTCTCCGGGTGCTCCGGTTTCCTCCCACAAGCCAAAAGACTTGCAGGTTGATAGGTAAATTGGCCATTATAAATTGTCACTGGTATAGGTAGGTGGTAGGGAAATATAGGGACAGGTGGGGATGTTTGGTAGGAATATGGGATTAGTGTAGGATTAGTATAAATGGGTGGTTGATGTTCGGCACAGACTCGGTGGGCCGAAGGGCCTGTTTCAGTGCTGTATCTCTAAGCTAATCTAATCTAAGCACCAGGTTGACATTCCAAAAAGTGCAAAGGAGATCAGTTTCCTTCAATACAGGAGTGAGTTGCCTCACAACCCTTCCATTCCATTTTAATGCCATGTACATTTTACAGCAAACCCATATTTGATGTATACAGCCTGAGGGGCTTTCCATGGATCCAGCCCCTCAGTTCAGCTTGGTGGGGGGACCTTACACAGTGGTCTTTCCCCCATTGAGCCTTTGCTGTGGCTGCCCCAAGCTTTAGTGCATCCCTCAACATGTAGTCCTGGACCTTGGAATGTGCCAGTCTGCAACACTCGGTCATGGACAACTCTTTGCGCTGGAAGACCAGCAAGTTTCGGGCAGACCAAAGAGTGTCTTTCACCACATTGATTGTCCTCCAGCAGCAGTTGATGTTTATCTCGATGTGTGTCCCTGGGAACAGCCCGTAGAGTACAGACTCCTGTGTTACAGACCTGCTTGGGATGAACCTCAACAAAAACCACTGCATCTCTTTCCACACCTGCTTTGCAGACACATTCCAGAAGGAGGTGGGCAACCATCTCTTCCCCACCACAGCCACCTCGAAGGCATTGTGCGGAGGGGGGGACTGGGGTGTGCGGGAAGGATCTGACAGGGAGGGCCTTTCTCACCACCAGCCAAGCTACATCTTGGTGCTTGTTTGAAAGTTCTGGTGATGAGGCATTCAGCCAAATGACTTAGGCGGTCTGCTCGGGGAACCATCCGACAGGATCCACCATCTCCTTTTCCCGTAGGGCCTTGAGGACATTCCTTGCAGACCACTGCTTGATGGAATGGTGGTCAAAGGCGTTTTTCCGCAGAAACTTTTCCATGAAGGATAGGGGGTACGGCGTGGTCCAACTGGATGGAGCATTCTGCGGCAATGTGGCCAGACCCATCCTTCGCAATACCGGGGACAGATAGAACCTCAGCACGCAGTGACACTTGGAGTTTGTGTACTGGGGTTCTATGCACAGCTTGATGCAGCTGCACATAAAGGTAGTCATCAGGATGAGGGCGACCGTGGCGCAGGAGTGGGATATAGGCCAGACCTGTGCCACATACAGCAACAATGTGAGCACCTCGCACCTGATGACCAGGTTCTTACCCACAATGGAGAGAAATCACTGCTCCCACGTGCTCAGCTTATGGTGTACCCTGGCTACTCGCTCCCTCCAGGTTTTGGTGCACGCCCCGGCCTTTCCGAACCATATCCCCAGCACCTTCATGTAGTCTAATCGGTGAAGGGGCAAAAGATCGGTCAGCCCAGTTCCCAAAGAACATGGCCTCGCTATTGCCATGGTTAACTTTGGCTCCCAAGGCCAGTTCGAACTGGTCGCAGATGCTCATCAGTTTGCGAACGGACAGCGGATCCGAGCAGAAGACGGCGACGTCGTCCATGTACAGGGAGGTTTTAACCTGAGTGCCTCCGCTGCCTGGGATTGTCACCCCTCTTATGCCTGCATCCTTCCTAATAGACTCAGCAAAGGGTTCAATACAGTAAACAAACAAGACAGGGAAGAGAGGACAGCCCTGTCTGACTCCAGATTGGATCGGGAAACTTTCTGATTCCCACCCATTGATTGAGATTGTGCGACGGTGGATCTACTGATTTCCTCCCTCACCACCTTCCCTTACCCCACCTTCCCCTTAAGCTTTTGTGCTTTCACATAGCCAGGAACTGCCCGCTGCTCAGCCCCTCCAGAAGCAAATCGAAGGGCAAGAGGAGGAAGATAGCCTGGAAGAAGAAGCACCATCACTCAACTGAACGCTCGCACCCATCAGATCAGATATCGGCACTTCCCAACTTAGGACTGGTGCTCCCAGAAGACCCTCTCGGGGTAGGGCCTTCTAAGGAGTGCCCTTCCTCTCGTCTCTCTTTGTAGAGGTTCCCCTCTCTGTCGCCTCCTCCTGCGCCTGTCCTACTCATGCTACTGAGTAAGTGGCACTGAAACTGCTGCCCCCATACTTATCAAAGGCTATATAATTTTCTCAGGCTTTCTATGCTCAGCAGAAACCTTCGGAGTCCTCTAACAACTCACCACACTGCTTCCACCAACTTTGCCTAAGCCCAAGCAAGTCAAAACCACCTCAGCTGCAGCCTGTTGAGTGGCCCTTTAAATAGCCCCAGAAGAGGGCCCATCCTGCTTGCTAACAGTTGTTGTTTTAAGGAGTGAATAAAGAAGGCATTCCCTGTACATTTATTGGCCAGTTTTACCATTTGTGTGTTGCATCAGCCCATAGACATCTGTGATGTCATGATCTCACCCTTTCAAGCTCTTAGGGCACAAGCAGGGGTGCGCCTGCATGTGCCACTTCAGTCGTCTGATGCCACGCAGCCCATGCAACAAGTGGCCAGTGACACCTCCTGCATCACTAACAGTGTGGTATGTCTGCAAAGTGCTATTAGATTAAGTTTTTCCGCCCTAAATATATTAACGCCTTATCTCCTGTCATGTTACGAACAACAAGGAAGTAGGATTGGTGCGGTGATAATGGAAAGTGAAAGGATTAATAAATTAATTAATTTGTGATTGTCCTGGTAGCACTGAAGTCTGATTTAATCAATTCAGTGTCTATTTATTTAATTGATTAATTTGTAACTGAACGGATCACCCTGAAGACCAATTACATTTGTTCAGGCACATTTAATTAATTAATTAATTAGGGGCTGGCTTGATGCAGCTGAAGCTCCATTGCATATATTCAAGGCACATTTATTTAATTCTGTAATGAGAAGTGTAAACATCTGCCTTCTGGAAGGAGGCCATTATAGTGTACTCAGCACAAAAAACACTGGTCACAACATCCAATACACCCATTCCAGTAATATTGCAATGCAGTTGATGAATGCAGAAATTCGACTGTGGCATCATTAATTCTGCTAATATGGGGAACTATTTATACATTGATAATAAATTAATTTATTGTGGTGAATTTAGTTTTTCTTTTATTTAAGGAATTGGCGGATGTCTGAAGAAGACTCCCAAACATGGATCCTTTGAGAGCCTGTCCTGTATTGTTACAACCATGTTAGTCTTTATTACAATATAAAGTCAACTGACAGAATGATCACAAGTATCCAGTGATAGTAATCAGTTCTGGGCGGATGCAAATACTAAATCTAAATTAGCATCTACCCTCTTGTGCTGTGTCATGTTCTGTTTACTTACTCATCTCTCACCAGCTCTCACCTTGATAAAGGTCGAGGATCCAAAATCCAAAAGTGCAGATGGAGCGAGTGCTCTGACTTCCACTCCTGATCCTGCCAGAATATTGAGGGTCAGGGCACGGTCAGATAATTGAAATAGACAACAGGCATCTGCGCCAGTATGTGCATATCATACTTCTGTCTGCCAGGGCAGTGGGAATTATAGTCCCATACAGGCTGCTTCATGAAGGGGGAGCAGGGGGATGGATTTTGAAAGCCTGCTGGGGGCGGGAGCAGGAGTGCGCGCGATTTGAAGATCACGTTCTCAGAGGTCAGCACTGGGTGTTGCTGCTTCCGTAACACAAAGATTTTTAAAGGGACACAGGAGGAGGGAACAGCAAGCCTGCACACCTCCAATTAATTGTTGAGCTCATTGCGGAGCTCATTAACAGGTTTTTCAGGAGCAGTTTGTGATTTTTAATGGAAGGGCACAAGGGAAACACCATGTCTGGACCATGGCAGGGTTTAGAAGACGTGACCACTACAAGTGGCCATGAGGGCTATGGGAAGGGCTGATTTACATAATGCAGAGGTCCAAAATAAAGCTCAGCAGTTCCAAAAGTGCCAGAGTAACCATTGCTGAAGCTGTAAGACTTACTTTTCTCAGTGGTGAGTGGCAGAAATCTGGAGAGGTCCGTGAGTCTGCTGGCATCACCTGGGCAGCTGGGGTTGGCAGGGGAAGACCTGGTGAATGCAAAAAGCCCAGCTGAGGGAGTTCAGATGGGAACAGGTAACTCTGACATTGGACAGAGCAGCTAGGATGAGCTTCAGCAGATGCAACCTCCTGAACAGCAGGAGGCCAGAGGAGCACAGTGGGGGGTTTGCAAGATAAAGAAGTCACTACCCAGGACAATGGGTTTGCCACCCAAGAGTCAGCTACCTGCAAATGACAGAGTGCCAGTGCCATAGGAGGCTGCACCTATCCAGACAGATGGTCATGGACATTTGTGCTGTGATCCACAATGACCTAAGGCCTCAAGGCCCCCATGGTAGTCCCTCAACTGCAAACTTAGGTCGCATCTCACTGTTGGCATCTCATCAAAACATCAGACAGGTCATGGATGGCATATTCAGGAGGGTAAGGGACTACATCCATTTTGACACTGATGGGCCTGCGCAGGCACAGAAGGCATTGGCTTTTGCACCCATCACTGGATTCCCCCAGGTGCAGGGCATCACTGATGGTGCCATGTGGCCATCAAGGCACCCAATGACCAGCCAGTGAGATCCATCAACAGGAACAGGCTTCCACTCCTTCAACATTCAACTGGTCTGCACCCACAACAAGAACTTCCTCCATGTGTGCGCTCAGTTTCCTGCAGCTGCTATGACTCTTTCATCCTTCACCAGTCCAGACTGCCTCAGATCATGACTCCATATCCCAAAGTGCATGAAGGGATCCAAAGGGACAAGGGACAATTCCTTCAAAGAGATGGCTACTGACCCCTCTACGGGAGCTGCAGACAGAGGCAATACAACCAATACTGCCTGCTCAGCAGACCAACCATTGAGCAGGTCATTGGGCTTCTGAAGAAGTGATTCCAGTGCCTGGACTGGTCGGCGGTGCTATCCAATACCCTCCTACAAGGATTTCAATTATTGTGGTGATCTGCTGCGTTCTTCATAACATGATACTCCAGAGAGTTGTGGACCATGAGGACAGTGAGGCCCTGGAAGGAGCCAGTTCATTAGGGGAGCAGCAGGAGATTAGAGAGAAGGAGGAAGAGGGGGTGGAGGGGGATAACACTGAACAGAGGTGCCCCTGCTGCATGACGAGGTGGTCTCCTCCTGCCACCCACCAGGAAGAGAACCACCCTCCTCTCCCTCACGGCCTCCAGCATTAGATCCAGCTCAGCATCGTTGAAGCGAGGATCCGTCCTACCCCTTGTGCCAGGCCTCCAGCTCCCCTGTGACATCCCATTTCCCTCTGGTGCAGTGGAATGTTTTGGCACAAAATGCAGATCGCTTCCTCCGGACAACCAGCAGCTTCAGTGATGGCTGCAGTGGGGTGTCGACATGAGTTCCATGCATCATCTGACCCACCTCCAATCCCAGCCCCACTGGCTCTAAGTGGACAGGAAACCCATCTCCAATTAAGGGCTTATCCATTTGAAAGTCTAGACTTGAATCAGTTTCCCAATGGAGGTGGGTTTCTGATCCAGACTGGCTCCTGTTTCCCATAACAAAAATCCAGCCCAGGGTCTTTTAGGTCATGACCCTGATGTTACGACCCGGTGACGAAGGTGTCCAAGGGTCCCTCTCAGCCTTCACCTGGTCTTACCGTAACAGGGTTTAATTTTAAACACACCGTGTTTTTTAGCTCCCCTTTGGTGAATCCTTATTCACCGCTTTCCAATTATAAGGCGAAGAAACCAGCACAAACAGGCTTTCTCAGGTTTAAAGTAGAAAAGTTGAAATTTATTAAACTTAAATGTAAACTCTAATTTGGTTAACGCTTACAGATACACGACATGCCCACGCTGCCATGCATATGCAATACACACATGATATTAGAGATAGAAAAGAGCAGAAGGAAAATAAAGTGGAAAAGTTTGAGGCAATATCTGAAGAGTTGTTGTTACGGTTCTTCGAGCTCACTGTAGAGTCCTTGATTGGAGGTAGATCTTGTTTTTCATGGGGGCCCAGTATTCTTCTTAAACCTTGTTCTCTTGGCATTCATGTGTCTTCAGTGGATTCAGAGGCTTGTGATAAAGAGATGGGAGCAGGCAGACAGGAGAGGCTATGGCGAGCCAGCCAGGAGAGACCTTCTCAGTCCAGGAGCATTCTGCTTTATGCCCAAACTGTTCATACAAATTCAAAAAACTCAGGTTTCCCAGCAAGTTAGTCATGTGACTAGCTGGTTTGACCATGTCCATTTGTGTATTCGGCCATCTTAGCAGTCAATCTGGAATGAGAGCTCCCCCACCTTCAGTGTCTGGTGATGAAAAGTCCATTGTGGGTTGAATGTGTCAGGGACTAGTCCTTTATCCTTTCCAAATGCTGTCTGTTAATAGGCAAATCTCTTTCCAGCCAAGATCTGGCAATTTTTTTTAAAGCAAGTCCTTTCTTCACTTCAACAACAGGCTGAAATGTAATGTCCATGTGGCAAAATTAATATGCTTCATGCTTGGCAGATGGGGGCCTGTATGATACTGGCCTGAACTCCTGGTGGACCCCTCTTATGCCAGTTCAGCAAACAGGATGTCAAATTCATCCTGGGGTGGTTGGAGGTACTACTTATTTCAAACCCTTTTGGAAATTGTGTACCTCGGCTGACAACCGGTTGAATTTCCTGCACTCCCTGAATACTGTGATTGCACCTCTGGTCCCAAGGGAAATAACATCCAGTGTGTAGCTGAACTGTACAGACCTGAAGGATTACAGATTAATTTCTCAGTTAGGGCTGGGTTCACTAATCTCTACTGTGTCAGCCGTGGCTCAGTGGGTAGCACTCTTGTCTCGGAGTCGGTTCAAGAAAGAAAGATTGTACCTATATAGCACCCTTCATGACCTCAGGACATCCCAAACCACTTTACAGCCAATAAAGTACTTATGAAGTGTAGTCCCTGTTGTAGGAAATATGGCAGCCAATTTGTTCACAGCAAGCTCCTACACGCAGCAATGTGATAATAATCAGATAATCTGTTTTCATAATGTTGACTGAGGGATAAATATTGGTCAGGACACCAGGGATAGCGCCCCCCCCCCCCCCCCCCACTCTTATTCAACATAGTGTCATGGGATCTTTTACATCCATCTGTCTGGGCAGACGGGGTCTTAGTTTAAAATCTCATCCCAAAGATGGCATCTCTAACACTGCAGCACTCCCTCTATACTGCACTGGAATGTCAGCCTAGACTTTTGTGCTCAAGTCACAGAGTGGACTTGAACCCACAACTGTCTGACTCAGAGGCATAAGTGCCATCAACTGAATAACTGCTGATACCCAAGTCCCACTCCAGGGACTTGAGCACAAAAACCTAGACTGACACTGTAGTGCCATCTTTCCGATGAAACGCCTTTCGTAAGACATTAAACCAAGGCCCTGCCTAACTTCTTTGGTGGACATAAAATATCACTGTATCCTGACCTGTGTCACTGAGCTGGTGGCTCTGAATGTCAAAACAAGTGACAGTGTCTCTTCAGCTTCACTGTACCTTCCTCTACCTCCTCTCAATGGGAAGGTTGCAGTTCTTGAATATCTGAAATGAAAAAGGGACAAGGATTGGACTGTGCTGAACGGAGAAAAGAAACTAAGAAGTGTATGCGTAAACCATCTGCAACTTGGAAGTCATAGAAACATAGACAATAGGAGCAGGAGTAGGCCATTCGGCCCTTTGAGCCTGCTCCGCCATTCATTATGATCATAGCTGATCATCCAACTCAGTAGCCTGTTCCCGCTTTCGCCCCATACCCTTTGATCCCTTTATACCCAAGAGCTATATCTAACTTACTTTTGAAAACATACAATGTTTTGGCCTCAACTGCTTTCTGTGGTAGTGAATTCCACAGGCTCACCACTCTCTGGGTGAAGAAATTTCTCCTCATCTCAGTCCTGAAAGGTTTACTCCGTATCCTTAGACTATGACGCCTAGTTCTGGACACCCCCACCAACGGGAACATCCTTCCTGGATCTACCCTGTCGAGTCCTGTTAGAATTTTATAGGTTTCTATGAAATCGTCCCTCACTCTTCTGAACTCCAGCGAAAATAATCCGAACCGACTCAATCGCTTCTCATATGTCAGTCCCACCATCCTAGGAATCAGTCTGGTAAACCTTCGCTGCACTCCCTCTATAGCAAGAACATCCTTCTTCAGATAAGGAGACCAAAACTGCACACAATATTCCAGGTGTGGCCTCACCAAGGCCCTGTATAATTGCAGCAAGACATCCCTGCTCCTGTACTCGAATCCTCTCGCTATGAAGGTAAACATACCATTTGCCTTTTTTACCGCCTGTTGCACCTGCATGCTTACCTTCAGCGACTGGTGTACGAGAACACCCAGGTCTCGTTGCATATTCCCCTCTCTCAGTTTGTAGCTGTTCAGATAATAATCTGCCTTTCTGTTTTTGCTACCAAAGTGGATAACCTCACATTTATCCACATTATACTGCATCTGCCATGCATTAGCCCACTCACTCAACTTGTCCAAATCACCCTGAAGCCTCTCTGCATCCTCCTCACAACTCACCCTCCCACCCAGTTTTGTGTCATTTGCAAATTTGGAGATATTACATTTTGTTCCCTCATCTAAATCATTAATGTATATTGTGAATAGCTGGGGTCCCAGCACTGATCCCTGCGGTACCCCACTAGTCACTGCCTGCCATTCGGAAAAAGACCCTCACAGCACCAGCGCCCCGGGTTCGGTTCTGGGTACTGCCTGTGTGGAGTTTGCAAGTTCTCCCTGTGACCGCGTGGATTTCCTTCGGGTGCTCCGGTTTCCTCCCACATGACAAAGACTTGCAGGTTGATAGGTAAATTGTCCATTGTAAATTGTCCCTAGTGTAGGTAGATGGTAGGAGAATTGAGGGAAGGTGGGGATGGGAGAGGGAAATGGGATTAATGTAGGATTAGTGGGTGGGTTAATGGGTGGATAATGGGTGGTTGATGGTCGGCGCGGACTCAGTGGGCCGAAGGGCCTGTTTCGGTGTTGTATCTCTCTATGACTCTGTGACTTATCCCTACTCTTTGTTTCCTGTCCGCCAACCAATTTTCTATCCATCGCAATACACTATCTCGAATCCCATGCGCTTTAATTTTACATGCTAATCTCTTATGTGGGACTTTGTCGAAAGCCTTCTGAAAGTTCAAATAAACTACATCCACTGGCTCCCCCTCATCAACTCTACTAGTTACATCCTCGAAGAATTCTAGTAGATTTGTCAAGCACGATTTCCCTTTCGTAATTCCATGTTGACTCTGCCCGATTCTACCAGTGTTCTCTAAGTGCTCTGCTATAAAATCTTTGATAATGGACTCTGGAACTTTCCCCACTACTGACATCAGGCTGACTGGTCTATAATTCCCTCCTTTCTCTCTACCTCCCTTTTTAAATAGTGGGGTTAGATTAGCTACACCCATCTGTCTACCTACTCCACCAACTTGTCTATGTCTTTTTGGACTTCTACACTGTCCTCCTCACAGTTCACAATGCTTCCAAGTTTCGTAACATCTGCCATCTTTGAAATTGTGCCCTGTTCACCAAGGTCTAAGTCATTAATATATATCAGGAAAAGCAACGATCCCAACACTGAACCCTGGGGACATCCACTGCAAGCCTTCCACCAGCCCAAAAAACATCCATTAACCACCACTCTGTTTCTTGTCACTCAGCCAATTCTGTATCCATGTTGCTACCGTCCCTTTTATTCTCTGAGCAATAAGTTTGCTCTCAAGTCTGTTGTGTGGCACTGTATCAAACGCCTTTTGAAAGTCCATGTACACCTCATCAACAGCATTGCCCTCATCAACCCTCTCTGTTACCTCCTCAAAAAACTCTAGCAAGTTAGTTAAACATGATTTTCCCTTAAATGCTGGCTTAATTTACCCGCATTTGTCTATGTGACAACTGATTTTGTCCTGAATTATTTTTTCTAGAAGTTTTCCCACCGCTGAAGTTAAACTGACTGGCCTGTAGTTGTTGGACTTACGTTTACAGCCTTCTTTGAACAAGAGCGTAACGTTTGCAATTCTCCAGTCCTCTTGTACCATGCCCGAGTCTAAGGAAGACTGAAAAATTATGCACAAAGTTAGTGAAGAAACTCGCAGGGATGTGGTGCTCAGTAAAGTAGTAAATTATGTCATGAATGGTTGGCCTAACCAGTGTGATGATGAGAAACTACAGGAGTATTGCACGTGTAGAAATGAACTGGGTGTAGATCAAGGCTGTCTCCTTTGGGGTTTAACGTTGTTATTCTGCCAAGATTTAGAGAGAGTTTGTTGGAAGAACTACTTCAAGAGCACACAGGGATAGTCTGTATGAAAGCAGTAGAAGAAGTTCTTTCTGGTATCCAAAGGTAGACAGAGATATTGAAGAATTGGTGAAAGGTTGTGAAGTGTGTCTCTGAATGAGAAATATCCACCCAAAGTTCTTTTCATTCCATGGTCAAACATAGGGAAACCATGGGAATGAGTACATGTTGATTTATTTGAAGTGGAAGGGAAAGAGTACTTTGTTTTGGAAGATTGCTGTAGCAAGTGGATAAATGTTGAGTTTATGCTCAATTATGCTCAAGTGCCAAAACTATTGAGGTTTTGAGCAATTGGTCTATAATTTATGGGTTTCCAGAAGTGTTGATGGCAGACAACAGCCCACTTTTTACATCAGAAGAATTTGGAATATTTCTGAGCAAGAATTGAGTCAAACATACTCTGGTACTACCAAATAACCCAACATTAAATGGTGCTGCAGAAAGGAGTGTGCAGATTGTGAACAGATCTTTGCAAAAGTATTCGCTAGGTAACAAGCTAGGCAGTGATTCCCATGTCTCCCTTCAACACAGGCCGCACAATTTTCTGTTTTCTTACAGAATAATCTCATAGTCTACAACAGGTTGCCCATCTAATGAGTTAGTGCTTAAACACGCTCCTAGGACAAGGTTTAGTTTGCTTAAGCCTGACATCAATAGCAAAGTAAGAGTAAAGCAAGACAAAGTCAAAATGAGTCATGATATACCTGAAACTTAGAGAGTTCAGTGCTAGTCAGAAGTTCATGGTGAAAAACTACCGAGGTGGTAAGGAGAAGTATGTGTTTGGAGTTGTTGTAAAGAGACTAGGCACATTCACGTATCTAGTAAAGATTAAAGAAAGATTCCGTCAGTGTCATGTAGATCATTTGCTTGAATGAGGAAATCTGACAAAAGGAGAACATGATAACCCTCCTATGGTCCTAATTCCTCCTATTGTTCAAAGTGGAAGTCAGGAAGAAAGGAAAATTCACAAAGAAATTGAAAGTTTGCTAATATCACAGAATCCACCAGTCGAGCAAAGTGTGCTAGGGGCTTTGATTAAGATTAATCAGTCAATGTCACAGTCCCAATCATTAAGTGGAGTTTGTAGTCAAAATCAAAGTTCAGGTTTGACACAGTCAGTGATGTTGAGAGAGCAGAGTCAAAGCTCATGGAAATGGGAGAAGATACCCAGACAGAAAGAGAAAGAAACCAGATAGGTTAATTGAGAGTATGTAGGAAGGAATGTAGTATATGGTAGGTGATGATGGTCTCCACATTGAAGAAAGGATATACTTGCACTGGATGCGGTGCAGCGAAGATTTACTAAGTTGGTCCCTGGGATGAGGGGGTTGTCCCATGATGAGAGGCTGAGTAAATTGGGCCTATATGCTCTGGAGTTTCAAAGAATGAGAGGCGATCTAATTGAGACATTCAAGATTCTGAAAGGGCTTGATAGGGTAGAAGCTGAGAGATTGTTTTGACCGGTCGAGAAATCTAGAACACGGGGGCACAGTCTCAGGATAAGGGGCCAATCGTTCAGGACTGAGATGAGGAGAAATTATTACATTCAAAGGGCTGTGAATCTTTGGAATTCTCTACCCCAGAGGGTTGTGGATGCTCCATTTTTGAATACATTTAAGGCTGGGATAGATTTTTGGTCTCGCAGGAAATCAAGGGATGTGGGGAGTGGGCAGGAAAGTGGAATTGAAGCCCAAGATCAGCTACGATTGTATTGAATGGTGGAGCAGGCTTGATGAGCCATATGGTCTACTTCTCCTATTTCTTGTATTCTCGTGTTCTGCTCATATTGTAATACCACCCTCTCTGCTGAGAGGAGTGTTGAATAAAGGAAGAAGACAACATGGCTGATTAAGAAGAGTGTTTGTGTAAGTTATTTCCAGTTCAAACACCACATAGCTCCTTTACAGTGCAGCAGGCTTCAGAGTCCTCCAACAGCAATTTCTCCCTCCACCACGTGACAAGTTTCTTGGTGCAGGTGGAAATTCCACCAGAAGATTGGTAAAAGATTTTAATTGGGCTAACCCCAAGAAATTTGCTGGGATAAGCAGCACAACATTAATGTGGGCAGAATCCCTGTCTTGTCACACTTATCGTGTTAACAGCCACCGATAACGACAAGCTTGTTTTTTTTTCTCTAACAAAGCCCTCTAAGGTACCAAAGCTCGTTTCAACCAATTTATTGTAGTTTTGGTCATATGCTATAGTTTTGCTAAAATTATAAACGAGTGAAAGCAGCAATCTATGTCTGCTACATGGCATGCAAGAGGCAACCAAAAGGCATTGGGATATTCTCTCCAATTTTCCATAGAACTCTACTTTTTTTCTCTTTTTTTTAACCTCACATTCACTTTTTATATCCTATCTGTGCGATTTGCAAATCTTTTTGTGGAGAAGAGAAAGCAGACACAGAAGCATGCCCACCCCAGAATCTGTTGCAGGAGAGACGACCCTCTATTATTTCCCCTATAATTCCTATACAGAGCTGTCCGTATTGTTATGAATAATGGGATAGCAACACTTCCTGAATTATATTGTGCTTCTCACTTTTTAATAAAAGAAACCAAGAGAAGTGCTACTGTTCACTGATACAGTGCATACCTGGGAAGATTGCAATCCTGAGGCAGAAAGATGGAGATTAACAAACTGCTGCCAAATGCAGATTTAGTAAGTCTGAGTAAAGACAGATCGTTACTTCCTTTCATGTTTGAAATGAGTGCTCTGAGTTACTTTTTGAATTTGTTTATAAGCTACAATTCCCAAAGTTGCTAAGTAATTGATTTCACAATTTAGCCAACCTGTTTGGGATTCTTTATTGGTAAGCAGGAATGATTTAAATAGTGCACACTTGCAACATTAGCATTATTACGCCTTAAATTCAACAGAATAATTACCATAGGAAATGCAAAAACTCCAAAAGAGTCTCAAGAGGCTTAGAAATTGTACCAATGCAAATTTCCACAGACAGTATGTCGTGAGTGTGAAATGCTGCCTCTCTATTGTGCTTTCTTTTTTGAAAATCAATTGCTTCATTCTAGCCTAGTCTTTTTTCATTTCAAAAGGTTTAAATAGTTGCATGTTAAAGTTAAAACACAGCTGGCGCAAGAATGCCTTTTCGTATTGTGACTACCATTTCTCATGTCAGAATATGAATTATGCTCAGTCTTTTGTGGCAGGGTTTTTTACTTGGTAACAGGCTCTTGTACAAATTAACCAATCCAAGCCTTCAGCATTGGATTACAATTCACTTAGCAACAGCTCAGCAAACCAATAGGAAGCATCTCTTCAGCTATTTTGCATGAAGGTCAGCAGAAATTTACAAGCTTCCTATTCACCATCTGTGAGAAACAGATGTAGCATTTGTGATAAGAGTTGCAAGGGGTTTATTTAGCAAATCCACAGCTTCAGAGGCAAAATTCATATCATATTATTAAAATCAATATTTTAAATAAAAGAATAACAGAGCTGGGCTATGCTAATACATGAAGCAATTATTGGATTTGAAATTTAATATACATTCCTTGTTTGTATTATATTATCTGTACTGTAAATACAGTAGAATCCAATTCCGTGTAGCAGATTGGGTAAGAGAGAAAATTACTGGTAAGCAGGCAGCTTTGCCTACTAAAGCAATGTATCAGGAATGTAGAAAATCCTGCTAGGGCTGCTGAAATCCTTGCCCAAATTCCTTAAATGTTCTCCTGGCAGGGAAAGCTTTGGGCCAGGAGTACAAAGTTATAAAATCTGTCCTGTAGTATAAAATGGCTGTATTGTTAATAAAGTCAGAACTGTGTTTGCTGAAACAAATTAGATCTTAGCAACAACAACAAAGCTTCACAGGAAGAGCTCATTTCAGTTCAGAGAATAATTTGTTTCTATGCAGTGTTGTTTACTTGACAGGATTTTACAAAGCAATACTAGCACTTATGTGCATTTACTATTGCTCAATTTCTTGTCTAATTATAACTAATGGAAATTTATTAATTATGAGTTATTTTCTGCTGCTACTTTTAAATTCCTGTGTTCAAAGTGTTAAACTGACAGCCGTAGTGCAACATGTTACAAACAGGGTGACTGCAGCAGCTCCACCCCTGTACATAGTGGAATCAATGGCATAGGGAGAGAAAAATAAGCCACGCTTTTCACTGTTCATTGTTATCAGGGGTTCCCTGCTAGGATTGCATGCATATATGTCTGATAACGGCTGTTTAACTTATCTGTCCTCTTAAAATTGTGGCTGTTGTATTTACAGCAGCCAAAGAGGACGGCTTAGGTTTTTCCTACATTCCCTCTCCTGCACTATTACTTCTGGTGTCCCCCAAAGATCTATCCTTGGACCTTTCCTATTTCTCATCGACAAGCTACTCCTCAGCGACATTATCCAAAAACACAATGTTAGTTTTCACATATACGCTGACAACGCCCAGCTCTACCTCACCACTACCTCGCTCGACTCCTCCGCTGCTGCTAAATTATCAGATTGCTTGTCCAATAGCCAGTACTGGATGAGCAGAAATTTCCTCTAACTAAACATTGGGAAGACTGAAGCCAATGTCTTCAGTCCCCATTACAAACTCTGTTTCCTCTGATCCCTGGCTCCCAACTCCATCCCTCCCCCTAGCAATGGGCTGAGGGTGAACCAGACCATTGGTATCATATTTGATCCCGAGATGAGCTTCTGACCACATATCCGTGCCATTGCTAAGACAGGCTATTTCCACCGTTGTCACATTGCTAGATTCCATCCCTGCCTCCGCTCACCTGCTGCTGAAACCCTTATCCATGCCTTTGTTGTTGTGTGTTGTTGTTGTTGCTAGGGCATTCTGGAGAACGTCTTAGACTCTGGATAAAGTCAACTAACAACTCTTTACTATTTGTATTTATTATCTACACTCTCCACAAACCACCTCAGCTAGCATCCTCTGTGCTGCTAGCTCTTCTTCTCTTCAAGCTCATTCCATGTGACTGTTACATCATTACTCTTAAGTGGGAGGGGTTGTTCTCACTGTCTTCAGTATTAACCCTTTACCTCTTTGGACAACATCATCCCCCCAAGTCTTTATCCAATATTTTCTCAAACATATATTTATTCATGACTTATCTACTACCGTGTCTCGCCTTGCCCCCAAATCTCTGACTTCACAGCTTTAGTCTGATAGGAGGTTTTTACAACTCTCCTTGATCTGGTTGTAGTCTGGGACGATAAATGGTCTCCTTTGTAAGTCTGGTGTTACGACCAGATGAGAAAGGTGTCTAGGGGGTCCCTCTCAGCCTTCACCTGATCTTACCATAACAGGGTTTAATTTTAAACACACCGTGTTTTTAGCTCCCCTTTGTTGAAACCTTGTTCACTACTTTCAAATTATAAGGCAAAGGAACCAGAACAAACAGGTTTTCTTAGGTTTAAAGAAGAAAAGTTGAAATTTATTAAACTTGAACTTAAACTCTAATTCAGTTGACGCCTATGGATACACAACATGCCCACGCTAGCATGCATATGCGATACACAGATGCAAATAGAGACAGAAAGAGCAGAAGAAAAATAAAGTGGAAATGTTTGAGGCAATATCTGAAGAGTTTTTGTTACGGTCCTTTGAGCTCACTGTAGACTCCTTGATTGTAGGTAGATCTTGCTTTTCACTCGGGCCCAGTATTCTTCTTAAACATTGTTCGCTGTAGGAGACTTTTCTCTCTAGGGTTTCATGCGTTTTTAGTAGATTTAGAGGCTTGTGAGAAAGAGATGGGAGCAGACAGGAGAGAGACCTTCTCAGTCCAGGAGCAAACAGTCTTTCTCAGTTCAAACTCTCTGCGGCTAGTTCAAAAGACCCTGGAACAGCCAGTTAGTCATCTGACCAACTGGTCTAATCAGTACTGGATTGTAACACCTTAGCAGTCTCTTGAATGCTCCTCTTGCACACAATACCTGGTGATAAAGGTCCATTGTGGGTTGAATGTTTCAGGGAATGGTCCTTTGTCCTTCCAAGCACTGTCTTTTAATATGCAAATGTTTTTTCCAGCCATGGCTGATCTGTTTAACAAGTCATTTCCTCACTCCAGCAACAGTTAAAAGTCAATGTTCATGACAAAATTAATATGCCTCATTCTTAGCAGGTGGGGGCCTAGCATGACACTGGATTGCTGACTTGATTGAACTTTACTGTGGAATGTAGCTTTCTGTTCAGTTTGGGTTTGTTCGTTTTCCTCTGGGCCTTCCAAAAGAATTATTGGCTGTTGCTTTTGGGAACTAGGAATGATATTCCTCCGATTTCTTCATATGTTCCCTTCAATCATGCGTATTGCACACGATCGCTGATAGTCTTTGTGTTTATGGATTACTGTATCTTCACTTTCCGGGTCACGTATAAATACTCTTCGACCTTTGTTTAATTTGGGTAAGCTTCTTGCTCGAAATTTTCCATTATAATTCTGGGTTTGTTTCCTTCTGCAAGAGTTTTCCCTATCTCGTACTTTCTTATAGTCTTCAATCCAAGAATCACTGGAAGCTGTGTTCCTAACTTCTTGCCCATCAGTAATTCTGCTGGCGATAATCCACATTTTAACGGCGTTGAACGATAAATTAGGAATGAGTTTGGAAGATCTTCATTTTTCTTTCGTATAAACTTTATGGTTCTCACACCTCTTCCCGCCTTACCATTGGACTGTGGATACCTCGGTGAGCTTGTGAAGATGCTGAAAACCCATCATCACTGCAAACCGAGTAAAATGTTCATTCGTGATCTGTGGCCTATTATCTGATAATATTTCATCCAGAATCCCATGTGTCACAAAGATATAGAACCATAGAAAAATTACGGCACAGAAGGCGGCCATTCACCCATCATGTCTGAGTCAGCTAAAAAAAATAGCCGCCCAATCTGATTCCACCTTCCAGCACCTGGTCCGTAGCCTTGCAGGTTACAGCAATTCAGGTGCATGTCCAGGTACCTTTTAAATGAGTTGAGGGTTTCTGCCTCCACCTGGCAGTGAATTCCAGATACCCTCTGGGTGAAAAAGTTTTTCCTCATGACCCCTCTAATCCTTCTACCAATCACCTTAAATCTGTGCCCTCTAGTAATTGATCTCACTGCTCGGGGAAACAGGTCCTGCCTGTTTACTCGGTCTAGGCCCCTCATAATCTTGTATACCACAATTAAGTCACCCCTCAGCTTCCTCTGTTCAAAGGTAAACAACCCTAGCTTTTTCTTTCATAGCTGCAACTTTCAAGCCCAGGCAACATTCCTGTAAATCTCCTCTGTACTCTCTCCAGAGCAATACGTCCTTCCTGTAATATGGTGACCAGAACTGTACGCAATACTCCAGCTGTGACCTAATCAACATTTTATACAGTTCCTGCATCACATCCCTGCTTTTGTATTCGATACCTCGGCCAGTAAAGGAAAGCTTTCCATATGCCTTCTTCACCACTCCATCTACCTGTCCTCCCACTTTAAGGGATCTGTGGGCACACACTCCAAGGTCTCTCACTTCTTCTACCCCTCTCAATATCATTCTGTTTATTGTGTATTCCCTAGCTTTGTTTGACTTCCACAAATGTATTACCTCACACTTCTCTGGATTGAATTCCATTTGCCACTTCTCCGCCCACTTAACCAAACCATTGATATCATTCTGGAGTCTAAAGCTATCCTATTCATTTTTAAATGCAAGGCCAATTTTTCTGGCATCTGCAAATTTCCCAATCATATCTCCCATATTTAAGTCCAAATCATTAATATATACCACAAACAGCAAGGGACCCAACACTGAGCCCTGTGGATCGCCACTGGAAACCGCTTTCCAATTGCAAAAACATCTGTCGGTCACTACCCTTTATTTCCTGTCACTGAGCCAATTTTCGATCCAACTTGCCACATTCCCCTGTATCTCACGGGCTTTCATTTATCTGACCAGACTGCCATGCGGGACCTTGTCAAATGCCTTATTAAAATCCATGTAGACCACGTCCACTGCACTACCCTCATCAATCCTCTTGTTACTTCCTCAAAAAATTCAATCAAGTTAGTAAGACACGACCTTCCCTTAACAAATCCATGCAGACTATCCCTGATTAATCCATTCCTTTCTAAGTGGCTGTTTATCCTGTCTCTCAGAATTGATTCCAATAATATACCCACCACTGAGGTCAGACTGACCAGCCTATAATTATTTGGCCTATCCCTCTCACCCTTTTTAAACAATGGTACAATGTTCACAGACCTTCAATCCCCTGGTACCTCCTCTGTATCTAGTAAGGATTTGAAGATGATCCTCAGCGCATCTGCTATTTCCTCCCTGGCTTCCTTTAACAACCTGGGATACAATCCATCCGGCCCTGGCGATTTATCCACTTTCAAGGATGCCAGACCCTCTAGTACTTCCTCGCTCATTATGCTTTTCGTATCTAATAGTTCACACTCCTCTTTAACTACAATGTCTGCATCATCCCTCTCCTTTGTGAAGACAGAGACAAAAAACTCATTAAGAACCCTACCCACATCTTCTGCATCCACACATAAGTTGCCTTGTACATCTCTGATAAGACCTACCCTTTCCGTAGTTATCCTCTTGCTCTTAATGTACTGATAAAACATTTTTGGGTTTTCCTTGATTCTAACTGCCAAAAATTTTTCATGTCCTCTCTTTGCTTTCCTAATTTCCTTTTTTACTTCACCCCTGCACTTTCTATACTCTTTCACTTCTATACTCTATATACTTTCTATACTATAGACTTTCTAAAGTATTAAGTTTTTTGTCATAAGCTTTAGTCATAGAGTTATACAGCACAGAAACAGGCCCTTCGGCCCATCGTGTCTGTGCTGGCCATCAAGCACCTAACTATTCTAATCCCATTTTCCAGCACATGGCCCTTAGCCTTGTATGCTATGGCATTTCAAGTGCTCATCTAAATACTTCTTAAATGTTGTGAGGAATCCTGCATCTACCACCTCTTCAGGCAGTATGTTCCAGATTCCAACCACCCTCTGAGTGAAAATAATTTTCCTCAAATCCCCTGTAAACCTCCTGCCTCTTACCTTAAATCTATGCCCCCTGGTTATTGACCCCTCCGCTAAGGGAAAACGTTTCTTCCTATTTAACCTATCAGTGCCCCTCCAAATTTTGTATACCTCAATCATGTCCCCCCTCAGCCTTCTCTGCTCTAAGGAAAACAACCCTAACCTTTTCAGTCTGTCTTCATAGCTGAAATGCTCCAGCCCAGGCAACATCCTGGTGAATCTCCTCTGCACCCTCTCCAGTGCAAACACATCCTTCCTATAGTGTGATGCCCAGAACTGTACACAGTACTCCAGCTTTTTCTGCTTTATCTTACCCTGTAAGCTTCTAGATAACCAGGGGGCTCAAGATTTGGCCATGTCACCCTTTATCTTTGTGGGGACATGTCTACACTGTGCCTGTAGAATCTCACTTTTGAATGCCTCCCACTGGTTTGCCACTGATTTTTCTTCAAGTAGCTGTATCCAGTCCACTTTCGCCAGATCATCTCTCAGCATCGTAAAATTTGCCTTCCTCCAATTTAGAACTTTTACTCCTGTTTTATCTTTGTTCTTTTCCATGGTTATGCTAAAACTAACTATTATGGTCACTATCTCCAAAATGGTCACCCACTGCTACTTCATCCACTTGCCCAGCTTCATTACTGAAGACTACATCTAGAATTGCGCCCCCTCTTGTTGGGCTTGTTACATGCTGGCTAAAAAAGTTCTCTTGAATGCAGTTCAAGAATTTTGTTCCCTCTGTGCCCTTCACAGTTTGTATCCCAGTTGATATTAGGGTAGTTGAAATCCCCAACTATTATTGCCCTATAGTCTTTGCACTCAGTAATTTCCTACATATTTGTTCTTCTATCTCCCTCTCACTATTTGGGGGTCTATAGTACACTAAAGGCTGCCCCTTTTTTATTTCTGAGCTGAACCCATTTGGCTTCATTGGATGATTCATTTATCCGATCATCCCTCCTCACAGCTGTTATTGCTTCCTTAACCAATAATGCTACACCCATCCTTTTTTATCCCTCTCTCTATTCTGCCTGAAAACTGTATATCCAGGGATGTTAAGCTGCCATTCTTTTCCCTCTTTAAGCCAAGTTTCCGTTATAGCAATGATATCATGCTGTCTTGTATCTGTGCCCTCGGCTCATCGGCTTTATTTTCTATACTCCTTGCATTCAAATAAATACCTTTCAACACTGCCAAATTCCTGTGCTGCACACCTTCTAACCTTTGCTTCTTCTGTCTTTCAGATTCACTCGCTAATTTTTTGCCTCCCGTTCTCTGCCCTGAAATTGTCCTGTCTGAAACTGCCCTCTGGTTCCCATCCCTCTGCCAAATTAGTTTAAACCATCCCCAACAGCACTAGCAAACCTTCCTGCAAGGGTACTCGTCCCAGTTCTGTTCAGGTGTGGACCGTCTGGCTTGTACAGGTCCCACCTTCCCCAGAACTGGTCCCAATGTCCCAGAAATCTGAAGCCCTCCCTCCTGCACCAACTCTCCAGCCATGCATTCATCTGCTGTATTCTCCTATTTCTATGCTCACAAGCACATGGCCTTGAGAATAATCCGGAGATTACTACTTTTGAAGTCCTGCTTGCAAATCTCTTTCCTAACTCTCTAAACTCAGCCTGCAGGACCTCATCCCTCTTTCTTCCTGTATTGTTGGTACCAATGTGGACCATGACCTCTGGTTGTGCACCCTCCCCTCCAGAATGCTCTGTAGCCGCTTGGTGATATCCATGATCCCTGCACCAGAGAGGCAACATACCATCCTGGAAGCATGTCTGTGACCACAGAAACAACTATCTGTTCGTCTAACTATAGAATCTCCTGCCATAATTGCTCTCCTGTCTTTTCTCCCTCCTTGCCTGGCTGAGCCACGCATGGTGTTCTGGTCATGACTCTTGCTGCACTCTCCAGAGGAACCCTCTCTCTCATCGGTACTCAGGACTGAATGCCAGTTAGAAAGTGGGATGCCCTCCAGGGACTTCTGCATTACCTGCCTTGTCCTTCTTGTCTGTCTGGCAGCCACCCAGTTTCTCTCTGCCTGTGTTCTCTTAAGCTCCGGGGTGACTACCTCCTGAAATGTGTTATCCTCTGCCTCACAGATGCATCACAGTGACTCCAGCTGCCGCTTGAGTTCCAAAACCCTGAGCTCAAGCTTCTGCAGCCGGTGACACTTTCTGCAGATGTGTTTGTCCACGACTTCCCATATACCACAGGAGGCACATTCCACTTGGCCTAGCTGCCCTGCCATACCTTAGCTTCACAAATTAATTATTGTTAGTGTAATAATGCAGCATCGTCAGCAAAGAGGAGTTCCCTGATGAGGACTTTCCATACTTTGGTCTTCGCTCTTAGGCGGGCAAGGTTGAACAACCTGCCACCTGATCTTGTGTGGAGGAAAATTCCTTCTTCTGAAGACTTGAACGCGTGTGAGAGCAGCAGGGAGAAGAAAATCCCAAACAGTGTAGGTACGAGAACACAGCCCTGTTTCACGCCACTCAGGATAGGATAGGGATCTGATGAGGCGCCGCTATGCTGAATTGTGCCTTTCATATTGTCATGGAATGAGGTGATGATACTTAGCAGCTTTGGTGGACATCCGATCTTTTCTAGTAGTCTGAAGAGACCACGTCTGCTGACGAGGTCAAAGGCTTCGGTGAGATCAATGAAAGCAACGTAGAGGGGCATCTGTTGTTCGCGGCAGTTGTCCTGTAGCTGACGAAGGGAGAATTAGCATGTCAATGGTCGATCTCTCTGCTCGAAAGCCACACTGTGCCTCAGGGTAGACACACTCGGCTGCATTAACATCTCACACTGAAGAGTGTCTGCAGAGACTCATCGACAGGTTTGCGGCTGCCTGCAACGAATTTGGCCTAACCATCAGCCTCAAGAAAACGAACATCATGGGACAGGACGTCAGAAATGCTCCATCCATCAATATCGGCGACCACGCTCTGGAAGTAGTTTAAGAGTTCACCTACCTAGGCTCAACTATCACCAGTAACCTGTCTCTCAATGCAGAAATCAACAAGCGCATGAGAAAGGCTTCCACTGCTATGTCCAGACTGGCCAAGAGAGTGTGGGAAAATGGCACACTGACACGGAACACAAAAGTCGGAGTGTATCGAGCCTGTGTCCTCAGTACCTTGCTCTACGGCAGCGAGGCCTGGACAACGTATGTCAACCAAGAGCGACGTCTCAATTCATTCCATCTTCGCTGCCTCCGGAGAATCCTTGGCATCAGGTGGCAGGACCGCATCTCCAACACAGAAGTCCTCGAGGCGGCCAACATCCCCAGCTTATACACACTACTGAGTCAGCGACGCTTGAGATGGCTTGGCCATGTGAGCCGCATGGAAGATGGCAGGATCCCCAAGGACACATTGTACAACGAGCTCGTCACTGGTATCAGACCTACTGGCTGTCCATGTCTTCGCTTTAAAGACCTCTGCAAACGCGACATGAAGTCCTGTAACATTGATCACAAGTCGTGGGAGTCAGTTGCCAGCGATCGCCAGAGCTGGCGGGCAGCCATAAAGGCGGGGCTAAAGTGTGGCGAGTCGAAGAGAGTTAGCAGTTGGCAGGGAAAAAAAAAGAAGCACAAGGGGAGAGCCAACTGTGTAACAGCCCCGACAACCAATTTTTTCTGCAACACCTGTGGAAGAGTCTGTCACACTAGTATTGGCCTTTATAGCCACTCCAGGCGCTGCTCCACACACCACTGACCAACTCCAGGCGCTCACCCATTGTCTCCCGAGACAAGGAGGCCAAAGAAGAAGAAGAAGTGTAATAAGTAGAATAACTTCTTCTTCCCCTGTACCGTGGAGGCTGAAAAGGCAGAAAAGAAAAGAAAAAGACCAAAGAGCACCTCCTTCCCCTTGCCAGTGAAGTCCTTTGCACACAACTCACAGCCTTACACTCTGTCCAAACAGCATTTTCTAATTCGTAATTGCTAATAAATTACACCAACAAAAACCATAGCAGTACTAACCTTACCACTTATAAGGTAGCTATTTGAGGGTTTTAAAAAATAACTTTTTTCTCTGATTTTTAAGCTATTTACAGGCACTAACTAACAGCTGTTACTCACCAACCAATCAGCTTACGGATTTCCAATTATGTCACTGTTAGGTGTTTTTTTTTAACTTTTCAAACCCAGCAGTGCCGACACAGACAGAGCCAGAGCCTGCCTCTCTGCTCTCCCAGGTAAGTAAGAGCCTCGAGCCCTGCTCTTAATTTACAGCTCCCGCTCTGGTTCTGCCTCCTCCCAGGCCCACTGACTGCCTCTCTGGTCTTCTGGTAAGTGAGGGCCTCGAGCACCGCTCTTTATTTACAGCTCCCACTCTGGTTCTGCTGGATGTCTTGAAGAATCCTGATAACTACTTTGGTGGTCATAGAATCTAATCTTCGGACTTCTATCCACCTTGAAAAGTAATCAGTGATGATTATATACGTCTTCCCACTTATCATGAATAAATCCATACCTACGGAAGTCCGAGTGTATCAGGCCTGTGTCCTCAGTACCTTGCTCTACGGCAGCGAGGCCTGGACAACGTATGCCAGCCAAGAGCGACGTCTCAATTCATTCCATCTTCGCTGCCTTCGGAGAATACTTGGCATCAGGTGGCAGGACTATATCTCCAACACAGAAGTCCTTGAAGCGGCCAACATCCCCATCTTATACACACTACTGAGTCAGCGGCGCTTGAGATGGCTTGGCCATGTGAGCCGCATGGAAGATGGCAGGATCCCCAAAGACACATTGTACAGCGAGCTCGCCACTGGTATCAGACCCACCGGCCGTCCATGTCTCCGTTATAAAGACGTCTGCAAACGCGACATGAAATCGTGTGACATTGATCACAAGTCGTGGGAGTCAGTTGCCAGCATTCGCCAGAGCTGGCGGGCAGCCATAAAGACAGGGCTAAATTGTGGCGAGTCGAAGAGACTTAGTAGTTGGCAGGAAAAAAGACAGAGGCGCAAGGGGAGAGCCAACTGTGCAACAGCCCCAACAAACAAATTTCTCTGCAGCACCTGTGGAAGAGCCTGTTACTCCAGAATTGGCCTTTATAGCCACTCCAGGCGCTGCTTCACAAACCACTGACCACCTCCAGGCGCGTATCCATTGTCTCTCGAGATAAGGAGGCCCAAAAGAAAAAGAAAAGAAAGAATACTTTGCCAAGGTAAAGTTGGAAATTGGGTAGTTCACAGAGGTTCGTGCTGTTCTGGCCTCTGTATTGCACATGTCTGACAGTTCTGGATCATAGTCTCGATGTCCTTAAATATTCCAGGCCCCATACTGAAGATTGTGCCCTCGCTCTGCACTTAGTTATACCCAAATGGCCTTGGCATAGATGATCTAAGATATCGGATCTCATTGAACTGGGAGTAACAATTCTGTTATTGTAATCTAATAAGTCGTCGATTGTGGTAAAATATTTCCTATTGTTACGACCTGCTGAGAAAGGTGTCTAGGGATCCCTTTTAGTCTTCACCTGGTCTTATTGGAACAGAGTTTAGTTTTTTACACACTGTGTTTTGAGCTCCCCCTTGGTGAATCCTTGTTCACCGCTTTCCAATTATAAGGCAAGAAATGAGCACACCAGGTTTTCTTAGGTTTAAAGAAGAAAAGTGAAATTTATTTAAACTTAAACTCTAATACGGTTAATGCCTATGGATACACGCCGCGCCCCATGCTAGCATGCAGACGCTATACACAAATGCAAATAGGGACAGAAAAGAGCAGAAGAAAAATAAAGTAAGAAGTTTGAGGCAATCTCTGAAGAGGGGTTTTTACTGTGCTTCGAGCTCGCTGTAGTCCTTGATTGTAGGTAGTCTGACTTTTCGTTGGGGCCCAGTATTCTTCTTAAACTTTATTCACTTTAGGAGACTTTTCTCTCTTGGGGTTCATGTGTCTTCAATGGGTCTTCAGGTCTGTGAGAAAGAGATGGGAGCAGACAGGAGAGAGGTGATCTCAGTCCAGGAGAAAAGAGCTTTCTGAGTTTCTTTCTCTCAGCAAGTTCAAATTCAAAAAACTTCAACAGTCAGTTAGTCATGTAACTAAACTGGTCTGGCCACTTCTT
The DNA here is from genome assembly GCF_036365525.1 of Heterodontus francisci. Taxonomy (NCBI): domain Eukaryota; kingdom Metazoa; phylum Chordata; class Chondrichthyes; order Heterodontiformes; family Heterodontidae; genus Heterodontus; species Heterodontus francisci. The sequence goes on from NC_090374.1 coordinate 69,514,589, forward strand.
CTGTGTATTGGGAAAGCAAGGACTGGGTCCCTTGTTCCAACACTGTCTGCTAGCATGCAAATGTCGTTCCAGTCAGGGACTTGGCAATTCCTTGTGATAGGCCCTCTTTTCTTCCCAGCCACAATTTTAAATTTTAATGTTCATGTCGCAAAATAATGTGTGCCTCAGTCTTGGCAGGTGGGGGCCTGCATGACACTATACTCATGGAACATCTTCATTGTTCTCCCTCCTGGAGTTTCCTGTGGCCACCCTTGTGTACAATACTTTCTAATGTGAATGCATTCTTCATCGATTTTTGAGCTTGTCGTATTTCTCGCAACATTTGTATTTTTGCTGGTCAATTTTATGCTGTATGTTGCGAATATAATTCTATGATGCATATGAAATTCACGTCTTCCTATGTGGGATGGTCTACCGTCGCCTTTGATAGTGCATCAGCTGACAGTTGCAACTTCCCTTGGACATATACTGTCTCATACATATACAACACCAATTTTAGATGAAATCTTTGTATACATGCAGGCATTTTTGCAATTTCCTTTTTATCTAACAAGGTTTTTGGTCTGTCTCGATGACGACACGTAATCCAATGATGTAGTCTGAAAATTTTTCACATGTCCATGTGACAGCTAGAGCTCCTTTTTCTATAACTGCATAGCATGTTTCTGTTTCTAACAAAGCTCTTGATGCGTAGAATATTGGTCTACGGGAACCATCAGGTTGCTCCTGAAAAGGAACTGCGCCCAACCCAGCTGAGGAGGCATCTGCTGCTATCATCGTAGGTAGTGTAGAGTCGTAGTGTGCGAAGACATCCGGAGAAATAAGGATCTCTTAAATTTTTTTGGAATGCTTGTTCTTGGTAGGAATTCCAACATCACGCTTGCTGTTTTCGGAGGAGTTGTCTCAGTTGGATCAGTGCTAAATGCGGTAGAAACTTTGCTGATTGATTTATCGTTCTCAGGAATCTCTGGAGCTATTGTATGGTAACAGGAGGAGGAAATTCTGTAATGGCCCTTGTCTTCTGTGGATCTGCCATTATACCTTTACTGTTCACTGTGGGATCCAAGAAAAGAATCAAAGTCTTGGAAAATTTGCACTTCTCACTCGTCCGGCTTCTTGAAGTCTCTAGGAACTGTCGAACTCTTTGTCATGTTCCACTACTGACTGCCCATGTATCAGGATGTCATCCATGTGACAAGTAACTTCTTTCAACCATTCTAAGATGTTGGACATAGACCGTTGAACGATCTCTGGTGTGGAAATTATTCCAAACGATAACCTTTTGAAACAAAACTGCCCAAAAGGTGTTATAAATTTGGTCAGTAATCTTGAGGTCTCATCTAGGGATACCTGCCAAAACCCACTATTGGCATCGAGTTTTGTAAATATGGTGCTCTGAGAGAGTTTCGCTCAACTGTTTTCAACTGTGGACATTGGGTGAATCTCATACGCCGCTGCTTTGTTGCGCTGCATTAAATCCACGCAAATAAACAGAGTTCCATTTTGCTTTGGGACAGGAACCATGGCCAAACACCACTCCATTGGTTGTGTTACAGGAGACATAATGCCCATTCTTGTCATCTCTCCCAGTTGTTCTTGGACTTTGGTCAACAAAGGATGAGGCATCCTTCTTGGTGTGAAGATACACACTGGTCTGGCCCCTTCCTTCAGTGTGATCCTGTACTCTGTCTTAAGTCTTCCAAGCCTTGTAAAAAGTTGTGGGTATTCTGCTTGAAAGCAATTGTTTACCTTTGTTTGCTTGATTTGATCTAGCTTCTTAATCAACTGTAGTTCTAAACATGCATTCCGACTCAGTAAGGAAAATTCTTGATTATGCAAGACATATAAGGTTGTCTCCCTCTATGTTGAAGAGTTGCTTGGAGTTTGCCTTTTACTTTCAGTTGTGTCCCAGCTGGACCATGTAACTGTATATCCGCCGGTTGTAGGCAATGTCTCATCACCCATGGCTCTTGGTCAGACAGTACTGTGACGCTAGACCCTGCGTGAAGTTTTAACATTCCTGTGGGCCTGGAGTCACATATAGGCCAGACCAGGTATAAATGCCAGATTTCCTTCCCTAAAGGACAACGGTGAACCAAATGTTTTTTTTTTCTGATAATCGGTGGTTTCATGATCGCCATTACTGATACCTGCTTTTTATTCCAGATTTAATTAACTAAATTCAATTAACTGAATTCAATTCCCCAGCTGCTGTAGTGGGATTTGAACTTATGTCTCCAGATCATTAGTCCAGGGACAAGGTTTTAACTCATTCAAAACCTATCCACTTGCAGAGTTAAAATCGGGCCCCAGGCCTCTGGATTACTAGTCCAGTAAAATAACCACTGTGCTACCTTATCCCCTACTCCTTCCCCCACCCCCCGCAAACTGTAGCTGAAAGATTTTTGCCAGATTTCCAATGAAGTTATGACAGCAGAACAGAGGACATTTCCAGCCATTATATCTTTTGCGATGGCTCAGACACATCTGTAAACAGTTCTGTTGAAGTTGAAATATGTTTTACTAAAGATTGTTGGTTAAAAATTACTTTGAATATTAGCCAAAGAATATTTAGTGGTTCACTAGTAATTCCTCTGCCTGGTATTCTAAACCTGGTTATTTTGAAAAAATAACATCCCTGTAAAAATAGTAGATAAAAGCATGTTGCAAAAAAGATTGGCTTGACAAGTGGTGTTCCCCAGGAATCTTTAGCCTTTCACCATACATATTAATGACTTGGATGATGTAATACAGAATTGTGCATAAAGTTTGCAGATGACACTTCTTTAGGAGGCTCAATAAATTGAGTGGATGGGAGCAAGAAGTGACAAATGGACATAGACAGACTAAGGGAGTGGGCAGAGCAGATGGAGTTCAGTATAGGGAAGTCTGAAGTCATCCACTTTAAATCTGAGAAAACCAAATCAATATTATAAAAAATAATGACAGTAAAGGCGGGCAAATCTACAGGACCTGATGGCTAACCAACATTAGCCATAATCTTTCAAAGTGCTCTCATTACAGGAATATCCCTTTAGATTGAAAAATTGCAAATTATTTAAGAAAGGTGAGAGAGGGAAAAACAGGGAATTATAGAACTGTTAATCTAACATCTGTTGTGGGGATGTTGTTGGAATCTATAAGTAAGGACAGAATGACTGAGCACTTAGAGAAATTTAAGCTGATTAGAGACACAATATGGCTTTGTGAAGGGTAGATCATGTCAAATGAACTGTATTGAAATTTTTGCTTAGTTAAGTAGTAGACAGGAGGTCTATGGCTGGAGTTTATATGGACTTCCAGAAGGCATTCAATAAGGTTCCATATAAGTCACATAGCTAAAAAAAAGAAAGACTTGCATTTATATAGCACCTTCCATTACCACCAGACAACTCAAAGCAATTTACAGCCAATGAAGTACTTTTTGAAGTGTAGTTACTGTTGTAATGTAGAAAACGCAGCAGCCAGTATGCACACAGCAAACTCCCACAAATAGCAATGTGATAATGACCAGATAGTGTTTTTTTTTTTTGCAATGTTGATTGAGGGATAACTAATGTCCAGGATCTTCTTCTTTGGCCTCCTTGTCTTGAGAGACAATGGGTAAGCGCCTGGAGGTGGTCAGTGGTTTGTGAAGCAGCACCTGGAGTGGCTATAAAGGCCAATTCTGGAGTGACAGGCTCTTCCACAGGTGCTGCAGATAAAATTGGTTGTCGGGGCTGTTACACAGTTGGCTCTCTCCTTGCACTTTTGTCTTTTTTCCTGCCAACTGCTAAGTCTCTTCGACTCGCCACACTTCAGCCTTTATGGCTGCCCGCTAGCTCTGGCGATCACTGGCAACTGACTCCCACGACTTGTGATCAATGTCACAGGACTTCATATCACGTTTGCAGACGTCTTTCAAGCGGAAACATAGACAGCCAGTGGGTCTGATACCAGTGACAAGCTCGCTGTACAATGTGTCCTTGGGGATCCTGCCATCTTCCATGCGGCTCACATGACCAAGCCATCTCAAACGCCGCTGGGTCAGCAAGGTGTATATGCTGGGGATGTTGGCCGCCTCGAGGACTTCTGTGTTGGAGATGCGGTCCTGCCACCTGATGCCAAGGATTCTCCGGAGGCAGCGAAGATGGAATGAATTGAGACGTCGCTCTTGGCTGACATACATTGTCCAGGCCTCGCTGCTGTAGAGCAAGATACTGAGGACACAGGCTTGATACACTCGGACTTTTGTGTTCCGTGTCAGTGCGCCATTTTCCCACACTCTCTTGGCCAGTCTGGACATAGCAGTGGAAGCCTTTCCCATTCGCTTGTTGAATTCTGCATCGAGAGACAGGTTACTGGTGATAGTTGAGCCTAAGTAGGTGAACTCTTGAACGTGGTCGCCGATATTGATGGATGGAGCATTTCTGACATCCTGTCCCATGATGTTTGTTTTCTTAAGGCTGACGGTTGGGCCAAATTCATTGCAGGCAGCCGCAATCCTGTCGATGAGTCTCTGCAGACACTCTTCAGTGTGAGATGTTAATGCAGCATCGTCAGCAAAGAGGAGTTCCCTGATGAGGACTTTCCATACTTTGGTCTTCTCTCTTAGACAGGCAAGGTTGAACAACCTGCCACCTGATCTTGTGTGGAGGAAAATTCCTTCTTCTGAAGACTTGAACGCATGTGAGAGCAGCAGGGAGAAGAAGATCCAGGATACCAGGGATAATTCCCTGCTTTTCTTTGAAATAGTGCCATGGGATCTTTTACATCCACCCAAGCAAACAGATGGGGCCTCGCTTTAATGTCTCATCCTAAAGTCAGCCCCTCTGACAATGCAATGCTCCCTCAGTGCTACCAACTGAGCCACAGCTGACATATCTAAAACTAAAGCTCATGGAACTGAAGGTAAATGATTGACCTGGTGCGCTGATTGATTTGGCAGTAGAGGTCAGAGAGTAGGGATAACGAGTATGTAGTTGAATTGCAAGGAAAGGCTAATTGGCCTCTTTCTGTGTTGTAAACTTTCTAGGATTCTATGAAGTGACTAGTGGTGTCCCACAGGGATCTGTGCTGGGGCCTCAACTATTCACTCTATTAATATCTTAGATCAGGTAATACAATAGCCATATATCCAAGTTTGCTGATGACCCAAACATTGGTGGTATAGTAAGTAATGAAGACAGGAACATAAAATTACATAAAAACAAAAGAAATACAAACAGAAATATATTTGGCTCTTTGAGCTTGCTCTGCTATTTTACATGATCAAGGTTGATCTTCTACCTGACAAAGAAACATTGATAGATTAAGTGATGGGTGAAACTGTGGCAGATGGCTTTCAATGCAACTAAATGTGAGGTCATCCATTTGGATTATAAAAGGAAAGATCCAAGTATTATTTAAATGATAAAAAGCTAGGAACATGGGAGGTTCAAAGAGATTTAGAGATCCGTGTACACTAATTACTACAATGTAGTAGTCAGGTGCTTAAAATAAACTAAACGGTTATAAATTGAGGGCTATAATATAGAGACATAGAGTAATTGGATTCAGACATAGAGTCATTTACGGCACAGAAGGAGGCCATTTGGCTCGTCGAGTCCATGCCAGTTCCCATAGATTAATCCAGTCAGTCCCATTCCCTCGCTCTACCCCTTTTGCCCTTCAAGTTTATGTCCTCCAAGTCTCCATCCAATTTCCTTTTGAAATCATTGATTGTCTCTGCTTCCACCACCCTGGGAGGCAGCAAGTTCCAGGTCATCACCACTGGTTGCGTAAAAATGTTCTTCCTCACATCCTCTCTGAATCGCTTGTCCAAAACCTTAAATCTGTGTCCACTAGTCCTTGTACCATCAGCTAATGGGGATAGTTTTTCTGTACTGTATTCATTTTTTTACAATTGTAGTTGTGAGCAGAAGTTGCTAAAATATGAACAGCGGAACTTACAGGACTGGAAAAGATTTTGCGTTCCATCTGGTTCGTCCCAAAAATTAATACTACTTAATCATTCCCTCCCATAAATATCTATCCAGTTGCCTCTTAACTTTTTCGCCTACACTTGGGCAGACACAGACAGCTATTACTGACAGCAGGAAGTTTTAATACAGCTATAAAAAGCCTTGGTTTGACCACATCTGGAGTACTGTGTACAATTCTGGACACCGCACCTGAGACCTTGGAAGGAGTACAGTGCAGATTCATCAGAATGTTATCAGGGCTCTAGGGTTGAGGAGAGATTACATCAACTCAGCTTGCATTCCCTGGAATATAAAAGGTTAAGGCTGATTTGATTGAGGTTTTTAAGATTTTGAAAGGCATTGATAGGGCAGACAGAGAAAAAGCATTTTCCACTGATGGGGGAAGTTGGACAAGAGGTCATACGTTAAAATCAGAGCAAAATCATTAATGAGAGAAGGCAAGAAACACTTCTACACACAAAGGGTGATAGAAAAGACACCGGATTAGAGGAAATCTCTGCTGACGAGCCTGTGAAAAGTCCGTGGTCAGCTGTCAGCAAGGTGAACGGCGAGCCCTGTTTCTTCATCACTGAGAGCAAAATCCAACCCATGGCTTATCTGTACTTTAACTCAATTTACCTGCCTTTGTTCCATATCCTTGATACCCTTATCCAACAAAAATAGATTGATCTTAAAAATTTCAGTTGATCCTTTTGAGGAGCATTTTCCAAATTTCCACTGCCCTATGTGTGAAGAAAATGTGAGAGAGTTCACACTTCCAACACCCTTTCTGTGAAGAACTGTTTCTTACTGTCTATCCTGAGTGGTCCTGTCTTGATTTTAAGGTTATTACCTCTTGTCCTACTCCCCCACCAGTGAAAAATATTTTTTATCTGCCTGCCCTATCAATGCCTTTTAAAATCCTAAAAAGCTCAATCAGGATTTATATGCTACACCAAATCTTCACACGTTTAGTACTGATGCAAGTCCCACATCTACATCACATAGCTTGCACACAGTGACAGCTATTCAACCACGACAGCTTTATCAACTAAACAAATTGCACAGCCCTGACACACTTCCCTCTTTCTTGCAGGACAATGTGGCATACAAATGGAGGCAACAGGAGCTAACCGGAGGGGGGGTGGTGGCAGGTGACGCTGCATATCTTAATCCCCATATATTATTGGAATGCCCATTGCTGAGGCCATGGCCAGCAGAGTTGCTGAAACCATTGAAGATTATGGTATTCTAATACCTAATCCTCCTTCTCACATTCCACTTCCCCGTCATCCCACAATCTCTTCTGATTTACAAGCTGCAGATGATGTAAACATGCACCTTGTACCTTTCACCCCTCTTCCTTGCACTACATGTGTTTTTCTCCTTTCAGATACCCAAGAACTGCAAACTGGTCAGGCAGTGCAGGGACAGCAAGAAGACAGTAATGATGAAAACACAGCACTATCACTTGATTTCACACTCACAGCCACCAGTTCAGATACTGACAATACACATAATTTAGAGGATAGCATAGAGGCAGGATCAACACATGGTGAGACACCAGGCATGAGTGGGCTGCAACCAGGGCAGTGGACAAGGATAGCGCAGGTGCCAGCCCGCTGGAGGGTGAGGTCGCACATGAGTTCTGCTGCAGAGAACTCACATGAGCATTTTGATGGGGCAGCATGCATAAGAAGGTTTATGGGTATGTACAACAAAATGTTTTGTGCATTGGGAAGCCTGCCAGAAAACCTGCAGTTAATGTCTAGGCACATAGAGAAATGGAACACAATTTGGCATAGGGCTTTGTAGAGTTTGGCACGCATCCTTTCAAGCATGTTATTGGCAGCCAACCCCATCAGCACAATTTTGGACTCAGCCATGATGCAGCGTCTGATGATCAATGTCTCAGCTTCCCTTGCAGCACAAGCAGCTTCCACCAGAAGTCTGTGTGCTGCAGTGGAAGCTCAGAATGAAGTCATGCAAGGTCAGCTTGCTACCATGCACGCTCAGACTGCTGCAACCATGGCTGTGGACAGTGTGCATAGGGGCTTGCTGGGTGTCCCATCAGTCCAGTAATCTGTCCTCCAATAGATTACTAGGTTTGCTGAGGCACTGCCCCGGGAAAGTTGCAGTGGCTCCATGGAGTACAAAATGCTGTCCTCTCTCAGGAAAACAGGATTCGTCTGCCCACCTGTGCCACTTTGCCAGTGCCCTTGCTGTTGCTTATCAACCAACCAGCCCAGACTGATGGCACCTATGCCAAGATGCCCAAAACTGCTTAAGGTCATCCTTCGAGGCCATCTGCAGTCTCCTCCACTGAAATTCATCAGCCTTCCAGCAGCCATGCTGCAGTTACTGAGGTAGCACTGTGTGGGAGCACTAGGACAGGCAAAGGCACAAGGAAGACAGGCACTAAGGGATTAGTTGCCTTTTTCAGTGCAATATGGAAATATTTGCTTTACACATTTGGTTTGGAATGTTTATTTTAAGGTGGCTTTTATTTTCGCGTTGTGGCCAAGTGGACACTATGATGGTCAGTGGCAGAGGGAAAGTAAGGGGTGAAGCTGTTGGTAAATGGGGAATGGGTTATGGTTCCTGGTATTGTACTCAGATGAGTTGCTCACAGATAGCCTAGCCATAAGGGTCTGTCTTGGTTGCTTCCTCCCTTCCTCCTTCTCTTCTTGCTTCTCCTCCTCCTCCTATTTCTCATGCTCCTTCTCCTGAGCTGTGCGACGTATTGCTGGTTGCAAAGCCTATCCCTCATGACGGCAGGGTTGTGCAGCATGCAGTAGACAATGAAAAATCTTGACAACTGCTCAGCTGAGTACTGCAGGACTCCTCAAAAGCAGTTTGGGCAGCAGAAGCATTGTTTCAGCACTCCATTGGAATGCGCTATCACATTTTGTGTGGCAGCATGACTTTTATTGAATGCATACTGTGCACGCATGTATGGGTTACACACCCAAGTCATCAGCCTTGTGGTCAGCCGTTAATTCTTGACACCTAATGACCACTCTTTGGTTTGCCTTGGTGGCTGAAATGAAGCTGGCACAGTAGAGAGTCTCAGAATAAAGGCAGCATGACTGTTGCCTGGATACCCCAAAGTGACCTGCATGATTCTCTGCATATGGTCACACACCAGGTGTTCGTTGAGCGAGTGGAATCCCTTTTGGTTGTGGTGTAGAGCAGAGTTGATATGTAGCACCTGAAAAGCGATGTGCACACTGTCAATGGTACCCTGCACCATGGAGAAGCCTCAAATCCCAGCAAAGCCACGTGCTTGCTCTGCCTGTTTCTCTCTAGCAAGAGAGAATGAAATGTAGTTAGCTCTCAATAAATAGAGAATGTCAGTGACCTCCCTCGTGCAAACTGTAAAAAATGGCAAATAACTCGAGCTTCAGCCTGTAAGAAGCCAGACGCAAAAAATTCATTGCCACGGTCACCTTCACAGTCACCAACAAAATGTTGTCCTTACTTTACTCTTAGGCTACAGTCTTGTCTACAGCAGGTGGGAGATTTCAATGAGGACATCCCAATGGAAGCTCAGATGTCACACACATTGTTCCTCACTGAGGTTCAGGTAGGAGAATTGATCCCTGAATAGCCTGGCAAATATGGCCTACTGCTGAGAGCCCTTCTTCCCTTTCTTCCACCTTCCTCTTCCAGGAGCTTGTCCTGCTCTACGTCCCCTCTCCAAGTCATGCTGTATTCCAATGGGAACGCCTACTACTACACCCATGTCTGGTAGCATCTGGTTTGTGCAAAAGACTTGAAGTTAGAATCAAGTCCTTCAGCACATGCCACACCACTTCCTGTAGACTTTAGGAACTTTAAAGAATCTTATGAAAGCACAAAACATTAGTCAAATCGTAGCAACAGCCAAAAGAAATCAAACAGCAACTAACCTGTTAATGATCCCTTTAAATAAAGTTGATGGTGGGTCGTTTCTGCTGCTGAACACATGTTCAGCTGTGCAAGGTTAAGAGAGAGTGTTAGCTTGAGCACTGAGCTCCAAAATAGCCCTGCTGATGTCTGTCATGATCTGCCTGCTCTGCATTTTTCTGGTGACCGTTCACTGCACCCGTGCCCCAAAGTTGTGTGCGCGCAGAGCATTTTAGACCCCAAATGACACCCACAGTGCTAGGCATTTTTAAAATGCTAAATATTGTAAGCATTGTAAAGATAAAGCAAATGTTATATTGCTGTGTGTATAAATCTGCTAAAAGGTTTTGCAAGATAAAGTAACTGAGTCACTTTATAACAGTCATAAACTTCAAGGACCCTGCTGGAGATGAGTGATCATGAGGAATATAAACAATTGCCAGCTACCAAGACAACATATTTGATCCAACTGTAATTCTGTTATCACCTTTGGAAACTTTGAAAAAGTACAAACAGACAACATGTAGGGTTCAAGGCTATAAAGTAGCTTCCTCAGGATTACAATTTCTCAGAATAGGTTAGTGAGTCTGCTGAGAGGTGCAGGCTGTGCTTTGTCTGCAAGCTAATTATCATTAAGAAACACCAGTAGGAGATCATCTCAATTACTTGATGAGTAATAGTTCAAGTTTTAGATTTTTTTAAATTCGTTTTTGGGATTTGAATGTCACTAATAATACCAGTATTTATTGCCTGCCCTGGCAATTGAAAAGGTGGTGGTGAGCCATCTTCTAGAACCACTGCCGTCCATGTAGTGAAGGTATGCTTACAATACTGTTGGGTAGGGAGTTCCAGCATTTTGACCCAGCCAGAATGAAGGAATGGCAATAATATGCCCAAGTCAGGAGTGTGTGTGAGTTGGAGGAGAATATGAAGGTGATGCTCTCATGTACCTGCTGCCCTTATCCTTTTAGATGGTGGAGGTCATGGGTTTGACAGGCACTGTCGAAGAAGCCTTAGTGCGTTGCTCCAGTGCATCCTGTAGACAGCACAAACTGCAGCCACAGTGCACCGATAGTGGAGGCAGTAGATGTTTAAGGTGGTAGGTAGGCTATAGATCAAGGGACTACTCTGCCCTGGATGGTGTTGAACTTCTTGTGTGTTGTTGCAGCTGCACTGACCCAGATAAATGAAAAGTATTCCATCACACTGTTGGCTTGTGCCTTGTAGGTGATCAAGAGACCATTGGGAATCAGTAGATCAGCCACTTGCTGCAGAATAACCAGCCTCAGACCTGCTCTAGTAGCCACAGCATTTATGTGGCTGGTCCAGTTAAGTTTCTGGTCAGTGGTGCCCCAGCCCACCCAAACCCACACAAGATGTTGATGGCAGGGAATTTGGTGAATTGAAAAGTGGTTAGACTCTGTTATTGGAGATGATCATTGCCTAGCATTTGTGTGGTGCAAATGTTGGTGAGGTGAGAGCAACTGCCCTTGACATCAAGGCAACATTTGACCGAGTGTGGCATCAAGGAGCCCTAGCAAAACTGGAGTCAATGGGAATTAGGGGGAAAACCTTCTGCTGGTTGGTGTCATACGTAGCACAAAGGAAGATGGCTGTGGTTGATAGAGGTCAATCATCTCAGCTCCAGGACATCACTGCAGGAGCTCCTCAGGGCAGTGTTCTAACCATCTTCAGCTGCTTCATCAATGACCTTCCCTCCATCATAAGGTCAGACGTGGGGATTTACTCTGATGATTGCACAATGTTCAGCACCATTCGCAACTCCTCAGATACTGAAGATGCTGAGATGCAGCATGACCTGGACAACATTCAGGCTTGAGCTGCTAAGTGGCGGGTGTATTCGCACCACACAAGTGCCAGGCAATAACCATCTCAAACAAGAGAGAATCTAACCATCTCCCCTTGATGTTCAGTGGCATCACCATCACTGAATCCCCCACTATCAACATCCTGGGGGTTACCATTGACCAGAAACTGAACTGGAAGAGACACACAAATGCTGTGGCGACAAGAGCAGATCAGAGGCTGTGAATTCTGTGTGTGCAACTCACCTCCAGACTCCCAAAAGCCTGTCCATAGAATCAGAGAATAATAGAAATTTGAAGGCATAGAAAGAGGCCACTTGGCCCATCGTGTCTATGCCGGCCGAAAAACGATTCACCTATTCTAATCCCACCTTCCAGCATTTGGTCCATAGCCCTGCAGATTACGGCACTTGAGGTGCATATCCAGACTTCTTTTGAATGAATTGAGAGTTTCTGCCTCAACTACCCTTTCAGGCAGTGAGATCCAGACACACACCTCCCTTTGGTGAAAAGGTTTTTCCTCATCTCCCCTGTAATTTTTCTACCAATCACTTTAAATCTGTGCCCCCTCGTCACTCACCTTGCTGCTAAAATGAATAAACCCTTCACCTCCACTCTACCCAGGCCCCTCAAAATTTTGTACATTTCAATCAGATCTCCCCTCAGCCTTCTCTGGTTCCAAGGAGAACAACCCCAGCCTATCCAATCTTTCCTCATGCAATTTTCCAGTTCCAGCAACATCCTCGTAAATCTCCTCTATACCCTCTCTAGTGCAATTACATCCTTTCTGTAACGAGGTGACCAGAACTGCACACAGTATTCAAGTTGTGGCCTAACTAATGAGTTATACAGTTCCAGCATAACCTTCATACTCTTATATTCAATAGCTCGGCTAATAAAGGAAAGGATTCTATATGCCTTCTTGCCCACCTTATCGACCTGTTCTGCTAGCTTCAGGGATCTGTGGGCATGCACTCCAAGGTCCCTCACTTCCTCTACAGTTCTAAGTATTTTCCCATCAATCGTGAGAAGCAAAAATGACATGAGGAAAAACTTTCACGCAGCGAGTGGTTCAGATCTGGAATGCGCTGCCTGAGAACATGGTGGAGGGAGGTTCAATTGAAGCATTCAAAAGAGAATTGGACAGTTATATGAAAAGGAAGAATGTGCAGGGTTATGGGGAAAAGGCAGGGGAATGGAACTGAGGGAGTCATTCTTTCAGAGAGCTGGTATGGACATGATGGGTCGAATGGCCTCCTTCTGCGCTATAACAATTCTGTGATTTTGTGTATTCCTTTGCCTTATTTGACCTCCCCAAATGCATCTCCTCACACGTCTCCAGGTTGAATTCCATTTGCCACTTTTCTGCCCATCTGACCAGACCATCAATATCTTCTTGCAGCCTACAGTTATCCTCCTTGCTATCTACCACACAGACAATCTTTGTGTCATCTGCAAACTTCTTGAGCATGCCCCCTACAATTATGTCCAAATCGTGAATATATAACACAAAAAGCAGGGGACCCAGTATAGAGCCCTGCGAAACGCCACTGGAAACAGCCCTCCAGTCGCTAAAACAGCTGTCAACAATTACCCTTTGTTTCCTGCTACTGAGCCAATTTTGTCTCCACCTTGTTGCATTTCCCTGGATCCCATGGGATTTTATTTTTTTAACCAGTCTGCCATGTGGGACCTTGTCAAAAGCCTTGCTAAAATCCATGTAGACCACATCAACTGCGCTACCCTGATCTATCTTCCTTGTTACTTCTTCAAAATATTCAATCAAGTTGGTCAAACAAGATCTTCCCTTAAATCCATGCTGACTATCCTTGATTAACCTGTGCCTTTCTAAGTGACAGTTTATCCTGTCTCTCAGAATAGATTCCAATAATTTGCCCATTACTGAGGTTAGACTGACTGGCCTATAATTATTCAGTCTATCCCTCACTCCCTTTTTAAATAGAGGTACAGCGTTAGCAGTTCTCCAATCCTCCGGCACCACACCTGTATCCAGTGAGGACTGGAAAATGATGGTCATACCTTCTGCTATTTCCTCTCTTGCTTCTTTTAACAGCCTGGGGTACATTTCATCTGCCCATGGTGATTTATTAACTTTCCAGGATGCTAATTCCATTAATACTTCCTCTCTCCCTATGTTTATCACATCTAATACCACACTCTTCCTCCTTAACTACAATATCTGCATCGTCCCCCTCTTTTGTGAAGACAGACATAAAGTATTCATTAAGAACCATACCGACATCTTCCGCCCCTACACATATGAACACTACTCTCTCCTTAGTTATCCTATTACTCTTAATGTATTGATAAAACATCTTTGGGTTCACCTTGATTTTGCTTGCCAATATTCTTTCATGCCCTCTCTTTGCTTTCCTAATTTCCTATTTGAATTCACCCCTCCACTTTTTATACTCCTCTCGGCTTTCTGTAGTATTGAGTTCTCAGTGTCGGACAGAAGCTTTCCTTTTCTGCCTTATTTAACCCTGTAAGTGCCTTGAAATCCATGGGGCTCCAGATTTGGCTGTCTCACCTTTTTTCTTTGTGGGAAGATGTTTACTCTGAACCCCTTGAATCTCCCCTTTGAATGCCTCCCACTGTTCTGACACTGATTTACCTTCAAATAGCTGTTTCCAGTCCACTTTGGCCAAATCATTCCTCAGTTTAGTAAAATTGGCCTTGCCCCAATTGAGAACTCGAACTCCTGTTCTTCTCTGTCCTTTTCCAAACCTGACTGAATTATGATCACTACCACAAAAATGCTCTCCCACTGCCACTCCTTCCACCTGCCGATCTTCATTTCCTAAAACTAAGTCTAAAACTGCGCCCTCTCTGCGTCCACAATCTACAAGGCACAAGTCAGGAGTGTGATAGAGTACTCTCCAATTGACTGGGTGGGTGCAGCTCCAACAACATTCAAGAAGCACGACAACATCCAGGACAAAGCAGCCCGCTTGATTGGCACCCCATCCACAACCTTCAACATTCACTCCCTCCACCACCGACGCACAGTGGCAGCAGAGTGTACCACATACAAGATGCACTGCAGCAACTCACCAAGGCTTCTTCTACAGCACCTTCCAAATCCGTGAACTCCACCACCTAGAAGGACAAGGACTTCAGCTGCGTGGGAGTACCATCACCTGCAAGTTCCCCTCCAAGCCACACACCATCCTGACTTGGAACTATATCACAGTTCCTTCACTGTTGCTGGGTCAAAATCCTGAATGTTGGATCCAGAGGAAATGGGCGAGGTACTAAATGAGTACTTTGCATCAGTATTCACCAAGGAGAAGGACTTGCTGGATGATGAGCCTAGGGATGGGAGTGTAGATAGTCTCAGTCATCTCATTATCAAAAAGGAGGAGGTGTTGGGTTTCTTGCAAAGCATTAAGGTAGATAAGTCCCCAGGGCCTGATGGGATCTACCCCAGAATACTGAGGGAGGCAAGGGAAGAAATTGCTGGGGCCTTGACAGAAATCTTTGCATCCTCATTGGCTACAGGTGAGGTCCCAGAGGACTGGAGAATAGCCAATGTTGTTCCTTTGTTTAAGAAGGGTAGCAAGGATAATCCAGGAAATTATAGGCCGGTGAGCCTTACGTCAGTGGTAGGGAAATTATTAGAGAGGATTCTTCGGGACAGGATTTACTCCCATTTGGAAACAAATGGACTTATTAGCGACAGGCAGCATGGTTTTGTGAAGGGGAGGTCGTGTCTCACTAATTTGATTGAGTTTTTTGAGGAAGTGACAAAGATGATTGATGAAGAAAGGGCAGTGGATGTTATCTATATGGACTTCTGTAAAGCCTTTGACAAGGTCCCTCATGGCAGACTGATACAAAAGGTGAAGTCACATGGGGTCAGAGGTGAGCTGGCAAGATGGATACAGAACTGGCTCGGTCATAGAAGACAGAGGGTAGCAGTGGAAGGGTGCTTTTCTCAGTGGAGGGATGTGACTAGTGGTGTTCCGCAGGGATCAGTGCTGGGACCTTTGCTGTTTGTAGTATATATAAATGAGTTGGAAGAAAATGTAGCTGGTCTGATTAGTAAGTTTGCGGACGACACAAAGGTTGGTGGAGTTGTGGATAGTGATGAGGATTGTCAGAGGATACAGCAGGATATAGATCGGTTGGAGACATGGGCGGAGAAATGGCAGATGGAGTTTAATTCGGTAATGCATTTTGGAAGGTCTAATGCAGGTGGGAAGTATACAGTAAATGGCAGAACCCTTAGGAGTATTGACAGGCTGAGATATCTGGGCGTACAGGTCCACAGGTCACTGAAAGTGGCAACGCAGGTGGATAAGATAGTCAAGAAGGCATACGGCATGCTTGCCTTCATCGGTCAGAGCATAGAGTATAAAATTAGGCAAGTCATACTGCAGCTGTACAGAACTTTAGTTAGGCCACACTTAGAATATTGCGTGCAATTCTGGTCGCCACACTACCAGAAGGATGTGGAGGCTTTGGAAAGGGCACAGAAGAGGTTTACCAGGATGTTGCCTGGTCTGGAGGGCATTAGCTATGAGGAGAGGGTGGATAAACTCGGATTGTTTTCACTGGAACGACGGAGGTGGAGGGGCGACATGATAGAGGTTTACAAAGTTATAAGCGGCATGGACAGAGTGGATAGTCAGAAGCTTTTTCCCAGGGTGGAAGAGTCAGTTACTAGGAGACATAGGTTTAAGGTGAGAGGGGCAAAGTTTAGAGGGGATGTGCAAGGCAAGTTCTTTACACAGAGGGTGGTGAGTGCCTGGAACTTGTTGCCAGGGGAGGTGGTGGAAGCAGGTACCATAGAAACGTTTAAGAGGCATCTTGACAAATACATAAATAGGATGGGAATAGAGGGATACGGTCCCCGGAAGTGCAGAAGGTTTTAGTTTAGGCAGGCATCAAGATCGGTGCAGGCTTGGAGGGCCGAATGGCCTGTTCCTGTGCCGTACTGTTCTTTGTTCTTTTGTTCTTTGTTCCTTCTTAATTGCACTCTAGTGTCCCTACACCCCAAGGGCTGCAGGAGTTCAAGAAGGCAGCTCCACCACCACCTTCTCAAGGGGAATTAGGGATGGACACTAAATGCTGGCCTGGGCAGCGACACCCACATCCCATGAACGAATAATAAAAAAATGTTATTTCCACTTATCAGACCAAGCCTCAATGTTGTCCACATCATGTTGTATGGGGGTATGGACTGCTTTATTATCTGAGCGCTGTGAATGGAGCTGAACACCGCAATCATCAGTGAACAGTTCCACTTCTGACCTTATGATGAAGGGAAGGTATTGATGAAGCAGCTGACGATAGTCAGGTATTACATCTGAACAACAACGCCGCTGTGAAAGAACTCAGTGTTTCCTTCTGTAGAAAGTGGCATACACGTAACCCCCACCCAAAATACCAGGTTGTCACCCTGGACAGGACTCTCACCTATCGGTCTCATCTCATCAACACTGACCAAAAGGTGAAAAGATGGGTGAACCTGGTCCAGAAAGTCATTGAAACATCATGGGGGAGCACAGCCAGAACACTTCACACCACGCCCTACTCTACAATGCTGCAGAATACTGCTCTGTCTCATGGTCCTGTAGCCACCACTCAAAGACAATGGACGTGCAGCTGAACAGCAGCATGAGGATATTGTCAGGCATGTTTATGTCCACTCCAACTGAGTGACTCCTGGTGCTGTCCCACATTACCCTGCCTGCCATTCGCTGCAATGTTGTTGTGCTCCATGCGATGGAAAAAAAATCATGAGCAATTCTCATCGTCCCATTCACAAAGACTTAAAAAATCCACCACAAAAGTGCTTAAAGTTGCACTGACCATTCTGGGAAACAAGCTAATATTCATGGAGCTGGTATCAACCTACTATCCAGATGAATGGAATTGTGAGACGCATGTAGCATAAAGAACCAACGCTTCATCACTGATCCAATGGCCAAAGATCCTGGCTTCAACCTCTCTCCAAGACAGTGGGCAGTGGCTGAACCAATAATGCACAGGGCATGGGAAATGCAGCCACCTACTCCACGTGGATGAGGGGCGAGCCGAAGTGC
This sequence comes from Heterodontus francisci, assembly GCF_036365525.1. Taxonomy (NCBI): domain Eukaryota; kingdom Metazoa; phylum Chordata; class Chondrichthyes; order Heterodontiformes; family Heterodontidae; genus Heterodontus; species Heterodontus francisci. The sequence goes on from NC_090374.1 coordinate 69,532,316, forward strand.
AATTGTGGCCGTGAGTCCCAGAAGGAATTCTACAGGGAATACAGCCAATCCTGCAATATTTGGTTTACCTGATTTACTGTGCATACAATGACCATTTTGAAAATAAGGACACCTACTAATAAAGGACTGTATCGGTGCCGTTTCCTGCTCCCGCCCTGAACTAGAAAACTTTATCAACTTTGCTTCCAATTTCCACCCTTCTCTCACCTTTACATGGTCCATCTCTGACACTTCCCTTCCCTTCCTCGACTTCTCTGTCTCCATCTCTGGGGATAGGTTGTCTACCAATATCCATTATAAGCCCACTGACTCCCACAGCTACCTCGACTACACTTCTTCACACCCTACCTCCTGTAAGGACTCCATTCCATTCTCCCAGTTTCTCCGTCTCCGACGCATCTGCTCTGATGATGCTACCTTCCATGACGGTGCTTCTGATATGACCTCCTTTTTCCTCAACCGAGGATTTCCCCCCACTGTGGTTGACAGGGCCCTCAACCGTGTCCGACCCATTCCCCGCACCTCTACCCTCACCCCTTCCCCTCCCTCCCAGAACCGTGACAGGGTTCCCCTTGTCCTCACTTTTCATCCCACCAGCCTCCATATCCAAAGGATCATCCTCCGCCATTTTCGCCACCTCCAGCGTGATGCCACTACCAGTCGCATCTTCCCCTCCCTTCCCCTGTCAGCATTCCGAAGGGATCGTTCCCTCCGCGACACCCTGGTCCACTCCTCCATTACCCCCACCACCTCGTCCCCGTCCCAGGGCACCTTCCCTTGCAATCGCAGGAGGTGTAATACCTGCCCCTTTACCTCCTCTCTCCTCACTATCCCAGGCCCCAAACACTCCTTTCAGGTGAAGCAGCGATTTACTTGTACTTCTTTCAATGTAGTATACTGTATTCGCTGCTCACAGTGTGGTCTCCTCTACATTGGGGAGACCAAGCGCAGACTGGGTGACCGCTTTGCGGAACATCTCCGCTCAGTCCGCAAGCAGGACCCTGAGCTTCCGGTTGCTTGCCATTTCAACACTCCCCCCTGCTCTCATGCTCACATCTCTGTCCTGGGATTGCTGCAGTGTTCCAGTGAACATCAACGCAAGCTCGAGGAACAGCATCTCATCTACCGATTAGGCACATTACAGCCTGCCGGTCTGAACATTGAGTTCAATAATTTCAGAGCATGACAGCCCCCCACTTTACTTTCATTTTTAGTTATTTTTTCTTCCCTTTTTTTTTGGCATTCCTTTTTACATTTTTTACAATCTTTTTTTGTATTTATTTCAGTTCATCTTAGTTTGTTCAGTTTGCTCACCCACTGTTTTTTTCAGGTTGTTTTTCTTCAGGTTTGTACTTGCTGATGTTCAATATTCAGTATATTCACACCTAATCTGTACTAATGCTTTGTCTTTCAACACACCATTAACATATTGTTTGCCTTTGCTCCATGACCTTTTGGTCAGCTATGTGGCCTGGTCCAATCTGCACCTTCTCCTTTGTTATCTCTTGCCCAACCCCCACCTCACGTGTTTATAATCTGTGACTTTTCTAATATTTGTCAGTTCCGAAGAAGGGTCACTGACCCGAAACGTTAACTCTGCTTCTCTTTCCACAGATGCTGCCAGACCTGCTGAGTGAATCCAGCATTTCTTGTTTTTGTTTCAGATTTCCAGCATCCGCAGTATTTTGCTTTTATACTAATAAAGGACACCTGATGCAAGTCCCTTAGGTGTCCCTAATTTATAAATTTCACTGTACTCTTCTCACCTGATCCAATTTTATATTGGCACTATTGGCTCTCCCCAATCTTTTTCTCATACTATTTCCCCATTTAACTTCATGCTGGCACTCTTCCTACAGCCTCCAGTTTCACAGGGTACTTTTGTCCCCTATTCCCCTATCCAGTTTAATTTTGGTAGTGTTTCTCCCTTTCCTTTGTCCTCTAATTTCATGCTGACACACTCCCACCTTCAGAGCTGCTCCAGGTTCCTCTCCCCATCAGCAGATTCATAGCTTCTCCCGCAAGAGCAGTGATGTTGGTTCCTAGCTCCTGATGGTGCTCCAGGTGAAGGAACAACAATGCACGCTGCTGGAGGAAATTTCTGCTATCATAGGAATTCCCGCCTGCAGTATGCAGAAATATTTCCTCACTCGGATCAGCAACAGAAGGCAAGAGCTGGCTACAGAACTAAATGCGGTGGAGAAGCCAGAAGTAGCACGTAGGAGGAGCCTGAAGAGGCACTGCAAGATGGCAGGCACTCGGTCATACTGTAACCTATTCATGACTGTCACTTGTGAGTAATGCGAATGTTTGTATTTGCCAATCATGTATCCTTTACATACAGAAGCATCTCATTTATGGTCTGATCTCAGCGCATGGCCTAATAATGTACAATGAAGACCATGACAATCTGAATTCTGAGGAGAAGTTAAAAGGGTATAAAATCCAAAAATTCTTTTACATTATTTTGTAGATAATATCTCATGTGATTGGACACCTGACATGTAAATTGAATATTCCTGCACAATATGCTGCATTCACACTGGAGGACAAAATTGAAGTCTCAAAACAGTTGATCTTTGTTTGGCTTGACCTCTGCTTACAAAAGAGGTTATGTTTTATCACTATTTGAGCTCAGAAGTTTATGGCTTCTTTATTTGAAGAACATTAAGAAATGGTAGCTTTGTGACTGCTGTAAAAAACAGTGTTTATATGTGGCATTTTTAAAATATTATGGTATTTTATGATTGGCAGTGAAATCAAGTGCTGAAGTTTTGTTGAATGGGACATGCCGCTCCTGTTTTTGAACTTGTTTACCCGCTGGAAATATATGATTATGGTATGAAGGTGAAAGTGCAGATCAAAAGGTGCCTGAGCAGATATATCGACTAATTATTTGGCCAACCTGTGAAAGTTCTATTGATCAGCAGTTTTTCCATACAAAATTTATTGACTTTTGTACCAGGAAGTTACACAGCACACCCAGGTGTACTTTAAGTAGGCTTACTGGCTTAAAAACAAACTTGAAATGAAAACAGTCTCAGAAAAAGTAGCTATGTGATAGTTGATGTGAATGTAGCAAGCAATATGAGGTGTTCATTTGATTCATACTTCTGGTACAAATCTTACTGTTAATTATCTGAATTTCTTACAACAATTAGTGAATGGGGCTTAAATGTATTATTGCCCAAAAGTGGGGAGTTAAACAGTCATTGCTCTCCAACTGTTAATATGGGCTCAGGGACTGCGCTAAATTGGTGCCTGTGCCTGCTTATCATGAAATAAGCAAACTGCCGTCACTTCTCATGCTCCTCATTGGCAGCTTGGCTGACATGAATGGCAGGAAATTGGATGTTACAATAAGAGGTAGACTGTGGCTGCAATCAGCTTTGTTCTAAATAGCCCTGCATTACCTGTAGCCTCTGCAACCACACTGCTATCCTACCCCCTTTCCCATCAGTCTCCTATAATCCACCTCGTTCTGCAGATACTGCAACACTCCTCATCAGCTATTGTCCTCATTATCATTTCCAAGTGCGGATTCACCTCATATCAGCACTACAATGGTAAGGCAGCATAGAAAATAAAGACCATGGCTTTGCACAAGGGCAATTTTAGTTCTTTATGTTCAGCATAACTCATCAGAACAAGAGGAATCTTGGTATAAGTAAACATTTTGGTTTGCTGATCAGCTTGATATTCTTAGTCATGTCAGGGCAACACCCATGAGTTTAGTGCATGGAGCATTGGGGCGGGGAAGGAACGTTCATGAGAAACTCTTATTAGGGAGTAGCTGCCTGAGAGCTCCGGTAGCTGGCAGCACTGCTGGCCCTCACTCTTACTCTACAATGTCAGCTTTCTGAACTGCTTCTTATTGTTCTTCAAGTTCTTCTTGCTTTGTTGATTCCAACACTTGCCTCCCTTCCAGGCGAAATTGTGCAGCGTGCAGCCCACAATCACAAATAATTACTCCGGCTCCAGGCTATATTTTTGCACGCCTCCACATCTGTCGAGCCATCGGAATCTTTTCTTGAGGAGCCTGATGGTCTGCTGTACAAGAGCCCTGGTTCTGGCATGGCTCTAGTTGTATGCTTGCTGTGCATCTACGCCCAGGTTCCTGATAGGATTCATGAGCTAGATGTTCAGGGGATAGCTTCTGCACCATGCCCCCCAAGCATGGGATTTTCATGAGGAATATATTTTACAAATTTGCACTCATAAAGTGCTGAGATTTGCCGACTGGAAGTGAATATATCTTCACTGTTTTCCCCCCTCAGCCTCTGCACTGAACGACTTCTCATCCTCAGTGATTTCAATCTCCTTCTCAGCTCATCATGTTCTCTGTCCTGAGTTTATTTCCCTCTTATCCTCCCTAAATTTCTCCCTGCATGTAAACTCCCCAACCCATATTCACGGCCACCCCCTCAACCTCGCCATTTCACATGGTCTTGCTAGACCAAAAGAATAAATTACAGATAAGGCCATCTCTGATCATTTCCCTGTATCACTCTCCATCTACATCCCCCTTCCACACCCCAACTCTGCCTCATTTTATATCCATCCCTGGAAAAACTATCCCCCTATTCACTTACAACTGCACTTTCAGAATCTCAACTATTTAGCCTTTGGTCCTCTGTTGGCCACAACATTTCTGTAGCTACTGATTTGCTCAACCACACCCTCACCTCTATCTTTGATGCCCTGGTCCTCAATAAAAAGATCAGTCTCTCTCACCCTGGCCGTTATCCCTGGTATGGCCCTCATCTCCGCTCCCTAACTCTAAAGAACAGAGACTTGAAAGGATATGGCATAAAAGTGTTTTTTCCATCCACTGCCAGATCTGGCTGGACCAATTAAAACATTATCAGGTCCTGCTGTCGTCTGCTAAACTGCTCACTATTCCAGGATCATCTTGGAATGCACACCATTGCCTTGGCCATGAGCTCTACACAGCAGTGGCAAGACAAGAGAAGGGCGAGGGGCCTGGAGTCTTCTCCACTCCTCGTCCTTCGCTGGTGAGCAGAGAGGTTCAAGAGAGCCTTGAAAGGGAGCAGGAGTGACTGCCACCCACATCTAGGGGATCCCCTCGGGGCTCTCCGAGTGTGGACACTGACTCCTCAGCCCCTCCACCAGAGAGCCCAGCTCCAGCAACCTCAATGCCTGAGGAGAGTCCTGCACCAGCGCAGGAAACCCTCAGGCAGTCGGGCCCTCCAGGCCTAAGTAGCCAGAGTACGGCTGCCGACGTCATCACAGGTCAAGGGGCAGCCTGATCTGCAGTCTGCCTCCAGCGCAGCTGCTGGCGATGGGTTCACACCTCGCAGAAGCACTCAGAAACATATAAAGAAAACCACCTAGAGACACTTGTGGGTTCAAGGGTGTTTGAAATGTGACATGTGATGTATCACATAAAGTTCTTTTGATCAAGCCATTAACCTTCATTGTGTCAAAGTGATTATTCGATCATGCATTAATTGTGAATTAATTCCCCCTTAATGGATGTCAATGTAGGCATAACCCTCATTTGAATATGATCCCCCAAGGGCAATAGCACGTGGTTCAGCTGGGCGCTATGCACAGAACACAACTAGAAAGAAAACGTCAGACTGCATGCTTTGAGGTGAGTCTTTATTGTTTTTACTCTGAGTGGCCATCATAGTGACTGGAACCGAGTAAGTATGAGATTGTCTGTTGCCTCCTTGGCCCGTCACTCAATCAGCCTGGCGTCTGGTGCAAGGGCCTCAACATCCTGTGCTGCTTGCTCCTCACTCTCCTCATTGGTGGAGGAGTGTCACTCAGGCATGCCATCGTCATGTGAGGCCTCCCCCTCTGCAGTGCTAGATTGTGCCAATCACAGCAGACCACAACGATTCACGAGACCCTCACTGGGGCACACTGCGGGGCTCCACCAGATCGATCAAGGCAATGGAATCTCATCTTCAGCAGCCCAATGGCCTGCTCGATGGTCACTTGGGTGGAGCCATAGCAAGTATTGTACCTCTCCCCCATTGCATTGCGAGGGTTCCTCACAGGCATCAGTAGCCAAGTCTTCAATGGTTAGAACCTGTCCCCAAGAATCCATCCCTGAAGGCAAGCTGGGGGCCTGAAAAGCTGTGGCATCTGGGACTGTCAAAGTATGTCGGCATTGTGGCTACTTCCTGGGAAGTGGCCATGTACCTGTAGGAAACACTTATGGTGGTCGCAGACCTGTTGAACGTTGATTGAGTTGAAGCCCTTCCTGTTGATGAAAGTGGCTGGCTGGTCTTTTGGAGCCTTGATGGCAACATGTGTGCAATCTATCACACCCTTGCACCCGGGGAAATCCAGTGATGGCCCAGAAGCTGATGGCCCTTTCGGCCTGACTGTCAGGTTCGATCCAGTAGCACACATAGTCATCGGCCGTCTTGAACAAAGCATCGGTCACTTTCTTGACGCAGCGGTAGGCTGCTGCCTGGAAGACCCCACACATGTACCTGGTGGATACCTAGAAAGATCTAGATGCGTAAAAGTTTAGTGCCACTATGATCTTCAGGGTCAAGGGTCGCAAATCCTCCTGCAGCAGGGTGCATAAGTTAATGACGGCCTCCCTGGAGAAGTGTAGTCTTTGCTGAAAATGCTGCAAAGACATTTGGAGGTAGTTGATTCAAGTCCAGTACACTGTCTGGCACAGGTGAGCCCTTGGCATGGCCAGCTGCTGCTGCTCTTGGGCAGGCACAGCTGCCGCTTGGCTGTCCCTCCATTGGAGGCACCACATCACGCCACAGGGGTCCAAAAAGACAGGGTGTATGAGACCCATGCCATGTGACTAGTGGGCCTACCGAGTGCTGTCGATGCAAAAACGACCCTGCCTTGGCAGCTGTTCTTTTTCTACTCCTCCCGGCAGACTCCCTGCTGGCCCTCAATGCCCGCCCTTGCCGATAGCCGACCCTCTCATTCAACCATATGGACACCCAACCCTCTCTCCCAACAGTTTGGTCACCCGATACAACCACCCAAACCTAAGGCCTCCCCCCGCTTGCAGACCACCCGAGACCCTACTCAGATGGTACTCTCACCCAAGACCCTGCTGAGCCGGCACTCCCACCCGACATCCTGTTCACCCAGCGCTCCCACCTGATTACCTGATTCCCCCCCACTTGCAGAGCACCTGAGACCCCGAATCCCCTCGCAGAGCACCCGAGACCATGACCGCCTTGTACAGCGCACAGCACTGTAGGTTGACAATGGCCTCCGCACCCCACTCTTCCCATATGCTCATCTGGTCATGGCTGCCTACCCTTTGTGCCACTGAAGCCTCACCCTGGTGCCACCAGCTTTGAACGGTTGGGAATCTAAAGGCACGTGGGGGCCGCCTACCCTCCACTTAATCCGAGCCCGCCATTGAATTGCGATGAATTAGCTGCTAATGTATTAAAAGTAAGTGCTCTACAGTTTAGGTTACATTCCCATCGTGTCAGGACGGCGATACTGCCTTGCTACTTTCCCGTCGCTGACTAAACTTGGAACCGCGTCACGATGCCGGATTTGCGGGAGGACACTTCCAACGCGATTCTCCAGCACCCCCCACACCCCCGCCATGCCATCTTTCCCACTCCAAATGGTCGGCCTAAATTCAGCCTCTGGTGTCCAAACAGAAAATGAAGTTCATGCAGGTGTGTGCCAGATTCTATGGGAGCTGTTGTGATGCTTTCAGACTGTGGCAGTCCAATGTTCCAGACCTTCTACTTCCATGAAGCAGAGTTAAGGTTTGGCTCATGGTAGATTAGGCATACCCCCTTCAAACTTGTTTCGTGATACCTACAAGGAACCCACCAATGTGTTGTAGGAAAACTACACCAAAGCCACATGACTATTAGGTGTGTTATAAAGGAAGAATGTTGAAGATGTGCTTCAGATGCCAAGATAGGTCTGGAGACACCCTTCAGTGAGGGTCTCTACAATACTAGTGGTTTACTGCGTCCTGCACAACATAGCACAGAGGATTGCAGGTGGAGGAGGATGAAAGGGCTCATCACTCATCTTTGGATCAGGAGAACATGGAGGAGGAGGAGGATGAAGATCGAACATTCATTGCCAGACCAGCTGCTTACATTGCTGCCAGAGGTGACCTAATATCGCAAAGGTTCACCTTGTGTGAAAGGTAAAAAATGAACCCTATGTTGCTCTCCGACCACCAGTACCACACCCCTCCCCCCTCCACTTTACACTAAGCAGTCCTTCACCCACATAGCTACCCATTGCACATCTACCCAATAGGTCCTGTAATTCAACATGAATCAAGTGAAAACGTGAGTTAGCACTTGGGACACAATAATGGGCAAGATGTTGAAGTGGTGCTAATCTGTAAATTTTAAATAGCATTATAAAAATGGAAATTTAACCTTTCATTAAACACCCATGCGCATTCCCTTGGTAAGTTACAGTTTTTTTGAATGCTTCCTTCCATTTCTATGTGGTGCACCCTGTGTGACATCAGCAGAGGTAGAAGCAGGCTGCTCAGATTCCAATTCTGACTGCTAAGATGCTTTTGGCCTACGACCTCTGGGTTTTGGAACCCATGAGGGCTCCACCAAAATCTGCTCCGCTTGCACCTGTACAGGGACAGACTTAGCCTTTGAAAATCGAGGCAGCGCGTCAGGTACTGGATGAGTGGGGCAACGGGTGAGATGTGGAGCACTTTGAGTGGAGTTCCCACCTCGCTGACCCCTTTCACCATCATTCCTCTCCTGGGCCAGTGCCAGATCACTCTCAGCACTATGTTGCAGACCAACTTGGTGAAAATCAGTGATGAGTTGTAAGGCTGCAGATAAAGTATCTGCCATCCTGTTTAAGGGCCTTGATTGAAGGCACCCATTCGCTATGTGGCAGGAGTTCTTGCAATTCTCTGCACCACCAATCCAATAGCAATTGACTTGGACCTCTCTATCCTCCCTGTTACTGTGCATAGCATGTCTGTCAGTACTTGGCTAAATTGCTGATACACCACTAGCATTCTCCTCATCAGCGATAGCTGCTGGGGTTCAGCTTCTGTGTTCAGCTGAGCAGAGCTCGGTGAGGATTGCGATATAGACTGTCGACAGCTGTCCTGTCACCCGTTTTAACTTGTGCTCACTTGTGAGGTGCGAATCACCAGGGGAAAATCCAACTAACTACATCATGTGACGATGCACCCTTAGAAGGAATGAGGTCTTCTGAGGAATCATCCTCGTGGATATACTGCAACACTTGCTGTATGCGTGAAAGCCCTGGAAGACAAAAGAAAGGGATATGATTTAGTTATGGAAAAGTAACAATCCTGACACCATACCCAGTCTTCTCATAGTTCAGTCATTGATGAAATAAAGTCAGCATGTATGTCAGAAATATTTATAGTTTTGTGACAAGCTGCCTGCGACTTTCTTGTCCCTCCACCTCCAACTTAGAGCAACTCAAATGTGCCACTTCTCTCCAGGTTTCATCTCCTCTGCATCAGTTAGATGCACTGTTTGTGGTGGCCCAGCTCCAGCCCTCTCCCTTGCATTTTGTGCTCTATTCTACTACAAACGGTGGAAAAACAGATCTGGGACTGAGTGAAGGTGAGTTACTGAGCTCATCCAAAACTCTGCTGTCTGTATTCTAACTTGCAACAAGATCCCGTTCACCTTTCATCCTGTGCTCACTGACCTATATTGGCTCCTGGTGCAGCAATGTCATAATGTTAAAAGTGTCATCTTTGGTTTCACCCTTCTCCATCTCTGTAACCTCCTCTAGCCTTACAACCATCCAAGATGTCTGCTCTCCTCCAATTCTGGCCTCTTGCATATCCCCGATTTTAATTGCTCCATCATTGGTGGCCAAGACTTCAACTGCCTAGGTCCTAAGCTCTTGAATTCCCTCCCTAAGTCTCCCCACCTCTCTACTTGTCTCTCCTACTTTAAAATACTCCTTGAAACCTACTTCTTTGACCAAACTTTTGGTCATCTGTCCTAACATATTCTTGTGTGGCTCAGTGTCGTATTTTGTTTGGTTATGCTCTTGTGAAGCACCTGAGGACATTTCACTATGCTAAAGGTTGTTGTATTCACCCAATGGATACAGTGCATTCGTTGAGAGTGGCAATGAGACAACTGAACCACATTGCATAAGGATTGAGTTGAGTGGCAACAGTGGATGAATAAATGGAGAGGTGATGATGTTCATAGTGAGTGAAGGCTGGGTGCTGCAAAAGTTAGGTAAACGTAAGGAGTGATATGATGGAGAATGCTTGGCAAGATAGAGTGAATCATATAATAAAAGAAAAATACTGCAGATGCTGGAAATCTGAAATAAAAACAAGAAGTGCTGGAAATACTCAGCAGGTCTCGCAGCATCTGTAGAGAGAGAAGCAGAGTTAATGTTTCAGGTCAATGACCCTTCATCAGAACTGGCAAATATTAGAAATGTGAAAGTTCTAAGCAAGTAAAGCGGGGGTAGGGCAAGAGATAACAAAATAGAAGCTGTTGCTAGGACAAGGTGGCTGTGCAAATGAGTTTTAAACATAGAACATAGAACAGTCCAGCACAGTACAAGCCCTTCGGCCCACGATGTTGTGCCGAACCTTTAACCTACTCTAAGATCAAACTAACTACCTATCCTTCATTCTACTATCATCCATGTCCCTATCCAAGAGTCGCTTAAATGCCCCTAATGTATCTGCTTCTACTACCACCGCTGGCAGCGCATTCCACGCACCCACCACTCTCTGTGTAAAGAACCTACCTCTGACATCTCCCCGAAACCTTCCTCCAATCACCTTAAAATTATGCCCCCTGGTGATAGCCCTTTCCACCCTGGGAAAAAGTCTCTGACTATCCACTCTATCTATGCCTCTCATCATCTTGTACCCCTCTATCAAGTCACCTCTCATCCTTCTTCGCTCCAATGAGAAAAGCCCTAGCTCCCTCAATCTTTCTTCGTAGGACATGCCCTCCAGTCCAGGCAGCATCCTGGTAAATCTTCTCTGCACCCTCTCTAAAGCTTCCACATCCTTCCTATAATGAGGCGACCAGAACTGAACACAATATTTCAAGTGTGGTCGAACCAGGGCCTTATAGAGCTGCAGCATAACCTCGCGGCTCTTAAACTCAATCCCCCTGTTAATGAAAGCCAACACACCATACGCCTTCTTAACAACCCTATCAACTTGGGTAGCAACTTTGAGCGATCTATGGACATGGACCCCAAGATCCCTCTGTTCCTCCACACTACCAAGAATCCTGTCTTTAAGCCTGTATTCCGCATTCAAATTCGACCTTCCAAAATGAATCACTTCACACTTTTCCAGGTTGAACTCCATCTGCTACTTCTCAGCCCAGCTCTGCATCCTGTCAATGTCCCGTTGCAACCTACAACAGCCTTCCACACTATCCACAACTCCAGCAACCTTTGTGTCATCGGCAAACTTGCTAACCCAGCCTTCCACTTCCTCATCCAATTCATTTATAAAAATCACAAAGAGCAGAGGTCCCAGAACAGATCCTTGTGGAACACCACTGGTCACCGAGCTCCATGCTGAATACTTTCCATCTACTACCACCCTCTGACTTCTATGGGCCAGCCAATTTTGTATCCAGACAGCCAACTTTCCCTGAATCCCATGCCTCCTTACTTTCTGAATGAGCCTACCATGGGGAACCTTATCAAACGCCTTGCTAAAATCCATATACACCACATCCACTGCTCCTCCTTCATCAATGTGTTTTGTCACATCTTCAAAGAATTCAATAAGGCAAAAGAGACAAACCTGCTGAGTATTTCCAGCATTTCTTGTTTTTATTTCAGATTTCCAGCATCTGCAGTATTTTGCTTTTATTTTAGTGTTTAATTCACTGCCTCTTCTCTTCCAGGAATGTCTACCTTGAAGAAGTTCTTCTTTCCGATGGGATTTTTGTTTGTCTCTTTTACCTTGTTCACCTTCATTGCTTTGTATTTCCCTCCTGGTGTTTGACAGCCAGTGGTTTTCACAGCCACTTTGTCCTACCAACACCTTCTGTTTTGTTATCTCTTGCCCCACCCCTGCTTTACTTGCTTAAAACTTTTTACATTTTTAATATTTGCCAGTTCTGATGAAGGGTCACTGACCTGAAACGTTAACTCTGCTTCTCTCTCCACAGATGCTGCCAGCATTTCTTGTTTTTATTTTAGTGCAGAGTCTGGTTGCAGCATAAAAGGAGGCCATTTAGCTTGTCATGTCTGTGCCAGCTCTCTGTAAGAACAACTCACCTAGTCCCATCCTTTGCCTCTTCCGCATAGCCCTTCAATTATTTTCTCTTCAGATATTTGTCCAGTTCTGTCTGAAAGGGGGGGGAGACATGGGGGGAGAGGGGGTGGGCAGTGCTTAAAACAGTGCATGTAGTCGAGTCAGCAAATGTACTCACTTCTTCTGACTTGGTTAGGTCATTAAACCACTTCCTACATTGCATCCATGACCTGAGCACACGCTGTTGCTGCTCACTGCCTCAGCTCCTTCTGCCCATGCCTTCTTGGTAAGAACAATAGGTTTTTCCTCCCGTTGCTGGGGAAAAATACATCTATCCTGCTCATGACTACATCCAGCAGTAATTCCAGTGATGCATCATTGAATCTGGGTACTACCCTTGCTATACGTCTACCATCCATCCTGAACACCTCCAATTTCTATCTGTTCATTGTCCCTTTAAATACGGTTGAGATTGCGTCATGTAGTTGTGCATCATATCCACTGCATAGCTTGGAAGTGCAAACCCGGAAGTCAAAATTAATTCATACAATTATGTTGAGATTGTGGTTTCTGACCCACTCAGTTGAATCCTGGGTTTCTCCCATGCAATTCCTCAACAATCACCTCCACCCACCACCAACCACACCCCCCCCACCCACCCCCCCCCCCCCCCACCACCGCCCGACACCCCTTTCATATTAGGGCCACGGTCTGTAAGAGCTTTTAAATGTGAGGGTAATCAATTCTGATATTTTTCATATAGATTTGACAAACAGGAAAGCACCTTGACAAAAATTCCCATTATTTATGATTCTTGTCTGTGAATTGCATGTCTAGACAAAAATACTAACATCCTGTTGACTGAAATTCCTGAGACAGAAGTCCATCTTCACAGACTTTGGGAAACACGAGGTCAGAACTGGAAAGGCACCAAGTGATTTAGCATTTGTTTAATTTGGAAGGAAGACGATTCTATTCTGCTCTCTGTGGAAGACAATAAAGTGGAACACTTGAACTTTGGTATACTCTTTGAATTTGAGCTTTAAAAACTGCACAAGTTCCATGTCATGAATCACTGAAAAATGTTTGTTCTGTTAACTCCCTAACACTGAATATTCAGTAATAAAGTTCCTGAATTTGAGGAGACCTCTGTGAACTAATACTAAAGAATGATTTTCAATGAATTTGCAACGTCTAATTTTGTCTTTGCCATTTGCAACAGTTTTGTGATAAACATATTCAATTGGGAATCAAGAATGCTTTTTATTGTTTATACAGGCAGAATTTCAAAACTGTTCCTTACAAACTGCAAACATGGAACAATCTCCCTGAATATTATGTAATTGCCTGAAAATAGCTCATGACTATTTTAACAACTTCTGATGCAAAATCTGGGATTTTTCAGTTCTGTAAGAGTCAGTATTGCATGAGGAAGTCGATTTTGGAGATCGTTTAGAAAAAAACAGCTCTTCATTGGCTGGAAATCTGGTTAATTGTTCAGCTAATCAAAAGTTAAGTTGTGGAAGATTGTCATGGCTGCATGATTGGTTTGACCAGGTTCAGACAGTAAACTGACTATGTTCATTGACAGTGATGTTAATACGCAAGATAAGGGCTCACGGAGTTGGGGGTTATATTAGCATGGATGGAAGATTGTTTAATGGACAGGAAGCAGAGAGTAGGAATAAACAAGGTATTTTCAAGTTGGCAGGCTGTAACTAGTGGAGTGCTGCAAGGATCAGTGCTGGGCCCTCAACTACTTACAAACTATATTAATGACTTAGACGAAGAGACCAAAAGTAATGTATCCAAGTTTGCTGATGATACAAAACTAGGTGGAAATGTAAGCTGTGAGGAGGACACAAAGAGGCTGCAAAGAGGTATAGACAGGTTAAGTGTGTGGGCAACAAGGTAGCAGATGGAGTATAATGTGGGGAAGTGAGGTTATTCACTTTGGTAGTATGAATTGAAAAGCAGAATAGTTTTTAAAAGATGTAAAACTTCTAAATGTTGATGTTCAGAGAGACTTGGGTGTAATCGTACAAGGAACACAGAAAGTTAGCATGCAGGTACAGCAAGTAATTAGGAAGGCAAATGGCATGTTGGCCTTTACTACAAGGGGACTGCAGTACAAGAATAATGAAGTCTTACCACAACTGTCTAGGACATTGCTGAGACCACACCTGGACCACGATGTGAAATTTTGGTCTCCATATCTAATGAAGGATATACTTGCCTTGGAGGTGGTACAGAATGTTCACTGCATGGTTCCTGGCATGAGAGGGTTGTTGTATGATGAGAGGCTGAGTAAATTAAGCCTATACTGTCTGGAGTTTAGAAGAATGAGAGGTGATCTCTTTGAAACATACAAGATTCTGAAGGGGCTTGACAGGGTAGACACAGAGGTTATTTCCACTGGCTGGGGAATCCAGCACAGTGTTAGGATAAAGGGTCAATCATTGAGGACTGAGATGAGGACAAACCCCTTCATTCAGAGGGTTGTGAATCTTTGGAATTGTCTACCACAGAGGGTTGTGGATGCTCCATCGTTGAGTATATTCAAGGCTGGGATATTCAGATTTTTGGTCTCTCAGGGAATAAAGGGATATGGGGAGTGAGCAGGAAAGTGGAGTTGAGGCTGAAGATCAGCCATGATCATAGTGAATGGTGGAGCAGGCTGAAGGGGCTGTATGGTCTACTCCTGCTCCTATTTCTTATGTTCTTATCTTATGTTCCAACAGCAAAAAATTTAACTGAAGTGTGTTTCAGTTTATAATTTGCTGCAATGCCACTATGATATTTTTAAAAGCGAGTGACTGCTGTGTGGTGAAATTCTGAAGGATGTGATATGGTAGTAATCTGGGTCGACATTAATTTTACATATTGGGGGAGTTTATCATTAAGCTAATTTGATAAGATTCTTTTCCCAGCATAAAACCGCTCTAGCAGCAAGTGTGGATCAGAAAATAAGGGCTATTATGTTATAGTCGCTCTCACTGCTAATGACTCTGTGCTGGGAGTGGAGCATCAGTAAATGACCTTATTGTTTACACCGTATCTATAGGACTATATATTAAGTTGCTAGTGTAATTGTACCAGCTACAGTAATGTTACTCACTTGAGGAAAGGATATGTTATGTTGCAGGTATGTATCACAGGTGACCAGAAAACAAGAATAAAGGGGTCAGTGATGTGGGACAAATGTTATCTGGGTGTTGCTGAGCGATACACTATAGTTTCATACTTTATAAAGAGGTACACATGGGGAAGAAGTAATGGATCACCATTAACCTCATTAAAATTAATATTTTTGTGAACTGAACTGTAAAGGTGTTATCTGACCATATGAAAAATAGGCTGACAAAGATGTGCACTAAAAGTGTTTTATTTTTCTCTATTCTTTGCTGTCCATAGATGCTTCATACCAAATATTTATGCCGCTCTTGCCACAGCAGCTCTAATGCCCTTACTATGCCTTGTGGGAGTCTTTGTGATTTTTATATATGTCTATCAGATGATTCAGCAATGGAAGTCCTATGATGATGTTTTCAGAGGGAAAGCTAACAGCACAGGTAAGGACAGCATGGATATTATAGCTTGAATGAGTTACAACAGTCATAATAATTAATTATTTTCAAGTATATTTTTCTGTAAAGCTCAATTTTATCTTTGTCTTTGTGATGGTATTAAACTATTCTCTGTAGAAAGGCTGCAAATCAGCATATAGCAGTAGAAAATAAAGGAATAAAGTGCATAATGTGAGAATGTTAGACAATACTAGAGAAGGGAGTAGTTCCGTAGTAGATGGAGCAAACTGAGAAGGACTACAAGGAATGCAAAGGCAGGATTACAATGCATCTGTGCAAATGCACAAAGTGTGGTGAATAAGGTTGGTGAGCTACAAGCACAAATAGCAGTATGAGAATATGATGTAGTGACAATAATGGAGACATGTCTTAAAAATGGCAAGGACTGGTCCCTTAATATACGAGGATATAAACTGCTCAGAAAAGATAGATAAGGATAAAAGGGAGGTGGGGTGGCAGGTGACTAATTAGGGAAGACATTGTAGTGTTGGGAAGGGAAGATGTCCTTGAGGGGGCAAGGATAGAATCCTTGGTTAGAGTTGAGAAGCAAAAAGGGTATGATCACATTACTAGGGGTATTTTATAGGCTTCCAAATAGTGAGAGAAAGATAGAGGCGCAAATCTGCAGGGAAATCACAGATGTGCAAGAACTGCAGAGTGGTGATATTGGGGACTTTAATTACCCAAACATCAATTGGGATAATTTTAGAGTAAAGGGTAAGGAGGGGAAGGAATTTCTGAAATGTGTTCAGGAGAACCTCCTTGATCAGTATTTTCTCAGCCCAACTAGAGAAGAAGCATTGCTGGATCTGGTGCTGGGAAATGAGGTGGGCCGAGTGTCTATCAGGGTACACTTGGGTAAGCATGATCATCGTATCATAAGGTTTAGACGAGTAATGCAGAAAAGCAAGGAGGGAAATAATGTAGAACGTCTAGATTGGAAGAAGGCTAATTTCAGTATGATGAGTAGGGTCTAGCCAGGGTCGAATGGAACCCAAGACTGACAAGAAAAGCTGTATCAGAACAATGGGTTATTTTTAAGGAAGAGATGATATAGGTACAGGGGAGGTGCCAGAGGATTGGAAAGTGGCAAATGTGACACCCTTATTCAAAAAAAGGTGTAAGGACAGTCCTAGCAACTACAAGCCATTTAGTTTAACATCAGTGGTGGGTAAGGTTTTAGAAACAATAAGCAGGGCTGGATTTTATGGGCCCATCTGAGGCGGGGTCGGAGGTGGGAGGTGCACAGTGAATCGTGACGGGTGGCGGGGGGGTGGCGGAAGGTCCGTCGCCAAACGATCTTATCGGGTGCAGGATAGGCCGACGACAGTCTTCCCGCCCAGAGGCCAATTGAGGCCCTTAAGTGGCCTATTATTGCCCAATTAAGGGCCTCTTACCGTCGCTGCTGGGATAATTCTAGTGGCGGGGGTGATTGCACCATGTGGGGAGGGCGCCTTGTAACACTTACCACTTTACCCCTCCAAGAACCCCCCCCCCCCACAACCCTACGGTCTGCACGACCACACCTCACTTACCTCCGGAAGGCCCCAGTGACCCCACCTCACTTACCTCAGGTCCAGGGTTCCTGCGCTGGGCCTTTAAAAGTACGGGGATCCCGGCTCATGAAGCTTTGATTTAAAAAGACCGGAGATTTCTCGGAGGGCAGTGGGGGGGGGCCACAAAAAGGCAGAAGCAGGCTTTCCCCCACCTTTCCAGCCTGGCACGGGAAGCCCCACCTCCAACAAAATCTCAGCATTGGAGAGGTTTGATTAAGGATAACCAGCACAGATTTGTAAAAGACAGATCATGCTTCACTAATCTAATTGCATTTTTTGATGAAGTAACAGGGAAGGTTGATGAAGGAATTGCGATGGATGTTGTTTATATGGATTTTAAGAAAGCGTTTGATAAGATACCACATAAAAGACTCGTTAACAAAATTGAGGCTCATAGATTAGGAGGGTCTGTGTCCAATTGTATAAAATATTGTCTTAAGGACAAAAAACCGTGAGACATGGTAAATGGTTGTTTTTCAGACTGGAGGATAGTAGACAGTGATGTCCCCCAAGGGTCAGTGCTGGGACCGCTGTTTTTTTGCTATATATAAATGACTTGGATATTGGAATACAGAGTAGAATTTCAAAATTTGCCGATGACACCAAACTTGGAGGTTGGCAAACAGTGATGATGATATGAACCACCTGCAACAGGACATTGATAGGCTAGCAGAATGGGCAGACAGGTGGCAGATGGAATTTAATACTGACAAATGTGAGGCGATACATATAGGAATAGGGAGAGGCAATATATATTTAATGGCACAGTTCTAAAGAGTGTGCAAGAACAGAGGGGTGCATGTGCATTGATCTTTGAAGGTGGCAGGACATGTCGAGAGATTGGTTGGTCAAGCATATGGGATCTTTGGTTTCATAAATAGAGACATTGACTACAAAAGCAGGGAAGTTATACATTACCTTTATAAAGCTCTGGTTAGGCCACAATTGGAGGATTGCATCTAGTTCTGGTCACCACACTTTAGGAAGGATGTGAGGGTCCTTGAGAGAGTGCAGAGGAGATTGATTCTAATGGTTCCAGGGATGGGAGAATTTTAGTTACAAGGTTAGGTTGGAAAAGCTGGGCTTGTCCTCCTTAGAGCAAAGGAGATTGAGGGAAGATTTAATAGAGGTGTACAAGATTATGACTGTTCCCATTGACTAATGATACAAGGCCTGGGCGACACAGATGTCTTGGGCAAGTGATGCAGGAGGAATATAAGGAAGAACTTTTTTACGCAGTGGGTGGTAATGACGCTGCTCACATGGGTGATGGAAACGGAGTCAATCAATGACTTCAAAAGGAAATTGGATGGTCACTTGAAGGAAATAAGCTTGCAGGGCTATGGGGATCGAGTTGGGGAGTCTGACTGACTGGATAGCTCCATGGAGAGCCTGCATGGACTCAATGGGCTGAAATACCTCCTTCTGTGCTGTAAATGACTCTGTGGCCAGGGTTTTAACCTGGCAATGGGGGTCTTGATAGGGATGTTCCCCCTTTTTCACTTCTCGACTGACCGATGACAGCGTTTTTAAAAGAAATTATTTTTAACCCTTGATTGCTTTAATTGTCAGGAACTCATACAGACACAAATACACTCAAGATAGAAATTATGAAAATAGCATGCGTTAGGTCTGATAATTTAAAAGTGTCCTCTGTTTAACTTGCTTTTCCCTGGGTGAAGACTTGAAATGGTGCAAGTCTGTAATCTTTTCCTTTGTTCACTGAAGGAAGATTTGGGAGTTTTAGGAAGATGGATGCACTGCTGCAAACTGCTTTTGTTATATTCCAGCCAAATGTCACTGGTGATGTCCTGGTATGATTTTTCAGGTCCGGTGTTATTACCTTTATTAAGCTCCTTATTAGAAACCTGGTTTCTGTCATATGACCAGAGTTCTCTCTCATTTTTCTCATAAATGGTATCTGATAATGAGGTGATTGTTAGACAGTGGGGTCTGGGTGTCACAGCTTCATTCCATCTTGATAAAGTCGAGTTCGTTCACACCCATTTTCTCGAGTTTGAATTTGGAGTCACCAAGTCTGCAATGCCATTGTAAACCAATTCGTTGGAGAGAAGTAGCCATTAACACAAAATGAGTCATTTACATTTTAATGCCTTCTCCAAGGCTTGTCCAGATATGAAGATTGGCCCAGGGTTCTTGCAGTTTCCATGTTCTTCTTTCTTCTTCTTTCTTTTGGGCCTCCTTATCTCGAGAGACAATGGATACGCGCCTGGAGGTGGTCAGTGGTTTGTGAAGCAGCGCCTGGAGTGGCTATAAAGGCCAATTCTGGAGTGACAGGCTCTTCCACAGGTACTGCAGAGAAATTTGTTTGTCGGGGCTGTTGCACAGTTGGCTCTCCCATTGCGCCTCTGTCTTTTTTCCTGCCAACTACTAAGTCTCTTCGACTCGCCACAATTTAGCCCTGTCTTTATGGCTGCCCGCCAGCTCTGGCGAATGCTGGCAACTGACTCCCATGTGTATTAGCAGTATGGGCTAAGGTTACCTGACCTTTCCACTCCATTTTGTTTTGTAGGAAAAGTATCCGTTTTGAGTTTGTTTCATAAGTTCATTATATAGTTCATAATTTCTCCTTGCATGAGCATGACAACAGCCAATTAAATACACACTCTTGTAATGTAGGAAATGCGGGAGTCAGATTGTGCACAACAAGTTCCCAATGTAATAATGACCAGCTTATCTGTTTCAGGTGTTGGTTGAGGGATAGCTGTTAGTCAGGTCATCAATCAGAACTTATCTGCTCTTCTATATTGTGCTATAGGAGTTTCTGCATGCATCTTAGAAAGCAGATGGGCCTTCAGGTTAACATCTCATCTAAAAGATGGCACCTCTGACAATGCAAGACTTCCTTACATGCTTCACACTATTCCCTTATATAATTCAATTAGTCCACTGCAAATTCATTAATGTAAGCAAGTTTTCAACAAACGTGGTAAGGCCCATAAAATAATATAAAAATTGACAGGGGCGGCACAGTGGCGCAGTGGTTAGCACCGCAGCCTCACAGCTCCAGGGACCCGGGTTCGATTCCGGGTACTGCCTGTGTGGAGTTTGCAAGTTCTCCCTGTGTCTGCGTGGGTTTTCTCCGGGTGCTCCGGTTTCCTCCCACAAGCCAAAAGACTTGCAGGTTGATAGGTAAATTGGCCATTATAAATTGTCACTAGTATAGGTAGGTGGTAGGGAAATATAGAGACAGGTGGGGATGTTTGGTAGGAATATGGGATTAGTGTAGGGTTAGTATAAATGGGTGGTTGATGGTCGGCACAGACTCGGTGGGCCGAAGGGCCTGTTTCAGTGCTGTATCTCTAATCTAATCTAATCTAATCTAAAAGTACAATCATTCACCCTTGAGATAATGGGCTGGATGTTGAGAGCCCGCCGGTGATCTCAGCAGCAAGCTCAAAGGGTGGGCCGTGTGCCAAAGAGCCACTGCAATCTCAAGCGCGGTGGCTCATTTAGATAGCTGGTGGAGGGGGCAGGCTGCCGGTCCCCAGCAATAGCATCAGCTGCCTGTGCGCAGGCGCTG
Organism: Heterodontus francisci; assembly: GCF_036365525.1. NCBI lineage: Eukaryota > Metazoa > Chordata > Chondrichthyes > Heterodontiformes > Heterodontidae > Heterodontus > Heterodontus francisci. The sequence continues at coordinate 69,553,217 of NC_090374.1, forward strand.
GCGCCATTTTTAAAGCCCTGCCGGCAGATTTAAATTTTTAAAGAAATATCTCCCCAAAATTAAATAAATATATTTCTTATGCCCCTTTCCCACCCCCAATAACAATTACAATAAATATTTGCCCTTCCCCCAAAAACACTTGCCTCTGACATCTGACCCCCCACCCCCCCAAACTGCAGAAAGTAAAAGGTTCAATCCTTCCCACCATCCCCAATACCCATTCTGTGTATTTGACCCCGCTCTTCCCCCCACCTGCACTGATAATCTTACCTCCTCCCCCCTCCCCACCAGTGTCACACCTTGTTTCCCCGGATGGGTATCTGAAGGCGTGGGAGCGCTGGCCACTGCGCCGTAGGTCGCGGCGAGCCCTCACGATCTCAGGTAAGCGTATTTAAATGTATCAATTTTCTTGATTTGAATATGTTTATTGTGGTCCTGTCACCCAGCGGTGGGGGGGCCGCCACAGAACCTTGCCGCCGCCAAGAGGATCGGGCCAGGCCCTGCTGGCATCGAGGTCCGTGGCAGGCCTCATCTGGAGCCATCTTCAGGACCCTCCCACCACGGATCATGACATCGAGGACACCTTAAAATCCAGCCCAATGTGTCCAAGATGATGTAATAAATATAGATGTTTACATTTGAGTAAAACAAGAAGTAGGTCAGTACAATTAAAGTTCTGATTATTTATTGAAAGTCATTTATACACAGGGAGAAAAAAAAGTCACTATCAATATTTGCTTAACGCTATTTGTGTTTGTGCATCATGCTTCTGTATAGCGGGTGTCATTAATCTTTTAGAAATCATTGAAACAGTCCAGTTATTTTCTGCATTACTATTGTTACGAGGTTTCCTTATTTTTTGTTAAAAATTTGAGAATCTATATTTTTAAAAATGAAAAGGATTTCATGGACATTGAATTATCTGGAGATTACTGAACTTTGGGTGTTTTTTTAAAAGGAAGTTAAACAAAAGATTGAGCAGAAAACAAGTTTTTTTTTTTACTGGAAACCATGTGATTTCAAGTAAACACAGTTGGTGTTCTAACCTGAAGGACAGATGTTTACAAGGAAATGACAGACCACGATATATCGCTGTCACAGGATTGTTGCTGAACTGTTTTTGGTTTCACTTTGAGCTGTTAATTGCCAGCTTTTTATTTTTGGACTAAAGGGAGTTGTTGGAGATCAGAAGAACATCCAGGTCACTGTTACCTCTCTTTGAAGAATCAGTAACATGCGCTGTGGATAAAGGGGAGCCCATTGACATACTGCATTTGGATTTCCAGAAGGCATTTGACAAGGTGCACATAAACGGTTATTGCACAAAGTAGGAGCTCATGGTGTAGGGGGTAACATATTAGCTTGGAAATCCAAGTACTGTCAATGGGCTCCCCTTTATCTACAGCACATGTTACTGATTCTTCAAAGAGAGGTAACAGTGACCTGGATGTTCTTCTGATCTCCAACAACTCCCTTCAGTCCAAAAAAAAGCTGGCAGGTAGAAAACAGAGTATGCATAAATGGGTCCTTTTCTGATTGGCAGGATGTGATGAGTGGAGTCCCACAGGGGTCTGTGATGAGACCTCAAATTTTACAATTTATATCAATGACTTCGATGAGGGGAGAGATGGCATGATAGCTAAATTTGCAGATGACACAAAGATAGGTGGGAAAGTACTGTTGTGAAGAGGACATGAGGAGGTTGCAGTCTGATATAGATAGGTTGAGTGAGTAGGCAAAAATCTGGCAGATGGAGTATATTGTGGGAAAATGTGAAGTTGTTCACTTTGGCAGGAAGAAGAAAAAAATGGAGAACAGCTGCAGAATCCCAAGGTGCAGAGGGATCTAGGTGTTCCAGTGCATGAGTCACAAAAGGTTAGTATGCAGTTACAGCAAATAATAAAGAAGGCTAATGGTATGCTAACCTTTATTACGAGAGGAATTGAAAATAAAAGTAAGGATGTTATGCTTCAGTTATACAGGGCATTGGTGAGACCACATCTCGAATACTGTGTGCAGTTTTGGTCTCCTTATTTAAGGAAGGATGTAATGCATTGGAGGCGGTTCCCATGCCCCTGCTGCTTTTATCCTTTCAGATGGTAGAGATAGCGGATTTGGAAGGTGCTGTCGAAGGAGCCTTGGTGAATTGCTGCAGTGCATCTTGTAGATGGTACACAGAGCTGCCTCTGTGCATCAGTGATGAAGGGAGTGAATGTTGAAGGTGGTGGATGAGGTTCGAATCAGGCAGGCTGTTTTGTCCTGGATGATGGCAAACTTCTTGAGTGTTGGAGCTGCACCCATCCAGGCAAGTGGAGAGTATTCCATCACACTCCTGACTTGTGCCTTGTAGATGGTGGACAGGGATTGGGGAGTCAGGAGGTGAGTTACTCACCGCAGAATTCTCAGCCACTGAGCTGCTCCTGTAGCCACCGTATTCATGTGGCTGGTCCAGTTCAGTTTCTGGCCAATGGAAACCCCCAGGATGTTGATAGTGGGGGCGTCAGTGATGGTAATGCAGTTGAATGTCAAGGGGAGATGGTTAGATTCTCTCTTGTTGGAGATCGTTATTGCCTGGTATGCATGTGGCATGAATGTTACTTGCCACTTATCAGCCCAAGCCTGAATGTCGTCCAGGTCTTGCTGCATATGGACACGGACTGCTTCAGTATCTGAGGAGTTGCAAATAGTACTGAACATCGTACAATCATCAGCGAACATACTCACTTCTGATAGAGGGAAGGTCATTGATGAAGCAGCTGAAGATGGTTGGGCCTAGGACACTACCCTGAGGAACTCCTGGAGTAATGTCCTGGGGCTGAGATGAGTGGCCTCCAACAACCACAACTATCTTCCTTTGCGCTAGGTATGACTCCAACCAGTGGAGCGTTTTCCCCCTGATTCCCATTGACTCCAATTTTGATAGGGATCATTGATGCCATACTCGGTTAAATGCTGCCTTGATGTCAAGGGCAATCACTCTTGCTTCTCCTCTTGAGTTCAGCTCTTTTGTCCCTGTTTGGACCAAGGCTGTAATGAGGTCAGAAACTGTGTGGCCCTGACGGACCCCAAACTGAGCATCCGTGAGCAGGTTTTTGCTGTTTAAGTGGCGCTTGACAGCACTGTCGATGACAACTTCCATCACTTTGATAATTGAGAGTAGACTAATCGGGTGGTAATTGACTGGAATGGACTTTTCCTGCTTTTTGTCGATAGGACATATCTGGGCAATTTTCCACATTGTTGGGTAGATACCAGTTATGTAACAGTACTGGAACAGCTTGGCTGGAGGCGTGGCAAGTTCTGCGGCACAGATCTTCAGTACTACAGCCTGGATGTTGTCAGAGCCCATAGCCTTTGCAGTATTCAATGTTTTCAGCCATTTCTTGATATCATGTGGAGTGAATTGCATTGGCTGAAGACTGGCATCTGTGATGCTGGGACCTCAGGAGGAGGCCGAGATAGATCATCCACTCGACACTTCTGGCTGAAGATGGTTGCAAATGCTTCAGCCTTTTCTTTTGCACTGATGTGTCGGGCTCCCCCATCATTGATGATGGGGATATTTGTGGAGCCTCCTCCTGTAACTTATTTAATTGCCCACCAGCATTTATGACTTAATGTAGCAGGACTGTAGAGCTGTGATCTGATCAATTGGTTGTGGGATCGCTTAGCTCTGTCTATTGCATGCTGCTTCCGCTGCTTGGCATGTAAGTAGTCCTGTATTGTAGCTTCACCAAGTTGATACTTCATTTTGAGGTATGTCTGGTGCTGCTCCTGGCATGCTGTCCTGCTGTCCTCATCGAACCAGATTTTGTCTGCTGGCTTGATGGTAATGGCAGAGTGAGGGATATGCTGGGTTATGAGATTACAGATTGTGTTTGAATACAGTTCTACTGCTGCTGATGGTTCACAGTGCCTCATGGATTTTCCAGTCTTGAGCTGCCAGATCTGTTCTGAATCGATCCCATTTAGCATGGTGGTCGTGCCACACAACACGATGGAGGGTATCACAAGGATTGTGCAGTGGTGACTCCTACCAACACTGTCATGGACAGATGCATCTGCAACATGTAGATTGGTAATGAAAATGTCTAATAGGTTTTTGCCTCTTGTTGGTTCCCTCACCACCTGCCGCAGACCCAGTCTGGCAGATATTTCTTTCAGGACTCAGCCAGCTCGGTCAGTAGTGGTGCTACTGAACGACTCTTGGCGATGGACATTGAAGTATCCCACTCAGAGAACATTCTATGCCCTTGCCACCCTCAGTGCTTCTTCCGAGTGGTGTTCAACATGGAGTACTGATTCATCAGCTGAGGGAGGGCAGTAGGTGGTAAACAGCAGGAGGTTTCCTTCCCATGATTGATCTGATGTCATGCAACTTCATGGGGTTTGGAGTCAATATTGAGGACTCCCAGGGCAACACCCTCTCGACTGTATACCACTGTGCCACCACCTCTGGTGGGTCTGTCCTATCGGTGGGACAAGACATATGCAGGAATGGTGATGGTAGTGTCTGGGACTCCTCTGTATTCCAAGATCCAAGTCATTTATATATAGCAAAAAAAAATCAGTGGTCCTAGCACTGACCCTTGGGGAACACCACTGTCTATCATCCTCCAGTCTGAAAAACAACCATTTACCATGACCCACTATTTTCTGTCCTTGAGCCAATTTTTTATCCAATTGAACACTGGCCCTCAATTTTGTTAATCAGCCTTTTATGTGGTACTTTTGATTTTTGCATTTTCTTTGTCCAAATGTTTGAGTGGCAATATTTTTGTATGCCGGATCAGAATATGGAATTCCCTTGGATATTTTCGGAATTAATATGGGAATGAAAGGTGTAATCCAAACCAGGTTTAGTTGCACCAGATGCTACTGTCCACCTGTCACTAGGTGCTCTGAAGCAAATAGCTTGATGTTGCCATGCAGCCTAGGTTGGACTAAATTTTGATAATTTGTCGTGCATGACTGCTCAAATGCTGTTAGTAGATTCCTCTACAGTGATCACCAGATAAAGCAGGTGTTTGGCACACTCTCTAATGACATTTTGATATTAAGATGGTAGCCTTATATATGCAGACTCCTGGGGCAGGATTTTGGTCCCAATATGCGGGCAGGAATGAAGGCGGGCAGACGTGAAATTTCCAACACCAGCCAGCGTGCCGGTTCCCTGCCGTAGTCCGGATGCCTGACCATTTTACTGGACGCTGTATCGGGCGCACAATGGCTACCCGCCTAGAAGTAGTAGGGAGCTTGTTAAGTCAATTAGGAGGCCAATTAAGACCATTGATCAGAGGCTGACTGGAATTTTCTAGTTGGCCTGTGAGCTTCCTTCGGTGTCCAGAGCCTGGCAGATGCCTGGAGGTGGCATCCCAGCAGTAGACCGGGGGCGGGGGGGGGAAGGGCGTCAGCACTCCAGAACATCTTTGAGGTCCACCATTATCCAGTAACAACTACGGCCGAAGGCCACCCTGTCGAGGAGTTTCCCCTTCACAATGGTCACCTGGTAGCTGTGGCCATTTTTAATTTCAAATAGATGGAGGTGCCCTATCTCTCTCTCCCTTACCTGCAATGGCAGGCTGCAGCTCTGTCTCTGCTGGAAAGTCCCCTATTGGCCCTCCAGCTTCAACAGTCTGCTTGCCATTCTTAATTGGACAGTGAGCATGCCCTCTGGCCACTAATCCGGACATCAGGATCCCGACCGGAAAAGGAAAATCGTGCCCATGAGTTCTGAACCCTTGGTCTCTGGCCAGCAAGTTCCTGTACCTCCTGATCATTCATGCTCTATGTGCAAGTTTGTGCATCTTCCTCAAACTGACTATTTAAAAACCCCATAGGGCTATACTGGGACAAGTGGAGTGCTTGATGCAGAGTTCTGTAAGGTGCTGGGCTTTTGGCCATCTAGGACAAATTGGACTGATTTCTGAAAGTTGCCTACAGAAATAGCTTCAAAGAGGCCTATAGCTTCATCCTGGATCATTCCCTTGGTGATTTCCATCCTCAAAATTTCCAGCCTGTTTGAAGGGACCTTTGGCTCCCTCTAACCACCATCCTTCCTGAGGCCCAGGAAACCAAGCGAGCCAGAGGTAAATTGAAAATGGTGGTTAATTCTGGGAGATGCAGCCTGATTATAATATTTAAATGACCAAACTGCATGCTCCAAGTGGTTGGGTTGTCCACCCCTGCTAAAACTGCAAGTGGAAGGTTGGTGGTGAGTTGGGATAGATTTTCAGATTTTTTACATGTCGCTTGACCCAACCCCACCTGTTTTTTGGTGGGTTAAAATCTCCTCTCTATGTTTGCAGATTTTTTATTTTTATTCATTCACTAGTTGTGGGTGTGGCTGGCTAGGCCAGCATTTATTGCCCATCCCTAATTGCCCTTGATCAGGTCGAGGTGAGTCACCTTCTTCAACTGCTGCAGTCCGTATGGTGAATATACTCCAACAGTCCTGTTAGGGAGGGAGTTCCAGGACTAAACAACGACAAAGGAATGGTGATGATATATTTCCAAGTCAGGCATGGGTCGAAGGGCCTGTTTCTGTGCTGAATAGCTTTATGACTAGCCTGAAGGGGATTTCTAGCTTTTGCTTTTTCTCGTCTTCTATTTTCAATTTCACTTTTATCAGCCACAGATAAGATATAGTTAGAGTACCCGGCTGTAAAAAAGGATATTAAAATCATAGAGAAAGTGCTGTGTAGCTTCAATAGAGTCTTGTCAGGAATGTGGAGGCAATGGTTATGAGGAGATACTTAAGACACTGGGACTATTTGCACTGGAGCAAAAAAGCCTAAAAGATGATTTGCTTGAATTGTTTAAAATGACGAAAGTTTTGATAGGAAATGATTATTTCCTTTGGTTGAAGAGTCAGCAACAAGGGAGGCATCAGTTTAAAAGAGAGTGAAGAGGCAAGTTAGGAGAAGTTTATTTGCATGCAACGTTATTAAACGCAAAGAATTGTTTGTCACAGGAAATAGTTGAGGCAAACACCACTGCATCTTCAAAAGGAAGAGATGATTAACATTTGAGGCAGAGGAAGATACAAGGTTGCAGGAAGAGATCAGGGCTGTGGGATTAGTTTTGGACTGCTCCAGCCAAAAGCTGGTACAGACACAGCTGTACTGCGGGAGGACACCTCGGAGGGGTCATGCAGCGAGGCAAAATGGGTGGAGCTCAGGAATAGGAAGGTTGCAGTCACGATGTTGGTGGTTTACTACAGGCCTCCCAACAGCCAGCGGGAGGTAGAGGAGCAGATATGTAGACAGATTTTGGAAAGATGTAAAGGTAACAGGGTTGTAGTGGTGGGTGATTTTAACTTCCCCTATATTGACTGAGACTCACTTAGTGCTAGGGGCTTGGATGGGGCAGAATTTGTAAGGAGCATCCAGGAGGGCTTCTTGAAACAATACGTAGATAGTCCAACTAGGGATGGGGCCGTACTGGACCTGGTATTGGGGAATGAGCCCGGCCAGGTGGTCGAAGTTTCAGTAGGGGAGCATTTCGGGAACAGTGACCATAATTCCATAAGTTTTAAGTTACTTGTGGATAAGGATAAGAGTAGTCCTCGGGTGAAGGTGCTAAATTGGGGGAAGGCTAATTATAACAATATTAGGCAGGAACTGAAGAATTTAGATTGGGGGCGGCTGTTTGAGGGTAAATCAACATCTGACATGTGGGAGTCTTTCAAACGTCAGTTGATTAGAATCCAGGACCAGAATGTTCCTGTGAGGAAGAAGGATAAGTTTGGCAAGTTTCGGGAACCTTGGATAACGCGGGATTTTGTGAGCCGAGTCAAAAAGAAAAAGGAAGCATTCGTAAAGGCTGGAAGGCTAGGAACAGACGAATCCCTTGAGGAATATAAAGACAGTAGGAAGGAACTTAAGCAAGGAATCAGAAGGGCTAAAAGGGGTTATGAGAAGTCATTGGCAAACAGGATTAAGGAAAATCCCAAGGCTTTTTATACGTATATAAAGAGCAAGAGGGTAACCAGGGAAAGGGTTGGCCCACTCAAGGACAGAGAAGGGAATCTATGTGTGGAGCCAGAGGAAATGGGCGAGGTACGAAATGAGTACTTTGCATCAGTATTCACCAAGGAGAAGGACTTGGTGGATGATGAGCCTAGGGAAGGGAGTGTAGATAGTCTCAGTCATCTCATTATTAATAAGGAGGAGGTGTTGGGTGTCTTGCAAAGCATTAAGGTAGATAAGTCCCCAGGGCCTGATGGGATCGACCCCAGAATACTGAGGGAGGCATGGGAAGAAATTGCTGGGGCCTTGACAGAAATCTTTGCATCCTCATTGGCTACAGGTGAGGTCCCAGAGGATTGGAGAATAGCCAATGTTGTTCCTTTGTTTAAGAAGGGTAGCAAGGATAATCCAGGAAATTATAGGCTGGTGAGCCTTACGTCAGTGGTAGGGAAATTATTTGAGAGGATTCTTCGGGACAGGATTTACTCCCATTTGGAAACAAATGGACTTATTAGCGAGAGGCAGCATGGTTTTGTGAAGGGGAGGTCGTGTCTCACTAATTTGATTGAGTTTTTTGAGGAAGTGACAAAGATGATTGATGAAGAAAGGGCAGTGGATGTTATCTATATGGACTTCAGTAAAGCCTTTGACAAGGTCCCTCATGGCAGACTGATACAAAAGGTGAAGTCACATGGGATCAGAGGTGAGCTGGCAAGATGGATACAGAACTGACTCGGTCATAGAAGACAGAGGGTAGCAATGGAAGGGTGCTTTTCTGAATGGAGGGATGAGACTAGTGGTGTTCCGCAGGGATCTGTGCTGGGACCTTTGCTGTTTGTAGTATATATAAATGATTTGGAGGAAAATGTAGCTGGTCTGATTAGTAAGTTTGTGGACGACACAAAGGTTGGTGGAGTTGCGGAGAGTGATGAGGATTGTCAGAGGATACAGCAGGATATAGATCGGTTGGAGACTTGGGCGGAGAAATGGCAGATGGAGTTTAATCCGGACAAATGTGAGATAATGTATTTTGGAATGTCTAATGCAGGTGGGAAGTATGCAGTAAATGGCAGAACCCTTAGGAGTATTGACAGGCAGAGAGATCTGGGCGTACAGCTCCACAGGTCACTGAAAGTGGCAACGCAGGTGGATAAGGTAGTCAAGAAGGCATACAGCATGCATGCCTTCGTCAGTCGGGGCATAGAGTATAAAAATAGGCAAGTCATGCTGCAGTTGTACAGAACTTTAGTTAGGCCACACTTAGAATATTGCGTGCAATTCTGGTCGCCACACTACCAGAAGGACGTGGAGGCTTTGGAGAGGGTACAGAAGAGGTTTACCAGGATGTTGCCTGGTCTGGAGGGCATTAACTATGAGGAGAGATTGGATAAACTCTAATTGTTTTCACTGGAACGATGGAGGTGGAGGGGCGACATGATAGAGGTTTACAAAGTTATAAGCAGCATGGACAAAATGGATAGTCAGAAGCTTTTTCCCAGGGTGGAAGAGTCAGTTACTAGGGGACATAGGTTTAAGGTGAGAGGGGCAAAGTTTAGAGGGGATGTGCGAGGCAAGTTCTTTACACAGAGGGTGGTGAGTGCCTGGAACTTGTTGCCGAGGGAGGTGATGGAAGCAGGTACCATAGAGACGTTTAAGAGGCATCTTGACAAATACATGAATAGGATGGGAATAGAGGGATATGGACCCCGGAAGTGCAGAAGGTTTTAGTTTAGGCAGGCATCAAGATCGGCGCAGGCTTGGAGGGCCGAATGGCCTGTTCCTGTGCTGTACGGTTCTTTGTTCTTTGACGCAATGGGCCAAATGTCTTCCTTCTACACAGTAAACTTCTATAGTTCTATGTAAAAGATAGAATCAAATTTCTGCTTTTATTTTGTTATGCTGTTGTAAATTTCTGGTTACTGAGTAGTTCTTTGATACATAAGGCTGTATAAAGTTATCTGGCTATTCCGTCTAATGCAAAAGGGTCTGACATTAATTATCATCAGCGTTGAAGTGACCATTTGGAGTAAGTCCAAAGTCATTACTTAAGTCTTTTTTTCACTCGGGGCACTTTGCACACTTGGAGCTGGGTTAAATAAGCCCACCACAGGTACCAGTGGTGAACCCGGAAATGGGCACCGTTCCCATTCCCATCATGTGAGCAGCCACCCCACCTCAACCACGCAGTGAGCGACCATTTTGCATAATAGAGGCACGGGGCCTGCCCTATCACGTGGCGGGGGAGGGAGGCGATATGCCAAATACAACATTGGATGGCTCTGGAGCAGGTGCTGGTGCCATATTTAAAGCTCTGCCAGCCCTGTTTGCATTGCTTCCTTACATTCATTTGCTACTAGCTGCTCAAAACTGTGACCCATTTTACACTGACTCTGGACCCCTCACCTCCCTGCTGGACTCTGCAGAATGGCAGAGGCACGACATAGGGTGTGGACACGGTTTAGTGATGCCTTATTCCGGATTCTTTTCCAGGCTGGAATTGAAAGGCGGGAGGTTCTCTTCCCCAATGATGGCAAGAAGAGTTCCTCCTGCCTGACCAAGCAAGCCTGGATGGAGATCGCTGAGGTCAGCGGCCATGGGGTCACCCCCCCACCCCGACATGTGTACAGTGCAAGAAGAGGGTCAACAATCTCCTCTGTTCTGCCAAGGTGGGTGCTTAGTGATTGCAAGTGGCTATGCAGGAGGAAGTGGGACACAGAGAGGGTAAGACTACAACAGCAATGGCAGAGGGGGTTAGGTACCACCTCATCCTGACAGATGCATAGCTGCACCTCGACCACAGGCCACTTGCTTTTACAGCTTACCACCCTCCTTAACTCCCCTGAGAACAGATGGCAGAATGAGCTATATGTGAAAGCCCAGTAGGGACGAGGGGCTATCACTAGCAGAACTGTCTTGTTGATTTCTCTGTGAAGTATGATTATCTCCATCTTTCCACTTGCAGGACAAGTGGGCCCATAACAGGAGGGAAATGGCCCGAGCAGGCAGCGGCATCCCAGATCTTTGGCTTGTCTCCACAGCAGAGGCAGAGGTATTAGAATTGGCAGGAACCTAGGGCAGCTGCTCTATATCAGATGGAGAAACTGGAGTCTCCATGCAAGAGAGTAAAGATTGGCTTCCATCGACATACAGATCACTTCTGGAGACCCACATCACGTAGGGTTGCCAAGACGAGATCTGCACAGCCTAACCCACAGTGGGCGGCACAATGGCGCAGTGGTTAGCACAGCAGCCTCTTAGCTCCAGATTGTCTCTTGCCTCCTTGGCACGTCGCTCAATCTGCCTGACATCCAGTGCAAGGACTTCAACATCGTGTGATGTTTGCTCCTCTCCCTCCTCCGCATCTTCCTCATCGATGGAGAAGTCTTGCTCAGGTATCTCATTGTCATGCAAGGCCTCCCCCCTCTGTAATGCTAGATTGTGTAGAGCACAGCAGACCACCATGATTCACGAGACCCTCGCAGGTGCACACTGCAGGGCTCCGCCAGATTGATGGAGGTAACGGAATCTCATCTTCAGCAGCCCAATGACCTGCTTGATGGTCACTCAGGTGGAGCTGTGGCAAGTGTTGTACCTCTCCTTTGCTGCATTGTGAGGGTTCCTCACAGGCATCAGTAGCCATATCTTCAATGAGTAGCCCTTGTCCCTGAGAATCCATCCCTGAAGATGAGCGGGAGTTCCTGAAAAGCTGTGGCACCTGAGACTGTCAAAGTATGTAGGCATCGTGGCTGCTTCCCAAGAATCAGCGCACACCTGCAGGAAACGCTTTCCGTGGCCACAGACCAGTTGAACGTTGATTGAATGGAAGCGCTTCCTGTTGTTGAAAGTGGCTGGCTAGTGGCCTTGATGGCCACATGCGTGTAATCTATCACACCTTGCACCCAGGGAAATCCAGCAATAGCCCAGAATCCGATGACCCTCTCAGCCTGACTGTCAGTGTCGGTCCAGCAGTGCACATTATTGCTAGCTCTTTTGAACAGGGCAGTGGTCATCTCCTTGATGCAGCGGTGGACTGCTGCCTGGGAAACGCCACACATGTCCCCGGTGGATCCTTGGAATGTTCCATACGTGTAAATGTTTACTGCCACTGTGATCTACGGGGCCACTGTCATAGGGTGACCACTGAATCCCATAGGTCTCAACTCATCCTGCAGCAGGGCACATAAGTCGGTGACAGCCTCCCTGGAGAGCTGCAGACTTCGCTGACAATACTGCTCAGACATTTGGAGGTAGCTCATTCGAGTCCAGTACACTCTCTGGCATTGGTGGAACCTTCTTGGCATGGCCAGCTGCTGCTGCTCTCGTAGTAGAGCCTTACAGGCTGTCACAGCTGCCTCTTGGCCCTCCCTGCATCATGCCAAGGAGGTCCAAAAAGACAGGCTGTATGAGAACCATGCCAGGTGACCAGTGGGCCTACAGAGCACTGTCAATTCAAAGACCATGCTGCCCTGGTAACTGGGATTTTGCTACTTCTCCAGCAGAATCCCTGATGGCCCTCAGTGCCCACCCTTGTTGATGGCCAACCCTCTTTTCCAACAGTATTGGCAACCACACATCTCATTCAAAGGTTCGTTTAACCGATACAGCTAACCAAACCTAAGCCCCCCCTCAAAAAACTTGCAGAGCCCCGATACCCCGACCCCCCTTGTAGTGCTCCGAGATCTGGACCCCCCCCCCCTTGCAGTGCCCCCAATAGCCCGACACCACCCCCCCCCTTGCAGTGCCTCAAGACCTGACCCTCCCTTGCAGAGCCCCAGAGAACCCAACTCCATTTGTAGAGCCCCCGAGACCCCAATCTCCCTTGCAGAGCGCACAGCACTGCATTCTGAAAATGGCCTCTGAACCTCCTGTTCCCAAATGTAGTGCTGTTCATGGCTGCCTACCCATTGTGGCACAGAAGCCTCACCTTCGTGCTGCCAGTTTTTAATGGTTGTGAACCCTAATCACATGAGCACTGCTCGCCGTCCACTTAATCCCAAGCCCCCCAGTGAATCGCGATGAATTAGATGCAAATGTATTGAAATTAACTGTTCAGCATTTTAAAATACATTCCCATCAGGGTTGGGGCGGTGATTCCGCCTTGGTGCTTTCCCACTGCTGACTAAATCCAGAACCAACGTCATGACGCCTGATTTCTAGGCGGACACTTCCAACATAATTCTTCGCGCCCCCCGCCAACATTCTTGCTTCAAACGGCCACACACATTTCTGCCCTCGGTCACACTTCAGATTAAAGGGAGTGAGATTTGCGAGAAAATTATAAATCTTTGAAAATATGGCCTGAAGTTCCTTTGCATACATTTCTGCAAATAGTTACTGGAGTGGGTGGCATTTGAAATTAACTGCAATATAGGTCAATGTGCATACACTATAATTGCAAGAGAGCAACCCACAGCATCCTGTCAGTAGCTGATTCTTTCCTGTATTGTATATATTGGTGGTACTTTCCAAGTCTTGGTCAGACATTTAAAGTTGTTCATTAATTTTTTTATAGGATGTACTTAAAATAAACACACAAAAAGTTGTGTTAAATGTAAATGTTAATACGCTGCTGAGAGGACTCAGAATAAATCCACCTGTTGCAATACTGATACTGTGGATAGAGCATAAGCCCCACCCAAAACACTACGTGGCCAGACTTCCCATGATCACAGCTGCAGGAACACCTCCAACCAGTTTCAACGTTGAAAAAATATGTCAAAATTCATCTTCATTCATTTTGATTGAGAGGCTGGGTGGTAGCGCAAGGACCCTTACCAACCAACAATCTTGTGATCAGACATCATGTGGTCAGATGTCATGATTAACCCCCCCCAGAAGTGCTTCCAAGTGGTCATGATGGTTAGCTTCTTTAAGGAAAATAACAAAGAGGTGATATTGTGCAAATAGGATATTTAACAGATTTGAACTTTTTGTGATTTGCAGGTTCACATTTTGGTGAAAATTAATTTAAGAGATAAATGTATAAGAATATCAGATCAGACATTCCTTGGGTTGTGGTGCCAGTGGTTCTTCCACACTTGTGCCTGACAAAGCCCTGCTGCACTAACCCCACCAAAGTTTGAAGGATCAGCAGGTCACCTCAGCTATCTCTTTGGCTGCCCGTACAGTGCTGGGGTGCTAGGTTCGATTGAAGATCAGGAGTGGAACTCCCATCTGTGCTCCGGGCCCCACCCATTGCCTGTCATTTGCCTTGTAAGGGGTGGACACCATTTTCCTAAGGGTTCTACTGGTCTCTATAAATGGAGATTAACATTTTTGGGGGAAATTGTTGACTTCACTCCCTTCATTTAGAATATAACGTCCTTTAGGAAAGGAAATCTGCCATCCTTACCCAGTCTGGCCTATATGTGATTCCAGACCCACGACAATGTGGTTCACTCTTAACTGCCTCTGAAATGACCAAGGCAGCTCACCATTACCATCTCAAGGGCATTGGGGATGGGCAATAAATGTTGGCCTTTCCAGAGACACCCACATGTCATGAATGAATAAAGAAAAAAAAGTTTAGGAATATTTTACAGTAGTCTAGTGAAGATGGTGCTGGCTTGGTAACCCAGAAGTTGTTAGACCAACTCTACCAAGGTTAAGTTGTGGCTTTGAATTCAATAAACCTAGCAATTTGTGGGCGAGGACCAGAAAATGACTGAGTTGCTGGATTGTCATAAAAACCCAACTGGTTCACAAATATCATTCAAGAAAGGGAACATAACATTCCTACCTCGTCCAGCCCTTGTGTGACTACAGCCCTACAATATTTGATTGATTCCTTAGGCCCTTAGGACAACTCGAAAGAACTTAAATACATCTTTGCCACTGTCACCAAGAACCCAAGAACAAATCTAAAAAAATCTCAGTTCATGTTGGTACTATCGTGGAGCCTTATTTTAAAATCTAAAATGATTCCTGAACAGCTTTTGTTGTGGTTCGTCCCGGACTGAAAATACATTTCAAACAAAAACTTCCACACCTGGCGCTTTTGTAAGGATTGTGACAGGGTAGCCTATCATATTAATGTACTACATTCAAATCACATCCTCCTTAAGCAGATGTAGATATTATTCACTCTCCTAACAATTGTTAAGATTTGTAGGGAGAAATTTTGTTGCCTTTCCTCTTCTCAGAAATTTTATCTGTTGTTATTTGCTTCGCTCAAGAGATTACAGTCTAGAAATGACTGTCAGGAATATCAGTGGATGAAGAATTACTGAGTTCATATGACACCTCTCTGTCTGCTATTTTAGTGGCGGGATTAGGCTGCTTACAATATATGGGTTCATGTCTGTGTTAAAATAACACTCAGAGGAATGTCATACAAATGTGTTAAACATTCATCTACTGATACTAACATTAATTTTAAGTCCTCAGCAAATTGTGTCACGTTTATGACAATTCAGATCATGCATAATCTCACAAATGAGATCAATGCATTGAATGACCTTCTCATGTTCAATAGTTTCTTGTATTTTTATGTTTATGGAGTCTTGAGTAAATCGGACAATTGAAAACTGCTACTTGATGATAACCCTTTATCAAACAAATAGCAGCGAGGAAATTATTAACATTTTTAAAAAAATGTTGTCCCTTTTGGTCTCCCTTGGCCAAGTACAATTTACAAGCCAGATGGGAGACACCTGCTCCCATTTTCTATCAACATCACTCTGGACTAGCCACCTAGAGTTTATATAGCACCTTCTCACTGCCTAGATTTTCCTCTTCAGCGATTATGCCTCCATTTGCTGAACAGAGTTGTTAATGATTCTGCCGCCCAACAGTTGCACTCCTGGCCCTGGTGAATTCTCTAGGGATTTGCAGGTTCCTAATACTGTCCCAACTGTGATAGGGAGCCACAATGGAGGTGAGCATAAAATTTTAGCTTCTGCGGAATTCATCAACTGAAGACCCCACACAACCTGGTTTCCAGCATAACGTCATGGGAAATTGTTTCCTCACATCTTTCAGGATGTTTCAAAGCACTTCACGGCCAACAAATTATGATTTGAAAAGCAGTCATTGTAGTTATATGGGGTACAGAAGTCTGCAAAAGCATCCAAAGAAATATGTAGAAGTTACAACATCTAAACAGGTCATTTGGCCCAACTATTCTATGTCAGTCCATGTCTCCAGGTAAGCAAATAATCCTAATCGCATTTACCCACCCTGTTCCTATATCCCTACATCACATTTTCCCATAAATGGTGCTTTTTCTAGTTTCCCTCCCTCTCTGTGCCTGACAGCTCAGCAGAGTAAGAATTAAACCTGCAGCCTATTCCTCAGCTTGTGCGTTAGTGTTTCCAACTTGCTGCGTCATTAAAATGAAGAGCCCTTTTGTTTGAATTGAAGATAACAGCAAAGTGCTATTCTTGTTCAAGGTTCAAAGATACTACTTAGGAGAAAAAAGAAAATTACTGAGCTTGTGCTTAAACAAGAAAGGAGCAGGTCAAATTGACCAGAAAAGAACAGCTGAATTAGTCATACCAGACTGAACATACCAGATTGTTCCAATGCACACTGCTAACTGCATTTGATCAGCAGAGGATAAGGTCAACCTAATTTTGAAATTTTAACAATTTTTCAAGAATTACTGATAGCTTTACAAAACATAAATCAAGGCTAAAAACTCTTGTAATGCAATATTTTTTCACTTAATAGCCTTACTTTATCAAATAAGAAGTATTATCAAAAAGGAACAGTTCTATCCTGTAAACTTTCATCTTCCCCATTTGTACTCTTTCATTTCCTTCCCTTCCTGTAGGCCACCAGGTAAAACTTCCTCTATGGTTTCCCCCATACCCATTCTTGAACGTGCATCTTTCTCTAGTTTTTCAGTAATCTCCCCTCATGCTCTGTCCAAGCTCATCTTGCCCATAAGACCCACCTCCTGCTCCCTCGACCCAATTCCCAGTAAATGCTAACCACACAACTTTCCTCCCCGCTTCCTTGTTAGCTGATATTGTTTACTGTACTCTCTCTGTAGATATTGTCCCCCTCTCCTTCAAATCTGCCGTCATCAGCCCTCCTCAACAAAATCAACCCTTGACCCCTCCGTCCTTGCTAACTACTGCTCCACCTCCAACCTCCCTTTCCTCTCCAAAGCCCTTGAACGTGCTGTCGCCTCTCAAATCTGTCGTCAACTTTTCTGGCATTTGATGTTTGAATGCCTCCAATCAGGTATACGCCCCTGCTGCAGTACTCAAACGGCTCTCATCAAAGTCACAAATGTCATTCTATGTGACAGTGACAATGGTAAGCTATCCCTCCTTGTCCTTCTTGACCTGTCTGCAGTCTTTGATACAGTTGACCACACCATCCTCCTCCTACACCTCAGCACTGTTGTCCGTCTGGGTGGGACTACACTCACCTGATTCCATTCTTATCTATCCAATCATAGCCAAAGAATTATCTGCATTGGATGACATTCTGCCCCACGGGGACATCATCCAAAAATTGCCAGGCAGCACAGTGGCGTAGTTGTTAGCACTGTAGCCTCACAGCTCCAGTGACCCTGGTTCGGTTCTGGGTATTGCCAGTGTGGAGTTTGCACGTTCTCGCTGTGACTGTGTGGGTTTCTGCCAGGTGCTCTGGTTTCGTCCCACAGCCAAAGGCTTGCAGGTTGATAGGTAAATTGGCCATTGTAAATTGCCCTAGTGTAGGTAGGAGAATTGTGGGGATGTAGTAGGGAATATGGGATTAATGTAGGATTTGTATAAATGGTCGGCACAGACTCAGTGGGCCGAAGGGCCTGTTTCAGTGCTGTATCACTGTATGACTGCATCAGTTTCTTCTACATGTTCACTGATGACACTCAGCTCTACCTCACCAGCACCTCTCTCGATCCAGAGCAGAAATTTTATCCAAGTAAATATTGGGAAGACCAAAGCTATTGCCTCCAATCCCTGTCATTAACTCTGTTCCCCAGCCACTGATATACATCCCTTTCCCTGGCAATTGTGTAAGGCTGAACCAGACTGTTTGCAACCTTGGTGTCACATTTGACCCCGAGATGAGTGTCTGACCACATATGCACGCCAACACTAAGACCACCTATTTCCATCTCCACAACATTTCTCAAATCCTACTCTACCTCAGCTTGAGAATCATAGATTTATAGAAATGTTTGGCCCATCATATCTCTGCCAGCTGAAAAAGAGCTATCCAGCCTAATCCCACTTTCCAGTTTATGGTCCAGAGCTTTGCAGGTTCACATGCATATCCAAGTACTTTTTCAAGGTGATGAGAGTTTCTACCTCAACCATCCTTTCAGGCAGTGAGTTCCAGACCCCCACCACCCTCTGAGTGAAAAGTTTCTTCCTCAACTCCCCTCTAATCCTTCCACCACTTGGTTTAAATCTGTGCTCTCTGGTTATTGACCTTTCCGCTCAGCGAAGTAGATCCTTCTTATCCATTCTCTCAAGCCCCCTCAATTTTATACACCTCAATTAAATCACCCCTCAGCCTCCACTGTTCCAAAGAAAACAACCCCAGCCTATCCAATCTTTCTTCATAGCTACAATTTGCCAGTCCTGGCAACATCCTCATAAATCTCCTCTGTACCTTTTCTAGTGCAATCGCATCGTCCCTGTAATGCGGTGACCAGGACTATACGTGGTGCTCTAGCTGCAGTTTAACTAGCGTTTTCTACAGTTCTAGCATAACCTCCCTGCTCTTATATTTTATGCTTCAGCTAATAAAGGAAAGTATCCCATATACTTTCCTGACCACCTTATCTACCTATCCTGCTACCTTCAGGGATCTGTGGACATGTACTCCAATGTCCCTCTGCTCCTCTACATTTCTCAGAAGCCTATCATTTATTGTTTATTCCCTTGCCTTGTTTGTCCTCTCTAAATGCATTATCTCACACTTCTCTGGATTGAATTCCGTTTTCCACTTTTCTGCCCACTTGACCAGTTCATTGATATCTTCCTGCAGTCTACAGCTTTCTTCTTCACAGTCAATCACAGATCCAATTTTTGTATCATCTGCAAACTTCTTAATCACGCCCCAACATTTAAGTCTAAATCATTTCTACATATCACAAAAAGCAGGGGACCTAGTACTGAGTTCTGCAGAACCCGACCAAAAGGAAACAGCCTTCCAGTCACAAAAACACCTGTCAACCATTGCGCTTTGCTTTCTGCCATGGAGTCAGGTTTGGGTACAACTTGCCACTTTCCCTTGGACCCCATGGGCTTTTACTTTTCTGCTGCTGAAACCCTCATCCATGCCTTTGTTACTTCTAGACTTGACAATTCCAATGCACTCCTAGCCGGCATCCCACATTCTACCATCCATAAACTTGAGGTCATCCAAAACTCTGCCGCACATGTCTAAAATCACACCAAGTCTCGTTCACCCACTGCCCCTGTGCTTATTGGCCTACATTGGCACCCTGTCGAGCAATGCCTCGATTTTAAAATCCTTGTCTTTGTTTTCAACTACCTCCTTATCTCTGTAATCTCCTCCAGTCTTACAACTCTCTGAGATATCTGCAGTCCTCCACAATTCTAGCATCTTGAGTAGCCCCAATTTTAATCACTCCACCATTGTCAGCCATGCTATCAGCTGCCAAGGCCCTAAGCTCTAGAATTCTCTCCCTAAATCTTCCCGCCCTCTTTCCCTCTTTCTTCCTTAAGATGCTCCTTAAAACCAACTCCTTTGACCAGTCATCTGCCCCTAATATCTCTTTATGTGGCTTGGTAACACATTTTGTTTTCCACACTCTTGTGACCTTTGGGAGATGTTTCTACAATAAAGGCACTATGTAAGTACAAGTTCTTGTTGTTGTTGTATACATGCCAAACACAAATATCCAACTACAACAACAACAAGAAATGCTGGATTCACTCAGCAGGTCTGGCAGCATCTGTGGAAAGAGAAGCAGAGTTAACGTTTCGGGTCAGTGACCCTTCTTCGGAACTGACAAATATTAGAAAAGTCACAGATTATAAACAAGTGAGGTGGGGGTTGGGCAAGAGATAACAAAGGAGAAGGTGCAGATTGGACCAGGCCACATAGCTGACCAAAAGGTCACGGAGCAAAGGCAAACAATATGTTAATGGTGCAACAAAAACAAGAAATGCTGGATTCACTCAGCAGGTCTGGCAGCATCTGTGGAAAGAGAAGCAGAGTTAACGTTTCGGGTCAGTGACCCTTCTTCGGAACTGATGCTGCCAGACCTGCTGAGTGAATCCAGCATTTCTTGTTTTTGTTTCAGATTTCCAGCATCCGCAGTATTTTGCTTTTATATTAATATGTTAATGGTGTGTTGAAAGACAAAGCATTAGTACAGATTAGGTGTGAATATACTGAATATTGAACATCAGCAAGTGCAAACCTGAAGAAAAACAACCTGAAAAAAACAGTGGGTAAGCAAACTGAACAAACTAAGATGAAATGAAATAAATGCAAAAAAAGATTGTAAAAAATGTAAAAAGGAATGCAAAAAAAAAACTGTTATTTTGTTGAAATTGCTGACAGTGCTGATTTTTTCAGACTAGTACCCAGATTTAAGAGAAAGGTCTTTATGTTGTAGGGAACTCATTTACAAGATAAAGCCGACAAAATGGCACTCATTATTATTATTGCAAAAGCTCATGTTAAATCAATTTTTTGCCTGGTGGAACAGAAGATCCTTCCTGTTTCAGAATCTAAAAAAATTATCTGACAGTTTAATTGTCACTTCTGCCACTATCATAAGCATCCAAACTGCCTTCCATGCTGGCATACCATGACTGCAGTCTGTACTATCTACAGGATGCACTACAGCAACTTATCAATGCTTTACCGGCAGCACCTTCCAAAGTCACAACCTCCACCACCCAATCAAATGCATGGGAACACCATCCTGACTTAGACATATATCATCGTTTCTACATCATCACTGGGTCAAAATCATGGAATTCTCTACCAAACAGCAATTTGGGAGTACCTTTACCCCGCAAATTACAGTGGAGCAAGAAGAAACCCGAGCACTACCTTTTCATGGGCAAGCCAGGATGAGCAATAAAAGCCAATCTTACTAGCGAAGCCCACTGTCTTACAGTGGGAGGAGGTAGTGTAGTGCTAATGTCACTGGACTAGTAATCCAGATGCTGACGCTAATGTTCTAGGGACATGGGTTCGAATACCACCATGGCAGATGGAATTAAGTCTGGAATTAAAATCCATCTGGTTCATTAATGCTCTTTAGGGAAGGAAAGCTGCTGTCCTTACATGTGACTCCAAGCACATGTGGTTGACTCTTAAATGCCTTCTGAAATGGCCAAGCAAGCCACACACCTGTATCAAAGTGTGAAAAAAGGAATGAAATGGGACAGGCTACCCGGCATTGAACAACAGCAAACCCAGCCCTGTCGAACCTGCAAAGTCCTCCTTATTAACATCAGGGGCCGTGTGCCAAAATTGGGAGAGCAATAGCCTGACATAGTCATACTCACAGGGTAACAAGGGCATAGAATGTATTCTGGGTGGGGGACTTAAATGTCCATCACCAAGAGTGGCTCGGCAGCACCACTTCTGGACGAGTCCTTAAGGAAATAGCTCTAGACTGGGTAGGCGGCAGGTGGTGAGGGAAAAACCTACTTGACCTCTTCCTTACCAATCTGCCTGTGGCAGATGCATCTGTCCATGACAGTATTGGTAGGAATGACCACCACACAGTCATTGTGGAGACCCACTATTGTGCTAAATGGGATAGACTTTGAACAGATCTAGCAATGCAAAACTGGGCATCCATCAGACGCTGTGGGCCAGCAGCAGCAGCAGAATTGTACTCAACCACAATCTGTAAACTCATGGCCCAGCATATCCCCCACTCTACCATTACCATCAAGCCAGGGGACCAACCCTGGTTCAATGAAGAGTGCAGGAGGGCATTCCAGGAGCAGCACCAGGCATACCTCAAAATGAGGTGTCAACCTGCTGAAGCTACAACACAGGACTACATGCATGCCAAACAGTGGACTCAGCATGCAATAGACAGGGCTAAGCGATCCCACAACCAACAGCTCAGATCCAAGCTCTGCAGTCCTGCCACATCCAGTCGTGAATGGTGGTGGGCAATTAAACAACCTACAGGAGGACGCTCCACAAACATCCCCGTCCTCAATGATGGGGGAGCCCAGCTCATCAGTGCAAAAGACAAGGCTGAAGCATTTGCAACAATCTTCAGCCAGAAATGTTGAGTGGATGATCCATCTCGGCCTCCTCCTGAGGTCCAAAGTTTCACAGTCTTCGGCCGATCCAATTCACTTGACATAATATCAAGAAATGGCTAAAGGCACTGGATACTGCAGAGGCTATGGGCCCTGGAAACATTCTGGCAATAGTACTGAAGACCTGTGCTCCAGAACTATCCGTACCCTTAGCCAAGCTGTTCCAGTACAGCTATAACACTGGCATCTACCTTTTGAATGTGGAAAATTGCCCAAGTATGTCCTGTACACAAAAAGCAGGACAAATCCAACCGGGCTATTTGTTTTTTTATTTATTTGGGCCAATTACCGCCATATCAGTCTACTCTCGATCATCAGCAAAGTGATGGAAGGGATTGTCGACAGTGTTATCAAACGGCACAAGAGCAGGTCAGAGGCTAGGAATCCTGCGGTGAGTAACTCACCTCCTGACTCCCCAAAGCCTGTCCATCATCTGCAAGGCACAAGTCAGGAGTGTGATGGAATACTCTGCACTTGCCTGGATGGGTGCCGCTCCTACAACACTCAAGAAGCTCAACACCATCCAAGACAAAGCAGCCCACTTTATTGGCACCCCATTCACCACCTTCAACATTCAGTCCCTTCACCACGGGTGCACAGTGGCAGCAGTAAGTACCATCTACAAGATGCACTGCAGCAACTCATCAAAGCTCCTTCGACAGCACCTTCCAAACCCATGACCTCTCCCATCTGGAAGAACAAGGGCAGCAGGTGCATAGGAACACCACCACCTGCAAGTTCCCCTCAAAGCCACACACCATTGTCATGCTGGGCCCCCGCCTGTTAAGAATGAGGCACATTAATTTTGTCATGAATATTGATTTTAAACTGTTAATGGAGTGAAGGAAGGACTTGTTAAACAGATCAGCCGTGGCTGGAAAATACATTTGCATATTAACAGATAGTGCTTAGAAGGACAAGGGACCATTCCCTGACACATTCAATCCGCAATGGAACTTGATCACCAGTTATTGTGTGTAAGAGGAGCATTCCAGAGACTGCTAAGGTGATACAATCCAAGATGTGGTCAGACCAGTTAGTCACATGACTAACCTGCTTGGCAACCTGAATTTTTTGGAATTGTACAAACAGTTTGAACTGGGAGAGTGTCTGTTTGCGCCTGGACTGAGAAGATCTCTCCTATCTGCTCGCTTCTCTTTCTCATAAGGCTTTGAATCCACTATAGATACATGAACCCAAGAGAGAAAGGTCTCCTACAGCGAACAAGGTTTAAGAAGAATACTGGGCCCCAATGAAAAGCAAGATCTGCCGACAATCAAGGACTCTACAGTGAGCTCGAAAAACTGTAACAAAAACTCTTCTGATATTGCCTCAAACTTTTCCACTTTATTTTTTGTCTGCTCTTTTCTGTCTCGATTTGCATGTGTGTATCGCGTATGCATGTTAGCGTGGGCGCGTTGTGTATCCATAGGTGTCAACCGAATTAAAATTTAAGTTTAATAAATTTCAACTTTTCTTCTTTAAACCTAAGGAAGCCTGTTTGTGCTGCGTTTTTTGCCTTATAATTGGAAAACGGTGAACAAGGATTCACCAAAGGGGAGCTAAAACACGGTGTGTTTCAAATTAAATCCTGATACGGTAAGACCAGGTGAAGGCCGAGAGGGCCCCCTGGACACCTTTCTCACTGGGTCGTAACACCATCCTGATTTGGAACTATATCGCCATTCCTTCACTGTCGCTGGATCAAAATCCTGGAACTACCTTCCCAACAGCACTTTGGGTATATTTACATCCTAAGGACTGCAGCGGTTCAAGAAAGCAGCTCACCACCATCTTCTCAAGGGCAATTAGGGTTGGGCAACAAATGCAGGCCTAACCAGCGACGCCCACATTCCATGAGCAAATTTAAAAAATATATAAATAATTTTTGTTATTGCTTGCTGAAAGCAATTTGGTCTTTGGGTGTGCCTATATATTTGGGGAATTCAGTGTTCACTTGGGTGTGTCTATGTGTTTACAGTTGATGGAATTCTACTTGTTCCCAGAGAGCTTCTTGTGGTTCCATGGTGTACTTCCCTAATTTGGCAAAATATACACCATCATTTTGCCTGATTTTATGCCTCTGACTTGGCGAGCTTTGGGAATCACAGTACACACAAGCAGCAAAGGAGTCAGTGACCCAGAAACTTGGATGGATTCCTCATGAATTCCTCCGGATGGTCTGGTTTGAGACTCCAGTAAACAATGCTTATCCATCTGGCAATC
This sequence comes from Heterodontus francisci, assembly GCF_036365525.1. Lineage (NCBI taxonomy): Eukaryota > Metazoa > Chordata > Chondrichthyes > Heterodontiformes > Heterodontidae > Heterodontus > Heterodontus francisci. Next base: position 69,577,647 of record NC_090374.1, read on the forward strand.
ATGATTACATGGGAAGGATTTCAAGGCCTTGGAGAGGTACAGAGGAGCTTTACTAGAATGATATCAGGAATGAAGGAATGAGGTGTGGAAAAACTAGAGAAGATGGGATTGTTCTCCTTAGAGCTGAGAAAGTTAAGGGGAGACGAAATAAATGTGTTAAAATTTATGAAAGATTTTAATTAAGTAAATAAGCAGAAACTGTTTCCTATAACAGAAGGATCAGTAACCAGAGGGCACAGTTTAAGATAATTGGCATAAGAAGCACAGTGATGAGATTTTTTTATACAGCGAGCTATTATGGTCTGGATTGCGTGCATGAAAGGGTGGAGGAAGCATATTAAATCGTAACTTTCAAAAGGAAATTGGATCTCTGCTTGAAAAGGAAAATAATTGCAAGTTTAGGGGGAAAGAGCAAGGGAGTGAGATGAATTGGATAGCTTTTTCAAAGAGCCAGCACAGGCATAATGGGCTGAATGGCCTCCTTTTGTGCTGAATGGTTCTGTGATATGCAAACATCAACCTGGATTCCTAATCCAATTGGGTAAAATTTAATTTGAGGTATTTCAAGATATTGTTTATTGAAGTTGTATGCATTGATGGTTCCTTTAGACTCTGGCTTGCCATTGCAGGAAGTAATTCAAAATGATTCAGTTTTGATTATTTGGGAAGAATATATATTTCATTCTCCTTTATGTCAGCTTGGACATTAAAATTTTAATGTTCAATTTCAGTTTCCATGTTCAAAATATACGGACAAACTTGTAGGTTGAAACCTTCATTGTCTGAAACAAATTATATAAAGTGCAGTGTTTGTTATGTTGATTTGCTAATACATTTTTGCCTCTGTATAATCTTAATTTTAATTATTGTGAATAATTAATCATACTTGAGCTTCAGAACTTGCAAGTATGCTGTAGGGAGAGATCCAGAACATAGGCACATGAGCCTGAAAATTCCCTGAGCATTATTCCAGCCTCTTGCGATAGCTTCAGTGAGAGTCTGGTGGAATCCCAGAGAAATTGTGTAAATAGCTGTTTTTAAACATTTATACTGTTCCTCAGGGATTCCAATGGTCTCCTGCCGAAGTGGGAGATCAGGACAACCCGATAGAATTTTTTTTTATTCATTCATGGGATGTGGCCATTGCTGGCTAGGCCAACATTTATTGCCCATCCCTAATTGCCCTCAAGAAGGTGGTGGTGAGCTGCCTTCTTGAACCGCTGCAGTCCATATAGGGTAGGTACACCTACCGTGCTGTTGGGAAGGGAGTTCCAGGATTTTGACCCAGCGACAGTGAAGGAACAGCAATATTGTTCCAAGTCAGGATGATGTATGACTTGGAGGGGAACTTGCAGGTGGTGGTGTTCCCATGCATTTGCTGCTCTTGGCAATCTAGTTGGTACAGGTCGTGGGTTTGGAAGGTGCTGTCTAAGGAGCCTTGGTGCATTGCTGCAGTGCATCTTGTAGATGGTACACACTGCTGCCACTGTGCGTCGGTCGTGAAGGGAGTGAGTGTTTGTGGATGGTGTGCCAATCAAGCGGGCTGCTTTGTCCTGGATGGTGTCGAGCTTCTTGAGTGTTGTTGGAGCTGCACCCATCCAGGAAAGTGGAAAGTATTCCATCATACTCCTGACTTGTGCCTTGTAGATGGTGGACAGGCTTTGGGGAGTCAGGAGATGAGTTACTCGCCGCAGGATTCCTAGCCTCTGACCTGCTATTGTAGCCACAGTATTTATATGGCTACTCGAGTTCAGTTTCTGGTCAATGGTAGCCCCTAGGATGTTGATAGTGGGGGATTCAGCAATGGTAATGCCATTGAATGTTAAGAGGAGATGGTTAGATTCTCTCTTGTTGGAGATGGTCATTGCCTGGCACTTGTGTGGCGCAAATGTCACTTAGATTTTTTTTTTAGATTAGATTAGAGATACAGCACTGAAACAGGCCCTTCGGCCCACCGAGTCTGTGCCGAACATCAACCACCCATTTATACTAATCCTACATTCCTACCAAACATCCCCACCTGTCCCTATATTTCCCTACCACCTACCTACACTAGTGACAATTTATAATGGCCAATTTACCTACCAACCTGCAAGTCTTTTGGCTTGTGGGAGGAAACCGGAGCACCCGGAGTAAACCCACGCAGACACAGGGAGAACTTGCAAACTCCACACAGGCAGTACCTGGAATCGAACCCGGGTCCCTGGAGCTGTGAGCTGTGAGGCTGCGGTGCTAACCACTGCGCCACTGTGCCGCTTATCAGCCCAAGCCTGGATATTGTCCAAGTCGTGCTGCATTTCTACATGGACTGCTTCAGTATCTGAGGGGTTGCGAGTGGTGCTGAACATTGTGCAATCATCGGCGAACATCCCCACTTCTGACCTGATGATTGAAGGAAGGTCATTGATGAAGCAGTTGAAGATGGTTGGGCCTAGGAACTCCTGCAGTGATGTCCTGGACCTCCAATAACCACAACCATCTTCCTTTGCATTAGGTATGACTCCAACCAGCAGAGAGTTTTCCCCCTGATTCCCATTGACTCCAGTTTTGCTAGGGCTCCTTGATGCCATACTCAGTCAAATGCTGCCTTGATGTCAAGGGCAGTCACTCTCACCTGATCTCTAGAGTTCAGCTCTTTTTGTTCAAGCATGGACAAGGCTGTGATGCAATCAGGAGCTGTGTGGTCCTGGCGAAACCCAAACTGAGCGTCATTGAGAAAGCTATTGCGAAGCAAGTGCTGCTTGATGGCACTGTTGATGACACCTTCCATCATTCTACTGATGATTGGGAGTAGACTGATGAGGCGGTAATTGACCAGGTTGGACTTTTCCTGCTTTTTGTGTACAGGACATACCTGGGCAATTTTCCACATTGCTGGGTAGATGCCAGTGTTGTAGCTGTACTGGAACAGCTTCCCTATGAGCGCGGCAAGTTCTAGAGCACAGGTCTTCAGTACTATTGCCGGAATATTGTCAGGGCCCACAGCCTTTGCAGTATCCAGTGCCTTCAGTCGTTTCTTGATATCACGCGGAGTGAATCGAGTTGGCTGAAGTCTGGCATCTGTGATGCTGGGGACTTCAGGAGGAGGCCGAGATGGACCATCAACTCGGCACTTCTGGCTGAAGATCGTTGCAAATGCTTCTGCCTCATCTTTCGCAGTAATGTGCTGGGCTCCCCCATCATTGAGGATGGGGATATTTGTGGAGCCACCTCCTCCAGTTAGTTGTTTAATTGTCCACCACCATTCATGGCTGGATGTGGCAGAACTGCGGAGCTGAGATCTGATCCATTGGTTATGGGATCGCTTAACTCTGTCTATTGCATGCTGCTTACGCAGTTTGGCACCCAGATAGTCCTCTGTTGTAGCTTCACCAGGTTGATACCTCATTTATTAGGTATGCCTGGTGCTGCTCCTGACATGCCCTCCTGCACTCTTCATTGAACCAGGTTTGGTCTCCTGGCTTGATGGTAATGGTAGAGTGGGGGATTTGCTGGGCCATGAGGTTACAGATTGTGGTTGAATACAATTCCTCTGCTGCTGATGGCCCACAGCGCCTCATGGATGCCCAGTTTTGCATTGCTAGAACTGATTGAAATCTATTCCATTTAGCATAGTGATAGTGCCAGACAACACGATGGATGGTATCTTCAATGTGAAGGTGGGACTTCGTCTCCACAAGGACTGTGTGGTGGTCACTCCTACCAATACAGTTATGGACAGAAGCATCTGCGGCAGTCAGATTGGTGAGGACAAGGTCAACTATGTTTTTCCCCCTTGTTGGTTCTTCACCACCTGCCGCAGACCAAGTCTCGCAGCTATGTCCTTTAGGACTCGGCCAGTAATGGTGCTACCGAGCCACTCTTGGTGCTGGACATTGAAGTGCCCCACCCAGAGTACAATCTGCATCCTTGCCACCCTCAGTGCTTCCTCCAAGTGCTGTTTGACATGGAGGAGTACTATCTCATCAGCTGAGGGAGGGCAGTAGGTGGTAATCAGCAGGAGGTTTTCGTTCCCATGTTTGACCTGATGCCATGAGACTTCATGGGGTCCGGAGTCGATGTTGAGGACTCCCAAGGCAACTACCTCCCTATTGTAGACCACTGTCCCACCACTTCTGCTGGGTCTGTCCTGCCAGTGGGACAGGACATACCCGGGGATGGTGATGGTGGTGTCTGGGATATTGTCTGTAAGGTATGATTCCGTGAGTATGACGATGTCAGGCTGTTGCTTGAATAGTCAGTGGGACAGCTCTCCCAACTTTGGCACAAGCCCCCCATATGTTAGTAAGGAGGACTTTGCAGGATCGACAAGGGCTGTGTTTGCCGTTGTCGTTTCTGGTGCCTAGGTTGATGCTGGGTGGTCTGTCCGGTTTCATTCCTTTTTATTGACTTCATAGCGGTTAGATACAACTGAGTGGCTTGCTAGGCCATTTCAGAGGGCATGTAAGAGTCAACCACATTGCTGTAGGTCTGGTTTCATATGTAGGCCAGACCAGGTAAGGACAGCAGATTTCCTTCCCTAAAGAACATTAGTGAACCAGATGGGTTTTTACAACAATCAACAATGGTTTCATGGCCATCATTCGACTTGCTTTTTAATTCCAGATTTATTAATTGAATTCAAATTCCACCTTCTGCTGTGGTGGGATTCAAACTCATGTCTCCAGAGCAATACCCTGAGTTTCTGGGTTTCTAGTCCAGTGACAATACCACTACGCCACCGCCTCCACTGATCCAGTATTTCTAGTTCACATCTCAAAGGTAGAAGGATTTATTGTTGACCTTTTGCAAATGCACCTTGGATATTTAGCTTACAAAGTCAAATTTTAATTTATAGGATGCATAGGCTCACCAATGAAAGTAACTTTTGCGAAAAGCATAAATGAACGACATTGGGATGGAACTCAAATTTTAACATTTGATCCTCACAAGCAGTTCCATTCCATAGTCACTATAAGAGCTGAAGTGTCAATGACAACCCTGTACTTCACATCTTAGCATGGCAAACAACTTAAGCATACCTGGCACACAGATCTGGCTTGACTACATTAAGCTCTACTGGAACTCACTCTTCTCTTCGAAAACTATGCGAAGAATACCCTGGAAAACAATGATAACTCCAGGCTCCTCTTTTGAAGCTCCTTCCACGTTCCAACACCATCATCTCCAGCAACAAATGCTAGAAACTCATGGAGTTTTTTGTTTCAACAAGATATAGACCATCAGTGAATTTCCTCTGCTGCTTCTCCCCTTCCCATTGATCAATAAGCAAATCTCCTCCCCTGGTTCTTCTCTCCCCCTAATCTAAACCCTTACCAACAGATATCTCCCATTCTCCTGCCCTCCCCAAGCCCATCTCATCGATGAGACCTACCTCCTGCTCCCTTGATCTCATTCATTCCTGTCCTACATTCTACCTGTAAATTGATCCTTCTCCTTAGGCACTGTTCCCCTCCCTTTCAAAACCATCATCATCAACTACCCCCCCACCAAAAAAACTCCACCCCCAACACCTCTTGTCGCCAACAACCATTTCATCTCCAACCTCCTGACTGCTTCAAGGTCCTTGAATGTGCTGTCAGCTCACAAATCTGTGCCTGTAACTTCAGACACCCCTCCCCATGCCACTTGAATCTCTGAAGTCAAAATGCTGTGCCCCCCCTTTGCTGTCAGGAAGAAGCATCAAGAAGGAGGGAAATATTTGAGAGTGAGTCACCTTTGGTCATTGTTGTATACTGCAGAAGAACACAATTGACAGGCATCTGACAATAGCTCACCTGACAGTTATCTCAGCTGGGTAAGGGGACATGGGAGATCTAGAAAGAGTCAAAATAGAAATATATTTAAAAAAGCAATGGTGACAGTTTATGACTATAAGGTCAGATCTGTACACAACTAAAAATCAAAAGATTGTAAGTTCAGATCAAAAATGATGAGATTGATTAACAAAGACCTTAAAGGTAAGTTTTATGAATTTGTGCTCTTGATGCAGAACTTTGCCCACCTGGAGAACATATTGGAATTCCAGCACGGAGGTCGACAGATCCTGAAAAGTTTCGATCCAATAAAATATGTTCTGGAATTTTCTAATATGCTATTTCACCCTTTTTCCTCCTTTATTCACAGAGGTTCCCCTTGTGCTGTACCTTTTCACTTTGATATCACTGACATGGCTGTGGGGAGGCCTGCATATGGCGTACAGAGACTTCTGGATGTTAATCCTGTTTGTTATCTTTAATATCCTGCAGGTAAGTGTGATACATATATTTAGAACTTCATTACCATCATGTAGAAGGGTAATAAAATATGAAAATCATTAAACTGATGTGATTCTTAATATATTCCATTACCTTACAAATGATAAACCTTTTTATTTATCTGCTTCTAAACTGCTTCAACAATCTAGAGTATTGCTCTGTAGGCCGAGTAGCAGCTTCCCCACATTGTCTCTGACAATTTTTCTGCAGAATTGACTCTGGTATTGTGATATAGAAGTCTGGATTAGTTCATTTTAAATGTGCAATTCACTTTTTTCATTTTTGTCTCGTATAAATTAGGATTTTCGAAAAAGTTATGATTGAATTGAATAAACTTGGAAAGGAAAGCACCCTGTTTGCATTTAATTCTGTTTTCAAAATTTTACTGGTAACTTTGCAACACCCTATGATCACTGTGGTTTGAGTTGTGAGCTGCACTGATTGCAACCGGAAACATGAGGGTACACAGAAGCTCTACAAAATGAGGGATGCCATCAATAGTCACAATCATCCAAATATCATGATGCCCTATGAGATCCAGGAGTAACTGGAACTGATGATCAAGGACAGAAATTGGTACATTGGTGGACAATTAAACAACTAACTGGAGGAGGTGGCTCCACAAATATCCCCATCCTCAACGGTGGGTGAGCCCAGCACATCTGGATACTTCAAAAGCTATTGGTTCTGACAATATTCCGGCAATAGAACTGAAGACCTGTGCTCCAGAACTTGCCGCACTCCTAGCCAAGCTGTTTCAGTATAGCTACAACACTGGCATCTACCCGGCAATGTGGAAAACAGCCCAGGTATGTCCTGTACACAAAAAGCAGGACAAGTCCAACCCAGCCAATTACCGCCCCATCAGTCTACTCTCAATCATCAGTAAAGTGATGGAAGGTGACATCAACAGTGCCATCAAGCAGCACTTGCTTAGCAATAACCTGCTCAGTGATGCTCAGTTTGGGTTCTGCCAGAGCCACTCAGCTCCTGACCTCATTACAGCCTTGGTTCTAACATGGACAAAAGAGCTGAACTCAGGAGGTGAGGTGAGAGTGACTGCCCTTGACATCAAGGCAGCATTTGACCGAGGATGGCATCAAGGAGCCCAAGCAAAACTAGAGTCAATGGGAATCAGGGGGAAAACTCTCTGCTGGTTAGAGTCATACCTAGCGCAAAGGAAGATGGCTGTGGTTGTTGGAGGTCAATCATCTGAGCTCCAGGACATCACTGCAGGAGTTACTTAGGGTAGTGTCCTAGGCCCAACCATCTTCAGCTGCTTCATCAATGACCTTCCTTCAATCATAAGGTCAGAAGTGGGGATGTTCGCTGATGATTGCACAATGTTCAGCACCATTCGCGACTCCTCAAATACTGAAGCAGTCCATGTAGAAATGCAGCAAGACCTGGACAATATCCAGGCTTGGGCTGATAAGTGGCAAGTAACATTTGTGCCACACAAGTGCCAGGCAATGACCATCTCCAACAAGAGAGAATCTAACCATCTCCCCTTGATATTCAATGGCATCACCATCACTGAATCCCCCATTATCAACATCCCCGGGGCTACCATTGACCAGAAACTGAACTAGGAATGCTGCAGCGAGTAACTCACCTCCTGACTCCCCAAAGCCTGTCCACAATCTACAAGGCACAAGTCAGGAGTGTGATGGAATACTGTCCACTTGCCTGGATGGGTTCAGCTCCAACAACTCTCGAGAAGCTCGACACCATCCAGGACAAAGCAGCCCGCTTGATTGACACACCATCCACAAACATTCACTCCCTCCACCACCAACACACAGTGGCAACAGTGTGTACCATCTACAAGATGCACTGCAGCAACGCACCCAGGTTTCTTAGACATTACCTTCCAAACCCGCGTCCTCTACCACCTCGAAAGGCAAGAGCATTAGATGCATGGGAACATCACCACCTGCAAGTTCCCGTCCAAGCCTCACACCATCCTGACTTGGAACTATATCACCGTTCCTTCACTGTCGCTGGGTCAAAATCCTGGAACTCCCTTCCTAACAGCACTGTGGGTGTAACTACCTCACATGGACTGCAGCGGTTCAAGAAGGCAGCTCACCACCACCTTCTCAAGGGCAATTAGGGATGGACAATAAATTCTGGCATAGTCAGTGATGCCCACATCTCATGAATGAATAAAAAAAACATCTAGTCAACCTGTGCCACCTCCTGAGGCAGACTTCATACAGAATTCATATGATTAAATTCAAAGTACAAATTCTAACTCCAAAAAGTAATGATCTTGTGTATTTATTAATTTGAATAACATTTTTGAACATCTTAACTTATTATTTAATGAAAGCAAAATGCAGTCCATTAGACATTCATAGTGATGATTCTGAATGCCAGCCTATATGATAAACATGTAAAATGAACGATGCCATCAAGACCTGTTTAGGCTGCAATGATATATGTTGGTGAGAAAAGATGATCTTGGCACTGTGGTATTTTGTTTTGACTACAAGCTTCCTTATATGGTTGAAGTCCTTGTGGGAATTTAAGATGTTGGGCATAAACAACTACAGAAGGGCAATTGTTTTAAAGCTGTTGTGTCACCCTTTTAAACAACTATCAGCAAATGAAAAACGGCCTGAAATGCTGTTTACTGATTGTGAACTGGTTTCATCTGACAAATTATTAACCTTTACAATGCACAGAAAAGAAACAGATTTTTTTCCCTACAGCAGTATTTCAATGCACAGTCAAACAAACTTCAAGTGGAAATGGGAGTGCAATTGTCTAAACCTGAGACATATCAAATTAACCTTCAAGCTGCCGGCTTGTTAAAACACATAAAATTATTCTTTATCCAGCAGGAAAAGGGTTAAGATACTGGGTGTTTAGCAATTCGCAGCTACCCATTTTGCTAATACATATACACAGTGGGCGGCACAGTGGCGCAGTGGCTAGCATCACAGCTCCAGCGACCTGGGTTTGGTTCTGGGTACTGCTTGTGCGGAGTGCGCAAGTTCTCCCTGTGACCGTGTGGGTTTCCTCTGGGTGCTCCGGTTCCCTCCCACATGCCAAAGACTTGCGGGTTGATAGGTAAATTGGCCATTGTAAAAATTGCCCCTAGTGTAGGTAGGTGGTAGGAGAATTGAGGGAAGGTGGGGATGTGAGAGGGAAAAAATGGGATTAATGTAGGATTAGTATAAATGGGTGGTTGATGGTCGGCGTGGGCTTGTTGGGCCTAAGGGCCTGTTTCAGTGCTGTATCTCTCTGTGACTCTATATTGTTAACACCATAGGGGAACGTTGCCAGGGATAGCAGAAAATGGAACCCAGCTGCCAAAACTAATATCAGTAGCATTAAATTGTGATGTTCATCAAAAGTCGCTAAAAAAAAACAATGTAGCAAAAATGATATGGTATAAAACCTACAGACCAGCAATCCTGCTACATGCCAGGAGCAAATCTCTTTTTGAAATTACTTTTTTAAGCTTTTACCAAATCTATTGTTACTTAAAAGCATTTGTTCTGCCACCATATATGCACTTAAATAAACTGTTTATGATGTTTTTGGTTATGTTTTCCAGGGCCTGTATGTTTTTGTGGTATACTTTATCTTGCACAACCAACTATGCTGGCCAGTAAAAGCCAGCTACAGTATGGAAATTAATGGTCATCCAAGTCCAGGGTCAGCTTATCTCACACCAGGCAGCAGCGCGCCATCAGTGGGAGGAGAGATTAGCAAGTCCACTCAAAACCTAATCACTGCAATGGAGGAGGTAATATTTACCATGGATGTACTTTCAAACAAGCCTGATCACAAGGTTGCTTTAGATTTTTCTGATCACACATATTTATATTGATATGTATATGGGTATTCTTGTCAATACAAAATCTGCAGGTAATGAAATCCCACTAACAAAATAAGTGAGAAATTACTTGAGTGTAAACATTTTATCTTCCTAATGTGATGTTAAAACATTTTCCGATAGTGCAACTATAGATTTAACGTTTTAAAAGGCTAATATTCTGCTCCAGGTGCTGTCCTGGAGATATTTGGGTGCTGGGATCTTATTCAAGATGGCATTGAACAGTGGTGTGCTGCAGGGGCATGAGACTTCTTTCTCTATGGGAGTAAAACTGGTGTTATTGGCTCTTGAGTGAACTGGCGAGCCTTTTCAGAAGCTGTCAGTGAGGCTAGTGATTGTTTAAGCAAAGGGCCTACACATATTAATGATTAAATTGTGCCATTGGTGAGTTAAGATAATACACGTCTTTCTTTTGGGTATGCCCATGTGACAACAAATTTCATTATCTTCTTCATTTGCAGTTACTGTTGCTTCATTAAAATAAATGAGTTATCACCTGAATGGAAGAGCAAACAAAAAGATATCATGCGAGTCAATTAAGCATTCATATGCCAATATTGCTCTAACTTCTAACATTTCTGTCCCCTCTGAAATAGTCACTGTCTGTACCCTAGTACTACCAAGACCCTAATGCACACTGTTTTCAGCTGAAGTCTGATGTTCTCCAGAATGTCCTTTCCTACCTTCCTATCTGTATCCTCAACAAAGGACAATTCATTCAGAATGCCATGGCTAGCATCGCCATCTACATAAGGCCCTGCTGTCCACCACTATTGCCTCACCCCTGCACCCTCAATCATTCCCATCCTTGTCAAGCTCCCTGTACACAGTATTTTAAAATCATCCTCCTCACCTGCAAATCACTTCCGGTCCTCACTCCACCCAAACTTGGTGAGATCCTCCATCTCTCCCCATCCTGCACCTCCCCACCCCCCCCCCCACCCCCCACAAATACCTTCTGTTTCACTGACACCAGCTTAATCCTTCCTTCACATGCTCTTCAATCCATCATTCTGTCACTGCCCTTTGGAACTCATTCTCTACACACCAGGGGCACAATTGGCCATGTTGCACCTGTTCTTTGGATACTACAGACTCTTAAACTACCACAATGGCATTGCAACATGCATATACACTTCTAACAGGCAGTGCACTGGATGTCATATTTGTAAAGGGGTTTGCACACGTGGCCGATCATGATGTCTATAAACATGTAACGTTGATTTGACCCCAGTGCTACCATTTTGGAGCCCCAAGCTGCAGCCTATATCCTCTTTTAACCTCGCACAGCTAACACATGTTCACAACATGAAGGGCGTCCCACCAGTGCTATTTAAAAGGATCATCAACTACTTATAGGTTGATTGCTGGATTATTTCTTCTGGCTGTTGCTGCAATTCTATGCATTTTGGGTGCTCTTCCATACTTATTTAAAGCTTCAGTCCTCCACAGGGAGTGGTCTGATTGGTGCTGAAGTACTCTTTTGGTAACTTAAAGGCTTGTGGTCAAACCAGTTGTTTCCAGATATGGGTTGCCTAGTACAGCCTCCTCTTGACATTGAGCATGACTGGGAGAATGAGCAGAGACCAAGCAGAGAAACATAAGTCGCTAGAAGAGGGAGGAAGAGGAAGGGGTTCTCAGCAATGCCCCTTCCCATTATGGCCAGCGCTGTCTCCTGCAATGGGGGTTAAAACATGCAAGTGTGCCTCTCCACCTGCTATTAATTCCTGCTGCCTCCTGTGGTGCGTCAACTTCTCCAAGAAAGAGGGAAGTGTGTCAGTGAGTATCGTGCAATATGTTTGGGTGATGTGGCCTCATTATTGAATAACTGTTAGTGTGTGCATGCTGTGAGGTGTGAGTGCGAGGCTTGCAACAGTGCTGAGTGTGTAGCAGTGAGGCAAAGTATATGACTTACTTGACTTACCTGGCAGTTGGTCAGACATCGGACCTGCGAGGAAACAGCCCAGAGCGGGAGACTATAAATCGGGACTGAGGCTTGGGGTCGGAGAGGCACACTTCGGGAGCTCCTTGGAATCAGCGCGCGCTGACACCCCAGCACTGCGGGACTTCACTCGTCACATCCTGCCAATCAGAAAAGGACCCATTTATGCACACTCTTTGCTTTCTGCCAGCCAGCCAATCTTCTATCCATGCTGATATGTTACCCCTACATCATGAGCTCTTACTTTGCGTAATAACCTTTTATGTGGCACCTCGTCAAATGCCTTCTGGAAACCTAAGTATAGTACATCAACGGGCTCCCCTTTATCCACAGCACATGTGGAATTCCAACAAATTGGTTAAACATAATTTCTCTTTCACAAAACCATGCTGACTATTCTCAGTTACCTTGAGATTACCCTATGGCATTTGAAGATGCACTCCTGACCTTGAGAACTAACTTGAGATCATTAAACTCCTTCCTGAACTGCACTGTCCTTAGGGCTACACTCCTGGCATTGACCTCTGCTGCTACCTCTTGCCACTGCCTTCTGAGCATATGTCTGGAGGGCCTCCAAGCCCCCTGAGGATACAGGAAATCCTTCCTTCTTTCCATCTCTTCCACAAATACCCCAGTGCAGCATCTGAAAATCTTGATGTCTGCTCTCTCCATAGTCTACCATTGTTTAATCTTCCACAGCACAATATTCAGAATGATCTCAGCACCACCAGCAGGCACAATGCACCTCCTCTTTAAGCGGTGCCGGCTAGCTTTAGGCTTTCCAGGCTTCCTATAAGAGGTGCTTGGCTTCTTACAATATTTGGCCCCCCTGCGCATCTGTGCAGGCAATCATCAGCATGGGGAGCGCTGGCTACATGTCGCAAACATGAAAGTGAGAAGGCAGCACAAAGTTGACATCCTGCCTCCAGTGCAATCAATAGGCATTGGTTAATTGCGCTTCACGATCACTGCATCTGTTTTCAGGGGTTATCCAATCTAAACACTCTTATCTTACCACCTTTCTTCCTGTTTTCCAAAAGCTTCTCAAAACTTTCTCATAGACTGTGCTTCCCACTAACCAACACTTCTGTTCTCCCATATGGCAGACTGGTCAGAAAATTAAAAACTCATGGGATCCAAGTGTAAGTGGCAAGCTGGATTCAAAATTGGCTCAGGGGCAAGAAACAAGTGGTTATGGTCAATGGGTATTTTTGTGACTGGAAGGCTGTTTCCTTTCAGTGGCATTCCGCAGGGCTCAGTACTAGGTCCCTTGCTGTTCTTGGTGTATATCAATGATTTATACTTAAGTGTAGGGGGAATGATTAAGAAGTTTGCAGATGATACAAAAATTGGCTGTGTGGTTAATGATGAGGAAGAAATCTGAAGACTGCAGCAAGATATCAATGAACTGGTCAGATGAGCAGAAAAATGGCAAATGGAATTCAATCCAGAGATGTGTGAGATAATGCATTTGGAGAGGCCAAACAAGGTAAGGGAATAGACAATAAATGATAGGATTCTGAGAAGTGTAGAAGAATAGTTGAAGAATAGAGGGACATTGGAGTATATGTCCACAGATCCCTGAAGGTAGCGGGTCAGGTCGATAAGATGGTCAAGAAGCCATATGGAATAGGCATATGGAATCCTTTCCTTTATTGGCCCGAGGCCTAGAGTATAAGAGCAGAGACGTTATGCTAGAACTGTATTAAATACGAGTTAGACTGCAGCTAGAATACTATGTATAGTTCTGGGTTACTGCATTACAGGAAGGGTGTGTTCGCGCTAGAGAGGATACAGAGGAGATTTACATGGATGTTGCCAGGAATAGAGAATTTTAGTTATGATGAAAGATTGGATAGACTAGGGTTGTTTTCTGTGGAACAGAGGAGGCTGAGAAGAGGTATACAAAATTATAGGGGGCTTAGATAGAGTGAATAGGATGGACCTATCTCCATTAGCAGAGAGGTCAATAACCAGGGGGCGTGGATTTAAATTAATTGAAAGAAGGATGATATGGACAAGTGAGAAGTGATGGAGATGATTTCCACTTTTCATCTCTCAACTGACTGAAGACAATGTTTTATTGGAATTGTGTTTTAACCATTCAGCATTTTAATGGTCAATAAAGAGATACACGACAGGTCTTCTTGTAGGTTTAAAGAAAGATAACTGTTTATTAAACAATACCTGAATATATTCACAACATCACACACACACACACACACACACAACACACACACACACACACACACACACACACACACACACACACACACACACACACACACACACACACACACACACACACACACACACACACACACACACACACACACTTCGGTCTGATGGTTTTAAAAATAGTTTATTGTGAAGCCGTGCCTGTTTCCCCGGGAGGAAGTTTAAAAAATAGTGCAGGCCTGTTTTTCCTTTTTCCTGGTTCACTGACTTTCAACTTTGGCAAGTTTCAGGTGGACAAATGCTTTGTCACAGACTTCATTGATTAAATTTCAGTCACAGTTCAATGGCAAAGAATCCTTTTGCAACTTCTCAGGCAGGAAGTTTCAAGGTCACCTTTCGTCCCTACCTCTAGGTAGTTTAAAGATGGCATTGTGGCAGGGTCCTTCTTCTTGCTGGGATGGGTCTCTCTTCCTTCTGGCTTCTGGTGTTCTGCTTTCTGCAGAGAAAATGTCTCTTATTAAAAACTCCTTATAAGAGACTTGGTTTCTGTCAGATGACCCAAGTTTCTCTCCCATTGTGTTTCATAAATGGTGTTTGATGGTGTGGCCATTGTTAGACAATGGGTTTGGATGTTGCTCATCTTTATGCCATCTTGATAACTTGGTGTTTTTTCACATCTTTTATCCTGAGTTTGAGTCTGGAGTCTCCATGTCTGCCAAATGATTGTTAGCTGAACTTGTTGAAGAGAGGTAGCCATTGGGCAATTTGCATTTTTAATGCTTTCTTCAAAACTTGACCAGACATGACGATTGGTTCAGGGTTCCAGCAGTTACATGTGTATTTGCAGACAAGGAGAGACCACCTCACCCCTTGCTTCGTCTTGTTTTGCAGCAAAAGGTTTCCATTTTGAGCTCAATTCATCAGAGCTGGACAGTGGGATTGACTGGATAGTTCTTTTTCAGCTCGCACAGACATGATGGGTCGAATGGCCTCCTTCTGTGCCATAAACCTTTCTCTGTTTCTAGGTGTCATCTACACTTTGGAAGTTTGTACATCTGATCTGCACTTTGGAGCTCTGATCTATCAGATTAGCGTGGATACTGCTTATGTTGTTTCATTTTGGACCTCAGACGAGGACCAAGGTGACCAGCACCAACAGGAGGAGCACCATCAGAAGCAGCAACACTCTGCTCCTTAAAGACCTGCAGCTCCACAGGAGAGAGGGGATCAACAGTGACGCAATAGGTCGGAACACCAGTGTTTCAGGGTCTCATGTCAGGCGAAGGCACTCATTTGCAACCTACTGGAACAAGACATACTGCCAGGTGGACCCACTGGCCTTGCTTTACCAGTGCCTATCAAGGTCATCGCCACCCTCACCTCTTTGTCTCTGGATCCTTCCAAGGATGTGCCAGAGACATTTGGTAGATCTCGCAGTCAGCAGCCCACAAATGCATAAGGCTGATAGCTTGTTTACCAGATTTGGCAATTATGTCAACTTTGGCACCGATGGTACTAGTCAGAGGGAGCGGGCTCTAGGTGGTTCCAGCTGACCTCCCACATTTGCAGAGCATCATCAGCTGCACATGCGGTAATTAAGGCACCCCCAGATCACCCAGGAGTATTCCATCAACTGCAAGGGTTACCACTCCATCAATGGTGTTCAATCACAAAAAGATAATAGTTCAGGTGTGCACAAGATTCCCAGGCAGCTGCCATGATGCTTTTGTCCTGCGGCAGTCTAGCCGCCTGAATCTCTCACACCTCAAAGCAGATTTACCAGCTGGTTGCTTGGAGACAAGGGATACCAATTAAAATGTGTCCAGTGGCACTCGTGAGGAACCTAATCAATGAGACCCACCCAATGAAATGAAATGAAATGAAAGCCATATGACAACCAGATGTGTATTTGAGCAAGCCATCGGAATACTGAAGATATGTTTCAGGTGCCTGGACATATCTGGAGGTGCACTTTGGTACACACCAGCCAGGGTCTCCAGAACAGTTTGGACCTGCAGGTGGAACAGAGCATAGAGCCTCTTTTAGACAATTCCGAGGAGGAGGAGGCGAAAGATGATGCAGCCAATGCACCAGCAGCAGCACTTATTGCTGCCTGGGCTGCCCTCATTATTGCAAGTTTCATTTAGGTTCCACAAGCCCCCCCCATCTGACAAGCATGTGCAAAAGCCACTTCCTCCCCACCCCCACTCACCCAATAACACCAACACAAAGCAGTTCTTCAAACAACCAAGTATCCCTTTCACAGCCCCCATTGCTCAGTGTCAATTCATCTCTTACCATTCATCATAGATGAAAAAGCCACTTAGCAGGCAGCAGCCAAAAATGGGCAAGTTGGGAAAGTGGTATAAACAAATAATATTTATTTGACTCAAAAATGAAACAGAAACTTACCAATCTAACAATGTGTAACACACCCACGTGCATATCCTTGTGCAACAACATTTCTTTACTCTTCTTCCGAGCATGTCTTGGTGCAAACCCTGTGACTTCAGCAGAGGCAGAGTAAGGCTGCTCAGATCCCTGCTCTGACTGCTGAGATGCTCTTGGCCGACGTCCTCTTGGATTTGGAGCCCACAAAGGCCCCGCCAAAGATACTCCACCTGCATGAGGCATGATGTGGGGTACTGACTGAGATAGGGGGTGGGGCACAGGCAATGGATGAGAAATGGAAGAACTTTAAGCTGAGTCCCCACTTCTTTGTCACCTTTCACCATCATCCCCTTCCTGGCCCACCCACAATTATCTGCTAGCAACGAGGTGGAAAATACTTTGGTGCAGATCATTCATCCTGTTTAAGGTGGCATTTATAGGGCTGGATTTAGAGAGGCTGTTTGGAGCGGGAATGGAGGCGTGGGGGAGCCGGAGAATAGTGGCGGACATGCCCGCCTGGAAATCCAATGTTGTGACGTCAGTTCTGGGTTTTGTCAGCAGCGGGAAATCTCCAAGGTGGCATTGCTGCCCAACATGAAGGGACTGCCTTTGGAATTGCTGAACAGGTTGTTGTAATACATTAGCATGCGATTGATTGCGATTCAATGGGGGGGCTTGGAATTAAGTGGACAGCCGGCGGCTGTCAAGTGCCTTCGGATTCCTTGCCATTTAAAGGTGGCAACACCAAGGCGAAGCCTCAATGCCATGATGGTAAGGCAGCCATGATGAGCACTGGATAGAGGAAGAGGGGGAAGCGGAGGCCATTGTCGGCTGTGCGCTCTGCATGGGTGGGCTCGCTGTCGGTTGGCAGGACCGGGTAGGCTTGGTCTTTGGTGGTTTGCACTGATGGGCTTGGTCTTGGGTGGTCTGCACCTGTGGGCTTGTTGTTGGATGAGAGTGTTGGGTGGGGTTGGTCTCGGGTGGCGGTATCTGTGGGCTTGGTCCTGAATGATCTGCACCGGTGGGCTTGGTCCTGGGTGAGAGTGTCAGGTGGGCTTGGTCTCAGCTGAGAGTGTTGGGCAGGCTTCCTACAGGGTGAGGGTTGGGTGGCCTTACTGCTGGGTGCTGGGCTGGCTCTCAGCAAGGGTATGCGCTGAGGGCCATTACTGCGTAAGCCGAGAGGAGTAGCAAAGGGAAAGGTGCCAAGGCAACTTTATCTCTGCAAGGACAGTGCACTGGAGGGCTACTGATCACCTGGCATGGGTCTCATACACCCTGTCTTTGTGGACTCCCATAGCGTAATGCAGCACCTCCGACAGAGGGAGGACCAGGAATCAGTTGTGCCTGCCTGTGAAGCTCTGTGACGAGAGCAGCAGTGGCTGGCCATGCCAAGAAGGGCCCACTGGCGCCAGAGAGTGGACTGAATTCGACTCAGCTACCTTCAAATGTCTAAGCGGCATTGTCAGCAAAGACTGCAGCTCTCCATGGAGGCCATCACTGACTTATGCCCCATGCTACAGGATGAGTTGCGACCTATGGGATTCGGTGGTCACCATATGTCAGTGGCCCTGAAGATCACCATGGCACCTAACTTTTACATGTCTGGATCATTCCAGGGATCCACCAGGAACATGTGTGGGGTGTTCCAGGCATCAAGGAGGTGATCAATGCCCTGTTCAAGAGGGCCAGCGACTGTGCGCTACCGGACCGACCCTGACAGTCAGGCTGAGAGGGCCATCGGGTTCGGGGCCATCAATGGATTCCGCCAGGTGCAAGGTGTGATAGATTGCACGCATGTGGTCATCAAGGTTCCAATGGAGCAGCCAGCCACCTTCATCAACAGGAAGAGTTTTCATTCCATCAATATTCAACTGGCCTGTGACTACCAAAAACGTTTCCTGCAGGTGTGTGCCCACTTCCCAGGAAGCAGCCAGGACGCATACCATCGACAGTCTGAGGTGCCACAGCTTTCCAGGCCCCCCACGTGCCTTCAGGGATGGATTCTGGTGGATAAGTGGTACCCATTGAAGACATAACTACTCAAGCCTTTGAGGAACCCTCACAATGCAGCAGAGGAGAGGTACGACACTTGCCACGGCTCCACCCAAGCGACCATTGAGCAGGCCATTGGGCTGCTGAAGATGTGATTCCAGTGTCTGTATCGATCCAGTGGAGCCCTGCAGTATACCCCATTGAGGGTCTTGTGTATCATGGTGGTCTACTGTGCTCTGCACAATCTAGCACTGGAGTGGGGGAGGCCTTGCATGACGAGGACATGATTGCTCGCCAGGCTTCAACCGATGAGGAGGATGCAGAGGAGGTTAATGAGCAGACAGCACTGGATCTTGAAACTCTTGCACAAGAGGCCAGGCACATTGAGCGGTAGGCCAGGGAAGCAAGCGACACTCTCATACTTATCCAGCCGCCATGATGGCCTCACAGAGTGAAATCAATATTGACTCACCTTCAATGAATTCAGTCTGTCACCTCCTTTCTATTTGGATTCCGTGCCTAGCGCCCAGTTTAACCTCGCACTCTAGCACATCTGAGACGCTTACCAAAGGAGAGTTGTGCCGACGCTGGCAGTCCAATGAGGGAGCAAGAGTGAAGGCAGCAAAGAATAAGCATTTTTCAACAATGAATGTGAAATGATAGAACTTTATATAACAAAACAAATGGCAAATGTCAAACACCCGTGAAACCCCAAGTGGGTCCATGTGCTTTTCTTAATACGTTTTTGTGTGCTTCTGCACAGTGTAACCCCTGCAATAGCAACTGTGCTGGAGGCAGACTGTTGAGCAAGCTACCCCTTGGCCTGGAATGACTTTGGTGGCCGTCCTCTCAATTGGCCTGCAGGACTCTCCTCCGGCATCGCGGCTACTGGAGCTGGGCGCATTAGCAGAAGGGCCGAGGAGCCACTGTCCACTCTCAGAGGACCCTGAGGGGAGCCCCCAGATGTGGAGGTCAGCCTCTCCTCCTCCCTGCTTCACTTGAACCTCCCTGCTCGCCAGCGAAGGTGAGAACCTGGAGAAGACTCCAGGCCCTTCGTCCTTCTCTCGCCTTGCTGCTGCTGCATTGAGTAACATAGAAACATAGAAAAAATAGGAGCAGGAGTAGGCCATTCAGCTCTTCGAGCCTGCTCCGCCATTCATTATGATCATGGCTAATCATCCAACTCAATAACCTGTTCCCACTTTCGCCCCATACCCTTTGATCCCTTTAGACCCAAGAGCGATATCTAACTCCTTCTTGAAAATATACAATGTTTTGGCCTCAGCTGCTTTCTGTGGTAGCAAATTCCACAGGCTCCCCACTCTCTGGGTGAAGAAATTTCTCCTCATCTCAGTCCTGAAAGGTTTACCCCGTATCCTTAGACTATGTCCCCTGGTTCTGGACTCCCCCACCATCGGGAACATCCTTCCTGCATCTACCCTGTCAAGTCCTGTTAGAATTTTATAGGTTTCTATGAGATCCCCCTCACTCTTCTGAACTCCAGCGAATATAATCCTAACCGACTCAATCTCTCCTCATATGTCAGTCCTGCCATCCCAGGCATCAGTCTGGTAAACCTTCGCTACACGCCCTCTATAGCAAGAACATCCTTCCTCAGATAAGGAGACCAAAACTGCACACAATATTCCAGATGTTGTATATTTGCAGCAAGACACCCCTGCTTCTGCACTCGAACCCTCTCGCTATGAAGGCCAACATATCATTTGCCTTTTTTACCGCCTGTTGGACCTGCATGCTTACCTTCAGCGACTGGTGTACAAGAACACCCAGGTCTCGCTGCATATTCCTCTCTCTCAGTTTATAGCTGTTCAGATAATAATCTGCCTTCCTGTTTATGCTACCAAAGTGGATAACCTCACATTTATCCACATTATACTGCATCTGCCATGCATTAGCCCACTCACTCAACTTGTCCAAATCACCCTGAAGCCTCTCTGCATCCTCCTCACAACTCACCCTCCCACCCAGTTTTGTGTCATCTGCAAATTTGGAGATATTACATTTAGTTCCCTCATCTAAATCATGAATGTATATTGTGAATAGCTGGGGTCCTAGCACCGATCCCTGCGGTGCCCCACTAGTCACTGCCTGCCATTCGGAAAAAGACCCATTTATCCCTACTCTTTGTTTCCTGTCCGCCAACCAATTTTCTATCCATCGCAATACACTACCCCCAATCCCATGTGCTTTAATTTTACATGCTAATCTCTTATGTGGGACTTTGTCGAAAGCCTTCTGAAAGTC
Source organism: Heterodontus francisci (assembly GCF_036365525.1). Classification (NCBI taxonomy): domain Eukaryota; kingdom Metazoa; phylum Chordata; class Chondrichthyes; order Heterodontiformes; family Heterodontidae; genus Heterodontus; species Heterodontus francisci. The sequence goes on from NC_090374.1 coordinate 69,598,522, forward strand.
AAAATAAACCACATCCATTGGCTCCCCCTCATCAACTCTACTAGTTACATCCTCGAAGAATTCTAGTAGATTTGTCAAGCATGGTTTCCCTTTCGTAAATCCATGCTGACTCTGTCCGATTCTACCACTGTTCTCTAAGTGCTCTGCTATAAAATATTTGATAATGGAGTCTAGAATTTTCCCCACTACTGACGTCAGGCTGACTGGTCTATAATTCCCTGCTTTCTCTCTACCGCCCTTTTTAAATAGTGGGATTACATTAGCTACCCTCCAATCTGCAGGAACTTTTCCCAGAGTCTATAGAATCTTGGAAGATGACCACCAATGCATCCATTATTTCTAGGGCCACTTCCTTAAGTACTCTGGGATGCATACCATCAGGCCCTCGTAACTTATCGGCCTTCAATCCCATCAATTTCCCCAACACCCTAATACTGATTTCCTTCAGTTCCTCTCTCTCACTAAGCCCTGTGTTCCCCAACATTTTTGGTATGATATTTGTGTCCTCCTTTGTGAAGACAGAACCAAAGTATGCATTTAGTTGGTCAGCCATTTCTTTGTTCCCCATAATAAATTCTTCTGTTTCTGGCTGTAAGGGACCTGCATTTGTCTTCACCAATCTTTTTCTCTTCACGTACCTGTAGAAACTTTTGTAGTCAGTTTTTATGTTCCCCGCAAGCTTGCTCTCGTACTCTATTGCCCCCTTCTTAATCAATCCCTTGCTCCTCCTTTACTGAATTCCATACTGCTCCCAATCCTCAGGTCTGTTGTTTTTCCTGGCAAATTTATATGCCTCTTCCTTAGATCTAATGCTATCTCTAATTTCCCTTGTAAGCCATGGTTTGGCTACCTTTCCCATTTTACTTTTGCGCTAGCCAGGAATAAACAATTGTTGTAGTTCATCCATGTGCTCTTTAAATGTTTGCCATTGCCTATCCACCGTCATCCCTTTAAGTAACGTTTCCCAATCCGTCATGGCCAACTCATGCCTGATACCTTCGTAGTTTCCTTTACGAAGATTCAGGACCCTAGTCTCAGAATCAACTACGTCACTCTCCATCTTGACAAATTCTATCATATTATGGTCGCTCATCCCCAAGGGGTCTTACACCACTACATTGTCAATTATTCCTCTCTCATTACACAATACGTAGTCTAGGATGGCCTGTTCTCTAGTTGGTTCCTCAACGTATTGGTCCAGAAAACCATCCCATATACTCTTCAAGAATTCCTCCTCTGAAGTATTGTGACTAATTTGATTTGCCCAATCTATATGCAGATTAAATTCACCCATAATTACAGATGTTTCTTTATCGCATGCTTCTCTAATTTCCTGTTTAATGCCATTCCCAACATCACCACTACAGTTTGGGGGTCTATATACAACCCCCACTAACATTTTTTGCCCCTTAGTGTTTCTCAGCTCTACCCATACAGATTCCACATTGTCAGAGCTAATATCCTTCCTCACTATTGCGTTAATTTCCTCTTTAACCAGCAATACTGGTTTTCCCATCCCTGGTCACCGTGCAGCCATGTCTCCGTAATCCCGACAATATCATACCCGTTTACATCTATTTGCACGATTGTGCACTTTACTGCGAATGCTCTGCGCGTTAAGGCACAAAGCCTTAAGGCTTGTCTTTTTAACATTACTTGTCCCCTTGCCACTATTTTTCACTGTGGCCCTGTTTGATTCTGGCCCTTGATATCTCTGCCTATCACTTTTCTTATTCCCCTTACTGTCTTTTGTTCTTGTCTTTGATCCCCCCTCCTCTGACTCCTTGCAAAGGTTCCCATCCCCCTGCCATTTTAGTTTAAACCCTCCCCAACCACTCTCGCAAATACTCCTCCTAGGACATCAGTCCCGGTCCTGCCTAGGTGTAACCCTTCCAGTTTGTACTGGTCCCACCTCCCCCAGAACCGTTCCCAGTGTCCCAGGAATCTAAAACCCTCCCCCTCACACCATCTCTTTCGCCACGTATTCATCCGATATATCCTATTTCTGCTCTGACTAGCACGTGGTACTAGTAGTAATCCTGAGATCACTACCTTTGAGGTCCTATTTTTCAACTTACTTCCTAGCTCCCTGTATTCTGCTTTTAGGACCTCATCCTTTTTTTTACCTATGTCGTTTGTACCGATGTGTACCACGACCACTGGCTGTTCACCCTCCCCCTTCAGAATGTCCTGTAACCGATCTGAGACATCCTTGACCCTAGCACCAGGGAGGCAACATACCATCCTACAGTCTCTTTTGTGGCCCATGGCCAAGGCGACGGTGTGCCGCTCTGCGTGCATTTGTGGAATCTAGCTCCCCTTGAGGGTCACCAACCTCTCGATGGATGAAGTCATGCACTCACACACCTGAGACATTGCAGCACTCATGGCATGGATGGACTCCTCCATTGTCCACTCATGGCTGTGCATGGCCTCTGGCAGTTCCACAGATGTTGCCTTACCTCTCTTTGCAACTCTTAGAATGCCCTGTGCTGTCGACAACAGAGGCTTGTCATCAGCCTGGGGCTGAGCATGGGCCTGGCCACCCACAGTCCTCCGACTGTCAGAGCCTCAGCCAGCTGTTCAGGCGCGTATGTGGTGCTGTCACCAGCTTGTAACCCTGATTCTAAAGCCAAGCGAAAACCCACCAAGAGGATCTGTGCTGGTGGAAGGCGCAGGAGAGTCATGCGATGGTGCATTTTCTGACTGCTCCTCTTCAGAACTTGACTGTTGTCCCCCTTCAGTTGGAGCCTCCTGTGGATGCCGACCTGCATGAGAGAACACAAATGTGTGGGTTAGGCTGTGCTGATCTTGTCATGCCATCCATGCGTGATATGGATCTCCAAAAGTGTGTTGGATGTTGAATGAAGACGATCCTCACTCTTGCACGGAGACTCGGAGGGCGGAGTTCCAGAGCGGTAAGTATAAAAAAACTTACCTCGGGGATTCTCGGGGCAGACTCGGAGGGCGGAGTTCCAGAGCGGTAAGTATAAAAAACTTATCTCGGGGATTCTCGGAGCAGACTCGGAGGATGGAATTCCAGAGCGGTAAGTATAAAAAACTTACCTCGGGGATTCTCGGAGCAGACTCGGAGGATGGAGTTCCAGAGCGGTAAGTATAAAAAACTTACCTCGGGGATTCTCGGAGCAGACTCGGAGGGCGGAGTTCCAGAGCGGTAAGTATAAAAAACTTACCTCATAGATTCTCGGAGCAGACTCGGAGGATGGAGTTCCAGAGCGGTAAGTATAAAAAACTTACCTCGGGGATTCTCGGAGCAGACTCGGAGGGCGGAGTTCCAGAGCGGTAAGTATAAAAAACTTACCTCAGAGATTCTCGGAGCAGACTCGGAGGGCGGAGTTCCAGAGAAGTTACCTCGGGTGGGGGGAAAAAAACTGAAAAAGTGACGTCACAAGAAAGCTGTGACCTGATTGGCTGGTAGGGAATATGTACCGAATTTGAAAATAAAACTGATAAAAATTGATTAAAACACTAATTAACTAATTAATAAGTAGAGTAACTAAACCAGAGGGAGGAGATCACTGTATTTAGTTAGCATTTAGTATTTATTGTAGAAATCTAGCACGAGGGACCAAATAGTTAAGTGTATCATAATTTAGTAAGGATTTAATAAGTATTTATTTATTTTATATTCATTAACTAATTAGTGCTACAAATGACAGTTAGAGGGGTGAAGTGCTTCAGCTGTGAGATGTGGGAGGTCCGTGACGCTTCTAGCGTTCCGGACGACTACATCTGCAGGAAGTGTACCCAGTTGCAGCTCCTCACAGACCGCATGGATCGGTTAGAGCAGCAACTGGATGCACTTAGGAGCATGCAAGTGGCGGAAAGCGTCATAGACAGGAGTTTTAGAGAAGTGGTTACACCCAAGGTGCAGGCAGATGGGTGACCACTGGAAGGGGCAGGCAGTCAGTGCAGGAATCCCCTGTGGCTATCCCCCTCTCTAACAAGTATACCGTTTTGGACACTGTTGGGGGGGATGGCCTATCAGGGGAAAACAGCAGCAGCGAGAGCAGTGGCACAACAGCTGGCTCTGGTGTTCAGCAGGGAGGGACAAAGCGCAGAAGAGCAATAGTCTGAAGTGCATTTGTTTCAATGCGAGAAGTATAACAGGGAAGGCAGGTGAACTTAGAGCTTGGATTAGTTCTTGAAACTATGATGTTGTTGCCATTACAGAGACTTGGTTGAGGGAAGGACAGGATTGGCAGCTAAATGTTCCAGGCTTTAGAAGCTTCAGGCGGGATAGAGGGGGATGTAAAAGGGGTGGGGGAGTTGCATTACTGGTTAAGGAGAATATCACAGCTGTACTGCGGGAGGACACCTTAGAGGGGTCATGCAGCGATGCAATATGGGTGGAGCTCAGGAATAGGAAGGGTGCAGTCACGATGTTGGGGGTTTACTACAGGCCTCCCAACAGCCAGCGGGAGGTAGAGGAGCAGATATGTAGACAGATTTTGGAAAGATGTAAAGGTAACAGGGTTGTGGTGGTGGGTGATTTAAACTTCCCCTATATTGACTGGGACTCAGTTAGTGCGAGGGGCTTGGATGGGGCAGAATTTGTGAGGAGCATCCAGGAGGGCTTCTTGAAACAGTATGCAGATAGTCCAACTAGGGATGGGGCCATTCTGGACCTGGTATTGGGGAATGAGCCCAGCCAGGTGGTCGAAATTTCAGTGGGGGAGCATTTCTGGAGCAGTGACCATAATTCCATAAATTTTAAGGTACTTGTGGATAAGGATAAGAGTAGTCCTCGGGTGAAGGTGCTAAATTGGGGGAAGGCTAATTATAACAATATTAGGCAGAAACTGAAGAATTTAGATTGGGGGCGGCTGTTTGAGGGGAAATCAACATCAGACATGTGGGAGTCTTTCAAACGTCAGCTGATTAGAATCCAGGACCAGCATGTTCCTGTGAGGAAGAAAGACAGGTTTGGCAAGTTTCGGGAAGCGAGGATAACACGGGATATTGTGAGCCTAGTCAAAAAGAAAAAGGAAGCATTTGTAAGGGCTGGAAGGCTAGGAACAGACGAAGCACTTGAGGAATATAAAGACAGTAGGAAGGAACTTAAGCAAGGAGTTAGGAGGGCGAAAAGGGGTCATGAAAAGTCATTGGCAAACAGGATTAAGGAAAATCCCAAGGCTTTTTATACATATATAAAGAGCAAGAGGGTAACCAGGGAAAGGGTTGGCCCACTCAAGGACAGGGATGGGAATCTATGTGTGGAGCCTGAGGAAATGGGTGAGGTGCTAAATGAGTACTTTGCATCAGTATTCACCAAAGAGAAGGACTTGGTGGATGATGAGCCTAGGGAAGGGAGTGCAGATAGTCTCAGTCATCTCATTATCAAAAAGGAGGAGGTGTTGGGTGTCTTGCAAAGCATTAAGGTAGATATGTCCCCAGGGCCTGATGGGATTTACCCTAGAATACTGAGGGAGGCAAGGGAAGAAATTGCTGGGGCCTTGACAGAAATCTTTGCATCCTCGTTGGCTCCAGGTGAGGTCCCAGAGGACTGGAGAATAGCCAATGTTGTTCCTTTGTTTAAGAAGGGTGGCAAGGATAATCCAGGAAATTATAGGCCGGTGAGCCTTACGTCAATGGTAGGGAAACTATTAGAGAGGATTATTCGGTACAGGATTTACTCCCATTTGGAAACAAACAAACTTATTAGCGAGAGACAGCATGGTTTTGTGAAGGAGAGGTCGTGTCTTACTAATTTGATTGAGTTTTTTGAGGAAGTGACGAAGATGATTGATGAAGGAAGGGCAGTGGATGTTATCTATATGGACTTTAGTAAAGCCTTTGACAAGGTCCCACATGGCAGACAGGTACAAAAGGTGAAGTCACACGGGATCAGAGGTGAGCTGGCAAGATGGATACAGAACTGGCTCGGTCATAGAAGACAGAGGGTATCAGTGGATGGGTGTTTTTCTGAATGGAGGGATGTGACTAGTGGTGTTCCGCAGGGATCAGTGCTGGGACTTTTGCTGTTTGTAGTATATATAAATGATTTGGAGGAAAATGTAGCTGGTCTGATTAGTAAGTTTGCGGACGACACAAAGGTTGGTGGAGTTGCGGATAGTGATGAGGATTGTCAGAGGATACAGCAGGATATAGATCGGTTGGAGACTTGGGCGGAGAAATGGCAGATGGAGTTTAATCCGGACAAATGTGAGGTAATGCATTTTGGAAGGTCTATTGCAGGTGGGAAGTATACAGTAAATGGCAGAACCCTTAGGAGTATTGACAGGCAGAGAGATCTGGGCTTACAGGTCCACAGATCACTGAAAGTGGCAACGCAGGTGGATAAGGTAGTCAAGAAGGCATACGGCATGCTTGCCTTCATCGGTCGGGGCATAGAGTATAAAAATAGGCAAGTCATGCTGCAGCTGTACAGAACTTTAGTTAGGCCACACTTAGAATATTGCGTGCAATTCTGGTCGCCACACTACCAGAAGGACGTGGAGGCTTTGGAAAGGGTACAGAGGAGGTTTACCAGGATGTTGCCTGGTCTGGAGGGCATTAGCTATGAGGAGAGGTTGGAAAAACTCGAATTGTTTTCACTGGAACGACGGAGGTGGAGGGGCGACATGATAGAGGTTTACAAAGGAATGAGTGGAATGGACAGAGTGGATAGTCAGAATCTTTTTCCCAGGGTGGAAGAGTCAGTTACTAGGGGACATAGGGTTAAGGTGAGAGGGGCAAAGTTTACAGTGGATGTGCGAGGCAAGTTTTTTTACACAGAGGGTGGTGAGTGCCTGGAACTTGCTGCCAGGGGAGGTGGTGGAAGCAGATACGATAGCGACGTTTAAGAGACATCTTGACAAATACATGAATAAGAAGGGAATAGAGGGATATGGGCCCCGAAAGTGCAGAAAGTGTTAGTTTAGGCAGGCATCAAGATCGGCGCAGGCTTAGAGGGCCGAATGGCCTGTTCCTGTGCTGTACTGTTCTTTGTTCTTGTTCTTTGACTCCAGTCTCACCTTCTGCAATTCAGCAGTTGCCCTGGGTCTCCGCCAGCTGCAGTGCCTCCTCAGCTGTTGACAGAGGCCGTATATCTGGAATTCCTCCACCAGTCCTTGAGGTCTCCTTGTTGTTATGGGCCTGCCTGTCCTGCATGTGGGAAGAGGGAGATCGTAAGAGCTCACAGGAAGAGCGAGAGAACAGTTCAGCTAATGGCCACCCCTTTCCCCCTGCTGGGTTCCCCTATATGTCTCCTCCCCACTTCCGCTCTCAGGGCCCATAATGGGGGTGAGCTGTAAAAGAAGGTGGCCTGTGGTTGAGAAGCAGCCATGCAGCTAGCTGGCTGGATGTGGTGATGCCTAACCCTCTTTTCCAGTGCCTTTGTGGTGACTCCCTTCCCATGTCACACTGCCTCCTGCGTGGCCACATGCAAGCCCCAAAGTGGAGAGAGGTGTGGAGCACTTACTTTTTTAGAACAAAGAAGGTTGTTGACTGTCTTTCTGCACTTGATCGATGTTTGGGGGCTGACCCCACGGCTGCTGACCTCCTCTGCAATCTCCATTCAGACTTGCTTGGTCAGGCACAAGGAGCTCTTCTTGCCATCCCTGGGGAAGAGGACTTACCCGCTTTCCCTTACAGCCTGGAGGAGAATTTCAAGGGAGGCATCACTAAGCCATGGGGCCACCCAGTGTCTTACCTCTGCCATGGTGTGCCATCCTTCTTTGGTTGGTGGGGAGCGGCATCCAGGAGTTACGACTCCACTGGGTCCAGCAACAATCAGCAAACAGTAAATCTCTCAAAGGCAGCAATACAAGCAGGGCTGTCAGGGCTTTAAATTTGGCACCAGCACCTGCTCCAGAGTTATCTGACGGCACAATCATGACGTGCCTCAGAGCCCGCGCCCGTCGTGTAATTGGATGGGCCCCAGCCTCCATTATGATAAGTGGTCTCCCGCCGCGTAATCACGGTCAGCCGGCAACACACGTGTTGAGCAGCGACGGCATCCACGTCTGGGTCTGTCGCTGAGGCCCACAGCAGGCTCACTAAATTCAGCCCATAGTGTGCAAGGCATTGGTGAAGGCCCCATGCTCCCGTTTGATGCCATATTTGATGCTACATCCAGATGGCCACTCTATACATGGACGAAGACATCGTTGCAAAGGCCTGCGACTTCATGCCACTCATGATTGAGATGCACTCCTCCAATCTTTCTGCAATCATGTACAGTGTGATTGGAAAACCTGTCACTCCATTGCACATTCTTTGCTTCTGCTCCAGAAATTTTCTGTTCATTGACAGCCCCAAGGTACAGCATCTGTTTCCAGCTGAAAAGAGCTTGGAGCATCCTGTTGCCTCCTCGTCTGCACCATCTATTGTCCCTGTCTGCATCGTCTGCCCTTGTTCACTTGTGATGTGTGAGTCACCAATTGAAAACCCAACTATTTGTCTTACTGGTCCCACTGAAGTGTGAGTATCTGAGCTGGTGTATGGTCTGCATGATTCCTTTGGTGGTGCTCCCTTAGAAGGAGTGACCTCCTGTAGGGAGTTATTGTCCTTCCACATCACCTCCTATGGTCGCTTGAAGGCCCTGTGGCAGATGAAAGACATGAATTAGAACTGTCAAGGTTAAGAATGTTCTCAAGTGATCATTATGCACATGATTTCACTGACCACTAATATCAAGTCAACATGAGTCAGGGTTGTATGCCATATGCTGACATACTTTATTCTGTCACCAGGTTTGGGGGACCCCCATCTTCTCATCTCTGACAGCCAGGCACGCTGAGACGCCACTGTTCTGTAGAGCTTCCTCCCCTGCAGCTATCAGTTGTGATATAGCTGGAGGGCCACCTCCAGTTCTGAGCTCTCTTCTGCAATGGAATGTGTTAAACTGATGGATGGAGTGCATTTGTTGAAGGTCACTATGAGGGAGAGGCATGGCATTGCGTAAGAATGAGGCTGAGTGTCAGTGATAGATGGTTGGGGATGTGAGGAAGTACATAGATAGAGAGGGATGGGTACCTGCAAGGTAAGTTGGTATGAGGAGTAATGTGCTGGAGTAGGGTTTAGAAGGCAGATTGAGGGGGTTGGGTTGATACGCACATCAGGATGTAGTTGAATGTGCCACTGTACTGACCTTTTGTGCCCTGCTTTGGTCTTTAAACCGCTTTTGGCATTGAATCCACACGCATGGCACCACACTCCCGCTGCTGACCTGCTGGGCAAACTCCAGCCATGTCTTTGTTCATTCTTTGTTTCACCTGCAGGGTTCTTTCTGCCATCAGTAGGGAAGAGTATCGCCCTAGGGCCCTTACAGCCCCCAGTAGCATATCACTAAAACAAGCTGCAGCCTTTGAACAATTGGACTCCATTCTACCAGTTCCTTCTATTGTGCTCCCAACTCCAAACTCCAACAAATTGCATGTTTGGAGTGTCTCTTTAAATATTGAAGTTGGAATCACCTCATGTGCATTGTCAGCATGCCCACTAGCACTAATTGGTTGAGAACAGCAGAAGTGCAGTGGCTGGGTTAAAAAGCCACTGACAGACATGCTGCACTTACTTCTGGGTTACCCACGCATTACTGGACCCCCCTGTTCTTAGAATATCACAAAGTTAAAATCCAGGCCATAATTTCAGAACACATGATCTTTTACACTCTCAGAGGGCAGATAGTGCCTCAATTTACCATCCGAATGACAATAACTTGGAAAATGCAGTACTTCCTCAAAGCTGTGCTGAAGTGTCAGCCTAGATTATGTGCTTAGGTGTACTTGGACTCGTGGCATTCTGACTCTGAGTTGAGAATGCGAACACTGACCCAAGGCTGAAACAAATTATTAGACACAGAATGGAAAAATAAGGCGGCTTATGTACTTCATGAAAAGTGTTGAAATAGCTCGGGATCAGGTTGAAAGTCACCTTGCAAGTCTTAGTAGATTCAATGCTAAGCATGTCCAACAGATGTAGAGCAGCAATCAACAAAGCCAGTAATGTTAAACTTCATAGTCAATATAGTTCAATATTTGTTCAAACTGTTCAGTGCTGTGGTCAGACTGCACCTTGAATACTGCATCCGTTTCTAATTGCCAAAGGGATACAGGTTCTTCTGCACACAGAATGATCAACACTGTGAGTGGACATCCCAGTACAGTGAGAGAGGCAAATCCCCTGGATTCTTAAATAAAGTAATAATTGGATGCTGGACTTGAGACATTGCCTTTGGTTAGATGAATTGATATGGGCTAAATGGTCTTCCTCACCTGCCATTAATTAGTGATTTTACGAAGTACAGGATGCGCTGATGTTGACAAAAGTCATTAGCGTATTGAATTTTTCTCTCATCTGTAAAATTGGCTGCTATACTGTAAATGTAGCAGGAACTTGCTCATCTAGCTCTTCCAAAGATCCCTGGCTGTAGCTTGCTGAAAAACGTGACTCTGATACCCAACATGATACGTCTCCTTGTCAGCGGCTCCCTCAGCATGACCCAAGTTTCTTTCAGAAAAGAGAGATATTCCCCCTCATCACTGTATACTGGCTCAATACAGACGAGAAAAAGTAGAGTTCAACAAGTTGTAGCCAATGTGAAGTGCAGGTGCCATCTTAAGGTGCAGCACCTGTACATTTACACTGTTGCTCCCAACATAAGACACAAATCACACTGATCTATGGTAAAGCCATGCAAATGAGGGAGCGGGAAACCTGGGAAAGTTTCCTCGGTGCACCACTAGCACATAAAATGCCATGCAAAATACACGACTGTCGATGATAAGCAATGTCCAGAATTTATAGAAGGAAAATATTTTCCTATCTATATTATTGCTTATAGATAATCTATTCTATCAATTTTAAAGTTCATTTGATGGCCTGGTGATAAAAAGTACAATTAAGGATGATATTAAGCCAAAACATCTGTTCCGGTCTCTATTGCATGTGGAGTTCGCTGATCTCAGTTTGGGCAACAGGTCAAATGCTGCAACTGGCTTCTGCATCCCTGAGCTGGAGAGGGAAAGAAATCAACTCTTGACACTCACTGTCTAGGTGCATACATGAAAAAAATAGCTATTCAGCTTCTGTGCTTCAGGAGAAAAGCATTTAGGAATTTAATTGCAACTCTTGCTATTTTCCATTTGCTACTAAGTCAAAGTAAAAATTCCAGGCACTCATAGGGCATGAAGTGCTTTCATAGAGCTAGATTCAGCTTTTCATGTGGTAAAGAAATTCTGCCCATCCAGAACACTGCAACCCTGACCCATTTTCCCGGGTCAGTTGCAATTCAAGGCAAGTTCCAGGAGTATTCCCTGCTATCAAATGGGAGTTAGCCACCGCGAGTGTGAAAAATCCCAGGGGTGCTGCAATGACACTACTATCGCAACATCATAAGAGATAACCATGTATTTGAAGAGGCAAAAGGACCCAAAAGAGTCGAAGAGAAAATCTTTGTAGGCCTTCAGCCAAAACCAAAATCTAAAAAAAAATGCTGTGAGGCCAAAATAGAGCATAAGGAGGCCTCTACTAGGCCTATATCCCCTCCATTTAGAAAATTCAGGATCTCACTGCCACTAGTTTGGTCCTACTGCCATCTTTCACAAGATGCTGCTGTGAATGGGAAGGAAATGGATGAGGAACCTGAGCCTCATCTTTGGTGGCATTTGCATGCAGTAGACAGGGAAGGGATGGTCTGCAGCAGTTCCATAATGGACAGGGGAAAGAAAGTTCAGATAGGGTGGAGTGGCAACATTACACTCACTGCCCTGTTTTCCTGACTTTTCCACTACTATTCTGTCTGCACTACCTTCCCCTTCTCCAATTTGGAGTGGTATAGCAGAAGAAAATCTTGTCCATGATTTCGTTACTGTAACATAAGTGTTGTCACTAGAAGAATAAGACACAGCTGTAGTAATAGCAGTAATTAATGTAATAAAATGAAACTCTACCTGAATTTAGTTTAACTAGCAGTAAAGCAATACATGTTTCAGGATAGTCCATTGATAGCAAAATGGTGCAGTACATATCATGTTACTCTTTAAGGTTTTGCCTTCTTCTTCTAGAACGAGCTGTATACGGCAGATTAGCTTGGCTGCTTTCAGTGAACATGTTGTCCATAAGCGGGCATTTACATTTTCCACCACATTCTGTAGGCATCCAGATAAATAAGTGTCTGTGCATTCACACAAATTTAATGGAGCTTTATGGACTCATGGATCAGGTTCTTCTCTGTGAGACACAAAATGTTATGGTGCTGCTGTATTTCATTTAAAAACAGCAACTTCCAGAAAATATTGAATTTAATTTTGGAGTAATAGCTCTCGGTATGAAGAAGTCAAAGCCACAATACATTGTGTTTCACAGTACTAGGACATCATAGGAGCCCATTCCATCATAGGAGCAAAGATAGAAAGGGAAGCAAACATTGAAGGGAGCCGCAGTTTGGTCTGTTCTTGCACACTTCTTATCGGGGCAGCATGGAAGCAGATCAGCTGCTTTCCTTTTGAGCAGTGAAGATGTGTAGCATGGAGATCAAGAGAGAGAAACCGGGTAAAAAGTACATAAACATTAACGCTTTCACAGAATGCATAGAAAATGTATGATACAAACTATACTGGCATATTACATTAGTCGCAAATATATCATTGAAACAAGCAAAGAACAAGTTAATTTTGTAAAATAAAACCTTTATAAAGACTATATTGAAACTACACCTGCTTCTTCTACTTCTGGATCTCCTTATGGATGCTGAAATTCAGACACTTAACCGTCACTCACTAAACAATGGTTGCTATGTAGCTCACTGGAAACCTGTTGTTCATTGGTATCACAGTACTATTATGGCCAGGTGGGTAATGACATGGCTGGTTTCCACTGTTCACCTCCCGACTGACCATAGTGTATTTGTTTAAATCAGTGTTTCGGCCCTGTGTTTTGTTTGCCAAATAAACAGTGACAGGTTGTCTCATAGGTTTAAAGCAGAAGATTAAATATTTGTTGAACAATATTCATCACCCAAACTGTTCGCAACACTACCCATGCACACGTTCAATCTCACATGCACACACAAGAGAAGATAGAAGGGAAAAGGTAAGAGGTGTTAAGAGTTCAAGGTGTAAAAGTCTGTTGTTTCAGGAAAAACCTTTGGGATCTCTTGGAAGGTGAGTTTTAAATTTGTAGGCCTGTTCGCTGGTTGTCTTGTATTTGCTGGGTTGCTGAAGGCTTCTGACAATTCAGTTCAGTTTGAAGACGATGCTGATTTCTTAGTTCAGTTTTCCCAGGTGGAGAAGTGGTTTAAAAGGCACTCTCTTTTCTCTGCTGCAGTTGGCTTTCACCTTGTCTCAGCAGGGTTAAAATGTGTTAGTTGGAACTGGTCTCCTTCTCTCTCAGCCTTGTGCTGCAATTGAAGATAGCTTTCATTGTTGACTGTGTGGCTGGAGAGACTAGACTGATATTTATGACTGATATTCTGAACTGGAAAGACCCCCCTTCAAAATGATTACCTTTGAAGGTGAACTCATAAGTGTTAGTTTAGCCCATGTGACTTTAGATTTCAATTCTTGATGGACTGGAAGAATAGCTTTTAATAATATGAGGTCTGTTCACACTCTATTATGATGGAAGGGTAGCTGGAGACATAGGCTGGGATTTTACATTGGGCGGACAGGAGCTGGCCACCAACTGAAAAGACGGTGGCGAACCCATTTCCACCTCGCCTGGGGATCCGTTTCATATTTTACGGGTCCCCAGGCTTTAATTGTTCACCTGCTTGAAGTAAGAATTTCCGCCTCATTGAGCTGCGGGGAGCAGTGGCCACTGTTGGGACTGCAGCCCAGCATGAAGAGAAGATGCCTGGGTGCCGGGAGGAAAGGTAAGTTTTGGTTACCTCGCCGGGGCCTGACCGATTACCCTCGGTCGGTTGGGAGGAAGGGGGGGGGCGTGTTGTGTGCTGGGGGTGGTTGGAGTAGCGGGCGCGGCCTCCATCTGGCACCCTGTGCCCGATGATCAGGGCCCCCCCCCCCCCCCCGGGACGATCTTCAGCCGCCTGGTTTTCCCAGGCAGCTTTTTCCAGCTCCAGGATGCCTGCTTGCCATGCATAAAATCCGCGTGGAGACGGGAAAAGGGGATTACATGGCCGTTAAGTGGCCACTTAAGGGCTTTGATTGGCCTGAGGGTGGCGGGCCGTTTCTCCCCCCCCCCACCCGCCGCCCGAAAAAAGGGTGGCTGGAGCGGGTCGGGAAAGCCTCCTGGAGCCTCCCGCTACATTTTATGCCCCCCCCCCCCACTCCAGCCACCATCCTGCTCATTGTGGTGCCATAAAACTCTGGCCATAGAGTCTGGGAGTGCCTTTGTTTTAGCTCATTTTGTGTATAGCTTACATCCACGTGTGATAAACTGTCTCATTTCCATGTAGACAGGCTTAATTGGTTTTAGTTCTAGTAGACATGGATATGTCTACTAGAATCTATTCTAATGGATGTGATAATTGGACACTTGGATAATAATGATCTGATTGGGCATAGTCGACATGGATTTATGAATGGGAAATCATGTTTGATGAAGCTGTTGGAGTTTTTTGAGGATGTTACTAATAGAATTGATAAAGGGGAGTCAGTGGATGTGGTATTCTTGGACTTTCAGAAGGCTTTTGACAGGAGGTAGATCAGCAAAATTAAAGCACATGGGATAGGAGGTAAGATACTGGCATGGATTAAGGATTGGTTAACAGGCAGCAAGCAGAGAGTAGGAATAAACAGGTCATTCTTGCGTTGTCAGGCTGTGACTAGTGGGGTACCGCAGGAATCAGTGCTTGGGCCCCAGTTGTTCACAATATTTTTTTTTAAATTTTATTTTTTATTTATTTTATTTAGAGATACAGCACTGAAACAGGCCCTTCAGCCCACCGAGTTGGTGCCGACCAACAACCACCCATCTATACTAACCCCACAGTAATCCCATATGCCCTACCACCTACCTGCACTAGGGGCAATTTATAACAGCCAATTTACCTATCACCTGCAAGTCTTTGGCGATGGGAAGAAACCGGAGCACCCGGAGAAAACCCACACAGACACAGGGAGAACTTGCAAACTCCACACAGACAGTACCCAGAATTGAACACGGGTCCCTGGAGCTGAGAGGCTGCGGTGCTAACCACTGCGCTGCCCATATATATCAATGATTTGGATGTGGGGACCAAATGAAGTATTTCCAAGTTCGTGGATGACTCAAAACTAGGTGGAAATATGTGTTGTGAGGAAGATGCAAAGCGGCTTCAAGAGGATTTGGACAGACTTAGTGAGTGGGCAAGAACGTGGCAGATGGAATATAATGTGGAAAAATGTGAGGTTATCCACTTTGGTAGGAGGAATAGATATGTGGAGTAATTCCTAAATGGTCAGAGATTAGAAAGTGTAGATGTACAAAGGCACCTGGGTGTCCTTGTCAATAAGTCACTGAAAGCTAATATGCAGATGCAGCAAGCAATTAAGAAGACTAATGGTATGTTAGCCTTTATCGCAAGAGGATTTGAGTACAGGAGTAGTGAAGTCTTGTTTCAATTGTATAGAACCTTGGTTAGACCGCATCTGGAGTACTGTGTGCAGTTTTGGTCACCTTACCTTAGGAAGGATATTATTGCCATAGAGGGAGTGCAACGAAGATCACCAGACTTGTTCCCAGGATGTCAGGACTGTCCTATGAAGAGAGATTGGGGAAACTGGGCCTGTATTCTCTCGAGTGTCGAAGAATGAGAGGTGATCTCATTGAAACCTACAAAATACTTAAAGGGATAGACAGGGTAGATGCAGCCAAGATGCTTCCCCTGGTTGGGGAGTCTAGAACCAGGGGACACAATTTCAAAACAAGTGGGAAGCTACTCAGGACAGAGATGAAGAGGAATTTCTTCACTCAGAGGGTTGTGAAACTTTGGAATTCTCCACCCCACTGGGCTGTGGAAGCTCAGTCATTGAGTATGTCTAAAGCAGAGATTGACAGATTTCTAAACACCAATGACATAAGGGGATATGAGGATAGTGTGGGAAAAAAGCATTGAAGTGGAAGATCAGCCATGATAGTTTTGAATGGTATTTGAATAGTATTTTCATTGCTGCACTTCTTGTGAGCATGACAGTACATTTTATCCAAGTCATTCTATGCTCCCAGTTAACACATCGGTCAAATCTGTCATCTTTACCTATATCCCGTGTTACATGACATAATGCACAACAGACCTAGATTGCTTTGAATCTTTTAAAAAACTGCTTGTTTAATATTCCCTATTGTTTAATCAAGATAAAAGTTGGCTTAGATTTACTTAATCTTCCATTGGGAACCAGGCCTAATCTGCATTGCTTCCCTATGTGTATTCATTCTGTACCCAAAGATATGCATCCAACACAATTACCAGTGCAGACATCTCTTATGCATTTGCTTCTTTGCCTTAATGCATTGACATGTAACAAAAGTTGAATGTGGATTATTTCATTATTATTATTCCAGCATATCCAGCAATGTTGACTGTCCAAGGACTGCAGTAGCACTTGTGCAACAAGATTTAAAAAAAGATTAGAAAACTATAGATGATTCAAACTAATTGGGAATTTTGAAAGTCCCCAGAGGGTTTCATGAAAGCCCAGAACCTGAAAAATTGCTTATGTTAACAGTAAGACTATCAGCGCTCACCGTTATTAAAGAGTAAATCAGACAGCAACCTCTGGCGACCACACATGTACAGTTAAATGCGGAAATCAGGAAGTTGCTATCTGAGTTTCCCTGCTCCTCCAAACGCTGTGTTGCACTGGTATTTTGGTGACAGACGTGGCATTGAAAGAAATGGAAGGTCGTAAAGTTGCTGTATTTATGTGGTAGATACCCTCTAAACTCACCAGAAAAAGTTAGGACTGTCCATTCAGTGTAAGTAATTTTTTAATGGCATGATACCTCTTAAATAGTGCCAAACAACGTCACTGGCACTAAAACAAATGACAAGTGTGGATGCTCATTCCTTCAACTTTTAATTATTGTCGGAGATTTTAAGAATTATAAGATTTAAATAATTTGTTGTTTACATTTTTCTTTCTATCTCTTTCATCTCTAATTTAATCCTATTTTCTTTCCCTCCTTATTTTGCATTGAATTAACTATTCTAAGTTACACTTCCTGGTTCAGACTGCACAGCTCAGTAATGATTCTTCAGTCTGGTTGGTCAGCTGCTTGTCTTGCTTACAGAGATCCCAGATCCCCAGTAGAAAATGCTGCACTGAAATAGCTTTATAATCACCACAACTTCTAGTTCAAAACCCATTGAAAGTCTGTGGGCAAGAGTAAATGTAATATATGGCTAATGCCATTCATTCGCTGCTGACCACAAAATGGGCCATTGTATTGCTACTTTCATCATTCCTTATAAAACTGGACGAAAACAGCATGCATCTGTTTATATCATTTTCATTTTCAGAAAGAGTATCAGAATCTCAGAAATTTTAAATACAACGAATGGAAAGATTGCTTATACAGCTAGTTTACTGCTTTCTAACTTCCATATAAACTTTATACTGTCTAATTTGTGTTCTGTACTCACGCTGTCTAGTTATTGTCTAGCTGCTACTACAATAATGACAAAGCAAAGTAAATAATAATTCCTTAAATCCCATCTATTACCAAATAGATTTACTTCTTTATTTGATATCGTGCCTAAACCTGATGGCCTCCTCCATGTTCATGTCACGAAGTGCAGTTTATTCTTGACAGAGAAGTAATCAAAGGTTAGGCAACAGCTCTTGTGACATTTGAAGTTTTCTTATGTATACAAGCCTTGGCCCTAGGAACCTAACACCATAGCAAATGAGAGGCAGTTTGCCAAGTAGAAACCAGACAGCTGCTTTTCTCATTAATGCATCACTGAAGTCTGACTTAAGTATAGTAATCAGTTTCTAGCTCAGTCAGAGAAATTAAATATTTCTTCTAATAAACTCTTCCCATAAAATCCATGTCTTAACTCACCTAATAGCCATTCCTTTCAATGGTTCTGCATGTAGCGTTTACATGCAGTTCAAGCCCCACTCTATGCTGTATACTGTGCTACAAAGAAAATGCAGTTTAGCATTTAGTTGTACCCAATCTTCATTGCATGCCTTGCATATGATGGTTGCAGTGGACTATATACTTGTTATAAACTGGCTCAAAATAATTGGTCAACTGTACAAATCCATCCAATTAGCAGTATTCTAGATGCTTCATAGAAGAAAGGTGTAACCAGTTCTAGGCCTAGAGTAAACCAATTAAGTGGTATCTTATCAAAGCTGTACTCAGATTTGCATCTGTGTATGCTTGCCATGTGAGTATATGAGGTGCTCTTAATTAGAGCCATTCCTTATTAGATGAAACATTCCTTATTAGAATCTTTGCCAATCAGTGGAGATAAGAGTCATGTCAGTCTGGGTTGAATAGATTCAAATCCAGCTTCCAAATATAGAAAGAAAGAGTTATCACCGCTAAACTCAGTTCTCACAGAAATATCTATTTGTCGCATAGTATTTTGTGTCTCCTCTTAGAAAATATTGTTGATGTCACAATAGCCCAATAAATATGAGTATTCGAGTACAATTATAGGGCAATGAAACAACTGAAATTTATGATACGCTCTTAACAAGTCAAAGATTTCAAATCACTTTGCACAACAAATTACTTTTGAAAAGCAGTAGCTATTATTAAGGGTGGAATCTTCTTGGTCCCACAGGAGCAGGTTTCAAGGTGGGACCAGGTGGAATTTCTGAGAAATACACATCGGATCAGCAGCCTGACATATTCTCGCCATGGGGCAATCTTCCCGGAGGCGGGTCAGCACCTGCAGAGGCTACCCACCTAGCAACGGCAGGTGCACAATCTGTACAATTAAGTGACTATTTGTGGCCTGATTGGGTATGCCACCCAGGTCTTCTGGCCAGCTTGGGGGTCGCCCATGGGCCTCCTGTTTTAACCACCCCACTGGAGATGTGGCCATCAGCAGGTCATAGCTGCTGCAGTTGGCCATCCTGTGGAGGAGTTTCCCCTCCTCAGGGGTGGCCTCACCGCTGTGGCCTCCTTTCATTTAATTGAATGTCATACCTCTTCAATGGAAGCATTGCGTTCCGCTCCAACAGTGGCAGCGCCCACCTCTGGTGGTGGAGTTGCCATCCTTCCAAGACTGCAGGCCTTCTGATTGGACCTGCTGCCTCAGGGACCTGGCCGCCATCCTTAATTGGTTGGTGGACTGGAAAGCGCTTCTGAATTGGCCGTCTCCCAGAAAATCTCCCAGATGGCTGCCCTAACAGGCAGGGTGGGTTCGGGACCCAGAAGTGGTCCCGTCTCACGCTCATAGCCTAAGAGCAGAAGATTCTGCCCTAAGTAAGCAAATGGGGCAACTATTTAAAACATGCAAAATCTCACAAGCAGTAGCCACAAACATAGTTTAAAATGCTGTGAGGGCAGTAAAAACAAATTGTGCTCACGAGTATCGATACTGAAAGTGATATTGTATATAGTTTCTTCTCCTCAGTTACTGATCTCCCTTTCAAAACAGCCGTCATCATCTTCCTATTCAAAAATCACATCTTTGTCACTCTGTCATTGCAACCTACCTCCCCATCTCTAGTCTCTTTTTTCCTCTTCAAAGTCCTTGAACATATTGTCACCTCCCAAATTCGAGCCCCTCTTTGCTGCAACTGCATATTTGAATCTTTCCAGTCCCACAGTGCCAAAGATTGGGAGGGAGCCAGTGGAACAGCCCTGATTTTCCTCTCTAGCCAGCTGGAGTTAAGTTACCTTAGTATAAAGAAAATACCACCTCACAAGTCTTGGACACACATCAATTTGCTTCTAGCCCACAAATGCACAAATGAGGAAAATAAAAAGTATAATTAAAAAGAAAACTTCAGTGAAATTATCTTTATAGAAAGATCTTCCAGTATATCTAATTAAATGGCCTCCATAATAGTTATTCAGAATACTAAATTGGATAAAATTGTCAGTTATAAAGCACTGCTTTATAAATTTATATAAAAGTCCATTTTATACTCACCTGTGCTGGAAGATACAGCATACACCGCCAACTTGAAGTTGAATTTGTAACTGTAGGCACTTCCAATGAAAGCAATAGTCAGCGTTTCACATATTTAACAAAGTGCTGTGACCCTTCCTAATGAGTACAGTTTAGGAATTTCAGAAACATAATATAGCTAACAAGGGTTTGGATAATGTCATGCCGTTGTCATGTGAAAGAGGCAGATCAAGTAAACTCAGTGGGACTATTTGAATCTCTCTATCTTACAAAGTAAACCCACTGCTATGGTAGGTATGATTTTAATTGTTGGGATCACAATGTTTCACAGTTATCACAATGTTTGCTTAAAAGGAATGCATGTACAAAGATAACATTTTGCATAAGAGAGTTTCCACTGGGAGATTTTACATATGAACCTTTCAAATACTTTCTTTGATATACAGTTTTTACATTACTTTATAGTTAAAGACCTTGCATCGACATAGCACGTGATCACATCTTTCAGAAATGCCCCAAAGTACTTCACATAAATTGCTTTGGAATGAAATCACTCTTATATAGACAAACACAGCAGCTATTTTTCACATTGTAAGATCCCATGGCGATGAAATTGAATGACCAGTCAATTTGCTGGGCACTGTTGGTTGTGGAAAAAATGTTGGCCAGAACACTGGGAAAACTCCCTGCTCTTCAATAACAACATGGAATCTTTAACATCCACTTAAATCAAGGGACATGGCCTCTGCCTCTGTGTAGCATTTCATCCAAAGGACAGCACCCCTAACACTGCACCCTTCCTTAATACTGGACCAGATCCAGAGGGTAAATTTCTGCAGGTGGCTTTTCCCACTTATGTACTGTTGTTTACACCATTTTTCCAGATTTCTGTGTCTCTTCCACTCAGCAGAAATCTACCCCACCTATATGCTGGAGTGAGGGTCAAAGCCACAATCTGAGAGTGCTACTAACTGAGCCATGCAGACAAGTAGAATTATTAGAAGAACACAATGTTCCTGAAAATAGTGTTTGGCAATTTTTTTCTGTTTGTATTCAATAAATACATCATTACGTCATGGGCTGAATTTTATAGCATCCCCTCACCCCCGATGTTGGGGGACCATGGCAGGGAGTGCGGGGGGGCCGGAAAATGCCTCTGGAAGACGCTTGCCATGGACCTCGATGCTGGGAAGGCCCGGCAGAATATTGCCAGCAGCGGCGAGGCCTCGTGGCGCACCCCCCGCCCCACCCCGCCACTCGGTGACGGGAGCAAAATTTACATATATAAATACATATAAATAAAGGAATTAATTGCCTCCTTGCCTCCGCCTTCCGTTCCGCTGCAATATCGGTGCTGGTGGCTAGCACTCCCGCATCTTTGGATCCCCGTCCGGGGAACTGAGGCGTAACGCTGATGGGGAGGAGGGCGCAGGTAAGTTTTTCAGTGCTGCGGGGATTAGTGGGGTCAACCTAATCTGATTGGTTTAGGGGATGGGAGGAAGGGTTAGAGTATATTGAATATTGTGGCAGCTCCGTGACGTGCAGTCCGCGCGGGCAGACCGCCATTGTTTACGTGCAGCGGCCTTGTAAATGTGTGTTGCAAAGTCATAACGTTGCCCCTGGTTGTTTTATCTTAATTTGTTAATCTAACATAAATTATGCTTTTTTTCTACTTAAGTTTCTATTTGTTAGAAGTTTACTCTTTCTTTAGATACCTGCCGACTGGGAACGAGCCACTTTGAGACCGAGCAGTCAAGCAAGCAGTATCTTCAAGCAAAGTCCACAGAATGGCAGCACCTATGCCACTACAGGGGGTTATGCCAACAGCAACCTGGTGGCTGATGAGGAGTCACAGGAGTTTGATGATTTAATATTTGCCTTAAAAACTGGTGAGTGATTAATACATAATATGTTGATAGAAGTGAACATACCTTACTTGACCAGATGATTAGTCTATTCAAAGACTTATGTTCCCAAGGAAGCTAAGACAGCAGACCTGATGGAACCACCAGAAAGAACTGTAATATTGGATATTTCTTTGGTATCATATCCATCATTGCCATCCTTCATTGGCAAGGATAAGTCCACATTTGACCATTGCTGTCATTGGATGTGCCCCTTTGCTACATGGTGACTGCAAGTATCCTTACAGCAAGTAGCACAGCTCTGCATCCGTCTTCCTCCAAACCCAGATCCTGAAATGTCTATGCTCCATGGCAAGTGCATCTGCTCAGGCTGCAATGACAGCATGGCATACTATGATTGGAGTGCTTCCAAGGAAGCATCCAACATTACTGTTAGTCATGCATTCACATATCTTGGTGATGTCACTTACCCTACTGTTCCAGATTCCTTGGGAAAAGGAGCCTCTGCGTGGACTAGTCATCTCTCAAAGTGAAGTATGTTCACCTGCATCTCCAGCTGCAGTTGCATATGGGTGTGCACAGAGCAACTCCTGTGCAACCAGGCCTACTTGGTCTTCTCCCCCTCCTCCAAATATGTCATATAGGGGATTCCCACTGGAAAACTCATTGGCACTGGGGTCATGAATAAATAACTTACAACTGGGAAACCGTGCCAGCAGCAAAAAGATACACAAAAAAGAAACATTTTAAGACATGGCCAAAATGGACTTATTACTGTATAATTTCCATTCTTCCAGCAGCATTGAATGCACATTTTAATTGGCTGCTATTCACCTGACATCCTGCACACCACAATAGCAGCAAATGGTGAGCAGAAAAGTCACACTCCATATATATATTTAAATGAATTTGTTTGAGGCAGGCACTTTCACCTCTGCTGGTTCACTCCAGCAGAAAATGCTTTGGCACACCACACACTTCCAGCTATTCAATTGCCACCCAAACAGTAGAGTGAGAAAAATGCAGCCCAAGTTACTTCCACTCCATCCCATGAAGAAAGTATTGTTGCCAAATCCAGGACTTACTCAGGGCTTTGCAGACAGACTGGGATGGAGGAGAGGTGGTAAAACGGCAGTGAAAGGCATCACGAGGGAAACCTGATGTGTTTCTGCCACCAGGGGATATATCACCAGGCTGCTGGCATTTTACCAGCATCAGAATGCCCCCCCCCGCCATATGGGGAGTCCACCAGCTGGATTGAGGCTGCTTCCCAGCAACTTCCCAGAGGGGCCTTAGTTTTCTGAGGCTCCAAGTGCCGAAGAGGGGGCCCTCGGCGGCAATGGCCGCCCTCTGCGGCCCCAACGCCACTGCTGGACGGGTTACTGCTTCAATCAGCCTGCCTGCCTGGGCCCAGCGCAGAAATAAAATTTTCCACTTGCTTGCAAAGGCACCTCAATATGGATACGCCCTCTTTTTCCCCTTGCAGCCTCAGCAGTGACCACCGGTATCAGTGGCCCTGCCGGGGCTGCAGAGCTACCAGCCCTCTGATTGGGCAGGCAGCTCAGAGAGGCAGGCCTCTGTCCTTAATTGGACGGTGATCCCGGCAGTGACCTCTTAATTGTCCGCCAGCGGCAAAATTGCTGCGGTAGGCCCGCCGCCATCCCGCGCGGGCTTGGGCCCATTGGGTCCTGAATCTACTACCTTTTCTGGAACTTTGTTCTAGATTCCTCTGTCCTGTGGAATAAAGTTTTTTTTTCTAATCTCTAAACTTGCTTCAAGCTTTGAATCTGAATTTGAATGGGCCCTTTAGCCTATTGCTTATCGTCCAAGTCTAATAATCTGTTCTTTAAATCTTCTTTGAACCACAAGGAATGTCCACAAGTATTTTTGCTACTATGCTTGTTAGGTAAACTGACCGGTAGTTACTAGGTCCCTTCATGCCATTGTCCTTTTTTGGTTACTGGATCTACATTTACAACACTACTGCTCTCGGGTACTTTTTGAGTCTTTATGGGAGCCCTGAAAAATACCAACTGAAGCATCATAAATGTCACTCACTTTTAATTCCTTGAGGAATCTAGGATGCATCCCATCTGGCTCAGCAGCTTTGTAGATGTTTGGTCCTTCCAAATGGCACATTTTTACAAATTTCTTAATGTGCTTTGAGACCACATGAGCTTCAGAGTTATGAGTGAGAATTTTAACTCCCGGGCGAGCAAACATTAGCGAGAATGGCAGTGGAAGCCCCAAACGATTTTTACGACCGAAGCTCATTGACATGCCACTGGCTGACTTCTTGCTCAAAATGGGAGGGAAGTCATTAGAAAACTGCCCACCATGTCTAAATTAAGTGCTGGATGGTCAGTGGTTCGTAAGGTTGTGTGGGGTGGGGTGGGGTGCTGTTGTAGTTGTAAATGTCTGGGGCAGGGGATGCCTACACTTAACCTTCTAAATGAGCTTTTAAGCAGTCCAATCAGCCCCCATTCTAAGGAGCTGATATGCATAATGGAACAGGCACTTTTAAGAGGTCCCGACCAGTATCCAGGTGAGCTCCATCTAAATGCCAGTTCATCTCAATGTCTAGGTCATTATGCAGGCCAGCATCAAGGAAATTCTTCCTCTCCTCATCCCTGCCCACTCTTGACATCACTGCTACATCTGTGGTGGGCAGAGGTTCTGCCCTAACCAGGCCTTGTGTAAACTACAAGTAAACATGATTCAGAGTGGAGTCGGGGCATCCCAGGATCACTGTTGGTGCCACAGAAATTCAGTCACTATACCTGTGAGGCCTATATTTTTCAATATCAGTAAGATTTGAAATAATTTTACCTGATATGATGTACTGCATCAGTAAATTTTCCATATTATAGCAATGAACAAGCCACTATTGTGTTTAGGTGGCAATGGGACCATGGTAAGCACCAGAAATTGTGCTGTAGGTCCCAGATTGCCCACAAACAATGCCACAGCTAAGCTACTAGTGTGAAAATTAATCTGTTCTGATGATAATATGAGCTTGGGTTGAACCAAATTCATATATTAAGGCATGCATGATTGAATGACTGGCCCTGATATAGGCTTTAAAAAAGTGTTCATGATAAAGTAGTGGCAAACCTCTTTTAAATCATGGTGAAGTAACATCAATCATGTGAAATGCAGCAACCTGCCACTGCAAGTAGTGCCATTGTGGCTGTTCTTCCTCCCCACGCCAGAAAACAGTTTGCCAAATAAGATTTCATGAAGCCAATGTCCATTAAACACAGTTCTCTATGAAGAATTATTATGTGTAGGCCGAGAACACTGAGTTTTGCAGCAGTAGAATCATTGTGTTCTTACATTCTATTTTAACAGTAGTAACTTAAAAGGTGTGTGCTCAGCATAGGTTACAGGACATGAAGGACTATTCAAGTATGAGTCAAGTGCAGCTCTTAAAATAGACATCACTGTAATAAAACCAACTTAAACATGCACTTTGTGACCTAGCAACATAGCTTGGCTGCTATGATTTCTATGATTTATAAACAGGGCCTCATCCTAAAATGCTTTGCTCCAAATGTGATATCATCTTATTAAGTGACCACTTGATTTTTTTAAAAATACATTTTACTTGAGTAAGGTATTAATATAATCAAGTGATTGACAGCAAATTATCAATTTCTATTGTGTGGGACTTTAGAATATCTTGCAAGCTGAACTGAAATAGATATGGGATATTTATCAGTCTTCTGCAGGAGAAGGCAAATATTATACGACTTTGTACGAGGCCAGATTACTTATAGCCAAAGAAAAATTATTTCCATGGGTGTGAGTTTCAGCTCCATAGCGCCGCCTCCAGCAGCATCCACATGGGCATGCAGCATGCAGCGGAACCTCAGTAGGAGCGTGATTCTGATGACACACAGCCCTACTGGCTGATGTGACAACAGAATGCCTGATTTGGATTACACAGATCCAGACAACAAACTTATGCATCACTGTGAAAAGAGCAAGTATTCAGCTACAAGATGGGCTCTGCACCCGTTATTTAAAGGACCAGGCACCCATATTTGCAGGTAAGGTAATTTTTAAGAACTTCTGCTATTACAAAGTGTCTGCAAGTACTCGGGAGTGTTTTTGGAAGTATTGTGGTGAGTTCCTGGATTTGACAGTGAGTGTTACTACATCCTTACACGCTGAGCAAAGGATTAGGTGGCCTGTCCATAAAAAAGGCTGCAGTAGGTAAGGGGGTAATAGTAGCTGTGCCTCTGGGTCTGCGGAATGACAGAGAGATGAAGCAGAGGCTGTGGAGACGGCAAAATCTGCGCAATGCGCTCTGCCAACTTTGAACCAGACTCCTTGCTCCTTTTCAGTGACAGGAGACTATCTGGCAGGCCAGCCAATGCACCCAGCATCTCAAGGCCCCTCAGCACTCTCCTGTAGGCCATCCCATCAAAATCCTCATCTGAGCTGTCTGCAGCAGAACTCATCTGTGACCTCGCCCTCTGGTGAGCGGGCAAACAAATCAGCCTTTCTTCCTGGCCTGGCTGCAGCCCAATCAAGCCCAGTGACTCACCCTGCGCTGATCCTGACTCTATCCTCGTCTCTAAAGTTCGCACAGTGCCAGTATCTGAGCTGATGGCTGCGAGTGTCAGATGGAATGACGTGGAGTCTTAATTAGTGCTGTGCTGCTGCTCTCTCTCTCTTCCTCCTTGGGTTTCTGTGGCTGGGCAGGTGGCAGTTCTTGGGTTTCTGAAAGCAGGAACTTAGAAGGGG
Source organism: Heterodontus francisci (assembly GCF_036365525.1). Classification (NCBI taxonomy): domain Eukaryota; kingdom Metazoa; phylum Chordata; class Chondrichthyes; order Heterodontiformes; family Heterodontidae; genus Heterodontus; species Heterodontus francisci. The sequence continues at coordinate 69,625,147 of NC_090374.1, forward strand.
AAGGTTGGGGTGAGGGAAGGGGTGGGGTAGGAAGCAAGAGGTCCATGGTCACACCATCAGCAGCTTGCACATCATGCCAGATAGCAGGATGAGGGTGTGCTGGCAGTTCAGAAGGGGCATACCCATTTCGTCCTTCGACTGAGGTGGAGTGGAACTCAGCATAATCAAGCGATTCAGTCAGATATTGTTCATTGTATTGTTAAAGACCTGGGTTAGGTACACATAGTTGTTGTGATCTGTAACCAGTAAAAGGTGGGCCATGTTTTTTTAAAATTCATTCAGGGATGTGGGCGTCGCTGGCTAGGCCAGCATTTATTGCCCATCCCGAATTGCCTTTGAGAAGGTGGTGGTGAGCTGCCTTCTTGAACCGCTGCAGTCCATGTGGGGTAGGTATACCCACAGTGCTGATAGGAAGGGAGTTCCAGGATTTTAACCCAGCGACAGTGAAGGAACGGCGATATAGTTCCAAGTCAGGATGGTGTGTGACTTGGAGGGGAACTTGCAGGTGGTGGTGTTCCCATGCATTTGCTGTCCTTGTCCTTTTAGTTGGTAGAGGTCGCGGGTTTGGAAGGTGCTGTTGAAGGAGCCTTGGTGCATTGCTGCAGTGCATCTTGTAGATAGTACACACTGCTGCCACTGTGCAGTGGTGGAGAGAGTGAATGTTTGTCGATGGGGTGCCAATCAAGAGGGCTGCTTTGTCCTGGATGGTGTCGGGCTTCTTGAGTGTTGTTGGAGCTGCACCCATCCAGGCAAGTGGAGAGTATTCCATCACTCTCCTGACTTGTGCCTTGTAGATGGTGGACAGGCTTTGTGGGGTCAGGAGGTGAGTTACTTGCCTCAGGATTCCTCGCCTCTGACCTGCTCTTGTAGCCACGGTATTTATATGGCAACTCCAGTTCAGTTTCTGGTCAATGGTAGCCCCGAGGATGTTGATAGTGGGGGATTCAGCGATGGTAATGCCATTGAATGTCAAGGGGAGATGGTTAGATTCTCTCTTGTTGGAGATGGTCATTGCCTGGCACTTGTGTGGCACGAATGTTACTTGCCACTTATCAGCCCAAGCCTGGATATTGCCCAGGTCTTGCTGCATTTCTACACAGGCTGCTTTATCTGAGGAGTCACGAATGGTGCTGAACATTGTGCAATCATCAGCGAGCATCCCCACTTCTGACCTTATGATTGATGGTAGGTCATTGATGAAGCAGCTGAAGATGGTTGGGCCTAGGACACTACCCTGAGGAAGTCCTGCAGTGATGTCCTGGAGCTCAGATGATTGACCTCCAACAACCACAACCATCTTCCTTTGCGCTAGGTATAACTCCAGCCAGCAGAGAGTTTTCCCCCTGATTCCCATTGACCTCAGTTTTGCTAGGGCTCCTTGATGCCATACTCGGTCAACTGCTGCCTTGATGTCAAGGGCAGTCACTCTCACCTCACCTCCTGAGTTCAGCTCTTTTGTCCATGTAAGAACCAAGGCTGTAATGAGGTCAGGAGCCGAGTGGCACTGTTGATGACACCTTCCATCACTTTACTAATGATTGAGAGTAGGCTGATGGGGCGGTAATTGGCCGGGTTGGACTTGTCCTGCTTTTTGTGTACAGGACATACCTGGGCAACTTTCCACATTGCAGGGTAGATGCCAGCATTGTAGCTGTACTGGAACAGCTTGGCTAGGGGCACGGCAAGTTCTGGAGCACAGGTCTTCAGTACTATTGCCGGAATATTGTCAGGGCCCATAGCTTTTGTAGTATCCAGTGCCTTCAGTCGTTTCTTGATATCACGCGGAGTGAATCGAATTGGCTGAAGTCTGGCATCTGTGATGTTGGGGACTTCACGAGGAGGCAGAGATGGATCATCAACTCGGCACTTCTGGCTGAAGATTGTTGCAAATGCTTCAGCCTTATCTTTCGCACTGATGTGCTGGGCTCCCCCATCATTGAGGATGGGGATATTTGTGGAGCCACCTCCTCCAGTTAGTTGTTTAATTGTCCACCACCATTCACGGCTGGATGTGGCAGGACTGCAGAGCTTCAATCTGATCCGTTGGTTGTGGGATCGCTTAGCTCTATCGCATGCTGCTTACGCAGTTTGGCACGCAGATAGTCCTGTGTTGTAGCTTCACCAGGTTGACACCTCATTTTGAGGTATGCCTGGTGCTGTCCTGGCATGCCCTCCTGCACTCTTCATTGAACCAGGGTTGGTCTCCTGGCTTGATGGTAATGGTAGAGTGGGGGATATGCCAGGCCATGAGGTTACAGATTGTGGTTGAGTACAATTCTGCTGCTGCTGATGGCCCACAGCGCCTCATGGATGCCCAGTTTTGCATTGCTAGATCTGTTCGAAATCTATCCCATTTAGCACGGTGGTAGTGCCACACAACACGATGGATGGTATCCTCAATGTGAAGGCGGGACTTCATCTCCACAAGGACTGTGCGGTGGTCACTCCTACCAATACTGTCATGGACAGAAACATCTGCGGCAGGCAGATTGGTGAGGACAAGGTCAGGTATGTTTTTCCATCGTGTTGGTTCCCCCACCACCTGCTGCAGACCCAGTCTAGCAGCTATGTCCTTTAGTACTTGGCCAGCTTGGTCAGTAGTGGTGCTACCGAGCTACTCTTGGTAATGGACATTGAAGTCCCCCACCCAGAGTACATTTTGTGCCCTTGCCACCCTCAGTGCTTCCTCCAAGTGGTGTTCAACATGGAGGAGTACTGACTCATCACCTGAGGGAGGGCGGTAAGTGGTAATCAGTAGGAGGTTACCTTGCCCATGTTTGACCTGATGCCATGAGACTTCATGGGGTCCGGAGTCGATGTTGAGGACTCCCAGGGCAACTCCCTCCCTACTGTATACCACTGTGCCGCCAGCTCTGTTGGGTCTGTCCTGCCGGTGGGACAGGACATACCTGGGGATGATGATGGCAGTGTATGGGACATTGTCTGTAAGGTATGATTCCGTGAGTGTGACTATGTCAGGCTGTTGCTTGACTAGTCTGTGGGACAGCTCTCCCAACTTTGGCACAAGCCCCCAGATGTTAGTAAGGAGGACTTTGCAGGGTCGACAGGGCTGGGTTTGCCGTTGTCGTTTCCGTTGCCTAGGTCGATGCCGGGTGGTCCATCCGGTTTCATTCCTTTTTATTGACTTTGTAGCGGTTAGGTACAACTGAGTGGCTTGATAGGTCATTTCAGAGGGCATGTAAGAGTTAACCACATTGCTGTGGGTCTGGAGTCACATGTAGGCCAGACCAGGTGAGGACAGCAGATTATCTTCCCTGAAGGACATTAGTGAACCAGCTGTGCCAGCATAAATTTTCTCTCCTTTTGCCTCCCCTCCTAAAGATGCTGACACATGTTGTGATGTGGCTCCATGGGCTCTGGCAGCTTACCCAGTATGTCATTCAAATGTCCACTCTTTGTTTTGAACATAGAATCACAGAATGTTTACAGCACAGAAGGAGGCCATTTGGCCCATCGTGTCCATGCCGGCTTTCTGCAAGGGCAACTCAGCTAGTCCCACTCTCCTGCCTTTTCCTTATAGCCCAGTAAATCTTTTCTCTTCAGGTGCTTATCAAAGTGCCTTTTGAAAGCCCCGATTGAATCTGCCTCAATCAAACACTCAGTCAAAGCATTCTGGATCCTAACCATTTTTATGAGTTACTTTAAATTGGCGTCCTGTTGTTCTCGACCCTTCTGGCAATGGAAAGTTTCTATCTGCGCTGTCTAGACCCCTCTTGATTTTGAACACCTCCATCAAATCTCAACTTTCTCTTCTTGAAGGAGATCCACTCCAGCTTCTCCAATCTATCCACATAACTGAAGTTCCTCATCCCGAGAACCATTCTCAGAAATCTTTCCTGCATCCTCTCTAGAGCTTTCATATCCAACTTAAAGTGTGGTGCCCAGAATTGGACACTATACTCCAGTTGAGGTTCATCCTAACCTCCTTGTTTTTGGCCAGCTCATTGAGTTAGGAAAAGTAATGGAACACATTGGCAAAGATAAATATTTTGAGGAGATCTTGAAGATGAGCTGAGATACAACATGGCAGAGTGACTTAGGGAAAGAATTACAATGTCCAGGGCCATAAAGCAGAGCTTGATGCACACTAGCCCAGAGTCAGAAAAGAAAAGGATTCAAAAAAGGAGCAGGATAAACTCGGCAACTACACACCAGTCAGCCTAAAGTCAGTGATGGGGAAACTTTTAGACACGATAACTCAGGACAAAATTGATTGGCATTTGGAAAAGTATGGCTTAAAAAATTAAAGTCAGTGCAGATTTTCAAAAGACAAAAAGTGTTTGACTAATCTCATCTAGTTCTTTGATGAAGTAACAGAGTGGGTTTACAAGGGTATTCTGGTTGATATGGTGTATAGAAGTAGGGTGGGATGAGGAAGGCATTGGGAAGACATTTTGTAAAAAGATACCAGCATGTTGAAGTCAACACATTGGAAGAAGAGAAGCCAGTATAGTCTGGCAACAAAAAGGGTGATAGCTGACCACAACTTAGTTTTGGCCAGCATAAGGGTGGTAGAAGTTTTGATGAGTTGGAGATTGAACCAGATCCTGTCCTCACCAATGTTTGCATGTATACTTTCTAACTGGAGTTACTGGGTAGCAATTAAAAGCAGGAACCCTCTCTGTTTTTTTTTTATAACTTTAGCCTAGAGACACTGAGACCAGTTGTAGTGCTGTAAGTGCCAAGGTCAGTCGGCTTGCTCAGCACAACACCTGGCTCAGTACCATATGACATGGTTCATTTATCCATTGAACTATTTGGAAAATTTCTGTGCTGCCATATTCAAATGGATAACCTTCAATGGTTAGAGGGTTGTTTCTCGGCCATGAACCCTAGTACTATCTGTTGAAAAGAACAAAGATGCCTCTCAGAATGATTGTAAATTAATATATCTTGTTTCAGGTACAGGCCTCAATGCCAGTGATAATGAATCATATCATGGAAGCCAAGATGGTGGAAGCATTGCTAATTCACAGATTGTGGAGCTCCGAAGAATACCAATAGCAGACACTCACCTCTAACACCTTTATATACTCTTTAAATCAAATTTGTCCATATTTTTATATCTTACAAATGTCTTTCTTTTGCACTAAAATATTGCATTTAAAAATGTAGAACAGTGTTATACTTTTCAATGTTTGTACAACATTTTTGTAATTTTCAACAGATTATGACCTTAGCCTTCAATCAAATCTATTTAAAAAGCATTTCCTGTAGGGTTTTTTACATAGTTATAGAGAAGTAAATTTTAAGTCACTGGAACTAACTTGGATGTACAATTTATGTAGAATTTAGAACCAGCTCTAAAATAAAAACAAGCACTATATTGCTTTGATAAAACATTTATATCTTTCTGTAGAAATAACGCAATAAAATATATTTTGTGTTCATTTCTGATAGCACGAATGCAAAAAGCAAGCCCTGTTTTAAGTTCTTCCTACAGTGTCATTCTTGTATATCATATGCTGACCTAGCACATACAGGGCTGAATTTAGTGAGCCTGTCGCGAGTCCCAGTGGTGGACCTGGAAGTGGGTGCCATTCCTGCTAGTCATGTGGGTGGCCAGCCCACCACGATCACGCGGCAGGTCGACACTTTGCATAATGGAGGTGCGGGGCCCAGCCAATCACATGGCGGGGCAGGATGTAAGATGTCGAATATGGTGTTGGATGACTCCAAAGCAGGTGCTGGTGCCACATTTAAAGCCCTGTCAGCCCTACTTGTGTTGGTGCCTTGGATTCATTTGCTGCCAGCTCATTATAACAGAGACTAGTGTTGCAGTGATTCTGGATCTCCCTCCCCCTCTAGGCGGACCCGCAGAATGGCAAGACACAGGGTGGCTTTACGGTTTAGTGATGCCTTCCCCTCGATTGTCCTCCAGGCTGCAAGTGAAAGACGGGAGGTTCTCTTCCCCAGCGATGGCAAGAAAAGGTCCTTCTGCCTGACCAAGCAAGCCTGGATGGAGATCGCTGAGGAGGTCAGCGGCCACAGGGTCACCCCCAGGACATGGGTACAGTGCAAGAAGAGAGTCAATGACCTCCTTCATTCTGCCAAGGTGAGTGCTCCACACCTCTCTCCTTTTTAGTGATTGCAAGTGGCTACGCAGGAGGAAGCGGGGGGGGAGGTACTACAATGGTGCTCGCAGAGGGGGTTAGGTAACATCTCATCCTGGCAGATACATGGCTGCATCTCAGACACAGGCCACCTTTTTTCACAACACTTCCATTAAGTCCTCTGGGAGTCGACAGGAGCAGGAGATATAGATGATACCCCAGTAAGGGACGAGGGCTGACAGTAGCAGAACTGTCATGTTGATCTCTCTGCATAGTATGATTATCTCCCTCTTTCCACTGGCACAACAAGAGGGCCCATAACAGGAGGGAGACAGACTGGACTGGCAGAGGCATCCACGATCTTTGGCTTCTCATATTGCATTCTGTTCTGGTCAACACACTTTAGAAAGGATGTGAGGGTCATTGAGAGGGTGTAGCAGAGATTTAGCAGAATAGTTCCAGGAATGAGGGATTTTAGCTACAAGGATAGTTTGGAAAAGCTGAGGTTGTTCTCCTTGGAGCAAAGGAGATTGAGGAGATATTTGATAGTAGTGTACAAGATTATGACAGGTTTAGATAAAGTAGAGAAAGAAAAGCTCTTCCCATTAGCTGATGGTAGAAGGATTAACAGACACAGAATTAAGGTTTTGGGCAAGATATGCAGGAGGATTTGAGGGAAAACCTTTTTACACAATGAGTGGTAATGACCTGGAACTTGCTGCCTATGAGGGTGGTGGAAGTGGAGATGATTAATGATTTCAAAAGGAAATTGGATGGGCACTTGTGAGATATAAACTTGCAAGGCTATGGGGATAGAGCACAAGAATGGGACTATGAATTCCTCTACAGAGAGTCAGCGTGGACTCGATGTGCCGAATTGCCCTCTGCCTAAATGACGCTATCACTCTATGACTCACGAAGTAAGCCATTTAGCCCATCATCTCTTTGCCAGCTCTCTGCAATCAGCTAGTCCCACTCACCCTTCCTTTCCCCATAGCCCTGCAAATTCTCTTCAGATAATTATCCAATTCCCATTTGAAATGCACAATTGAATCTGCCTCCACCACACTCTCAGGCAGGACAATCCAGATCCTGACCACATGCTGCATAAAAAACAATTCCTCATGTCACCTTTGGTTCTTTTGCTATGCGCCTTAAATTTGGTGTCCTCTGGTTATTGACCCATGCTAATGGGAACTGTTTCTCCCTATCTACTCTGTCCAAACCCCTCATGATTTTGAACATCTCTATCAAATCTCCTCTCATACTTCTCCTCTAAGGAGAACAGTCCAGCTTCTCCAATCTAGCCACATGTGAAGTTCCTCATCCCTGAAATCATTCTCATAAATCCTTGCTCCAACCTCTCTAAAACGTTCACATCCTTCCTAAAGTGTGGTGTTCAAATTGTACACAATACTCCAGCTGAGGCCGAGCCAGTGTTTTATAAAGGTTCACCATAACTTCCTTGCTTTTGTACTCTATGCCTTTATTTTTAAAACCCAGGATCCCATATGCCTTATTAATCACTGTCTCAACCTGCCCTGCCACCTTCAATGATTTGTGCACAGGTCTCTCTGCTCATGCACCCCCGCAGGTTCTGTGAAAATAACAGTGCAAGGACTGAAATGAGAATGTAAATTTGAATGGTTGAATTCAATGTCAAATTGGATACAAAAAAAGAAATAGTGCAGGAGAAGATTGGATTAAGAGAGTGAGGAAGAAGAAAGTAAAAGTTAATCAAAAAAATTTAAAATTTGACTGAAATCTTCAACAATTAAAACTTAAAGGAATGAAACTTCACTCGTGCAATAGTTAAATTTCAGTGCCAGACAGATTGGCAGTAATTAACACTTTTCACGTCATTAAAAAGATGCATAGCTGGAAATGGTCAACTTAACTTTCTGTGGCAAGATTAACTCATACATACTGTGCCTTTACAGCAACTCCTTATCATTCAATGCATTTCAACGGCAGGGGTTGGCAACATGTCCGTGGTAAAATATTTTGAGGTCTTTGACTGGTAATTTCAGGGATGAGAAATTTCCTATTTGTTTCTTCTTTCCAGACAAGCCATCAGTTTCATAGCTGACAGATGTTGGGAGCGAGAACAGCGGCTTTCAAACTGAGAAAAAGTTTGTTTTTTTCTGCCGGGTTCCAATTTTTTTTTTAAAAGCCTGCCGCAAACCCTGAACCTGTCCTGAGTTCAGAAGCCACTGTTCCCGCTCCCAACACCTGTCAGCTCTGAAACTGGCGTTTGTAAATGTTTTTTAAAAACTGACTAATCACAAAGTAGCTCTGGAGAGAGTTCCCACTCTCTGCAACTGTCAGAGAGAGGTAGCGGGGGAAGAGGAGAGAGGGGAGAGAGAAAGAGAGGGAGGGGGAGAGGGGGTTGGGAGATGGGGGTAGAGAGAGCAGGGGGAGAGAGGGTGGAGAGAGGGAGAGAGATGGAGACAGAGGGGGAAGAGATGGACATAGAGGGGAGAGAGAGGGACACAGAGAAGGGATAGGGATTGACACAGAAAGGGAGAGGGAGGGCAAGATGGGAAAGAAAGAGATCAAGATCACATCTGACAGATGAACATCTATCTGGATTCTCCGCATCACTACATCAAGAGTGCGGGCAGACATTGACTACCTGTGCAAGCAAAAACTGTATTGAGCAGATTTTTATGCTGTCTGATGCAATATAAATGAGATACGTGGAGTTCAGTTGATTGAAGATCTCAAACAGGTTTATTAACAGCTAACAACTATAAACAGTACAGAGCGATCTATTTACAGGACTTGCCTCTGGGTGTTACAGTAGCAGAGTGAGTCTGGCAAGTAGTCACATGACTATGGCCTGGTACTTGGCTCATTAGCATACTAAAATCTTAAAGGTACATTACTGTTAAAGGCAATCAATAAAAACAATGCCGGGTGCTCACTAAATAAGGAGAAATGTGTTTTAAATCTGACTGTGTTTTGATGGCATTAGGTTGGCTATACACTTTATATAGAGATTAATTGCCCCCATGTCCGTGGCTGAGTCAATAATTTTGTCAAATGTCTGTGGTGCAACAGGTTGGTGCCTGTCCCTGTTCAACAGTGAGGCAGACAGCGAGGGGCTGTTTTTTTTGCAAAGGTAACAGTGTGGGGGCGCAATTCGGAGAGCAACATTTGGATATTTCAGTTTAACCGTACATTTGCCCCTTTCCTGAATTTGCCATACCAATTGTGCATAAGTAACGGTGAGCACCATTAGTTTTACCATTATTTTGACAGAACATTCTGGCTCATTATTACTGTATGATCAGGACTGATCTGTGATCAGATGCTCACATCGGGCAGCAGGACTCAGAAAAAACAACTCATGACTTTCCAACAATCAATTCGGACTGCCATTTCTTGAACTTCATTGTACCACATCCACCGGAAGTGTTTGATCATTAGAATCAGCTCTTTCCAGTCACAATGCTTGAAATTGGCTGCAAAGCACTCTGGAATGCCCTGGAGTTGTGAAAGGCACTACAAAGTGCAAGTCTTTTTTAGGAGGTGAATTGAAACCTTTTTTAAAAGATTGGCCAGACCAGTGAACCTGGATTTTCCCTGGAGCTGCTGGTAGACTAAGGCAAAGTGCAGTGCTGATTAAAATCTTTAAAAAGAGTGAGAATAATATCTTTTTAGGTAAAGGATTGAGGGAGCTATTGGGATGAATACCCCGAGACATAATTAAATACTTTGTTAAACTTGATGGCTCTTGAGTTGCTGGTATTTCACTTCAAGAAAGGCAACACATCACAGATTGCAAAATGCAGGATGTAAGGTTAAATAAATATTTAACTTTTTCTACATTTGAGGATCAGGGAAAAAATTTACAGAGTCTTTTCTCATGCGATAAAATGGGTTTGACAGAATTGGACCGATAGTGGATTATACATAGTCCGTGGAGGAATGGACTTGATGTGTTGAAGCATTTTCTTGTTCTATTAATTCTCATGTTCTTAAACCATATATCCTTGACAGTATAAATAGGAGTAATTGATAATATATTTTAAATTCAGAGCAGACACTTGCTGAATTATGGCCAAAGTTGTGATACATAATCAAAGAAACAGTAGACTTTTAGGAACCAGAAGACTGGACCCTCTATTGGTTCCCAAATGTAGTGTATGATGGATGCAATCTTCAGGATAGTTTCACAGCAGGACAATCTCACAGATTATGTAATGACTAGAACCTCTGCTGCTAAGCAATTAAAAAGCAGGGAGCAAATGGCATAGTGGTAATGTCATTGGATTTGTAATTCAGAGGCCTAGGCTAATGCTCTTCAGACACAGGTTCAAATCCCACCATAGCAGGTGTTGAAATTTGAATTCAATTAATAAATGTAGAATTAAAAGCTAGTCTAATGGTGACATGAAACCATTGTTGTAAAAATTCATCTGGTTCACTAATGTTCTCGAGGGATGGAAATCTGCTGTCCTTACCTGGTCTGGCCCACATGTGACTCCAGACCCACAGCAATGTGGTTGACTCTGAAATGCACTCAGTTGTATCAAAACCAAAGAATAAAACTGGGCAGACCACCTGGCATCAACCTATGCACTAGAAATGACAACGGAAAACCCCACCCTGTTGACCTTTCTGGTCAAGCCCTAAAGGACATAGCTGCTAGACTGGGTCTGCAGCAGGTAGTGAATGAACCAACAAGAGGGAAAAACCTACTTGAGCTCATCCTCACAAATCTATGCGTTGCAGATGCATCTGTCTGCAGTATTAGTAGGAGTGACCACCGCACAGACCTTGTAGAGATGAAGTCCTGTTTTCACATTGAGGATACTCACCATCGTATTGTGTAAATGGGATAGATTGTGAACAGATCTAGCAACCCAAAACTAGGCATCCATGAGGTTCTGTGGGCCATCAGCAACAGCAGAATTGTATTCAACCACAATCTGTAACCTCATGGCCTGGCATAGCCCCCACTCTACCGTTACTGTCAAGCCAAGGGACCAACCCTGGGTCAATGAAAAGTGCAGGAGGGTATGTCAGGAGCAGCACCAGGCATATCTAAAAATGATGTGTCAACCTGGGACCATTTGCATGCCAAACAGTGGAAGCAGCATGCAATAGACACAGCTAAGTGAGCGCACAATCAACAGATCGGTTCGAAGCTCTGCAGTCCTGCCACATCCAGTCGGGAATGGTGGTGGACAATTAAACAACTGACAGGAGGAAGAGGCTCCACAAATATTCCCATCCTCAATGATGGGGGAGCCCAGTACAACAGACAAGGCTGAAGCATTTGCATCCATCTTCAACCAGAAGTTCCGAGTGAATGATCCATCTTGGCCTCCTCCTGAGGCCCCCAGCATCACAGATCTTCAGCCAATCCAATTCACTCCATGTGATATCAAGAAATGACTGAAGGCACTGGATGCTGCAAAGGCTATGGGCCCTGACAACATTCCATAAATAGTATTGAAGACTTGTGCTTGAGAACTAGCCTCACCCCTAGCCAAGCTGTACCAGTACAGCTACAAGACTGGCATCTACCCAACAATGTGGAAAATTGCCCAGGTACGTCCTGTACACAAAAAGCAGAACAAAAAAAAGGCCAATTACTGCCCTATCAGTCTACGCTCCATCATCAGCAAAGTGATGGACGGAGTCATCGACAGTGCTATCAAGCAACACTTACACAGCGATAACATGCTCATTGACACTCAGTTTGGGTTCCGCCAGGGCCACTCAGCTCCTGGCCTCATTACATCCTTACTCTAAACATGGACAAAAGAGCTGAACTCCAGAGATGGGAATGAGCCTTAATTGTTTGATTGCCTTGTTTGATAAGTACTGTCTTATTATCACAGGCTATTACCTTACCACGGCCTTTCCATTCCCTATGGCCCTCTCTTTTATAATGCACGAAATCTCCTGAAAGGAGATTATTTTATTCGGGAAGGAAATCTGCTGTCCTTACCTGGTGTGGCCTACATGTGACTCCAGACCCACAGCAATGTGGTTGACTTTTAACTGACATCTGAAATGGCCGAGCAAGCCACTCGTTGTGAAGGGCAATTAGGGATGGGCAGCAAATATTGGCCTTGCCAGCGATGCCCACATCCCATGAAAGAATATAAAAAATAATCTGTCTGATATCTGCGCTCTGCAAATTTTCTCCGAGACCTCAAGCCTGATGAAATCCCATCTCCCTGCATGTAAAACATTCAAATGTGCAGAAAAAATTGAACTAATTGTAGTACCTTCCAGAGGAGGAGGACTCTTGCACAGCACAGAAGGCAACTTGGGATTTTGCCCATGGGCTAATTGATAGGGACTATAACCTCCAACTATCTGCAATGAATTCTTTGTTTGAACTGACCATGGTGTTCACGTTTGCACACACATCTCTAAACTTGTAATTGGCAAATTCCTCTCCATTACCAGTTAGAAACTTTGGTGCCCAAGTCTGGTCCCTATCCATATCTCCATGATTTTTGGAGATAATAACCCTTTTGTCTTTACTAAATATTACTTTAGGAAGGCTAAATCTGGTCAGCAAATCTATCAAATGTAGAATTAATATATTTCTGTCTTTGTCCCATGCCTTTAGATCCATGGCAACAACGTTATTAAAGTCACATGTCAGCTTACACTAGGACATGGCGCATCCTCCGATACATTTTATTTTTTACAGACTTCACATTTTTCTCATTACTCTTTGCGGCGGCACAGTGGTGCAGTGGTTAGCACCGCAGCCTCACAGCTCCAGTGACCCAGGTTCGGTTCTGGGTACTGCCTGTGCGGAGTTTGCAAGTTCTCCCTGTGACTGCGTGGGTTTCCGCTGGGTGCTCCAGTTTCCTCCCACAGCCAAAGACTTGCAGGTTGATAGGTAAATTGGCCATTGTAAATTACCCCTAGTGTAGGTAGGTGGTAGGAGAATGGTGGGGATGTGGTAGGGAATATGGGATTAATGTAGGATTAGTATAAGTGGGTGGTTGTTGGTCGGCACAGACTCAGTGGGCGGAAGGGCCTGTTTCAGTGCTGTATCTCTCTATGACTCTATGAGATGAGAGTGACTGCCCTTGACATCAAGGCAGCATTTGACAGAGTATGACATCAAGGAGCCTTTGCAAAACTGGAGTCAATGGGAATCAGGGGGAAACTCTCCACTGGTTGCAGTCATACCTAGCACAAAGGAAGATGGCTGTGGTTGTGGTTGTTGGAGGTCAATCATATCAGTCCCAGCACATCACCGCAAGTGTTCCTCAGGGCAGTGTCCTAGGCCCAACCATCTTCAGTTGTTTCATCAATGACTTTCCCTCCATCATAAGGTCAGATGTGGGGATGTTTGCAGATGATTGCACAATATTTTTTTTAATTCATTCATGGGATGTGGGCATCGCTGGCCAGGCCAGCATTTATTGCCCATCCCTACTTGCCCTTGAGAAGGTGGTGGTGAGCTGCCTTCTTGAACCGCTGCAGTCCATTTGGGGTAGGTATACCCACAGTGCTGTTAGGAAGGGAGTTCAGGATTTTGACCCAGCGACAGTGAAGGAACGGCGATATAGTTCCAAGTCAGGATGGTGCGTGACTTGCAGGGAACTTGCAGGTGGTGGTGTTCCCATGTATCTGCTGCCCTTGTCCTTCTAGTTGGTAGAGGTCGCGGTTTGGAAGGTGCTGTCGAAGGAGCCTTGGTGCTTTGCTGCAGTGCATCTTGTAGATAGTACACACTGCTGCCACTGTGCGTCGGTGGTGGAGGAAGTGAATGTTTGCAGATGGGGTGCCAATCAAGCGGGCTGCTTTGTCCTGGATGGTGTCGAGCTTCTTGAGTGTTGTTGGAGCTGCACCCATCCAGGCAAGTGGAGAGTATTCCAACACACTCCTGACTTATGCCTTGTAGACGGTGGACAGGCTTTGGGGAGTCAGGAGGTGAGTTACTCGCCGCAGGATTCCTACCCTCTGACCTGCTCTTGTAGCCACGGTATTTATATGGCTACTCAAGTTCAGTTTCTGATCAATGGTAGCTCCTAGGATGTTGATAGTGGGGTATTCAGCGATGGTAATGCTGTTGAATGTCAAGGGGAGATGGTTAGATTCTCTTTTGTTGGAGATGGTCATTGGCTGGCACTTGTGTGGCGCGAATGTTACTTGCCACTTATCAGCCCAAGCCTGGATATTGTCCAGGTCTTGCTGCATTTCTACACAGTCTGCTTCAGGATCTGAGGAGTCACGAATGGTGCTGAACATTGTGCAATCATCAGCGAACATCCCCACTTCTGACCTTATGATTGATGGTAGGTCATTGATGAAGCAGTTGAAGATGGTTGGGCCTGGGACACTACCCTGAGGAACTCCTGCAGTGATGTCCTGGAGCTCAGATGATTGACCTCCAACAACCACAACTATCTTCCTTTGTGCTGAGTATGACTCCAGCCAGTGGAGGGTTTTCCTCCTGATTCCCATTGACCTCAGTTTTGCTACGGCTCCTTGATGCCGTACTCGGTCAAATGCTGCCTTGATGTCAAGGGCAGTCACTCTCACCTCACCTCTTGAGTTCAGCTCTTTTGTCCATGTTTGAACCAAGACTGTAATTAGTTCAGTACCATTCATGACTCCTCAGATACTGAAGCAGTCCGTGTCCACATGCAGCAAGACCTGGACAACATCCAGTCTTGGGTTGATAAGTGGCAAGTAACATTCGAGCCACACAGGTGCCAGTCAATGACCATCGCAAACAAGAGAGAATCTAACCATCTCCGTTGATGTTCAATGGCATTACCATCCATCACTAACAACATCCTCAGGGATACCATTGACCAGAAACTGAACTGGACCAGCTATATAAATGCTGTGGCTATAAGGGCAGCTCAGAGGCTGTGGAATTCTGTTGCGAATAACTCACCTCCTGACTCGCCAAAGCCTGTCCACCATCTACAAGGCATAAGTCAGGAGTGCAGTGGAATACTCTCCACTTGCCTGGATGGGTGCAGCTTCAACAACACTCAAGAGGCTTGACACCATCCAGAACAAAGCAGTCCTCTTGATTGGCACCCTATGCTTCACCTTCAACATTCACTCCAGACGCACAGTGGCAGCTCTGTGTAGCACCTACAAGAACAACTCACCAAAGCTCCATCAACAGCACCTTCCAAACCCGTGATCTCTACCATCTAGAAGGACAAGGGCAGCAGATGCATGGGAACACCACCACCTGCAAGTTTCCCTCCAAGCCACACACCATCCTGACTTGGAATTATATCCCCGTTCCTTCACTGTTGCTGGGTCAAATTCTTGGAACTCCCTTCCTAACATCATTGTGGGTGCATCTACACCCCAAGGACTGCAGCAGTTCAAAAAGGCAGCTCACCACCACCTTCTCAAGGGCAATTAAGGATGGGCAATAACTGCTAGCCTAGCCAGCGATGCCCACATCCCATGAATGAATAAAAAAATTACATTCTATTTCAAAGAACTTACTTAGCAGATTGAGTAAACCCAGTTAGGTGAATATACTAGTCTGTCACTTAGCAGGTATGCAGGAAGTGACTCTAATGCTAGTTGCATCAACACGGATGTGAATCAGGATCTACTCAGTAAAATGCCCTCAAGGTGAATAGCAAGCAGAATGAGCCAGAGCTGATTTGATAATCCTTTCTTAAAAATCAATTATGTTGCTTTTACTTGTCACAGTTCTCTACGATTCAGCTGAGCAGTTAGGCAGATGACCTGGCTGCTTGTATAAGACTTCTTATAACTTGGCTGTTGTATAATTGTGAAAGCAGTTTGGAGTGAGTTGTTCTCAGAAAGTTCCCTCCCTCTTACTGCCAAGCTTCCACACTGACTGCTCCTGACAGAGTTGGCAATCATTAATTGGAGCATTGGTGTTGTAATACACCTGTTCCTAAAAGTTCCTGGCAAATCACCCAGTCACAGCTCTGTGCCAGGTATCCATTTCAGTAAGCCTGATAACTCAGAAGGTTTAGCTCCTAAGTATCTGAACCATACCGATCAGGAATGTCCTGGGTTTCTGTTGAGTTAGCTGTTCTCAGTTTCTCTCATTACTGGGATTACAATTGGCCACAGCACCGAGTTTCAGGAAGAAAGAAATTAGCCAGAGATCCAGGTAATTTTCTGAAAATAAGGGTTTGCGGACATCGGATTTAGCTATAATGCCATGGTTCCCCACAGTCAAGCAGCCCACCTGTTCCACTTGGGTGATGTACCAAGGGAAACTAGTACCCATGACACCATACTCATTTAAGTATTCAATGCCTTCAGGACAGCAGGAGGTGCAAGTACTATAGCGTATAGTTACCTTAATATAGACTGGGATAATAATAGTGTAAAGGACAAAGAGGGAGAAGAGTTTCTGAAGTGTGTTAAGGATAATTTTCTAGAGCAGTATGTTTCTGGCCTAGTGAGAAAGGAGGCATTGCTGGATCTGGTTATGGGGAATGAGGTGGGTCAGAGTGGTTAAAGTGTTAGTCAGGGAACATTTAGGGGACAGTGATCATATGGTTTAGGTAAGGTATGAAAAATAATAAGGAGCAATCCAGAGTAAAAATAATTGTGGGAGGGCCAATTTCAATGGAATGAGAATGGATCTGTCCCAGGTAAATTGGAATCAAACATTGTCAGGCAAAACTGTAACAGAACAATGGGCTGCCCTTAAAGAGGAGATGGTTCGGGTACAGTCATGGTACAGTCCTACAAAGGGGGAAAGGTAGAACAAACAAAGCCAGAACTCCTTGGATGATGAAAGAGATAGAAAGTAAAATGAAGCAGTGAAAGGGAGTGTATGACTGATGTCAGGTTGATAATACAAGGGAGAGCCAGGCTGAATATTGTAAGTTCAGAGGGGAGGTGAAATAAGAAATAAGAGAAGCAGAGAGAGTATCAGAAGAGATTGACAGCTAGTATTAAAAAAATCCAATAGTCTTCTATAGCTATAGAAATAGTAAAAGGTTTGGTAGGAGGAGGGGTGGGGCCAATTAGGGACCAAAATGTGATGCCCTGTTCAAGAAGAGAGGGAGACAAAAAGCAGGAAACTATAGACCAGTCAGTCTAACATCGATTGTTGGGAAAATGTTAGAGTCCATTATTAAGGAAGAAATAGCAGGACATTTAGAAAAGCTTAACGCAATCAAACATGGTTTTGTGAAAGGGGAATCATGTTTGACAAATTTGCTCGAGTTCTTTGAGGATATAACAAGCAGAGTTGATAAAGGGGAACCGGTAGATGTAGTGTATTTAGATTTCCAGAAGGCATTCGATAAGGTGCCACATAAAATATTATTGCACAAGCTAGGAGCTCACGGTATTAGGGATAATGTATTAGCATGGATTGAGAATTGGTTAACTCACAGAAGACAGAGAGTCGGGATTAATGGGTCTTTTTCAGGTTGGAAAGACGTAACTTGTGGAGTGCCACAAGGATCAGTCCTAAGGCCTCAATTATTTACTATCTAAATAAAATGACTTGGAGGAGGGGGCAGGGTGTAATATATGCAAATTTGCTGACGATACAAAAATAGGTGGGAGGGCATGTTGTGATGAGGACATAAGGAATCTGCAAAGGGGATATAGATAGGTTGAGTGAGTGGGCAAAAACTAGGCTGATGAAGTTTAATGTAGGAAAGTGTGAGGTCATGCATTTTGGTAGGAAGAATCAAATGGCAGACTATTATTTAAATGGAGAGAGACTTCAAAAAAGTGCAGCAGAGGGATCTGGGTGTTCTTGTGCATGAAACACAAAAAGTTAGCGTGCAGGTCCAGCAAGTAATTAAGAAGGGAAATGGAATTTTGGCCTTTATTGCTAGGGGGTTGGAGTTTAAAAATAGGGAAGTCTTGTTGCAACTGTACAGGATGTTGGTGAGGCCACACCTGGAGTACTGTGTACAGTTTTAGGCCCCGTATTTAAGAAAGGATATACTGGCATTGGAGGCAGTTCAAAAGAGATTCACTAGGCTGATTCCTGGGATGAAGGGGTTGACTTATCAAGAACTGCTAAACAGGTTAGGCCTTTTTTATTTAGAGTTTAGAAGAATGAGGGGTGATCTTATTGAAACGTATAAGATTCTGAGGGGGCTTGACAGGGTAGATGTTGAGAAGATGTTTCAACTAGTGGGGGAATTTCGAACTAGGGGACACTGATTTAAAACTGAGATGCGAAGGAATTTCTTCTCTGAGGTTCGTGAATATCTGGAATTCTCTACTCCAGAGAGTTGTGGAGGCTAGATCACTGAAAATATTTAAAGAGAGGAGTTGAGGGCTATGAGGAGCGGGCACGAAAGAGGAGTTGAGGTCTGGGGCAGATCAGCCATGATCTTATTGAATGGTGGGGCAGGCTTGAGGGGCCGAATGGCCTACTCCTGCTTTTATTTCTTATGTTCTTATGTTCAAAGAAGAGATCTGTGCATGGTTGAGATGCTAAATGAGTACTTTGTGTTTGCCTTTATCAAGGAAGACGATGTAGCCAGATTCACAGTGAATGCGGAGGTAGTTGAGATATTGCATGGGCAAAAATTTGATAAAGAGGAAGTCTTAGAAAGGCTGGCTATACGTAAAGTCAACAAGTCACCAGGACCGAATCAGATGCATCCAAGGATACTGAGGGAAGTAAGGGTGGAAATTGCAGATGTACTGGCCATAATCTTCCAATCCTCCTTAGATACAGGTGTGGTGCCAGAGTACTGGAGAATTACAAATGTTACACCCCTGTTCAAAAAAGGGAGTAAGGATAAGCTCAGCAACTGCAGGCCAGTCAGTTTATCCTAAGTGGTGGGAAAGCTTTTAGAAATGATCATTCACAACAAAATTAACAGTCACTTGGACATGTACGGATTAATTAAAGGCAAATCATGTTTAACGAACTTGATTGTATTTTCAGATGAGGTAACCGCAAGGGCTGATGAGAGTAATGCAGCTGATGTGGTGCATATGGATTTCCAAAAGTTTGATAAAGTGCTTCATAATAGCCTTGCCAGCAAAGTTAAAGCCCATGGAATAAAAGGGACAGTGGCCACATGATACAAAGTTGGTTGAGTGACAGGAAACAGAGAGTAGTGGTGAACGGTTGTACAGATATATAGTGGGGTTCCCCAGGGGTCGGTATTAGGACCACTGCTTTTCTCGATCTATATTAATGGTTTAGACTTGGGTGTGCAGGGCACAATTTCAGATTTTGTAGCTGACACAAAACCTGGAAGTATTGTGAATTGTGAGGAGGATAGTGATAGACTTCAAGAAGACATAGACAGGTTGATGGAATGGGAAGACATGTGGCAGGTGAATTTTAACGCAGAGCAGTGTGCAGTAGTACATTTTGGTAGGAAGAATGAGGAGAGGCAATATAAACCAAAGGATACAATTCTAAAGCTGCTGCAGGAGCAGAGGGACCTGGGGGTATATGTACACAAATGTCGAAGCTGGCAGGGCAGGTTGAGAAAATAGTTAAAAAGGTATACAGGATCCTGGGTTTTATAAATAGAGGCATGGGCCAGGATTTTGTCCAGGCGATGGGGGGTCACGACATCTGGCAAAAGTGGCGCTTAGAACCCTACATTGCCTCTTCTATGGGAGGTCCACTGAAACACTTAACTGGACAGGGGCAGGCGTTCCATGGGATCCTGGACCCAGGCAGCTCTTTAATTGAGCAGTGCGCTGGCTGCTGCCAGTGGACCACCCACCCGAGGCCCTGAAGTGACGCTGGACCCAGGTGACAGGTAGGTCAGGGTGGGAGGGGTCTCGCAGGGTGGGTGTCGTGGAGGAGGGGGTGTAAAGGGGTCAGCAGCAAGAGCATGGGGGCAGGCTCCCAGCAGCCCCCCCCCCCTCCCCTTCCCAATGCCGGGTCCCCTGTTCAGACATTGTGCCTTTTACCAAAGGACCCCCCACCCTACAACCCGGAACCAGCAAGCAGCCTGTACAGTCTATCCTGTCATGCTTCCCATGCGGTGACAGGGCCGCCCGCCGCTTGGCTAATTGCGGTGGTGGCGGGATGAGGCCCTTAATTGGGCATTAATTGGCAGCGGGGTGGGAAGGCCATTCACAGGCCTTCCCGCCCCGGTCTTAATTTTGATGGAGGCGAGAAAGTGGCAGGGTCACCCCCACCACCATCCCACCTGATTATGTGCTCTCCCCCTGCCTCCAAACCCACCACGGGGGAGAGAACAAAATTCCCCCCATAGAGTACAAAAGCAATGAGGTTATGATGAACATTTATACAACACTGGTTTGATCTCAAATGGAGTATTGTGTCCAATTCTGAGCACCACACTTTAGGAAGAATGTGAAGGTATTAGAGAAGGTGCAGAAAAGATTTATGAGTATGGTTCCAGGGATGAGGGACTTCAGTTACATGGATAGATTGGAGATGCTGGGCTGTTCTCCTTAGAGAAGAGAAGGTTAGAGGAGATTTGATAGAGGTGTTCAAAATAATGAGGCGTCTAGAGACAGCAGATAGGGAGAAATTTTTTCCATTGGCAGAAGGGTCGAGAATCAGAGAACACCGATTTAAGGTGGTTGTCAAATGTACCAAAGGTTCGCAGTGAGTGTTTAGGATCTGGAATGCACTGCTTGAGAGTTTGGTGAGGTAGATTCATTCATGGCTTTTAAAAGAATTAGATAAGCACCTGAAAAGAAAACAATTGCAGGGTTATGGGGAAATGACAAGGGACTGGTTCTAACCAAATTGCTCTTGCAGAGAGCCGGCAAGGACTCGATGGGCCAGATGGCCTCATTCTGTCCTGTAACCATTCAGCAGGTACATTTGGAGTCTTGTTTTGAGCATCCCCTGTGGGGCATTACAGGATCACTGGTTAGGCTGCTCAAGACTCATAAATACTTGTTGGAGCTTGTGCATCACAAGCAGCTCTGAAATGGGCAAAGGAGCTTCATTTCAACTGGCTATCAGTTGATAGCAGTCTAAAAACTGTCCGTGGCCTATTTAACAGTGTCCCAAATGTCCCAGCATATCAGGCAAAGGCTTCTGACCTGCTAAATTGGTAATGATTGCACCTGTTTTAGGCCCATAGGATCATAGGAAATAGGAGCAGGAGTAGACCATTCAGCCCGTCGAGTCTGCTCCGCCATTCAAACAGATCATGGCTGATCATCTACCTCTACGCCATTTTCCCCCACTATCCCCATATCCCTTGATATAATTAGTAATCAGAAATCTATCGATTTCTGTCTTGAACATGAACAACCTTCCACAGCCCTCTGGGGTAGAGAATTCCACAGATTCACCACCCTCTGAGTAAAGAAATTCCTCCTCATCTCAGTCTTAAATGGCCTGTCCCTTACTCTGAGACTGTGTCCCCTTATTCTAGACTCACCAACCAGAGGAAACATCCTATTGTTATTGTAATGCACTGTTAATTCAGTCCCACTAGTCCACAGGTCATAGCATATCAAATAAAGTTTCCCACCTACCGAAGACTAGCCAAATTAAACACGGTATTTTTCCCCCAGAATAAAGCCCACCAAACCAGGTTTCTTTAAACAACAACAACATTAACTATTTATTAGAAAAGAAATAATAGGTCTTAACTACTAATAAAAAAGATTGATAAATATGAAAAAACTCCTTTATCCCTTAACACTCATGCACACACGCATACATTCAAAAAGAAATGGTTAACTGGTTTCAAAAGGGTATTTTGCAATACGATAGTTTATTAGGAATAGAAGGAATAATAAAAAATAATTGAGGTTCACGTTCTGGTAGGATGTTTTCGGTACGATGAGGTGTCCCAGAGTTGAATAGTTGGATACCACTCGAAGTCTCTCCAGGCGAGGTTGATGAACAGTCTGTGATGGGTAGGTTTTCATGCCAATTTAACTGCAGCAGGTGCCACATAGGTCTTCCATCAGGGGTGTAGCAACAGATCTGCTTGGGTTTTGAAGCAGCAGTCTAGCAGTAGAAGAATTCTTCAGATTTCAGTATTTCTTAGAACACAGGAGGCAGCAGGAATCTCACTGGATGCAGAAGTTCTTCAGAGACTGGAGGCAACAGGAATCTGCCACCTTTCAAATGCAGGATTCCTTTTCAAGAGATGCAAGTCTCCTTTACAGAGAGATGTAACACTTTTCTGGATCTTTTCTCTCTTGCTCCAGGCAAGTCAAGCAAAGATTTCAAATACCTGCCTTTTGTCCAATTCAAAGACTTTTTAAAGGATCCAAAGTGAAAAAAGAACCTTCCTGAACATGGTCACATGTCTAGATACAGTGTCTCCCACTGGTTCAAAAAATGCTCTGAAGAAAGGTCAAACCCTGTAATTTCCTTGAAACTGCTGCCCTTCCTGCCTTTTACAAGTTTAACTTCCTTTCAAAACACCCATAAAGTTCACTTTTGTTCTGAACTTCCTTTAAAAACATTGCAGGAATTCCAATTATTTTTGCAGGTGTCTTTCACTGAGCAAAATCCTTTTATTCATTTTTTTTGAAGCACATAGAAGTCCAAGATTTTAGTACAAAAATAAAACCTTCAGTGACACTATCCACATATATCCTGTCACACCCTGTAAGAATGTTGTAAGTTTCAATGAGATCACCTCTCATTCGTCAAAACTCAGAGAATACAGGCCAAGTTTCAGCAATCTCTTCTCATAAGACAATCCCGCCATCCCAGGGATTAGTCTGGTGAACCTCCGTTGCACTCCCTCTATGGCAAGTATATCCTTCCTTAGATAAAGAGACCAAAACTGTACACAATACTCCAGGCGATGTCTCACCAAGGCTTTATACAATTGAAGCAATACTCTTGTACTCAAATCCCCTTGCAATGAAGGCCAACATACCATTTGCCTTCTTAATTGCTTGCTGCACCTGCATACTAGCTTTTAGTGACTCATGAACAAGGACACCAAGGTCTCTTTGGACATCAACACTTCCCAACCTCTCACCATTTAAGAAATACTCTGCCTTTCTGTTTTTTCTACCAAAGGTCACTTCACACGTATTCACATTATATTCCATCTGCCATGTACTTGCCCATTCACTTGGCCTGTCCAAATCCCCTTGAAGCCTCCTTGCATCCTCCTCACAACTTATCTTCCCACCTGGTTTTGTGTCATCAGCTAATTTGGAAATATTACAATTGGTCCCCATATCCAAGTCATTTATATAGATTGTAAACAGCTGTGGCTCAAGTACTGATCCTTGCGGTACCCCACTAGTAACAGCCTGCCATCCTGAGAATGACCCATTTATTCCTACTCTCTGCTTTCTGTCTGTTAACCAATTCTAAAGCCATATAGCAGTATATTACCCCCGATCCCATGTGCTCTAATTTTATTAACTAGCGTCATGTGTGGGACTTATCAAAAGCCTTCTGAAAATCCAAATACACCACATCCACTGGTTCTCCTTTATCTGTGCTACAAGTAACATCCTCAAAAAACTCTAAAATAAAAGCAAAATACTGCTTGTCAAACATAATTTCCCTTTCGCAAATCCATGTTGACTCTGCCCAGTTATATCATTATTTTCCAAGTGTCCAGTTATCTCATCCTTTATAATAGATGCTAACATTTTCCCTACTACTGACGTCAAAGTAATAGGTCTGTAGTTCTCTGTTTTCTCTCTCACTCCCTTCTTAAATAGTAGGGCTACATTTTCGACTTTCCAGTCTGCAGGAATCCTTCCAGAATCTATAGAATTTTGAAAGATAACCACAAATGCATCCATGAAGTGGGTGTAGTGATGTTGAAATATGCATTTACATTACCAATCTCAGTCTTACAGTCATAGGGAAGTGAAGCCCACAGGGAGGCAGGACAACTCAGAGCGATGTTCAACTGAAGATAGGGAACAGCCTCTGCTAACACTGTCAGCACTATTCTGAACCCAGCAATGAATGTTATCCAGTGGATTTGTGCTGAAAATATGTGTTTCCAAACTTCAGATTCAGCAATAATGGCTTTCTCCATTGTCAAACTGCATGTATGATGGCAGCTTGAGGTGACTAACCTTACAGTTATCCCAGGAGGAAGGGGGAATCATGTGCCCACAATGACACACTATGTGAAGGATTAAGTAAACACTGGAGGCATTCAGCAACTCAGTTAACATTGCAGAGAGAACAGACAAATTAACATTAATACAAAATCAAAATACTGCAGATGCTGGAAATCCAAAATAAAAACAGAAAATGCTGGAAATGCTCAGCATGTCTGGCAGCATTTGTGCAGAGAGAAACAGAATAGATGTTTCTGGTTGATGACCATTCATCTGACCTGAAAAAGGTTAGAGATGTATCAGATTTAAAGCCAATACAGAGACAGGGAAAGGGGGAGGGGAGGAAAAGAACAAAAGGGAAAGTCTTTTATAGGGTGGAAGACAGAAGAGATTAAATGACAAAAGAGATGATGCTGTAAGGCAAAAGGGGGCGGGTGGGGGGGTGTTGGGGGAGGTGATAATGAGACAAGTAAAGATGTTCTAGACAAGGTATTAATGGAAAAATGCAGAACCATTACCCATAGCTGCCATCCAAAAACAAACAAAACAAAACAAATGGAGGCAGAGGATATGATCTGAAATTTATGAACTCGATGTTGAGTCTAGAATACCGTAAATGCCTAATTGAAAGATGATGTGTTGTTCCTCAAGCTTACGTTGAGCTTCATTGGAACAGGGTAGGAGGCCGAGGTCAAAGTTGGAGTGGACTGGAGAATTAAAATGACAGGCAACTGGAAGCTCGGGGTCACGTTTGGAAACTGAAGGAAGGTGTTCTGTAAAGCAGTTACCCAATCTGCATTAAGTCTCACCAATGTAGAGGAGACCACATAGTGAGCAGTGAATACAGTATACTAAATTGCTGCTTCACTTGGAAGGAGTGTTTGGGGCCTGGGACTGTCAGAAGGGAGGAGGTAAAAGTGCACGTTTAGCATCTTCTATACTTGCATGGGAAGGTGCTGTAAGAAGAGGAGTTGGGTGTTGGGAGTGATTGAGCTGTGAACGACTGTGTCGCAGAGAGTACAGCCATTACAGAATGCTGAAAGAGAAGGGGAGGGGAAGATGTGTTTGGTGGTGGCATCATGCTAGAGGTGACAGAAATGGTGGAAAAATACAAGTTGACTGTGGAAGCTAATAGGCTGGAAGGTGAGGGCAAGGTGAACCCTATTGTGATTCTGGGAGCAGGGAAGGGATGACAGCAGAAGTTTAGGAAATGGAACTGGCACGGTTAAGGACCTTGTCAACCACATTGGGGAGAAAAAATGAAGACACATTGGAAACATTGGCATGGAAGGTTGCATAGTCAAATTAACATGTCAGTTGTAGGAACTTTCATTGGAACTAGAAAAAAAAGATAAACAGCATTGACAAAGGAACAGAATAAGTGGAGGGGGGTGGGGCGCTGGGGAAACAAAAGCAACAGACATAACCTCTTGTTTTATGTGAAGGATTCTGTGTAAGAGCCTGCAACATGTCACTTTTTAACATTGTACACATGGGACAGAATTTAATGGGCCCCCTGTACATGGTCTAGGAGGCAGGGGAGCCCATAGAATTGTGACGGAAAGTGGAGGCGGAGGGCCTGTTGCCTTCCCAAGGTACTGTGATTAAGTCGGGGGAGCAAAAGGCCAAAGACAGCCTTCCTGCCCAGAAGCCAACTGAGGCCCTTAAATGGCCAGTCAGTAGCCACTTAAGAGCCTATTCCGCCGCTGCTGAAATTGAACCAGTGGCAGGGAGCAACCGCGTGGAGAGGTTGCCCAGTAAAACAAGTTGACCCCTGTGTGAGCTTGAAGGGGGAGGGGGTGCTGCTCCATGGGCAACCTGTGCCCTCTGATAAACCCCCACCACCCTCGTCACCCACCCTCCCCCCCCCCCCCCCCCACCATTGTCAGCGCCTGCCAGGCTGGCCCCAGCGACCCATCCTCATTTACCTCTTGTCCTGGGCTCCAGCGCTGGGCTTGCTCCCAGGCCTGCTTTGGTACCAGCAGTGGCCATTGCTCCCGGTGGCACTGCCGATACTACTGAATTGCCGGCCCTCTGATTGGCCAACAGCTCTTGGAGGCGGAATCCCTGTCCTTTAAGGACGGGGATCCTGACGTCAGGCACTTAAGTGGCTAAACGTCGCTGAATCGCACCGGGGGGCTTCAAAAGGCCGAGGCTGGGTTCCTCTTGCTGTTTTGGCCTGGTGCCAGGAGACCTGTCAGCATGACTGAATTCAGTCCATGGACTCCAACCTGCTGTCATCCTTTGCGTAAACCATTATGAATTATATTGGCTTTAGCCAAAGGGAGTACTTAAATATTGCAGTGCTGTATCAAAATTTTATAGTAGTAATCTCACAGCTATTTCCAAAATTATCCAAAAGAAATGGAAACAGGGTCTTCAGAATTATCTTCTTTCTATATTTTTACTGGCAATCAAAATGAGCAAGATGTGACCTCAATTTTTTTAGCAGTGCTGCTTCAGAGTTTCCTTGGGGTTTCAGCAGAGCTTCCATCGTATAGGACATCATTATAATGCCAGCAGTATGTCTATGAGGCTAATGAGTTTTAATCAAGGATCAAATTGCAAAGCAATGTTTTATTTCAGCTACTGTCTCCTTCTCACCTTTGCTGCAGGCATGGCATCTTTATCTGTTGAGTGAGGCAAGATACTGCATGCTGGTCTACTGTCTGGGTGTATAATTTTTCCTTAAATCATATGAACACAGGGAATTAGGAATAGAAGTAGGGCATTCAGCCCCTCAAGCCTGTTCCTCAGTTAGATTATAGCTACTCTGCACCTCAACTTCATTTCCCCACCCTTGTTCCATATCCCTTACCTAACAAAAATCTATCAATCTCCAGTTTGAATATTTCAATTGATGTAGCCTCAACAGCTTTTAAAGGGAGAGCGTTCGAGATTTCCACTGCCCTTTGTGTAATAAATAAATCAATAACTCGCATTAATCACTGGTTTCTGTGAAGATAAAATAAAACTGAGTACATCACTGGATCACACAGGGGAGGTGGCAGGGTGGGGGGCGGAGCCCTGTTTACAGGCCTCTGCAGTGTCACTGTAATTGGACCCTGCCGGTTGGAAAATAAAATGCTGTATTTGTATAAAAAGCTCACGGGCTTCACAACTGACAATTCACAAATACTTTGAAGTTGTTTTGTGATGCTTCCCTGACTCCAGATCTGGAAGGCTGATTTATATGTCTTGTATGTACAATATACATAAAGCAAGAATTCAGGCAGCATATGAAGGAAGGCAAGTGACAAGTACTCCATATTATCCATGTGATCATCAGAGTCCACTTCATCGCAAGTAATTAGAAAGCTCAGTACCTATTAAAGTTCATAATACCAGGATCAGTCATCAGGACAATGAAGGATACCAATTCCTGTTCAAAACAATGGGCTGGGTTTTGTTCTCAGCCCGACATCAGGTTTCATGGCGGGAAGGGCTGGAGAATCAGAAAGGCAGTGGCCGCCACAGAACCCGATACCACGACTGTCGGGCCCAATCTTCCCGTCGTCTGGGAAGCTTCGTGATGGCCCCTCCGCTGCTCTGTGATGGGGCCCTGCTTTAAATATTTAAAATAACAATCGGCATACATTACCATATCATTCTCCGTGATCTTCCCATCCGTTCCCGATCTTCAGCGCGACATGTGGCACTCAAGCGCCTTCGCTTTCCCGTCCGGGAGACATTGGTGCCACTGAGGACGGGAAGGGGTCTCCGCCTGCATTCTGAATATATTTGAACTGCTCGCAGGTCTCACAGGCTTTTAAAAATGGCGCCGGCACCTGCTCCGGGATCAGGTGATCGTCAATGCTGTCCTCGCCACGTGACTGGGGGGGAACAGCCGCTGTCAATATATTAAGTGGCCATAAGTGCTGCATAATGGCGGTGGCATGGCAGTGCGGTTTCCATGTGGGGCGGCCTCCATTTTACAAAGCGGGGGCGGGACAAGAAAATCCAGGCCAATGAGTGCCACTCACTGACGGACCAAGAATATACATTAACACACAACTCTCTGACAGTCGGGAGACTAGGGGCTGGATTTTGTTGTCCCACTGCCGGGGGAATTGGAACATGCAATCCCAGAGTTGGGTTTCGTGGCACCCACTACCGTTCCATGAGAAAGAGATGGGAGCGGACAGGAGAGGCTGTGGCGAGCCAGCCAGGAGAGGTCTTTTCAGTCAAGAAGCAAACAATCTCTCATCTCAAACTGTCTGTACAATTCAAAAAAACTCAGGTTGGCCAGCAGGTTAGTTAGTCATGTGACTAGCTGGTTTGTCCATGTCTGTTTGTGGATTCAGCCATCTTAGCAGTCATCCTGGAATGTGGGCTTTCCCACCTTCAATGTCTGGTGATCAAAGTCCATTGTGGGTTGAATGTATCAGGGAATGGTCCCTTGTTTCTACAAGCACTGTCTGTTAGTATGTAAATATTTTTTCCAGCCACGGCTGATCTGTTTAACAAGTCATTTCTTCGCTCCAGCATCAGTTTAAAATCAATGTTCATATGACAACATTAATATGCCTCATTCTTGGCAGGTCGGGGTCTGCATGACAAGGGCATTTAACTGTTAAGAAGAGGAAAATTCACAACATTTCATCTTCCAATTCCTGAAGGACAAAGTGTGATCTGGGATAGAGTATATCACTGTTGTTGTCAGTCTGCTGTTTTCAAGAAGAGACATGCTTACACACCAGCTCCCTGCCTGGAACTTTATCATAAAGATCTTGACTTTAAAAGGTGTGTTTTCTCCAGGTATTTTCAGGTGATCAAAAGTCATTTCATGCAGGCAGACACATTTCAAAAGATCTAGCACGCAAGCTAAATATTAGACAAAGAATGTGAATAAAAGCACCAATGATGTCAGTACTGAAATTGGAACTTGAGCAGACTTTCAAATAGTGAGCACTCAATGCTGGAGGGAAAAGATTACTCAGTCTGTGCTATAAATTCTCCTCTACTTAGGATAAACTATAAGTAGAACCAACCTATAATCACTGAATGAGGTGGAGTGCATTGAATTGTTGTTATTTTCCTTTTTAATTTCTTCTCAAGATGTGAGGGACATGGTACAACAGCATTGAATCCCTAACCTAGTTCACAGAGAAAATATTGTGGTCCTTTTCCTTGAACTGCTGTAAAGATTTTGCTAATGATATTTCCACATAGTGTTTGGCGGTGAATTCCAGGGCATTATTCCAGCAATAAAGAAGGAATTGTGATATATGTCCAAGTCAGAATGGTGTATTATTTGATGGGTAACTTAGGGGTGATGGTGTTCTCACAACACTGCTGCGCTTCTCCTTCTTGAAGATAGAAGTCACAGGAAGGGGCTGTTATTGAAATAACCTTGATGAGTTGCTGCAGTGCATCTGATTGTAGATTGTACATTATGCAACCTGTGCTGTACAGTTCTTTGTTCTTTGTTCACAGTGTACTGGTGAAAGAGGGGATGGATATTGAGACCAAAGACAAGGGTGCTGATCAAGCAAACGGCCCTGTCCGGAATAGATTGTACATTATGCAACCACTAAGGTAGATAAGTCCCCAGGGTCTGATGGGATCTACCCAAGAATACTGAGGGAGGCAAGGGAAGAAATTGCTGGGGCCTTGACAGAAATTTTTGCATCCTCATTGGCTACAGGTGAGGTCCCAGAGGACTGGAGAATAGCCAATGTTGTTCCTTTGTTTAAGAAGGGTAACAAGGATAATCCAGGAAATTATAGGCCAGTGAGCCTTACGTCAGTGGAAGGGAAATTATTAGAGAGGATTCTTCAGGACAGGATTTACTCCCATTTGGAAA
Source organism: Heterodontus francisci (assembly GCF_036365525.1). NCBI lineage: Eukaryota > Metazoa > Chordata > Chondrichthyes > Heterodontiformes > Heterodontidae > Heterodontus > Heterodontus francisci. The sequence continues at coordinate 69,654,973 of NC_090374.1, forward strand.
CAAACAAACTTATTAGCAAGAGGCAGCATGGTTTTGTGAAGGGGAGGTTGTGTCTCACTAATTTGATTGAGTTTTTTGAGGAAGTGACAAAGATGATTGATGAAGGAAGGGCAGTGGATGTTGTCTATATGGACTTCAGTAAAGCCTTTGACACTGTCCCTCATGTCAGACTGGTACAAAAGGTGAAGTCACACGGGATCAGAGGTGAGCTGGCAAGGTGGATACAGAACTGGCTCAGTCATAGAAGACAGAGGGTAGCAGTGGAAGGGTGCTTTTCTAAATGGAGGGATGTGACTAGTGGTGTTCCGCAGGGATCTGTGCTGGGACCTTTGCTCTTTGTAGTATATACAAATGATTTGGAGGAAAATGTAGCTGGTCTGATTAGTAAGTTTGCGGACGATACAAAGGTTGGTGGAGTTGCGGATAGTGATGAGGATTGTCAGAGGATACAGCAGGATATAGATCAGTTGGAGACTTGGGAGGAGAAATGGCAGATGGAGCCTAATCCGGACAAATGTGAGGTAATGCATTTTGGAAGGTCTAATGCAGGTGGGAAGTATACAGTAAATGGCAGAACCCTTAGGAGTATTGACAGGCAGAGAGATCTGGGCGTACAGGTCCACAGGTCATTGAAAGTGGCAACGCAGGTGGATAAGGTAGTCAAGAAGGCATACGGCATGCTTGCCTTCATCAGTTGGGGCATAGAGTATAAAAATTGGCAAGTCATGCTGCAGCTGTACAGAACTTTAGTTAGGCCATACTTAGAATATTGCGTGCAATTCTGGTCGCCACACTACCAAAAGGACGTGGAGGTTTTGGAGAGGGTACAGAAGAGGTTTACCAGGATGTTGCCTGCTCTGGAGGGCATTAACTATGAGGAGAGGTTGGATAAACTCAGATTGTTTTCATTGGAACGACGGAGGTGGAGGGGCGACATGATAGAGGTTTACAAAGTTATGAGTGGCATGGACAGAGTGGATAGTCAGAAGTTTTTTCCCAGGGTGGAAGAGTCAGTTACTAGGGGACATAGGTTTAAGGTGAGAGGGGCAAAGTTTAGAGGGGATGTACGAGGCAAGTTCTTTTCACAGAGGGTGGTGAGTGCCTGGAACTTGCTGCCGGGGGAGGTGGTGAAAGCAGGTACGATAGCGACGTTTAACAGGCATCTTGACAAATACATGAATAGGATGGGAATAGAGGGATACGGTCCCCGGAAGTGCAGATGGTTTCAGTTTAGGCAGGTATCAAGATCGGCGCAGGCTTGGAGGGCCGAATGGCCTGTTCCTGTGCTGAAGTGTTCTTTGTTCTTTGTTCACAGTGCACTGGTGAAAGAGGGGATGGATATTGAGACCAAAGACAAGGGTGCTGATCAAGCAAACTGCCCTGTCCGGAATAGTGTCAAGCTTTGTGTTGTTGTGGCTGAAACTATCCAGGCATGTGGTATCCCATCACACGCTATACTTCAGTCTTGGAAATGGTGGAAAGGCATTGGGGAATTGGAAAGTGAACCACTCATCAGAATGTTCAGCCACAACCCCACTCACAAGCATAGGAACAGGTGTCAGCAATTCAGCCCCTTAAGCCTGTTCTGCCATACAATTACATCATAGATGATCGGTATCATAATTCCATCTATCCACTTTTGTTCTAAAGCCTTTGATACCCTTATCCAACAAAAATTTACCAATCTCAGCTTTGAACATTTCAATTGGCCCAGCATCTACGTCCTTGTGGGGAAAGGGTTCTACATTTCCATGATCCTTTTTGTGAGAAAGTTCTGTCTGATTTCACTCCTGAATAACCTACCCCTAATTTTAGATTGTGTACCATGTTCTAGATTCCCCCATCAGAGGAAATATCTATTCCGCATCTACCCGATCGAATAGCTTTATTATTTTAAACAGCTTTATTAGATCAACCCTCAATCTTCTGAACTCAAGGGTATACATGTCACGTTAAAACAATCTATCTTCATAATTTAACCTTTTGGACCCTGACATCATTCTGGTTAATCTGCACGATACTGCTTCAAGGCCAGTATATCCTTCCTGAGGTGTGGTGACCAAAACTGACGAAGCACTCTAGATGGGGTCTTATCAAGGATCAATGAAACTGAAGCATCACTTCCTCCCACTTGAATTCCAATCCCCTTGGCATAAAAGGCAACATTCCATTAGTTTCTTTGATTCATTTATTTATTGGTGATTTGTGTATATGGACACCTAAATCCCATTGCTTCTCCAACTTCCTAGTCTCTCAGCATTAGCAAAATAAAAATATTTCAATTTGTTCTTCTTGCATCAAAAGTGGATGACCTCACACTTAAAGAAAACCAGACACTGAAGTTAATTTCCAGAGAGAGAGCATTGAAAGGTATTGAAGTTACAATAAACTTGTATGAACCTTAGTTAGACCATACTTGGAGTACTGTGTACTCCAAGGATATAGTGGCAGTGGAGTAGGTACAAAAAAACATTCACAAGAATGATACTAGTACTGAGAGGATATAACTGTCAGGAAAGGCTAAACAGGCTGTGGCTTTTTTCTCCAGAAAAGAGGAGGCTAAGGGGTGGCCTGGTAAAGATATTTAAGAAAATCAGGGGGCTTGATCGGGTACGCATAGAGAAAATGTTTCCATTTGTAGGGGATTCCAAAACTAGAGATCATAAATATAACATTGTCATTAATAAATCCAGTAGGGAATTCAGGAGAAACCTTTTTACCCAGAGAATGGTAAGAATATTGTTACAGCCAAGTGAGCAGGAGGTCACAGGTCTTGCCCTTTCTCTTATTTGACTACAACAGGGTTTATTCCTTTTAAACAGTGGTTGTGCTTACCAACTCAGTGTTTTAACTTTTACCTTTAATGTGATCATGAAAGAACCAATCGGACAGGTTTTCCTGTGTTTAAACAAGAAAGAGGTAAGTTTATTGTACTAAACAAGCTAAACCCAATCTAAAATAATAAAAAGTACGCTACACATTCACGCACACATTAACACGAGGAGCACACACATACAAATAGATTACAAAGTGGAAAGTAGGTTTTTTGATTAGATTAAAGTCCAGAATAAATAAAAGTTAAATACATAGTCTGAGATTGGTCTTCCAGCTGGAGTTGTATTCTTGAAGTCTTTGGCTGGTCAAAGTGCACTTCATGGTTGCCCCACTTTGCTCAGGGTATTCTTGGAGGCAGAATTATAGGTGGCTCTCTTCCCCTGGTCTCTGCCTGTAGCAGTCTGTAGGCTTGGAGGGTCCACAGTTGCAGGCAGTTTCAAACTTGATGTTTTCTGGAGAGAGAGAGAGAGAAAAAGAAAGGGAAGCACACTGCACATTCAGTTACTGTTTGTCTCTTTCTGTGTAACAAAACTCCCAGTTTTACGCAGCCTGGCGAGACTGTCACATGGTTCTCTCAATCCCCTTTGTTTTTAATGAGGTCCAAAGTCGAAAACACAAAACCACTCTCAAATGGTATTGTCAGTGTTTATCCCCAGGAGGGACATCTCCATTCATGAATGCTTCAAGATGACTTTAAATGACCCGCTAACGAGGGTGATCTGGATAATCTACTCAGTTAGCCAAAACATTGTCCTGGCTGGTCTTCTTGTTAGACTCGTGTCTCCAATTTGATCTCCTGGTATTTCAATTGCAAATTGCGGTGGCCATCTTGGTTGTCAGTTTTTTTTAAAGTTAACTGTGGGATAATTTCCATTAAAAGTTGGAGTTGTATAGAACTTTGGTAAGGCCACAGCTGGAGTACCTTGTGCAATTCTGGTCGCCACATTATAGGAAGGATGTGATTGCACTGGAGGGGGGTGCAGAGGCGATTCACCAGGATGTTGCCTGGGATGGAACATTTAAGCTATGAAGAGAGGTTGGATAGGCTTGGGTTGTTTTCGCTGGAGCAGGGAAGACTGAGGGGTGACCTGATCAAGGTGTACAAGATTATGAGGGGCTTGGACAGGGTGGATAGGGATCAGCTGTTCCCCTTAGTTGAAGGGTCAGTCACGAGAGGACACAAGTTTAAGGTGAGAGGCAGGAGCTTTAAGGGGGATTTGAGGAAGAACTTTTTTACGCAGTGGGTGGTGACGGTCTGGAATGCACTGCCTGGGAGGGTGGTAGAGGTGGGTTGCATCACATCCTTTTAAAAGTACCTGGATGAGCACTTTGCACATCATAACATTCAAGGCTATGGGCCAAGTGCTGGCAAATGGGATTAGGTAGACAGATCAGGTGTCTTTAATGCATCGGTGCAGACTCGATGGGTCGAAGGGCTTCTTCTGCACTGTATTATTCTGTGATTCTGATTCTGTGAAAAGTTTAATGCAAATTTCCAACCAATCAATAGTTCTTATTTTGCATAAAGTATTTTCTTGACAATATGGAATGTGCTACCACAAGTTGTAGTTGAGACAAATAGAAAAATGCAGTTAAGGGAAGGTAGAGTTGAGCACAAGAGGAAAAAAGAATCAAAGGATATGCTGATAGGGTTATATGAAATAGGGTTGGAGGAGGCTTGTGTAGAACATAAAGGCCAACATAGACCAGTTGAGCCAAATGGCCTGTCCTCAATCCATGCTAATATATTACCCCAATCATATGAGCCCTAATTTTGTGTAATTAATTCTTGTGTGGCACCTTATTGAATGTTTTTTTGAAAATCCAACTACAGTACATCCACTGGTTAGTTTGTTTCTACTGTGCCTATCCAATGTTTCTGTTTTTTAAAACATTTTTTTAATGTGTGTGCTTGGAGTGTTTTGTGCTTTACAGTCAATTCACACCCTCTCTGTACTAACGCTTTGTCTTTCAGCACACCACTAACATACCGTTTGCCTTTGTTCCATGACCTTTTGGTCAGTTATTCTCTGTGACCTTGTCTTATCAACACTTTCTCTTTTGTTATCTGTTGCCCCACCCCCACTTTACTTGCCTTAAACCTTTTACATTTCCAGTATTTGTCAGGTCTGAAGAAGGGTCACTGACCTAAAATGTTAACTCTGCTTCTCCACAGATGCTGCCAGACCTGCTGAGTATTTCCAGCATTTCTTCTTTTTATTACCATAATCTTCCGTTCAGCGGCTCACTTAAATGGCCGGAGCAGGCCACCACCTCCCCCCCCCACCCTCACCGGATCACGTGGAGGGGGTGGGCTGTCCATCCCCAGCAATGGTGTCAGCTGCCTGTGTGAAGGTTCTGATGCCATTTTTAAAGGGCTGTCAACCCTACTGGGAAATTTAAATATTTAAAGGTGAAGTGAATAAAAACAAATAAATACATTTCTTTTGCTCCTCTCCTGACCCTGAATACTAAATAAATTAATTATTTACCCCTAACCACCCCCCCCAAGAGACTTATCTTTACAATCTGACCTTCCCCCCCAAACAGCACAAACTTTCAACTCCAACCCTTCCCAACATCCCCTAGACCTATGAGGTTAATTTGACCCCATTCCCCCCCCCGCCCCTCGCCCCCCCCCCACCACCCCGCACCGATAAACTTACCTCGTCCCCCCCCCCACCCCCTACTAGTGCGGTGCCTTGTTTCCCCGGACGGGGATCTGAAGTCGCCGGAATGCCGGCCACCAGACTGAAGATCAGGGCGGGACATCATGCGGCAACATGAGTTTCATTAATTCATTCATTTTAATCTATTTAAATATTAAAATTGGGGTCCCATCGCTGAGCAGCGGGCGAGCTGCCACAAGGCCTCGCCGCCGCCACCAATACTGGGCTGGGCCCTTCTGGCATCGGGGTGCATGGCGGCCCTCTCCTGCAGCCATCTTCAGGCCCCACCCCCTGCCTTGGAACCTGACTCCTCGGGGAGAACAAAATTCAGCCCCAAGTATTTGTTTAATGTTTCTGCCATTTTCTTATTTGCCATTATAATTTCTCTTGTCTCTGCCTGTAAGGGATCCACATCTACTTTTGCTAATCTCTAGCTTTTTACATACTTATAAAAGTTTTTACAGTCTGTCTTGATGTCTTTAGCTCATTTACTCTATCTTATTTTCTGTTTCTTTATCAAGTTCTTTGTCACGCTTTGTTTAATTTTCAAATCCTCCCGATCCTCAGTTTTACTATTTTTAGCAGCATTATAAGCCTCTTCCTTTAATTGAATACTATCCTTACCTTCTTCTTGAAATATTGCCATTGTTTATCTACCATCATATTTTTAATTCTAGTTTTCCGATCTGCATTAGCCAACTCGCCCCTCATACCTGTGCAGTTTGCTTTGTTTGGATTTAAGACCCTAGATTTGGATTTAACTATATCACTCTCAAACGCAACATAAAATTCTATTATATTATGATCACTCTTCCCTAGATGCTCCTTTACTGCAAAGTTATTAATTAACCCTTTCTCATTGCTTAACACTAGAACTAAAATAGCCTGTTCCCTAGTTGGTTCCTCCACATACTGGTCTAGAAAGCTATCTTGTATACATTCCATGAACAACTCCTCCACATCATTGCTGCAAATGTGGTTTTCCCCATCTATATGAAGATTAAAGTCCTACATGATGACTGTATTACCCTTGTTACATGCACCTGTAATTTCTTGACTTATACTCTGACAATACAACTGCTCTTAGGGGGCCTGTAACCTACTCCCACCAATGTTTTCCAACCCTTGTTTTTCCTTAGCTCCACCCAAACTGATTCAGCTGCTGATACAACCACCTCCCCCCACCGCCCCCCATCCCCTTTAGGCTGCTGCTCCTTCTGCTATTTTCCTGAAAATTTATGATGTCCTTTAATTGGCCACAGTTTTTTAAGGACTACACCAATACAGGATTTGCTTCCCACTCAGCAAGTAAACCAATGGGGATTGATGTATAGATCTGCTAAACCATTTTGAATGACCAATGAGAGTTCCAGGAGTAAAATGCAGTTGGTTACAGCCCACTTGCCACAAACCTGCCAGCAGGAGAAGAATCCAAGCCATTAATCATCCTGATTTTTGACCATTAACACTTTTTTCTGAAAATATACACCTTCTTTATATGTGTCTCACAACATACAATCACTTTGGTTCTATTTATTTCAATAATTAAAATTTATATCACTGTTTTACTCAAAAAGATTCCTGCTTCCAGTAATCTGACCTTGCTGATCTTCATTAATTTATTGATCTTACGCCAAGTTTCACGCACATCTATATTTTTAATTGAGAAGACTAGGTGACGAACCAAGTTGCACTGCACAGGATAAAAGGCTGCAAAGAGTAGGAGAGAAAAGATTAAACTAAGAAATATTGGATAAACTGACACTAAGTTTGGATTTGAAAGGACTGACAATTTTAGGAAAAAGGAAAGATGGAGAGAGAGATAAAGATTTCAACAAAATGATGGTGCGGGGAGTATTGAAAGTAACATTTTAAGGATATGCAATTTATTCTCATAGCGCTGGTTTTTTGGGGTGCGAAGCATTGCCAGCTGCTTCCTGTGCAGCTCACACAGCATTCATTGAGGAGAAGGGCGCATATCGGGGCCTCTACCGGAAGGCCTTGAATTGACTCTATCTTGATGTCACACAACCCAAACAGCTGATGTGCTGCCATGATACCAAATTTGGATCACCCAGGCCCAAACAGCATCTTCATAGATCACTCTGTAAACAACAAACATTCTGCTACAAGATGGGCCCTGCACTGGCGTTATTTAAAGGGCCAGGCATCCAAATTGTAGTTAGGACATTTTTAGGAACTTTTTCTATTGTAAAGTGTCTGCAAATACTCTGGAGTATTTTTTGAAGACATTGTGGTGAATTCCTGGATTTGCCAGAGAACGTTGCTGCATCCTCTCAGGGAGGGCAGAGGATTAGGTGGCCTGTGCTCACAAAGGCAGCAACGGGCATGGGAGCAGAAATGGCAGTCCTCTGGGTCTGCAGTATGACAGCAATGGTTGCAGAGAGAGCAAGCTCTGTGTGATGCCCTCTGACAACTTGGAGCCAGACTTCTCCATGCTCCTTGACAGTGTCATTAAGCTGTCAGGCGGGCCAGCCAGTGCACCCAGCATCTCCATGCGCATGCCCATCAGTGCTCTCTTGAATGCCACCCATCTGAGGCCTCATCTGAGTCCTCTGCAGCAGAGCTTGTCTGTAACTTCATCCTCCAGTGAGCTAGCAAATGGACCACCCTCTACCCTTGTTCCGGCTGTTGCCCACTTGTGCCCAGATGACTTACACATGCAGATCCCACTTCCATACCAGACCCCAAGGTACATGCAGTGCCAATATCTGAGCTAGTGGCTGCAAGTATTCAATCAAATGATGGGACTTCTTCTTTAATGCTGTGCTGTTACCCTTCTCCTCCCCTGGAGCTGCTATGGCTGGGCAGGAGGTAGTTCTTGGATGTCTCAAAGCAGAAACTCAGAAGGGAAACATTGGTGTGAGGGTAGGTGTGTGGGGTAGGGAGCAGGAGGTCCATGCTCGCACCATCAGTAGCTTGCTCATCATGCCATGTAGCAGGATGAGGGTATGCTAGGAGTTGAAAAGGGCAAAAGGCAGGAATATGGCATCGACCGCAATGTTCTCAGTGACACCGGATGACAGGGGCCCCTTTGCAGCCAGCCCCATCATGCTGAGAGCCATATCTTCTATAGAGCTCAGGGGATGCAGGCATCCTTGTCCCTTGCCACATCTGCTCTTTCTATTCTATTGTGTACCACCTTGTTCTGCAAGAAGGAGGTCAGAACGTCAGTGTTTGTGTAGCACTGTGTTTGGGTGATGTGACTGTCACAGCTGAATAGCTGCAGGTATATGGAGGCAGCATGTGGTGGGTGTGAGGCTGGCAAAATTGGTAAGTGTGTGAGTGTAATATGGAGTATTTGGATGTTTTGCATGACTCCTATGTGCCAGGTGAATGATGGGCGTGTAGTGCATTGTGGTGAAGGGTGAGTGATGGGTGTGTGGTGCATTGAGCAGCATGAGAGGTTGGTGCTGTGGTGGGTAGGAGATGTCATGTGAAGATGCATTCACTGACCTTGACCACCCATATGAGGTCATTAGACTTCTTGTGGCACTGCTACCTGGTGCTTGGGTCCAGATTCTGGGTGTTAACCTCCCTGGCCACCTGCTCCCACTCCCTTCTGAGGATGGTCTGTGAGAGACTCCTGGTGATGTCTCTCCTCCTGCCCACCTGTACCATTAATACCTCTAGCGTTGCATCTGTTACCCTGCAACCCGCTGTCGGCCCTGGTGTTCACTTTTCCATCATTTAAGTTGCAGCAGTATTATTCAGTGCAGCTTCCCTTCAAGAGGAACAGACTGCCTTTAAGAAGAGCAGGCTGGCTGCATCATGTGGTATGTGCACAATACTGTTTAGCTCCCCTGCTGAATGCAGGGGCAGTTGGCAGTGCGAGGAAGATGCCAGCAGTGCCGGATCTGCTCAGCCACACGCTATGATCATGCAGATGTAGTGCTTGCACCAAAGTGCATGTTGTTTATCTCAATAGGAACAGGTGCGGACAGGTTGCAAATGGTGAGCCTCATGCCCTAAAACCAGGGCACACAAATCTTTAGCCTCAAATGTATTGTAACAAGTTGATGAAATGCTCAGTCTCTCACAATATCAACATATTCAGAATTTTTCCATGTTGAATTTTTATTTGGTTAATGGTGAGGCTGAAATTCTGGGGGAATTCCACCAGTCTTCTGCCAGAATTATTCAAGGACACCCAGTTCCTGCACAGACCTCCTGTCCGGTGTTCCTCCATCCCAATTGCTTCAGATTCACCCCCTGAATTGCTGAGTTCTTCATTCCCAGGGATAAGTTCGAATACCTTCACATAGAGGAAATTAGGTAGTTTTAGTGAGGATCTGACACCAAGTAAATCATAGCGCAGAAGCTTCCACCAGGACCACTCTGCTCCAGACCTCACTACAGCCTTGGGCTGAACATGGACAAAGGAGCTGAATTCCAGAGATGAGGTGAGAATGACTGCCCTTGACATCAAGGCCGCATTTGACTGAGTATGGCATCAAGGAACCCTAGCAAATCTGAAGTCAATAGGCATTAGGGGGAAAACACTCCACTGGTTGGAGTCATACTGTGCAATCATAAGCGTACAGCCCCAATTCTGACCTTATGATTAGCACAAAGGAAGATGGTTGTGGTTGTCAGAGGCCAACGATCTCAGTCCCAGGACATTGCTGCAGGAGTTCCTCAGGTAGTGTCCTAGGCACAACTATCTTCAGCCGCTTCATCAATGACTTTCCATGAAGTCAGAAGTGGGGATGTTCACTGATGATTACATAGTGTTCTGTGCCATTCGCAACTCCTCAGATACTGAAGCAGTCCATGCCTGCCTGCAGCATGACCTGGACAAAATACAGGCTTGGGCTAATAAGTAGCAACCACTGTTTAAAAAAATAAAATCCCATGGGATCCAGGGAAATGTAGCAAGGTGTATACAAAATTGGCTCAGTGGCAGGAAACAAAGGGTAATTGTTGACGGATGTTTTAGCAACTGGAGGGCTGTTTCCAGTGGCATTCTCAGAACTCAGTACTGGGTCTCCTGCTTTTTGTGGTATATATTAATGATTTGGGTGTAAATGTAGGGGGCATGATCAAAAAGTTTGTGGACGACACAAAGATTGGCCGTGTGGTAGATAGCGAGGAGGATAGCTGTAGGCTGCAGGAAGATATTGATGGTCTGGTCTGATGGGCAGAAAAGTGGCAAATGGAATTCAACTTGGAGAAGTGTGAGGTGATGCATTGGGGAGATCAAACAAGGCAAAGGAATACACGATTAATAGAAAAATACTGAGAAGTGTAGAGGAGGTAAGGGACCTTGGAGTGAATGTCCACAGATCCCTGAAGGTAGCAGGACAGGCCGATGTGTGGTTAAGAAGGCATATGAAACCTTTCTTTTATTAGCTGAGGTATAGAATACAAGAGCAGGTAGGTTATGCTAGAACTGTATAACTCATTTGTTAGGCCATAACTTGAGTACTGTGTGCAGTTCTGGTCACCTCATTACAGAAAGGATGTAATTGCACTAGCAGGGGTACAGAGATTTATGAGGATGTTGCCAGGGCTGGAAAAATGCAGCTATGAGGAAAGATTGGATAGGCTGGGATTGTTCTCCTTGAAACAGAGAAGGCTGAGGGGAGATCTGATTGAAATGGACAAAATTTTGAGGGGCCTGGATAGAGTGTAGGTGGAGGGTCTATTCACCTTAGCAGAGAGGTCAGTGACAAGGGGGCATAGATTTAAAGTGATTGGTAGAAAAATTAGAGGGGCGATGAGGAAAAACTTTTTCACCCAGAGGATAATGATGGTCTGGAAGTCACTGCCTGAAGGGTAGTTGAGGCAGAGACCCTCAACTCATTCAAAAGGAGTCTAGATATGCACCTCAAGTGCTGGAAGGTGGGATTAGAATAGGTGGATCATTTTTCTGCTGGCACAGACACGATGCGCCAAGTGGCCTCTTTCTATGCATTAAACTTTCTATGACTCTATGATTCTACAAGGCACAAGTCAGGAGTGTGATGGAATACTCTCCATTTGCCCGGATGGGTGCAGCTCCAATAACACTCAGGAAGCTTGACACCATCCAAAACAAAGCAGCCCTCTTGATTGGCAGCCCAGCCACCACCTTCAACATTCATTCCTTTCACCACTGGCACACAGTAACAGCAGTGTGTACCATCTACAAGATGAACTGTAGCAACTCACCAAGGCTCCTTTGACAGGACCTTTCAAACCTCTACCACCCATGACCTCTACCACCAAGAAGCACAAAGGCAGCTGACGCATGGGAACACCACCACTTGCAATTTCCCATCCAAGTCACTCACCATCCTGACTTGGAAATGTATCACCACTCTTTCACTGCAGCTGGGTCAAATTCCTGGAGCTCCCTCCTGAATAGCATTGTGGGTGTATCTGCACAACATGGACTGTAGTGGTTCAAGAAGGTGGCTCACTGCCACCTGCTTAAGGGCAATTAGGAATGGCTAATAAATGCTGTCCTTGCCAGCAACACCCGAATCCCAAGAACGAATAGAAAAAAGGGAGATGGAGGATTGGAAAGTGAGTGAAGATGTGCTTTGATGCCTCTTACAACAATCACTGAGGAGTTCTCTCAATTTGAGTCTTTGTGATGCTCTCCCCCATGTAGTCCTACCTGCAGTGAAGCTAGGGCTACCTTCCCAGCAATGTCAAGTCTGTAACTTTGTTGCATGTTGAAGTTGTGCAGGAAATAGCAGGCTATAGCTATGCATGGCACACAATCTGAAACATACTGTAGAGCCGCCTAACTTGTCTAGACAGATTTTATTGCGCTAAATTGGACAAAGAAAAGCTGTTCCCACTACCTGATAGTATAAGGACAAGGGGACACAGATTTAAGGTTTTGGGCAGGAGATGCAGTGGGGAATTTGAGGAAGAACTGTTTTATGCAGAGAGTGGTAATGACAAGGAATTCTGCCTACAAAGGTGGTGGAAGCAGTGACAATCAATGATTTCTAAAGGAAATTGGATGGGCAATTGAGGGGCTGAATGGCCCTCTTCTGTGCTGTAATGACTATGATTATGACTATGATTGCACCCTGCACCTTGAGAAAACCAGCAATCCAATAAGACTGGCGGGCCCTATCTCACTGCTGCCTTCCTGTGATAGCAAAGGTGGTGAATTCCCCAACTCTCCTGTAAAGTGCATCAGCCACTTAACAACTACATGCCTCCACTGCAGTGTGGCTAATATTACAGAGATCCCCCATAACTGATGAGAGAAGCCTTCACCTGATCCATGAAAATTCCATAGATCATGATGCCCATAGGCAATACTATAACTGCTCCTGAGAAGTCCTCACTTTGGGTGGTGGGGAGAGAAAATATCCCAGTGGCCTCACACAATCAGAAGCAGTGAAAAATCCAGGTCTGCATAAGGAGATTAGGAAAGAAAATTGCTCCATGAAGTTGTTCCTAGCTGCAGGAATCTCTAGTGAAACCCACGCACACTCTTCAAGCACATGAGCTCCTCAATTCCACCTGGATTCTGATAACAGTCCTGCCTTATAATTCGCAGTCTAAATTACCTTGAGTGCTTTGCGAGTGTAAAAACAGGAAACCAGGAGCTGCAGCATCACTGGTTCTCTTGTAATATATTTAAATCAGTTCAGTCTGGATTCAGTGGGCAGAAAGACCAAAAAGCACAAGGACTTAAGGATAATCAAGCTTGGTGTGTAAAACCATCCTGGACAGCATCTACAACATTCTGCTGTCAAGAAAAAGTCACTTTTCCAATTGTTAACTAAGATTATATTGAAAACAGTGTGCAAATTCTCCCCTGTAAGTTAAATACACCTTGGCATCCATTTATAAAGAGTCCATGAAGCAAGCCAAGGTTACAATCAATGACTAATCATCCTTAAATTTCCTTGTAAACATGTCTTGTTAGCAAAAGGTAAATTATATAAACTGCATTATTCCTTAGTTATACTGAGACCCAGTGCCATAACTAGGGACCAGAATGTAGAAAACACAGAAGCAGATTAATTATTTAGATGCAATTAAATTTGATATCCACACTTTACAATGTACTACTATAAGAAATTCCACTGGAAAGCAGTACAATTGCATTTAATAGCTCATATGCAGCTTTCAAAGTAGTGTATGGCAGTAAATCTACCAATATTCAATTTAGTCACTCAACAACAGCTTACTTTTATATACCGCCTTTAATGTAATAAAACATCCCAAGGTACTTCACAGGAACGTGATAAAACAAGATATGACACTGAGCCACAAAAGGAGATATTGGGCTGGATTTTAACAAGCCCACGACATCGGGCTCTGTTGTGGGGGCGTGTCGGATGATGGTTGAGGCAGAGGTCCGCCACGGAACTCAACGCCAGGAAGGCCCGGCCTGAATGTCCTGCAGTGGCGAGGCTCCATGGCGGCCCCCCCAACTGCTGGGCGACGGGACCTGCATCAATGAAATGAATAAATTTGCATGGACCTACCTTCAATCTTCTGGGCCCACCATGATCCTCAGTGCGGCGGCCCGCAATCCTGTGCCTTCAATTCCCTGTTTGGGGAAAGCCGGCGTGACACTGGCGCTATTTAAATGAGTCGCCGAGCATGAGGTCGCAGCGGCTCTTTGGATATTTTGAGCTTGCCGCCAGGAGCGAGGGTGGGCTCTTAAAATCCAGCCCATTAGGTCAAAGAACAAAGAACAAAGAGCTGTACAGCACAGGAACAGGCCATCCAGCCCTCCAAGCCTGCGCCGATCTTGATGCCTGCCTAAATTAAAACCTTCTGCACTTCCAGGGACCATATCCCTCCATTCCCATCCTATTCATGTATTTGTCAAGATGCCTCTTAAACGTCGATATCGTACCTGCTTCCACCACCTCCCCCGGCAGCAAGTTCCAGGCACTCACCACCCTCTGTGTAAAGAACTTGCTTTGCACCTCTCCTCTAAACTTTGCCCCTCGCACCTTAAACCTATGTCCCCTAGTAACTAACTCTTCCACCCTGGGAAAAAGCTTCTGACTATCCACTCTGTCCATGCCACTCATAACTTTGTAAACCTCTATCATGTCGCCCCTCCACCTCCATCGTTCCAGTGAAAACAATCCGAGTTTATCCAACCTCTCCTCATAGCTAATGCCCTCCAGACCAGACAACATCCTGGTAAACCTCTTCTGTACCCTCTTCAAAGCCTCCACGTCCTTCTGGTAGTGTGGCGACCAGAATTGCATGCAATATTCTAAGTGTGGCCTAACTAAAGTTCTGTACAGCTGCAGCATGACTTGCCAATTTTCATACTCTATGCCCTGACCGATGAAGGCAAACATGCCGTATGCCTTCTTGACTACCTTATCCACCTGCGTTGCCACTTTCAGTGACCTGTGGACCTGTACGCCCAGATCTCTCTGCCTGTCAATACTCCTAAGGGTTCTGCCATTTACTGTATACTTCCCACCTGCATTAGATCTTCCAAAATGCATTACCTCACATTTGTCTGGATTAATCTCCATCTGCCATTTTTCCACCCAAGTCTCCAACCCATCTATATCCTGCTGTATCCTCTGACAATCCTCATCACTATCTGCAACTCCACCAACCTTCGTGTCATCCGCAAACTTACTAATCAGACCAGCTACATTTTCCTCCAAATCATTTATATATACTACAAAGAGCAAAGGTCCCAGCACAGATCCCTGCGGAACACCACTGGTCACAGCCCTCCATTCAGAAAAGTACCCTTCCACTGCTACCCTCTATCTTCTATGACCGAGCCAGTTCTGTATCTATCTTGCCAGCTCACCTCTGATCCCGTGTGATTTCACCTTTTGTACCAATCTGCCATGAGGGATCTTGAGAAAGGCTTTACTGAAGTCCATATAGACAACATCCACTGCCCTTCCTTCATCAATCATCTTCGTCACTTCCTCAAAGAACTCAATCAAATTAGTGAGACACGACCTCCCCTTCACAAAACCATGCTGTCTCTCGCTAATAAGTTCGTTTGTTTCCAAATGGGAGTAAATCCTGTCCTGAAGAATCCTCTCTAATAATTTCCCTACCACTGACGTAAGGCTCACCGGCATATAATTTCCTGGATTATCCTTGCTCCCCTTCTTAAACAAAGGAACAACTTTGGCTATATTTCAGTCCTCTGGGACCTCACCTGTAGCCAATGAGGATGCAAAGATTTCTGTCAAGGCCCCAGCAATTTCTTCCCTTGCCTCCCTCAGTATTCTAGGGTAGATCCCATCAGGCTCTGGGGACTTATCTACTTTAATGCTTTGCAAGACACCCAACACCTCCTCCTTTTTGATAATGAGATAACCGAGACTATCTACACTCCCTTCCCCAGGCTCATCATCCACCAAGTCCTTCTCTTTGATGAATACTGATGCAAAGTACTCATTTAGTACCTCACCCATTTCCTCTGGCTCCACACATAGATTCCCATCTCTGTCCTTGAGTGGGCCAACCTTTTCCCTGGTTACCCTTTTGCTCTTTATATACGTATAAAAAGCCTTGGGATTTTCCTTAATCCTGTTTGCCAATGACTTTTCATGACCCCTTTTAGCCCTCCTGACTCCTTGCTTAAGTTCCTTCCTACTGTCTTTATATTCCTCAAGGGCTTCATCTGTTCCCAGCCTTCCAACCCTTACAAATGCTTCCTTTTTCTTTTTAACTAGGCTCACAATATCCCGCGTTACCCAAGGTTCCCGAAACTTGCCAAACTTATCTTTCTTCCTCACAGGAACATGCTGGTCCTGGATTCTAATCAGCTGACGTTTGAAAGACTCCCACATTTCAGATGTTGATTTACCCTCAAACAGCCGCCCCCAATCTAAATTCTTCAGTTCCTGCCTAATATTGTTATAATTAGCCTTCCCCCAATTTAGCACCTTCACCCGAGGACTCTTATTCTTATCCATAAGTACCTTAAAACTTATGGAATTATGGTCAGTAAAGCTTTGTCAAAGAGGTAGATTTTAAGGAATGCCTTAAAGGACGAAAGTGAGGTAGAGAGGGAGAGAGGTGTAGGAAGTGTATTCCAGAGCTTTCAGCATAGGCAAATGAAGGTGCGGTCACCAATGGTGGAGTGATTAAAATCAGGGCTGCTCAGTAGGCCAGAATTAGAGGAGCACAGATATCTTGGAGGGTTGTGGGACTGGAGGAGATAACAGAGATTGGTATGTCATGAAAATGCTTTATGCCAAATGGGAAATATTAATTTCATTGGTTTGAGTCTTGCATTAGACATTTACTGGAAATTCTTACAAGTAACTTTTTTAAATGTAAACTGGCAGTTAAGATGGCCACTGCAATTTACATTCGAAACACCGAAAGATCAGACTGGAGACGACAAGTCTGATTCAACCTAGGCAGAACAATGGGGTGCTCTCGGTGATTAAATTACCTGGAATGCCCTTATCAGCACGATCGTCAGGGCCATCTACACCCATTGACTTTGAAAGATCCAACCGCCCCTCCCCCTGCACCCCCCCCCCCCCCCCCCCCCACCAAGTGTGACTGGACAGTTTGAGGTGTAGCAGTTTGAATCTCAGAGAAGATTTCAGAAAACTTCATCAAAACAACAAAGGGGCTTGACAGTGTCATGTGACAGCCTGTGCAGCTCCGGAGAGACTGTAAGCTTTGTTACACAGAAAGTAAACAGGAGTAACTGAAAAGCCATCAATGAAGCAGGTCTCTCTCCCTCTCTCAAGATCAAGAGAAGGTCTGGCTGCAACTGGGAAAGCCCCTCAAGCCTACAGACTGTCACAGCCAGCAACCAGGGTACAAGAATCAAGCCCCTCTTCTGTTTTCAGGAGCCATGAGAGAAGCAAGCCCACAACCGTGCACGTGGCCCAACGAAGACTTCAGGGCTACAATTTCAACTGAAGACTATGGGACTAAGACACTGTATATAAATTCCATTTATTCCAGACTTTAATCCAACCACCAAATCTGGTTTCCCTCTGTAATCTATTTGTGTGTGTGTGTGTGTGTGTGTGTGTGTGTCCTGCTGGGCCCCCACCTGCCAAGAATGAGGCAGATTAATTTTGAATAGGGACATTAAATTTCAAATTGTTGCTGGGAAGAAGAGATGGCCTGTTGCAAGGTCTGCTAGACACCTGGCTGGAGGACATTTGCATACCAATGGAGACAAGAGAGGTTACTTCCCCTATCCACTTAACTTAAAATGGACTTTGATCACCAGGTATTGTGTGTAAGAAGAGACATTCCAGGGTCTGCTAGGACAAGAGAATTCACAAAAACAGAAGTGGTTAAAGCAGTTGGTCATGTGACTATCTTACTGGCCAACTTGGGTGTTTTTGAATTGTACAGACAGTTTTTGAACAGAGAGAGATTCTTTGCTCCAGGGCTGTAAAGACCTCTCTGGCTGGTTCACCACAGCCTCTCCTGTCTGCTTCCATCTCTTTCTCACATAACTCCAAATCCACTGAAGACGTGAACCTGAAGAGAGAAAAGTCTCCTGCATCAAACAAGGTTTAAGAAGAATACTGGGCCCCAATGAAAAGCAAGATCTACCGACAATCAATGACTCTACAGTGAACTCGAAGAACAGTAACCAAAACCATCTTCAGATATTGCCTCAAACTTTTCCACTTTATTTCTTCTGCTTTTTTCTTTCTCTATCTGCATGTGTTTATCACGTATGCATGCTAGCGTGGGGGCATCATGTATCTGTAGGCGTTAACCAAATTAGAGTTTAAGTTTAATAAAGTTCAACCTTTCTTCTTTAATCCTAAGAAAACCTGTTTGGTTGGTTTCTTTACCTTACAGTTGGAATGCAGTGAACAAGGAGGGGGAGCTAAAAAAACTGTGTGTTTAAGATTAAGCCCTGTTATGGTAAGGCCAGGTGAAGGCTGAGAGGGAACCTTAGACTGCTTTCTCACCAGGTCGTAACAGTATGACCCTCTTGTGAATGTGTGTGTGAATGTGCAGCATATTTTTAGTAATTTTAACCGGTTTAAAGTGTCAAGAGTAATAAACTTACATATTTCTTGAGTTTACACTCAAGTAGACCTGTCTGATTGGTTCTTTTGCAATTACATTAGAGAAACAGGAACAAGTACTCATGGAGGTGGTAAGTTCAACCATTGTGTTAAAGAAGGATAAACCCTGTTGCGGTCAAACCAGAGAAGGGGCAAAAGGGGAGCTTGAGACCCTCCTCCTCACCTGGCCGTAACAGGTAGGGGCAAGGCCATGGAGAGATTTGAAAACAAGAATGAGAATTTTAACATGAAGACGTTGCTTGACCAGGAGCCAATGTAGGTCAGTGAGCACAGTGGTGGCTAGGGGAACAGGATTTGGTGCGAGTTAAGATATGGGCAGCAGAGTATTGGATCACCTCAAGTTTACGGAGAGGAGAATGTGGGAGACCAGCCAGAAGTGCATTGGAATAATCAAGTCTAGAGGTAATGAAGGCATGAATGAAGGTTTCAGCAGCAGGTGAGTTGAGATGAGGTGAAGTCAGACGATGTTACAAAGATGGAAATAGGTGCTCTTAATGATGGCGCATGTATGATGTTGGAAGCTCATCTCAGGGTCAAATGTGACACCAAGGTTGTGAACAGACTGGCTTAATCTCAGAATGTTGCCAGGGAGAGGGATGGAGTTGGTAGCTAGGGAACGGAGTTTGGATCGGGGACTGAAAACAATGCCTTCCCAATCTTCAATTGGAGGAAATTTCTGCTCATCCAGAACTGGATGTTGGATAAACCGTGTAATATATTTGGGTGGCACTGGCTGAGAAAATGGACACCAAGCAAGGTCAGTTCAAGGAAGTGTTTATTTACAACATTTTGTCATCAGCATAATATACAAATACATTACACTCTTTCCCCTATATTTGTCTTTCTTGTTTCTCTTCAATGAACTATATCTACAAATCAAGTTTAACAACTGGTTTACAAATCTTTCTAATCTTGCAGGTTTTGGTGTACAGTTAGGTTTTGAACTGCTTGGTTTTGGTTCAGTACTTAAAGAAGATTTTCTTTCTCTTTCTCAGAACTTGGTACTTCAGAGCTGGTTCAAACTCTGGCATGAGATTGCGAATTATAGTCATGCTTTTTTTTCTTTCATGGAATGTGGGCTTCACTGGCAAGGCCAGCATTTGTTGCCCATTCCTAATTGCCCTTGACAACTGAGTGGCTTACTATGCCATTTCAGAGGGCAGTTTAGAGTCAACCACATTGCTGTGGGTCATGAGTCACATGTAGGCCAGACCAGGTAAGGATGGCAGATTTTCTTCCCTGAAGGATATTAGTGAACCAATGTTGTTTTTACAACAATCCATGATGGTTACATGGCACCATTGCTGAGATTAGCTCTCAATTCCAGATTTTTTAACTTTATTAATTGAAGTTTAAATTCCACCAGCTACCATTACTCGTCCAGTGGCATTACTATTGTGCCATCATCTCCCCATAGTTTGGTTCATTTCTTGTCCGATCATGTGATCTACATGAATGTTTCTCACCTTTCTGTCAATTTCAACCAAGTATCTTTTGGTTACACACAATTCTACTATATTTCCTACATCCCACTTGTGTAACTTGTGAGGGGGACTCAAAACATAAACATGCTCATTTTGCCTGAAACTGCATTCTCTCTTGTTTGTGTCATACAGACGTTTTTGACTGAACTGTTTGTGTTCAACATTAGCAGTCAAGTTTGGTAGAACCAGACTCAAACATTTCCTTAACCTTCTCTTTGTTAAAAGCTCGGCAGGTGTATACCCTGTAGTGGAGCGTGGGACTGTCCTATACATCAGCAGGAAATTAGCCAATCGCTGTTTCATACTGAAATTTGAACACCCATGAAGCACTTGTTTCTTGAGTGCTTCTTTAACTATTCTATCAGAGCTTTCAGCTGCTCCATTTGATGCCTGATTAGAAAGAGGAGTAAGGGTATGCTTGATACCATTTTGCTTCATGAAAGTTTGTAATGGAGCAGAATGAAATTGAGGACAATTATCTGAGAGAAGATTCACTGGAAACCATGGCAGGCAGAAATAGACTCTAATCTATCTATTGTTCATTCAGCATTGATGTTTTGACCCACGTGCTTAATTTCGATCCACTTCAAGTGGCTATTGATGAATACTAAGAAATTGTCATTTTCTTTCGCACAAAGTTTACATGAACACTTTGAAATGGCCAAATCCGCCATGGCCATGATTGCAAAGGAGTTTTAGGTGGCTTATTTCTGCAATTTTGGCAAATAGTACATTTGATAACCAATGATTCTAGGTCACTGTCTAAACCAGGCCAATAAACAAAACCTCTTGCCATGGATTTCATACTGACTATTCATGTGTGTTCAGTGTGGAGCTCTGCCAAAATCCTATCTCTCAAAGAAATAGGTACTGTTCTGTTTGTATGTGTGGGCTTGAGTGTTAGAGAATATATGGTACTTGGAAGGGAAACTGTAAGTAGCTTTGTGCTTTGGGGAAACAACTGACCTGGGGATTGTTGTAAGTTCAAATAGCTTTGTAGCCACTGTGAGAACAGTGTGCAGAACTCTACAGAAGTCTTTAATAAAACACTTACTAAATCTTTGTTGACGTTAAAGCTGTAATTTCACGTGTGATTCATTTCAGCCTGAGATGTGACATTGGCAACGAGGTAAATTTGGAAATATTTAGGATTATGTCATGACATTTGCTGGAGTTGATATGTCTGTAGTCCAGGGAATTGAGCCGTTTGATCTGACAGGTGATGCCAGTTCCATCAGTGTGAAATGGCTGGAGGAGTTTGAAGCATATGCTGACAGTTGTAATTTGTTTTTAAATGGGGCGATGGAGGTGCAGAAAGCACAGTGACGGGCTTTACTGCTGTTCAATGTGGGTGCTTCAGTGAGGGAGTCTTTCAAGACATTGCCTGACATGAGAGAAAAGGCGGATTATAAACATGCAGTGAAAGCTTTGAAGGACCGTTATGTGGTGACGCCAAATGCCAAAGGCATGTTTTCCGTCAAATGAGACAGAAAGATGGGGAAACGGTAGCCCAATTTGTGACTTGTTAGAGGCAATTGGATGCAATTATGTTGTGATGGATTTGAATAACGAGATAATGGATCAGGTGGTCCAACATTGCAAGTCGGATAGGTTAAAACACAGACTGCTGGAAAGAGGAGGTGACTTAATGTTGGTTGATACTTTGAAGATAGCCTCTGCATTGGAAGCAGTGGATAAGCCAGTTCACAGCATGATACTTGGTCCCATTTCCGCAATCAGCATGACAAAATCCGAGGTTAATCGAGTGACAAAACAGAATCCAGGTATGCATAAATGTTATTAGCAAAAGTCTCAGAGAGAGTGTTTCAGATGTGGCAACTTGGGGCACTGTGGAAGAGACGGGTGCTGCGCTGTCAAGGGAAAGATATGTAGAAAATGTAGGGGCAAAGAACATTATGCCAAGAAGTGCAGAAGCAAAGTTAAACAGAGTGGCAAGCCTGGCAAACCATGTAAAAGAGAGATGAAAGTAGTACAACTGTGAAACGAGTTGAAGAAGATGCAGTGAGTGAGGACACGAATAGCAATCGTAGATACATGTTTTCTGTCAATGGAAGCAACCATGAGAAAGTTCCAGTGATTGTTGGAGGCTGTTGAAGTGAGCACTATTGTCGATTCCGACTGTGACAGTAATTTCATTAGCAACGCACTGTGGAGGAACTGAAGTCAAAAGAATAAAGTGCACATCACAAAAATGTGCCAAAAAGCTTTATCCTTAAAGATTTACAACCCCACTTCAAAATGTTGGATGTTTCACAATGAGTGTTAGAGCTGGAAGACAGAGTGTGAAGGCACAATTTGTAGTGATTGAGGATGGTGAGCCTCTTCTGAGTAAAGAAACTGGCCAAGCCTTGGGGGTGCTACACATTGGGCTACTCCAGTCCAGTTCAGTTTCTGGTCAATGGTAATCCCTAGGATGTTGCTAGTGGGGGATTCAGCAAACGTAATGCCATTGAATGTCAAGAGGAGATGGTTAGATTCTCTCTTGTTGGAGATGGCCATTGCCTGGCATTAGTGTTGCGCAAATGTTACTTGCCACTTATCAGCCCAAACCTGGATATTGTCCAGGTCTTGCTGCATTTCTACACGGACTGCATCAGTATCTGAGGAGTCGCGACTGGTGCTGAACATTGTGCAATCATCAGCGAACATCCCCACTTCTGACCTTATGATTGAATGAAGGTCATTGATGAAGCAGCTGAATATGTTTGGGCCTCGGACACTACCTTAGGAACTCCTGCAGTGATGTCCTGGAGCTGAGATGATTGACCTCCAACAAACACAACCATCTTCCTTGCGCTGAGTAAGACTCCAACCAGTGTAGAGTTTTCCCCCTGATTCCCATTCCAGTTTTGCTAGGGCTTCTTGATGCCATGTTTGGTCAAATGCTGCCTTGATGTCAAGGGCAGTCAATCTTACCTCACCTCTTGAGTTCAGCTCTTTTGTCCATGTTTGAACGAAGGCCGCTTGATAGCACTGTCGACGACACCTTCCATCACTTTACTGATGATTGAGAGTAGACTGATAGGGCGGTAATTGGCTGGGTTGGACTTGTCCTGCTTTTTGTGTACGGGACATACTTGGGCAATTTTCCACATTGCCGGGTAGATGCCAGCGTTGTAGCTGCACTGGAACAGTTTGGCTAGTGGCACGGCTAGTTCTGGAGCACAAGTCTTCAGTACTATTGCCGGAATATTGTCAGGGCCAATAGCCTTTGCAGTATCCAGTGCCTTCAGGCGTTTCTTGATATTGTGCAGAGTGAATTGAATTAGCTGAAGACTGGCATCTGTGATGCTGGGGACTTCAGGAGGAGGCCGAGATGGATCATCAACTCGGCACTTCTGGCTGAAAATTGTTGCAAATGCTTCAGCCTTATCTTTTGCACTGATGTGCTGTGCTCCCCCATCATTGAGGATGGGGATATTTGTGGAGCTACCTGCTCCAGTTGTTTAATTGTCTACCACCATTCATAACTAGATGTGGCAGGACTGCAGAGCCTAGATCTGATCCGTTAGTTATGGGTTCGCTTAGCTCTGTCAGTCGCATCCTGCTTACGCTGTTTGGCATGCAAGTAGTCCTGGGTTATAGTTTCACCAGGTTGACACCTCATTTTAAGGTATGCCTAGTGCTGCTCCTGGTATGCCCTCCTGCACTCTTCATTGAACTAGGGTTGGTCCCCCTGCTTAATGGTAGAGTGAGGGATATGCCGGGCCATGAGGTTACAGATTGTAGTTGAATACCATTCTGCTGCTGCTGATGGCCCACAGCACCTCATGGATGCCCAGTTTTGCATTGCTAGATATTTTCGAAATTTATCCCATTTAGCATTGGGTAGTGCCACACAATACGGTGGAGTGTAAAGACAGGACTGTGCGGTGGTATCTCCTACCAATACTGTCATGGACAGATGCATCTGCGGCAAGCAGATTGGTGAGGACGAGGTCAAGTATATCTTTCTCTCTTGTAGGTTCCCTTACCTCCTGCCACAGAGCCAGTCTAGCAGCTATGTCCTTTAGGACTTGGCCAGCTCAAGAACACAAGAAATAGGGGCAAATGTAGACCATATGGCCCATCGAGCCTGCTCTGCCATTCAATACAATCATGGCTGATCTTGGGCTTCAATTCCACTTTCCTGCTCGCTCCCCATATCCCTTGATTCCCTGCGAGACCAAAAATCTATCTATCCCAGCCTTAAATGTATTCAATGATGAAGCATCCACAACCCTCTGGGGTAGAGAATTCCAAAGATTCACAACCCCTTGAGTGAAGTAATTTCTCCTCATCTCCGAATGATTGACCCTTTATCCTGAGACTGTGTCCCTGTGTTCTAGATTCCCTGACCAATGGGAACAATCTCTCAGCTTCTACCCTATTAAGCCCTTTCAGAATCTTGTATGTCGCAATTGGATCGCCTCTCATTCTTCTAAACTCCAGAGAATATAGGCTCAATTTACTCAGCCTCTCATCATAGAACAACACCCTCATCCCAGGGAACAATCTAGTAAATCTTTGCTGCACTGACTCCAGTGCAAGTATATCCTTTCTTAAATCTGGAGACCAAAACTGCACACAAGTACGGTCTCACCAAAGCCCTGTACAATTTTAGTAAGACGTCTTTATTCCTGTACTCTAATCCCCTTGCAATAAAGGCCAACATACCATTTGTCTTCCTAATAACCTGCTGCTTTCCTTGTACGAGTACCCCCAAGTCTCTCTGAACATCGACCAGTTTTAAAAAATATTCTGCTTTTCTATTTTTATGACCAAAGTGAACAACTTCACACTTCCCTACATTATACTTCATTTGCCATAGAAACATAGAAAATAGGAGCAGGAGTAGGCCATTCGGCCCTTCGAGCCTGCACCGCCACTCAATACGATCATGGCTGATTGTCGAAACTCAGTACCCTGTTCCCGCTTTCTCCCCATATCCCTTGATTCCTTTAGTCCTAAGAACTATATCTAACTCTTTCTTGAATATATTTAATAATTTGGCCTCAACTGCTTTCTGTGGTAGAGAATTCCACAGGTTCATCATTCTCTGGGTGAAAAAATCTCTCCTCATCTCAGTCCTAAATGGCTTACCCCTTATCCTTAGATTGTGACCCCTCGTCCTGGACTCTCCTGCCATTGGGAACATTCTTCCTGCATCTAGTCTATCCAGTCTTGTTAGAATTTTGTAGGTTTCTATGAGATCCCCTCTCATTCTTCTAAACTCTAATGAATACAAGTCTAGTCAACCCAATCTCTCTTCATACGTCAGTCCTGCCATCCCAGGAATCAGTCTGGTGAACCTTCGCTGCACTCCCTCCATAGCAAGAACATCCTTTCTCAGATAAGGAGACCAATACTGCACACAATACTCCAGATGTGGTCTCACCAAGGCCTTCTATAATTGCAGCAAGACATCCTTGCTCCTCGAAACCTCTCGCTATGAAGGCCATTTGCCTTCTTAACTGCCTGCTGCACTTGCATGCTTACCTTCAGTGACTGATGCACAAGGACGCCCAGCTCGCGCTGCTCCTCCCCCTTTCCCAATCTATCACCGTTCAGATAATAATCTGCCTTTCTGTTTTTGCCACCAAAGTGGACAACCTCACATTTATCCACATTATACTGCATCTGCCATGTATTTGCCCACTCATTCAACCTGTCCAAATCACACTGGAGCTTCTCTGCATCCTCCTCACAGCTCACACTCCCACCTAGCTTTGTGTCATCTGCAAACTTGGATATATTGCATTTAATTCCCTCATCTATATCATTAATATGTTGCCCATCTTGTTGCCCACCCACTTAACCTGTCTATATCTCTTTGCAACCTCTATACATCCTCCCCAAAGCTTACCTTTCTACCAAGGTTTGTATCATCAGCAAACGTAGATGCATTACTCTCTGTCTCTTCATCCAAGTCATTAATATAGAGTGTAAATAGCTGAGGCCCCAGCACTGATCCTTGCAGCACCCCAGTATTCACTGCCTGCTGACTTGAAAATGCCCCATTTATGCTCACTCTCTGCTTCCTGTCTGTTAACCAATCCTCTATCCACGCGAATATATTACCCCTAACACCATGAGCCCTTATGTTGCCTACATTTTATGTGGCACCTTATCAAATGCCTTTCGAAAATCCAGGTATACTACATCTACTGGTTCCCCTTTATCTACCCGACTAGTTATGTCCTCAAAAAACTCTAATAAATTTGTCAAACAGGATCTCCCTTTAGTAAAACCATGCAAACTTGTTCTAATCATACTATGCTTTTCCAAGTGCAATGTTAAGACTTCCTAAATAATAGTTTCCAGCATCTTCCCAATGACTGATGTTAGGCTAACTGGCCTGTAGTTCCGTTTTCTCTTTACCTCCTTTCGTGAAAAGCGGCAGAACATTTGCCAACTTCCAATCTGATGGGGACCATTCCTGAAAGTAAGGAATTCTGGAAAACCATAGCCAGCGCATCCACTATCTCTGCAGCTATCTCTTTTAGAACACTAGGATATAGGCCATTTGGTCCCAGGGGCTTGTCAGATTTTAGTCCCTCATGTTTCTCCAATACTTTTTCTCGACTGATATCAATATCCTTAATTTCCTCACTATTTTTAACTTTAGAACCATAGAAAAATTACAGCACAGAAGGAGGCCATGATCATAATGAATGGCGGAGTGGGCTCGAAGGACCGAATGGCCTACTTCTGCTCCTATTTTCTATGTTTCTATATAACTACAGTTAGGGGGCCTGTAAACTACTCCCACCAGTGTTTTCTGACTCCTGCTATTCCTAATTTCCACCCAAACTGATTCTACTTCATGATCTTCTGAGGCAAAATCTCTTCTTATTAATGCCCTTATGCCATCCTTTACTGTCAGGGCTACCCCTCTTCCTTTGCCATTCTGTCTGTCTGTTCGAAATATTGTGCACCCAAGAATATTTATTTCCCAATCTTGATCTCCTTGTAACTATGTCTCGGTAATAGCAATTACATCTAGAACATTTATCTCTATTCTTGTCACTAGTTCATCTATCTTATTACAGATGCTTCATGCAGTCAGATAAAGGAACTTCAATTTCATTTTTTTACCTCTATGCCCCGCAATGACCTTATTTGCCAATGTACAACGTTTGTTAAACTCTCTGTCCCATTCAGTTGTGAGTTACCCACATCACTATCCTGCTCCGATGTCCTGACCTCTCTCGTTGGATTTCTAAATTTCCCTTTACTAATCCCTCCCCCCACCCTCTGTTAGTTTAAAGCCCTGTCCACAGCCCTAGTTATGTGATTGGCCAGGACACTGGTTCTAGAGCAGTACAAGTGAAGCTCATCCCAACTGAATAGCTCCCTCTTCCCTGAGTACTGATGCTAGTGCCCCAAGAATTGAGACCCCTTCTTCTCACACCACTCTTTGAGACACACATTTAGTTCTCTAATCTGCTTGGTCCTGTGCCAATTTGCAAGTGGCTTAGGTAACAATCCAGAGATGATTACCTTTGATGTTCTGCGTTTTAGTTTGTACCCTAACTCCTCAAATTCTCTAAGCAGAACATCATTTCTGGTTCTACCTATTGTCATTGGTTCCCACCTGGACCACAACAACTGGATCCTCCCGCTCCCACTCCAGCTCATTCAGTAGTAGTGCTACCAAGCCAGTCTTGGTGATGGACATTGAGGTCCCCCACCCAGAGTACATTCTGCACCCTTGCCACCCTCAGTGCTTCCTCCAAGTGGTGTTCAACATGGAGGAGTACTGATTCATCAGCTGAGGGGGGTGGTAAGTGGTAATCAGCAGGAGGTTTCCTTGCCTATGTTTGGCCTGATGCCATGAGACTTCATGGGGTCTGGAGTCAATGTTGAGGACTCCCAGGGCAACTCCCGACTGTAGACCACTGTGTTGCGACCTCTGGTGGGTCTGTCCTGCCCGTGAGATTCGGTGAGTATGACTATGTCAGGCTGTTGCTTGACTAGTCTGTGGGACAGCTCTCCCAACTTTGGCACAAGCCCCGAGATATTAGTAAGGAGGAATTTGCAATGTTGACAGGGCTGGGTTTGCCACTGTTGTTTCCAGTGCCGAGGTCAATGCTGGGTGGTCCATCTGGTTTCATTCCTTATTGACTGAGTGGCTTGCTAGGCCATTTCAGTGAGCATTTAAGAGTCAACTACATTGCTGTGAGTCTGGAGTCACATGTAGGTCAGACCAGGTAAGGACAGCAGATTATCTTCCCTAAAGTACATGAGTGAACCAGATGGATTTTTACAACAATCGACAATGGCTTCATGGGCATCATTAGACTGTCTTTTTAATGCCAGATTTTTATGAATTGAATTCAAATTCCACCTTCTCCGTGGTAGGATTCGAACCCATATCCCCAGAGTAATGCCCTGGGTTACTAGCCCAGTGATAATATGCCACCATCTCCCCACATTTAGCAGCAGCAAAAGAAAATCAGGCAACAATGCTTTACAGAACTATGATGGAGGACGTGTAAATCAACGTGATTTTATTTTGCCATCAGGAAAAGGAATTTAAAAGTGAGAACTTGCACAGAACTGAAGAAAAATAAAACCAGTCATTGTGATTGTTATTTGATCCAGCATTCCCAGTGCAACTTGAGAAACAGAGGCAGGCACCTATACTTCCCTTGGTAAATTGAAGACTCTGAGAATTATAGAATCAGAGTATCATTGAATTTTTACAGTACAGAGGAGACCATTTGGCCTGTCATGTCTATGCTGGCTCTCTGCAAAAGCAACTCACCTAGTCCCACACCCCCACCTTTTCCCTGTAGCGCTGTAAATGTTTTGCTTCAGATAATTATCCAATTCTCTTTTGAAGGCCTCAATTCAATCTACCTCCACCACACTCTCAGGTAGAACATTCCAGATTTTAAGCACGCGCTGTATAAAAAAGTTTTTCCTCATGACACCATCGCTTTATTTGCCAATTACCGTAAATCAATGTCCTCTGGTTCTTGACCCTTCTGCCAATGGGAATGGTTTCTCCCTATCTATTCTCTACAGACCCCTCATGATTTTGTAAACCTTTATCAAATCTCCCCTTAATCTTTGTTTCTCCAAGGAGAACAACACCAGCTTCTCCAATCTATCCATGTAACTGAAATTCCTCATTCCTGGAACCATTCTTGTGAATCTTTTCTGCACCCTCTCTATTGGCTTCATGTCAGTCCTAAAGTGTAGTGCCCAGAATTGTCTGTCTAAGTTCTCTTGAAGATTATCACTATCCTCCTCACAGTTCACAATACTTCTGAGATTTGTGTCATCTATAGATTTTGAAACTGTGTCCTGTACACCAAAACCTAGGTCATTAATTATAGATGAAGAAAAGCAGGGGTCCTAACACTGACTCCTGGGGAACTTCATTACATGGGCTGGATTTTAAAGACCCCCGGGTGGTGGAGGGGGGCTGGAAATGCCTCTGGGAGAGGGCTGCCATGCACCCCGATGCCGGAAGGCCCGGCCCGGTATTGCCAGTGGTGGCGAGAGCTCGTGGCGCGCCCCCCACCCCCATCCCCCCCACACACCTCTCGGCGACAGGACCCCATTTGCATATTTAAATAAATTAAAATTAATGCATTAATCATATTTACGCCACTGCCTTCCGTTCCGCTGCAATCTTCCTGCTGCTGGCTGGCATCCATCCGGGGAAATGAGGCGGAACACTGGTGGGGAGGGGAGAGGAGGTAAGTTTCTCAGTGTGGGACTGGTGGGGAACAGGGTCAAAGTAACATCATTGGTGTAGTGGATGGTGGGAAGGGTTTGAGGTTAAATTTTATGCACTTTGTTAGGGGGGGGAGTTGCGGGGAAGTTCAGGTGGACAAGGTAAGTGTTTTGGAGGAGAAGGCAAAGGTGCAATTTCCACCCTTACTTCCCTCAGTATCTTTCGATGCATCTCATCCGGTCCTGCTGACTTATCAACTTTAGCACAACCAGCCTATCTAATACCTCCTCTTTATCAATTTTAGCCCCCACAGTGTCTCAACTGCTTCCTCTTTCACTATGACTTGAGCAACATTTTCTTTCTTGGTAAAGATAGATGCAAAGTATTCATTTAGTATCTCAGCCATGCACCCTGCCTCCATGCATAAATTCCCTTTTTGGTCCCTAATCGGCCCCACTCCTCCTTTTAACATGCCTTTACCATTTATATGCCTGTAGAAGACTTTTGAATTCACCTTTATGTCAATTGCCAGTCTCTTCTCAAACTCTCTCTTTGCTTGTCTTATTTCTTTTTTCACTTCACCTCTGAACTTTCTATATTTTGCCTAATTCTCACTTGTATTATCCACCTGACATTGGTCATGTGCACCCTTTTTCTGCTTTATCTTACACTCTATCACTGTCATCATCCACAGAACTCTGGATTTGTTTGTACTACCTTTCCTCTTCATGGGAATGCACCTCGACTATTCCAAACTATCTCCTCTTTCAAGGCAGCACATTGTTCCATTACAGTTTTGCCGGCCAATGTTTGATTCAAGTTTACCTGGGCCAGGCCTGTTCTCACCTCATTGAAATTGGCCTTCCCCCAATTAATTATTTTTACTCTGGATTGCTCCTTTTTCTTTTCCATAGCTAATCTAAACCTTATGATACCATGATCACTGTCACCTAAAAGTTCCACTACTGACATTTGATCCTCTGGACCCACCTCATTCCCCACAACCAGATCCAGCAGTGCTTCCTCCCTCATTGGGCCAGAAACATACAGATCTAGAAAATCCTGAACACAGTTCATAATTAATTAAATCCCCCACTATAACTACTCTATAGTTCTTGCACTTCTCTGTAATTTCTTTGCAAATTTGTTCCTCTATATCTTGCCCACTAGACAGTGGCCTATAGAATACACCCAGTATTGTAATGGAACCTCTATTGTCTCTTAGCTCTAACCAAATAAATTCAGTCCTTGACCTCTCCAGGACATCCTCTCTCCAGTACTGCTACTGCACCTCCTTTTTTTCCTTCCCTATCTTTCCTGAACACATTGTATCCAGGAATATTTAGTATCCAGTCATGCCCTTTTTTGATCCAGGTCTCCGTTATCACCACAACATCATATTCCCACATGTGCTATCTGCGCCTGCAGCTCACCACCCTTATTTACCACACTCCGCACATTCACAAACATGCATGGTAAACTTAATTTAGACCTTATTTCATTCCCTCTTACTCTGCCCCCACCTATTTCCTACTTTAGTGTTATCTGTCTCTCCCAATTCTCTGTGCACCTTGTTTTTCCTTGTTAATATTAACTCTTGGTTCTCACACCCCTGCCAATTAAGTTTAAACTCTCCACCATAGCACTAGCAAATCGCCCAGCAGGGTCAGTGGCCTCTGCTCTGTTCAGGTGCAACCCCTCCGCCCTGTACAAGTCCCATCTCCCCCAGAACCAGTCCCAATGTCCTGCACCATCTCTCCAGTTATGCATTCATCTGCTCTATCCTCCTATTTCTATACTCACCAGTGCATAATACTGGAAGTAATCTGGAGATTACTACTTTTGAGGTCCTGCTTGCTAGTTTCTTTCCGAGCTCCCTAAATGCTGCCTGCAGGACCTCATTCCTCTTTCTACCTATGTCGTTGGTACCAAAATGGACTAAGACCATTGGCTGTTCACCCTCCCCCTAAGAGTGCTCTGCAGTCATTTAGTGACATCCTTGACCCGGGCACCAGGGAGGCAACATACCATCCTGGATTTACGTCTGCAGCCGCAGAAACACCTGCCTGTTCCCCTAACAATCAAATCCCCTATTATTGTTGATCTCCCAATATTTCTCCTGCACCTGACCCCCGCCCCCCTCCACCCCACCAACCTGTACAGCTGAGCCACCTGTGGTACCATGGATTTGGCCCTGGCTGCACTCCCCTAGAATTCACCCTCACCAGAATTCAGAATTGTACTAATTATTGCACTAACTCTCCCGCAGATACCAAATTGATGTACCAGCTATACATACTGGTAGCCAGGTTAGCAGATTCAGGGCTCAACTAAATGAATGGCACAGTGCAGCAATTATCTGAACTGCTTCAAGCTGGTATGGGACAGTTAATCACGGATGTACACTCACTAGTCAATCTGCTAAGAATTTGTCTCAAACTATACACTCCTCTGCTTAACATATTGGTGACGTTGATGCATGTCGACTTCCATTTTATGTTGGACAACTTAGTTATTGCCCCAAGTACCACTGCGACTCAAATGCTGCTCTTATCTGAGGACTGTTCTTAGGTCTGATTTTTCTACCTACACCTCTACACAAAGAGGCACTGAGCTATTGTTGTAGAGCAGAAAGAATGAAGCACTCAAATGTATGGCAGAAAATTGAAGTTAAAAGGGAGACCAGGGGGACTAATTCCAGTGGAACACATTGCCCCGCCTCATTATCTCTGGTGCCCCGAAGGGTCTATCCTTGGCTTGCTCTTATTTCTCAGCTCACTGGAGGTGGTTCAGAGGAGGTTTACTAGATTGATACCTGGAATGAGCGGGTTGTCTTATGAGGAAAGGTTGGACAGATTGGGCTTATTTTCACTGGGGTTTAGAAGAGTGAGGGGAGACTTGATTGAAGTATATAAGATCCTGAATGGTCTTGACAAGGTGGATGTGGAGAGGATGTTTCCTCTCAGTGACATCATCCAAAAGCACAGCAATAGTTTTCACATGTATGCTGATGACACTCAGCTCGACCTCAACACCACCTCTCGCGACTCCTCCGCTGTTGCCAAATTATCAGACTGTTTATCCGACATCCAGTATTGGATGAGCAGCAATTTCCTCCAATTAAAGATTGGGAAGACTGTTTTTGGCCCCCACTCCAAACAGTTCCCCAGCTACTGACTCTATCCCGCTCCATGGCAACAGTCTGAGATTAAGCCAGTCTGTTCACAAATTTTGTGTCACATTTGACCCTGAAATGAATTTCCAACCTCATATTTATGCTATCACTAAGAACGCCTATTTCCACCTTTATAGCATCGCACAACCTCACCCCTGTCTCAGCTCATCTGCTGCTGAAACCCTCATTCATGCCTTGGTTACCTTTAGACTTGACTATTCCCATACACTCCTGGCTGGTCTCCCACATTCTACTCTCCATAAACTTGAGCTCATCCAAAACTCTGCTGCCCTTGTCTTAACTCGCACTAAGTCCTGTTTCCCTATCCCCCACTGTGCTCACTAACCTATGTTGGCTCCTGGTCAAGCAACATCTTGATTTTAAAATTCTCGTCCTTGTTTTCAAATCCCTCCATAGCCTCTCCCTCCCCTACAACCATACGACCATACGAATTAGGAGCAAAAGTAGGCCATTCAGCCCATATTGCCTGCTCCACCATTTAATAAGGTCATGGTTGATTTGTTTGTGTCTCGAATTCCACACTCTCATCTACCCCTGATAACCTTTGATTACCTTACCTAACAAGAATGTATCTACCTCCGCTTTAAAAATATTCAATGATCCCGCCTTCGCCAACTTCTGAGGCAGAGAATTCCAAAGTCGCACAACCATCTGAGAGAAAAAATTTCTCCTCGTCTCTGTCCTAAAAAGGCAACCCCTAATTTTCAAATAGTGCCCCCTAGTTCCGGACTTACACACAGGAGGAAACATCCTCTCCACATTCGCCTTGTCAAGACCATTCAGGATCTTATATAGTTCAATCAAGTCTCCCCTCACTCTTCTAAACCCCAGTGAAAGCAAGCCCAATCTGTCCAACCTTTCCTCATAAGACAACCCGCTCATTCCAGGTATCAATCTAGTAAACCTCCTCTGAAGCACCTCCAACGCATTCACATCCTTCCTTAAATAAGGAGACCAAAACTGAACACAGTATTCGAGATGTGGTCTCACCAATGCCCTGTATACTTGAAGCATAACATCTTTACTTTTATTTTCAATTCCTCTCGTAATAAAGGATAGCATTCCATTAGCCTTCTTTATTACTTGCTGTACCTGCATTCTAACATTTTGTGACTCATGCACGAGAACACCTACATCCCTCTGCACCTCGGAATGCTGCAGTCATTCCCTGTTTAAGTAATACTCTGCTTTTTTATTCTTCCTGCCAAGATGAACAACTTCACATTTTCCCACATGATACTTCATCTGCCAGATTTTTGCCCACTCACTCAACCTATCCATATCGGTCTGCAACTTCCTTATATCCTCTTCACAACATACTTTCCTACCTATCTTTGTGCCATCTGCAAATTTAGCTAACATGCCATCGCTCCCCTCTTCTAAGTCATTGATATAAATTGTAAAAAGTTGAAGCCCCAGCACAGACCCCTGCAGGACTTCACACATCACATCCTGCCAATCAGAAAAGGACACATTTATGCATACTCTCTGTTTTCTGCCAGCCAGCCAATTTTCTATCCATGCTAATATGTTACCCCCTTTACCATGAGCTCCTACTTTGTGAAATAACCTTTTATGTGGCACCTTGTCAAATGCCTTCTGGAAATCCAAGTACAGTACATCAACGGGCTCCCCTTTATCCACACTCCTTCAAAGAACTCCAATAAATTGGTTAAACATGATTTCCCTTTCACAAAGCCATGCTGACTATTCCCGATTACCTTGAGTTTTTCAAAGTGCCCAGCAATAGCTTTCTTAATGATCGATTCTAACACCTTCCGCACGACAGACATCAAGCTAACTGACCTATAGTTACCTGTTTTCTGCCTCCCCTCCCCCCTTCTTGAATAGAAGGGTTATATTTGCTACTTTCCAGTCTGGTGGAACCTTTCCAGAATCTAGAGAATTTTGAAAAATTAACACCAAAGCATCTACTACCTCATTAGCCACCTCTTTTAAGACCCTAGGATGAAGTCCATCAGGACCCGGGGACTTGCCAGCCCACGGCTCCATTAGTTTGGTCAGTACTGCTTCCCTGGTGATTGTAATTTCACCAAGTTCCACTCTTCTTTCCCCATCCTGATTTATAGCTATTACTGGAATGTTTTTAGTATCCTCTATAGTGAAGCCAGAAGCAAAATATTTGTTCATTTCATCCATCATTTCCTTATTATCTACTATTATCTCCCCATGCTCTCTCTAGAGGACCAACACTCACTTTACTTACTCTTTTCCTTTTTAAATACCTGTAGAAACTCTTGCTGTCCATTTTTACATTTCTAGCTAGCTTCCTTTCATTATCTAATTTCTTTCTCCTGATTAACTTTTTAGTCATTCTCTGCCATTCTTGATATTCTAACCAATCATCTGACCTGCCACTCATCTTTGTACAATTATATGCTTTTTCCTTACGTTTGATGCTTTCCTTAACTTCTTTAGTTAACGACGGATGGTGGGTCCTCCCCTTAGAATTTTTCTTTATAGTAGGAATATACTTATTCTGAGTTTTCTGAAATGTCTCCTTAAATGTCTGCCACTGCTTCTCTATTGATCTATCTCCTAGCCTAGTAACCCAGTTCACTTCAGCTATCTCAGCTTTTGTGCCCACACAGTTGCCCTTATTTAAGTTTAAAATACTAGTCGTAGACCCACTCCTCCCTCTTTCAAACTGGATGCAAGATTCAATCATATTGTGGTCACTGCTACCTAGAGGTGCGTTTACTCTGAGGTCATTAATTAATCCTGTCACGTTACACAATACCAAGTCTAATATAACTGGTTCCAGAATATGCTGCTCCAAGGAACCATCTCGAAAGCATTCTATGAACTCCTCATCGAGACTACTATTGCCAATCTGATTTTACCAGTTTATATGTAGATTAAAATCACCCATGATTATTACCGTCCCTTTATCACAAGCACCCAATATTTCTTCTTGGATACTTCGTCCTTCATTGTGGTTACTGAAAGGGGACCTTTGGACCACTCCCACTAGTGGCTTCTTTCCCCTACTATTCCTCATCTCCACCCAAATCGATTCAACATCCTGATCTCCTGAACCAAGGTCATCTCTAACTATTGCACCTATGCCATCCTTGATCAACAGTGCTACGCTAGCTCTGTAATCTCCTCCAGCACCACAATCCTCCAAGATATCTATGCACCTTTATTTCTGGCCTCTTGTGCCTCCCTGGTTTTAATCACTCCACTATTGGTGGAGTGCCTAGGCCTTCTGTGCCTAGGCCTCAAGTTCGGGAATACCCTCCCTATACCACTCTGCCTCTCCAACTCGCTTTCTTCCTTTAAGACACTCCTTAATCAACTACGTCTTTGATCAAGCTTTTGGTCATCTGACCTAATATTTCCTTTTGTGGCTCAGTGTCAAATTTTGTATTATAATGCTCCTGTGAAGCACCTTGGGACATTTTATTATGTTAATGGTGTTACATAGAAACATAGAAAATAGGAGCAGGAGTAGACCATTTGGCTTTTCGACCCTGCTCTGCCATTCATTATGATCATGGCTGATCATCCAACTGAGTAGCCTGTTCCGGTTTTCGCCCTATACCCTTTGATCCCTTTAGACCCAAGAGCCAAATCTAACTCCCTGTTGAAAACATACAATGTTTTGGCCTCAACTGCTTTCTGTGGTAGCGAATTCCACAGGCTCACCAC
Source organism: Heterodontus francisci (assembly GCF_036365525.1). Lineage (NCBI taxonomy): Eukaryota > Metazoa > Chordata > Chondrichthyes > Heterodontiformes > Heterodontidae > Heterodontus > Heterodontus francisci. The sequence goes on from NC_090374.1 coordinate 69,691,530, forward strand.
TGTCTGGGCGAAGAAATTTCTCCTCATCTCAGTTCTGAAAGGTTTACCCCGTATCCTTAGAATTATAGTGTTATATAAATATAAGCAGTTGTTGCTCCATCTTTAAAAAAAAAATTCCTCCTACACTTTAAATACAAAAGACACACTGGCCCAGATTTTGTGGTTGTGATGACTGTGAACTAGTCAGCATGCTTTTATTACTCTTGTGAAACTGGCAGCAACTTGATATCTGCACATACGCAGTTAAATGTGGAAACCCAGAAATTGTGTCAGTGATTTCCTTGCTCCTTCACAGGGTGTGCTGTTGAAGTCCTCACAGATGGAAATTAATCAGAAATCACTGGTTTGACTTGCACTTTTTATGTCACTAACAGAATCACAGAATTGTTACACTGCAGAAGGGGGCCATTCGGCCTATCGTGTCTGCAGCAGCTCTCTGAATGAGCAATTCACCGAGTGTCATTTCTCCGCCTTCTCGCCGTAACCGTGAACATACTTCCTTTTTAAATAAGTCTAATTTGCTTCTGAATGCTTTAATTGAATCTGCCTCCACTACATTCTCAGGCAGTGCATTTCAGACCTTAACCACTCGCTGCATGAAAAGTTTTTCCTTATGTCACATTTGCTTCTCTTACCAATTACTTTAAATCTGTGCCCTCTTGTTCTCGATCCTTTCATGAGTGGGAGCAGTTTCTCCCTATCTACTCTGCCCAGGCCCTTCATGATTTCAAAGCTCTTTTTAGTCATCTCTTCTCCAAAGAAAACAGTCCCAACTTCTCCAATCTATCTTTACAACTGATTCCCTGGAGTCATTCTCCTGAATTTTTTTCTGCACCCACTCTAACGCCTTCACATCCTTCCTAAAGTGCAGTGCCCAGAATTGGACGCAATACCTCAGCTGAGGTCGAACTAGTTTCTTATATAAGTTCAGCATAATCTCTTTGCTCTTATACTCTATGCCCCTATTAATAAAGCGCAGGATACTGTATGATTTATTAACTGCTCTCTCAACCTGTCCTGCCACCTTCAATGACATGCACATATGCACCCATGTCCCTCTGCTCCTGCACCCCCTTTAGAATTGTACCCTTTATTTTATATTGTCTCTCCATGGTCTTCCTACTAAAATGAATCACTTCACATTTCTCTGCATTGAACTTCATCTGCCACCTGCCCACCCATTCCACCAACTTGTCAATGTCCTTTTGAAGTTCTACACTATCTTCCTCACAGTTCACAATGCTTCCAAGTTTCATATCGTCCACAAACTTTGAAATTGTGACCTGTACACAAAGGTCCAGGTCATTAATATATATCAGGAAAAGCAAGGGTCCCAGCACTGACCCCTGGGGATCCACTACCAACCTTCCTCCAGCCCGTAAAACATCCATTAGCCACTACTCTTTGTTTCCTGTCACTCAGCCAATTCTGTATCCATATTGCTACTTTCCCGCTTATTCCATGAGCTATAACTGTGCTCACAAGTCTATTGTGTGGCACTGTATCAAACACCTTTTGAAAGTCCATGTACACCACAACAAATACATTGCTGTCATCAACCCTCTTTGTTACCTCTTCAAAGAACTCCAACAAGTTAGTTAAACATGATTTTCCCTTAAGAAATCCATGCTGGCTTTCTTTAATTAACCCGCATTTGTCCACGTGACAATTAATTTTGTCTAGAAGTTTCCCCACCACCGAAGTTAAACTGACTGGCCTGTAGTTGCTGGGCTTATCTTTATACCCTTTTTTGAACCAGAGTGTAACGTTTGTAATTCTCCAGTCCTCTGGTACCACCCCCAAGTCTAAGGAAGACTGAAAAAGACTTCCCTCAGTATCCTTGGATTCATCTCATCCCGTCCTGGTGGCTTATCCAGTTTAAGTACAGGCAGGCTATCCAAACCACCTTTTTATCAATTTTAAACCCTTCTAGTGTTTGAATTACCTCCTCTTTCACGATTGCCTGGGTTGCAAATTCTTCCTTGATAAAGACTGATGCAAAGTATTCATTTAATACTTCAGCTATGCCCTCTGCCTCCATCTGCAAATCCCCTTGCTGGCCCCTAATTGGTCCCACTCCTCCTTTTACCACTCTTTTATTATTCATACGCCTATAGAAGACTTTGGGATTCCCTTTTATGTTAACTGCTAGTCTCTGTTCATACTCTCACTTTGCTTCTCTTATTTGCTTTTTCACTTCCCCTCTTCACCTTGGTTCTCAATAGTATTCTCTACCTGGCAACTGTCATAAGCGCACTTTTTCTTCTTTATCTTAATCTCTCTATATCTTTTGTCATCCAGGGAGCTCTGGATTTGTTTACCCTACCTTTCCCCTTTGAGGAAACATACTTTGACAGTGCCAAAACTATCTCTTAGTTTATTGTTTTTTTTAATTCTTTCATGGGATGTGGGTGTTGCTGGGCATTTCTTGCCCATCCCTATTTTCCTTGAGAAGGTGGTGGTGCGCTGCCTTCTTGAACAGCTGCAGTCCCTCTGCTGAGGGTACACCCACAGTGTCGTTAGGTACAGAGTTCCAGGATTTTGATCCAGTGACAGTGAAGGAATGGTGATATATTTCCAAGTCAGGATGGTGTTTGACTTGGAGGGAAACTTGCAGGTGGTGGTGTTCCCATGTGTCTGCTGCCCTTGCCCTTAGGTAGAAGAGGTTGTGGGTTTGGAAGGTGCTGTCGAATGAGGCATGGTGAGTTGCTGCAGTGCATCTTGTAGATGGTACACACTGCTGTCACTGTGCGTCGGTGGTGGAGGGAGAGAATGTTTAAGGTGGTGGGTGGGTGCCGATCAAGCAGGCTGCTTTGTCTTGGATGATGTCGACCTTCCTGAGTACTGTTAGAGCCACACTCATCCAGGCAAGTGGAGAGTATTTCATCATACTCCTGACTTGTGCCTTGTAGATGGTGGACAGGCTTTGGGGAGTCAGAAGGTGGGTACTCGCTGCAGAATTCCCAGTCTCTGACCTACTCTTGTAGCCACAGTATTTGTGAGGCTGCTCCAGTTCAGTTTCTGGTCAATGGTCACCCCCAGGATGTTGATAGTGGGGGATTCAATGATGGTAATGCCATTGAATGTCAAGGGGAGATGGTTAGATTCTCTCTTGTTGGAGATCATCATTGCCTGGCACTTGTGTGCCACAAAAGTTACTTGCCATTTAGCAGAAGTATGAATGTTTCCAGGACTTGCTGCATATGGACACAGACTGCTTCAGTATCTGAGGAGTTGCAAATGGTACTGAACATCAGCAAACATCCCCACTTCTGACCAAATGATGGAGGGAAGGTCATTGATGAAACAGCTGAAGATCGTTGGGTCGAGGACACTACCCTGAGGAACTCCTGCAGTGATGTCCTGTGGTCTTCAACAACCACAACCATCTTCTTTTGTGCTTGGTATGACTCCAACCAGTGGAGAGTTTTCCCCTTGATTCCCATTGACATCAGTTTGACTAGGGTTGCTTGATCCTACACTTGGTCAAATGCTCCTTGATATCCAGAGCAATCACTCTCACTTCATCTCTTGAGTTCAGCTCTTTTGTTCATATTTGGACCAAGGTTGTAATAAGATCAGGAGCCGAGTTGCCCTGGTGGAATCCAAACTGAGCACTGGTGAGCAGGTTATTGCTGTTAAGATACGCTTGAAAGCACTGTACATGACAACTTCCATCACTTTGCTGATTATCGAGAGTAGACTGATGGGGTGGTAATTGCCCAGATTGGATTTGTCCTGCTTTTTGTGGATAGGACATACCTGGGCAATTTTCCATATTGTCGTGTAGATGCCAGTGTTGTAATTGTACTGGAACAGCTTGACTAGGGACGCAGCTTGTTTTGCAGCACAAGTCTTCAGTACTACAGCCGGGATGTTGTCAGAACCTATAACCTTGGCAGTATCCAATGCCTTCAGGCTCACTGTAAAAACCCTAGAAAAAGTTATGCCTTGTTGAATGAGGTGTAACTATGTTTTTAAAGGTGTGCTCAGTCATAATTGCTGCTGAACAACCTCTCTGGTCATGAAAAACTACTTTTATATTTGTCAAAAGTCAAATTTTCCATTCCATGCAAAATATTTGATAGATTTTGAAAATAATATCCTTTTCTAGTTAGTTATGATATTTCAGCTTCCAGCTTAATCCCATGTGTATGTTCCAATCTTTATTTCAGTATATTAAAAGTGAATGATAAAACATGTTTGTTATTCACTGTTGCTACATGCCAGAGATCGCTTATAGCTGATGCCAGAATAAAATTAACATCGGAAAAAGTGACATCCACAACACAGAGATCAGTAGATCTTTGTAGGCAGCTTTCTTTGAGGTCAGCAGAGAGTGTTGTTACTCTGCTGTTGATCCTAAATCCAGTCCATTGATATAGTCAAACACAGTATTGTTGGCTTGATGAATACAGGCAATTTCAGCTCTTTGCTTGTTTCCCAGTGCTTGCCCTAGTGAGATACATTATGGGGTGGACCACATGACTCAGAACAGTTTCCATGATTTTAATGGAAGCCTATGTTGAGATCTGGCTAGAGGTTGATCTAAGAGTACCTGACCTAGAAAAATCACTACAGGTTGATTATACATTTCAGGTCAGCTTTCAGTGAGGCAAAACACTTCAATTACTTACTTCGAGGGCAATTTAAAAATCAAGTCCTACAACCAAGTAATCAAACCACAGCTTTAGCTGACACCCACTCACCAGACTCAGATGATTCATTTAGGGCGCTGAACAAAAATGACCTATAAGGGATGCACCCTAATCCACTACTCATTGTGTGTGTAGAAGGGAAAGATTAAGGGAACCCAAGCAGTCTTGTCTATAGATGTGTCTGTGAGATTCACCAGTTTGACAACCTAGGAAGACCACACTAGTGCAGAGCACTTGGAGAGGGTGGAGACAGATGGTGGAAGGAGATTTTTTTTACAATTATCATATAGTTTCCTCCAGTTTATGGGGCAGTTAAATCCTTTGAGCAACTGAAAATGAAATATTTGTCAAAAAATATACTCGTGTGATAAAGGAGCACACAGGACAAATAATGGCACACATAGAACTTGTTGGCTTCTGCATAAAAGAAAGATCATCCAGCAGTTAGATATTTGTCATTACATAATTGGAAATGAATTATTTGTCTGGTGCATATAAATAAGTAATATTGTAGCTGACTCCACATCCTGACATATTCAAGAAGACTCAATCGTTCACAGTCGATAATAAAGGAAAGACCGACTGTGAAAAATCATATGTCTTGTCATTATTCTAAGAATCAAATCGAATAATATCTGGATGGTAGCATAACTGGCTAGTAGTTCTAGGGCTGGCTTTTAACCAGATGATCGGAATTCAAGTCCCTGACCTATCTGTCACTTGAATCTGCTTACTACTGTTCCCAGTTAATGTTATTCATTCTTAACTAGGCCACTAAGTGGCAGTGTTTGTAGTAAATCAGCTTCAGCTAAAAGAAATGAAGATAATCCGATATCTGTATAGCCCTGCTAAGGTCATGTAGTGCCCTTGTCAGGGGGTTACAAAGAATTCTACAGTTTCAGACTGCCCTGCCATCCCAGCTAAAAGATGTCGAGGCTCTGGAATTGTTCAGTTAAGCAGATATAGGAGAGAATGGAAATAACATTTAAAAGAAAATCAGGGTTCACTTTTAATCCACGATAAATACTGTTTTAAAATATAAACATGACTTCATCATTTATATTAATGCAACAGTGGTCTGGATTATACGATTTTAGCAATCTATAAAATTGTTTCATAAACCTAATTTTTCACAAGCAGGTTTTGGCAATATATTTTTTGCTAGCAAGCAGTAAAACTAATTTACTTTAATCATTTTCACTACAAAATTTGAATCAAGGTTAATGTATGTTTAAGTTATTGATTTTGGGCTGAGATAAGACATATAAATGCATTTTTTAGATATTCAATGAGAAATTTGCACATGAAACCAATTTATTTTTCAGTGCAAAAATTATGTTGTTTTTAAACCTTGCTTCATTTGATCTAAATAGCTTGTAGGTGAAAATGCGATAGTCACGGTAGTTAATAAGATTCAGTACAGAATAACAGGACCATCTTGAATAACGAGTTAATTTCTTTGCCCGTTTTAAATCCTTTTATGAAATTGTGTGAAGTCATGTTCAAAATAGTAGTTACTAACATTGAAGTAATGCGCATCAATGGTGCAACAAGTGGGAACATTTGGGAAAGTAATGTATACACAATATAGAAAATGGCTGGAAGTGTGTTTAGACTGCAACAGAATCAAGATGATTCAGATTATGCTTTTGTTGTTGTCACATCCCACCAACTGTCTTTTTTAATTTGCTATACATTATGCTTTCATTCACAATGAGATCTCTACCTTTTCAGTTTCCCCATTGATCATTGTATACTTCAAATCAATTTTAATTTCAGTTATTTCATTCATATGCATCTTGGTCTTGCTGCTAGTGTTCATATTGTCATTTTTTTTTCTTTTAGCTTTATTTTTACTTATTTTATTCAAAAAAGGCAAAAAAAATTATGAAGTTGATCGAATGGCAACAATGAATTGCAGGTCAAAACAATTGCTGATATGGTTAAACCCCCTGGGATACACATGCCTCATTGTTCATGACCTAATTTGTTATGTTACAAGGCAGAAATCATCACCTGCAAAAATTTGCAGTGCGTGCCTCAGTGCTTCAGAAACATGATCCCATTTGCCAGGTGTTCCATGTGAGCATTCCTTATGGTGTAAACTCCCAATAAGGGAACATACGTAATGCAGAATGATATCAGCAATATTTGCATCTAATTTATGTGTACTTCTTGCATTGCTCAAAGGAGGCAGTGTAACAAATATGTTTATGCCTAAACAGAAATTGAGTAGAATTAAACTTCAGGTGTAATTGCATCACTGCTTTCCTTAATATCGTTCATAATTCAGAGTAAACCTTTTACTGCATATGTGGATTTGGCCCTTGAATGAATCATAACTTATTGTGTATTGGAGTATGCAGTGATTATGATCTTAAAATTTTCTAATATAGTGATAATAAAGCATGTTGGTGCTCTAATGTGCTGTACCACAGCAGCAAGCTGGTTCCCCACAATGTATGTACCTGATTTCTGAATTATGAGTCGAGGGATAAGGACTCTAGGGATGAGCTACCCCAGGCTAGTTTCATGCATGTTCTTCCAATTGTCTCAAGAATGGCATTGTGAGAGACATCCCCAAATTTGTCATTACAGACAGAGGTATCTCTGATCACCTATTCATCTCTCTGATTATGCACGTGAGCCCAGCATGTGAATGAAAGAGACAAAGCTGAAGCATTACAAATATCTTCAGCCAAAAGTGCCATGTGGACGATCCCGCTCAGCTTCCTCATAAGGTCCCCAACTATCACAAATGCCATTGCCCAGCCAATTTGACTGATTGTGCATGACTTTAAGAGGTAATGGTGTACTGGATAGAGCAAATGTTATGGGCCTTGATAACATCATAATAGCATAGGAACATAGAATCGGGGTAGGTCATTCAGCCCGTTGAGGCTGCTCCGCCATTCAGTCATGCTGATGGATGATCATTCACCTCAACGCCACTTTCCCACGCTATCCCCATATCCCTTGATTTTATTAGTATCGAGTCATCTATCGATTTCTGTCTTGAACAGCCCGCTGGCTGAATTCCAAAGATTCACCACCCTCTGAGTGAAGAAACTCCTCCTCATCTCAGTCTTAAATGGCCTACTCCTTATTCTGAGACTACGTCTCCTGGTTCTAGACGCCCTAGCCAGGGGAAACGTCTTATCTATATTTACCCTGTCGAGCCCTGTAAGAATTTTGTAAGTTCTTCGAAACTCTAGAAAATACAGACCCAGTTTCTGCAATGTTTCCTCTTAAGACAATTCTTCCATCACAGGGATTAGTCTGGTGAACCTTTGCTGCACTCCCTCTATGGCAAGTATATCGTTCTTTAGATGAGAAGAAAAAAACTATACACAATACTCCAGGTGCGGTCTCACCAAGGCACTATACAATTGCAGCAAGACTTCTTTACTCCTGTACTCAAAACCCCTTGTGGTGAAGGCCAACATACCACTTGCTTTTATAATTGCTTGCTGCACCTGCAAGCTAGCATTTAGTGTCTCATGAACGAAGATATCTAGGTCCCATTGGACATCAATACTTCCCAACCTCTCACCATTTAAGAAATGCTCTATCTTTCTGTTTTTTCTACCAAAGGGGATAATTTCATATTTATTCACATTATATTTCAGAAGTGTTGTGCTGGAAGTGAAGACCTGTGCACCAGAACTAGTCAGCCCCTAGACTAACTGTTCAGTACCTATTTGGGGAGCGTCATCTCGTTTGATGCCATCATAGACAAGGAAGTGGACAATAGGCTTTCAAAAACAAACAGAACATTTGGCAGACTGTACAAACGTGTGGATGAACCACAGCCTCAGAGCACAAACCGAACTCAAAGTGTACAAAGCCATAGTCCTCACCACCCTTCTGTATGCGCCGAGTCAGGGGTCCTATACCGCCGTCATGTATGCCTTCGAGAGCGCTTTCATCAGTGCTGCCTCCGCAGCATCCTGAGGATCTGCTGGCAGGGCCGCATCACAAACATTGAAGTCCTGGAAACTGCCAACATCACCAGCACGAGGCCATCCTCCTGCAAAGCCAATTGTGTTGGGCGTGTCACATTGCCCGGATGGACGACAGTCACCTACCCAAGATCGTGTTGTATGGACAGCTGACCATAGGTAAAAGGAACAGAGGGGCCCCATGCAAAAGTTTCAAGGATTCCCTGAAGAAGTCCCTCTCTGTGTGCCACATCGACCATTGCCAGTTCAAAGCGCAGGCCATAGATCATGTTGCCTGCAGATGCTATATCAGGAGGGCTACAGACACCTTTGATACTGAGCAAAGAACCAGCCAGAAAGAGAAAAGGAGGAAAAGAATAGATCCATTTGCCCCCAGCAGCGACTACACCTTCACTTCTACCCACTGTGGGGGAATCTGCCGGTCACGGATAGGCCTGACTCGCTACCAGCAGGCCTGCAACCGATCACTACAAAATCTTGGTCCGCGAAGAAATACCAAGAGAGACAGTGCAGCACTAACTCTGGCATATCCACTAAATCCCTCACAGTTCCCCATGGTGCAACAACTATAGCCACATCCTGATATTCAAGGAAAGTAGATCTAGGAGATAACTTGTCCACTACCAGATGTGGCTTGACAAGAATAGTTCCAGTCTCTTTTCATAGCAAAATGTTTGGCCTACTTCAGGATCAATGAAGAGAGTAACCATGAATCCTCTCAGCCTTCTTTCTCTGTCTTTACTATTTTCATTTCTAATACCAAGTTGAAGAATTCATGGAATTTTAATTTTCCAAGATTGAGGCTATCTGCTTTGTTGTCTCATCTTGCTTGTTCCCCTACCCTGCAACCCTCCCTCTAATTTATCACCAAGCCCACAACCCTATCAAACCTTCTCACAGTTCAACCAGGAAGAATAAAAATGTTATGCTCAACTTCTGGCAACAACTACACCCCTCCCCAACCTCTTGGTCAGGATGAGCCTAACGGTGCATGGTCCTATTGTCCTGTTTGACTTTGAGTTCATTGTCAAATCCCATATCCTTCTATTACCAAAACCACCTATTTTGATAACTTTGCCTGCCTTTGTCCTACCGTTTCCCCAATGCTGAAAACTTTAATCCACACTTTTGTCAGCTCCAAGCTCACCTTCTGTAATTCTTTTCGTATGAATCTTCCTAGCTGCCTTTATACAAACTGTTATGCTAGGCCTCCACCTGCCAAGAATAAGGCATGTTAATTTTGTCGTAAACATTGATTTTAAATTGTTACTGGAGTGACGAAAGGACTTGCTAAACAGATCTGCCATAGCTGGAAAAGATATTTGCATATTAACAGACGGTGATTGGAAGGATAAAGGACTATTCCCTAACACATTCAACCCACAATGGACCTTGATTACCAGGTATTGTGTGTAAGAGGAGTGAGTATTCAAGAGACTGCTGTAATCCAAGAAGTGGTCAGACCAGTTAGTCACATGACTAACCTGTTTAGCAATCTGGGTTTTTCTGAATTGTACAAACAGTTTGAACTCAGAGAGAGTGTCTGTTTGTTCCTGGACTGAGAAGATCTCTGCTGTCTGCTCCCATCTCTTTCTCACAAGCCTCTGAATCCACTGAAGACACATGAGCTCCAAGAGAGAAAAGTCTCCTACAGCAAACAAGGTTTAAGAAGAATACTGGGCCCCAACGAAAAGCAAGATCTACCTACAATCAAGGACTCTACAGTGAGCTCGAAGAACCGTAACAGTAACTCTTAAGATATTGCCTCAAACTTTTCCACTTTATTTTTCTTCTGCTCTTTTCTGTCTCTATTTGTAATAGTGTATCACGTATGCACCCGAACACGGGCGCGTTGTGTATCCATAGGCGTCAACTGAATTAGAGTTTATGGTTAAGTTTAATAAATTTCAATTTCTCTTCTTTAAACCTAAGAAAGCCTGTTTGTGTTGGTTTCTTTGCCTTATAATTGGAAAGCGGTGAACAAGGATTCACCAAGGGGGAGCTAAAAAACACAGTGTGCTTAAAATTAAACCCTGTTACGGTAAGATCAGGTGAAGGCTGAAAGGGAACCCTAGACCTCTTTCTCACCGGGTCATATCAAAACTCTAACTCATCCTACACAGCACTGTATAATTTTTTCGATGCTTACCATCACCAAGCATCACTGTGTCCACATTCCCCAACCCATTGATCATAAGATAATTATGGATGAGGAAGGCCATTCAACCCATTCTAATTCATCCATCCTGAGAAAGACTGATGTCCCTCAATTGCAGCATCTAATTATTTCTCAAAAAATTCCAGTATCTTTGTCTCCACGACCTGTATGGAAATTTAATCAGCACAAAGAACAAAGAACAAAGTAAATTACAGCACAGGTACAGCTCCTCCGGCCCTCCAAGCCTGCGCCGATCCAGATCCTCTATCTAAACATGTCACCTATTTTCTGAGGGTCTGTATCTCTTTGCTTCCTGCCCATTCATGTATCTGTCTAGATACATCTTAAAAGACGCTATCGTTCCCGCGTCTACCACCTCCGCTGGCAATGCTTTCCAGGCACCCACCACCCTCTGCATAAAGAACTTTCCACGCATATCCCCCCTAAACTTTTCCCCTCTCACTTTGAACTCGTGACCCCTAGTAATTGAATCCCCCACTCTGGGAAAAAGCTTCTTGCTATCCACCCTGTCTATACCTCTCATGATTTTGTACACCTCAATCAGGTCCCCCCTCAACCTCCGTCTTTCTAATGAAAATAATCCTAATCTACTCAACCTCTCTTCATAGCTAGCGCCCTCCATACCAGGCAACATCCTGGTGAACCTCCTCTGCACCCTCTCCAAAGCATCTACATCCTTTTGGTAATGTGGCGACCAGAACTGCACGCAGTATTCCAAATGTGGCCGAACCAAAGTCCTATACAACTGTAACATGACCTGCCAACTCTTGTACTCAATACCCCGTCCGATGAAGCATGCCGTATGCCTTCTTGACCACTCTATTGACCTGCGTTGCCACCTTCAGGGCACAATGAACCTGAACACGTTGATTAGTCTTTGTGTGAGGAAGAATTGCATGACATCAGTCTTAAATTGCATCATACTTTTTCTACATTACAAAAGTGACTTCAGAAGCACTTCATTGATTATGAAATGCTTTGGTACCTCCTGAGGTTATAAAAGGCAATATATAAATGTAAGTTCTTTCTTTGTTTAAAATGTCCTTTTACCAGTTTACTTTTTCAACACAATTCATGGAAAACATAGCAGGGATTATTTTCCTGATTGGCTGCTGTAAATTCAGCAGATCAGTGGAACACCAGATAAATCATGTAAATGGAATTCCTGCCAATCTGCCAAAAATTATGGTGGCTGATTGGGGGAACCCACAAGGGAATTCATGGTGCATATGTTTTAAAATCCTTCTCCTTACTTACAAATACCTTCATGGCCTGGAACCCACGTTTCCTTTGGAATCTCCAACGCTATGTCTTAGTTCTTACTCTAGATTTTAGACTCTGACATACCGTAGAAACCTTCTCTTTACTCAATTACTAGGGAATAAACTTCAGCTCCCATGACCTTGCACACTGGAATTCTTACTAAATCTGACGGATGTGCTATATTTCATTTATCTACAAAAATCTGCTCAAAACTTTTCTTCAGCCACGGTTTCAATCATCTCGCCTAACACTTCAGCTAACTCCTGATTGGTGTCCTTGCCCTTCCCTTTAGTGCCGTATCTTTGATGGTTTTATTATTAAAAATTTAAGTTGCTATTTTTACCTAGCTTCCCTCTGCTGGGAATAGTGGATACCATGAGGTTAGGGTCCTGAAGAGAAACTGAAAAAGGACAAAAGTTAAATACATTACATATAGCAACCAAATGCCACATCTTATTGCATTGTTGTTTTTTATTCCAACGTACAATAAATGCAGTGGGATGATTTTCTGCCAGTGGAGAGGATTTTTTCTATTTCACAGAAAAGCCTAAACTAGGGTCTGAATCTGTTGCTGATCAATTCCAAGAACAGCTATCACTAACAGGAATGATACACAGACAAGTCTGAGCTGAAACATCCTATGCTTCCAAACTATCCTTGTCATGTGGTGCGGTGCTAGTGAGTTGCAGTGCTGACTAAGTTGCCAAGCCAGATCAAACCAGTTATGTTTACTCAGAGCTGGGCTTGGCTGTGGGTGTAACAGTGTCAACTTACATCAGCAATGTACTCTAATAATGAAAGTCTGCAGTGCACCCTAATTCATGGCTGTGGGTCATTTTGACCAGCTCTAGTACTTAGAAGCATTCTTCAATAACAATTTATTAAAAATGCAAAGAGTTCAAAAGGTGTTACTGAAACAAGGAAAATAAGAAAAGCACTTGTTTGTCAGAAGTGGAACAAACTGTCTTGAAGGGGCAATGTCATTCTGGTAAAATGTTTTCAGGCTAGTGTTTAAAGACAAAGAAGGTTGCAATTATTGTACATGACTGATGACATGGTGATGACCTGCATCTCTGATTGCGTCCAGGGCCACCAATTTTTTATTATTATTTTAATCTTAGTTTTAAAGAGATACTGGGCCTGATTTTCTGCATGTACACTACCACCAGGGAGTTGCACCTGCCAGCAGTTCAATTTGGCAATTCTGTCCATTTGGGAAGCATGCCTGACTGGCATCCGGATGGGCAAAGTTTCCAGCAGGTGGCCCCTCTGTCTTTACTCCTAGAGAGTGAGAACAGTCAAACAGTCGCGTTTTGGTCTTGATAAGATCACACATAAGCAGAACAATTATATTTTTGTAACACAGTGGCTCATTTCTGAGCAATGTATTTTCATTAATAAAAAGTACAAATGTATATTTTGTGAAATACTTAGAGAAATATCCATACATCCTTCTGCCACTCAGCAACTCATTCATACCTTTGTCACTTCTAGACTTCATTTTTCTCAATGTCCTTCTCATCAGCCTTGTGGACGCCACTCATCACAAACTTAAATTCATCCAGATCTCTCCGGCCTATAATTTATCCCACACAAAGATTTGTTCACCTCTTAGATCACCATTTCTGACTGTTATTGGTTCCATGCCCCTCAAAATCCTCAACCTCATGTACAAATCCATTCGGCCTCATTGCTCTCTCACTCTGCAATGCCTTCCAGCGTTCTACCAACCCTACATCTCTACTTGCACTCTCTGCTCTTCAAACACTGGTCTATTGCATATTTCAACCCTACCACCCCAACAACAGTGATAGAGGCTTCAGTAATTCAGTCATACAGAAATTAGGTTGGGGTTTTATCTACCTGCTGCTTCCAAAACTGACAGCATTCAAGCCCCTATTAAGAAAGGAGGGAGACAAAAAGCAGAAAACTATAGCCCATTAGGTGAACAGCCATCCTTGGGAGAATGCTGAAATCCATTTTTAAGGAAGTCGTAACAAGACATTTAGAAAATCATACTGCAATCAACCAGAGTCAACATGGTTTTGTGAAAGAAAAATTGTGTTTGACAAATTTGTTAGAGTTCTTTGAGTATGTGACAAGCAGGGTGCATAAAGTGGAACCAGTAGATGTACGATAGTTGGATTTCCTAAACACATTCGATGAGGTGCCACATAAAAACTTACTACACAAGATAACAGCTCATGCTTTGGGCATAATATTAGCATGGATAGAGGATTGGCTAATTAACAGGAAACAGAGAATCGGGATAAATAGATCATTTTCAGGTTGGCAAACTATAACTACTGGGGTGCCTCAGGGATCAGTGCTGGGGCCTCAACTATTTACAATCTATATTAATGACTTGGATGAAGGCACTCCGTGTATCGTAGCCACATTTGCTAACAATGTGAAGATAGGTGGGAAAGCAAGTTGTGAGGAGGACACAAAGGCCAGGATTTTATCCTGGTGACGGGGCCCCAGTAGTGGGCCAGAAGGCAGAGGGAGATCCTGCCTCGCCCTCCACTGGACGTGTGTTGCAATTTCACGACGGGCAGCCAGTTAACTTCCTGCTGTCGGGGCCACCATACCTTTAAGGGGTGAGCCGCCGCCTCCGAGCTGCTGGCCAATTGGACAGCCGGCAGCTCTGTAGTACCGGCAGCACCACCAGGAGCGGTGGCCACTGCCAGTATTGAAGGAGGCCTGCAGTGCCGAAGATGGAGGAGACCCCAGGATGCAAATAAGTGAGGCCAGAGTCGCTGTGGCCAGTCAGGCAGGCTCCAGCGATGGGGGTGGTGGGGGAGAATTGGTGAAGGTGGGGGACATCTTGTTGGGGGAGGGGGGACAGTCATCGCCATTGGGGGGCCCACTGGATTGCTCACAAAAGAGGGACCCCTGCCAAAGCCCACTAGGAGGCCGCCAAGTCTCACCTGGTGGCATTTCCACACAGCACCAGGCACCTCCGTCTTCCATAAATCAGAACGAAGGCCTTTAATTGGCCATTTAAGGGCCTCAAGTGGCCTGGGGTGGCAAAGCCATCCTCGGCCTTCCGCCTCCCGGACAAAATGGCAGGCGGCCAAGACAAAGTCAGGTGTGCCACCCCTTGCCATTTTGTGTGCCTCCCTGCCTCTGTTCCTGTCTCCAAGGGGAGGATAAAATGTTGCCCAAAGAGTCTGCAAAGGGATATAGATAAGTTAAATGAGTGGGCAAAAATTTGACAGATGGAGTATAATGTGGGAAAATGTGCGATTATCCATATTGGTTGGAAGAATAGAAAGGCAAAATATTATTTAAATGGAGAGAAACTACAGAATATTGCTGTACAGGTGTCCTTGTATATGAATCACCAAGAGTTGCATGCAGGTACAGCAAGTAATGAGGAAGACTAATGGAATGTTGGCCTTTATTGAAAGGGGGATGGAGTATGAAAGTAGGGAACTCTTGCTACAACTGTACAGGGCATCGGTGAGACCACACCTAGAATACTGTGTACAGTTTTGGTCTCCTTATTTAAGGAGGGATATACTTGCATAGGAGGCCGTTCAGTGACGGTTCACTAGGTCGATTCCTGGGATGAAGAGGTTGCCTTCTGAAGAAAGGTTGAGCAGGTTGGACCGGTACTCATTGGAGTTTAGAAAAATGATGAGCTATGCTTTTATTGAAACATATAAGATTCTGAGGGGGCTTGACAAGGTAGATGACAAGAAGGTGTTTCCCCTCATTAAGGGATTTAGAACTAGAGGGCACAGTTTCAGTATAATGGATCACCCATTTAAGATGGAGATGAGAAGGAATTTCTTCTCTTTGCTGCTGCTGCTGTCTGTAGCTACTTCTACCAGGAGATCTTCTGTCATGGTATGTCACGCTCATCTATGTTGCTCTATCCTCACACATCCACTGTAGCTTGTCTGCAACCACTCTGACATCCATCATCCTACTAAGCCTAGGTCGAACCCTCTTTCTGCTGCCCTCCACTTTGCCCTCTAGAAGAAATCTCTGTAGCTTTTCAGGTCTGATCAAATGGCCGAAATACTGACATTTTCTTTTCTGAATGTCACTTCTAAGAGTTCTTTTCGCTCTTGCAATTTCAAGAACCTCTTCATTTGTCTTATGGTCTGTATAAGGAATTTTAAGGATACGTCTTACAATCCAAATTTCAAAGGCCTCTATTTTCTTCCACAGACCTTTACTTATTGACCAGGTTTCAGAGGCATACAGGAAAGTAGATAGAATGTAGCATCTTATGTGTATTTTCTTTGTTAAAAGCTTGAGCTTTCTTGTTAGCACATCCTTCATCTTCACAAAATTACTTCTAGCTATCTCTATCCTTCTTCTAACTTCATCTGATAAAGAAAGGAAAAAGAGAATCTAGCAAGCTTGCGAGAAACATAAAGGCGGACTGTAAAAGCTTCTTGAGGTATGTGAAAAGGAAAAGATTAGCTAAGACAAATGTGGGCCATTACAGGTGGAGACAGGAGAATTTATTGTGAGAGCAGAGAAATGGCAGAGAAACTAAATTACATTGTGTCTGTCTTCACAGGAGAAGATAGAGAAAATCTCCCAGAAATACTAGGCAACCAAGGGACTTGTGAAACTGAGGAACTGAAAGAAATTAGTATTAGTAAAGAGATAGTATTTGAAAAGTTAACTGGATTGAAGGTTGATAATTCCCCTGGACCAGATGAGCTACATTCCAGAGTGTTGAAGGAGGTGGCTATAGAGATAGAGTCATAGAGTCGTACAGCATAGAAACAGGCCCTTGGGCCCACCGCGTCCTTGCCGACCATAATGCCTATCTATACTAATCCCACCTGCCTGCATTAATTCCATATCCCTCTATGCCTTGCTCATTCAAGTACCTGTCCAGATGCCTCTTAAATGTTCCTACTGTCCCTGCCTCCACCACCTCCTCTGGCAGCTCATTCCAGATACCCAGTATTCTTTGTGTGCAAAATTTACCCCTTTGATTCCCTTTAAACATCCTCCCTCTCACCTTGAATCTATGCCCTCTAGTTTTAGTCACCCCTACCATGGGCAACAGTCTCTGGCTATCTACACTATCTATGCCTCTCATAATTTTATATACCTCTATCATGTCTCCTCTCAGCCTCCTTCGCTCCAGGGAAAACAGACGCAGCCTATCCAATCTCTTTTTATAACAATCCCTCCAAACCAGGCAACATCCTTGTGAATCTTTTCTGCACCCTCTCTAGCTTAATCACATCTTTCCTGTAGTGCGGCAACCAGAACTGCACACAGTACTCCAAATGCGGCCTAACCAACGTTATGTACAACTGTAACATGACGTCCCAACTCTTGTACTCAATGCCTCGGCCGATGAAGGCAAGCATGCCATACGCCTTCTTCACCACCCTGTCTACCTGTGTTGCCACTTTCAGGGAACTATGTACTTGCACCCCAAGGTCTCTCTGCTCAACAACACTCCCCAGGGCCCTGCCATTCAATGTAAATGTCCTGCCCTGGTTTAACTTCCCAAAATGCATCACTTGTCTGCATTAAATTCCATTTGCCAATCCCTTGCCCACTTTCCCAGTTGATCTATATCCTGTTGTAACCTCAAACAACCTTCTTCACTGTCCACTATGCCACCAAATTTGGTGTCATCTGCAAACTTACTAATCATGCCCCCTACATTCACATCCAAGTCATTAATATATATGACAAACAACAGAGGGCCCAGCACCGATCCCTACGGCACATCACTGGTCACCGGCCTCCATTCGGAAAAACAACCCTTCACTACCAACCTCAGTCTCCTATCACCAAGCCAATTTTGTATCCAATTTGCTAGCTCACCCTGGATCCCATGTGTTCGAACCTTCTGGACCAGCCTACCGTGCGGGACCTTGTCAAAGGCCTTGCTAAAGTTCATGTTGACAACGTCCATCGCCCTGCCCTCGTCAATCCTCTTGGTCACCTCCTCGAAAAACTCAATCAAATTCATGAGACATGATTTCCCACGCACAAAGCCATGCTGACTATCCCTAATCAGACCATGCCTTTCCAAATGCCTATAAATCCTGTTTCTCAGAATCCCTTCCAATAACTTTCCCACCACTGATGTAAGGCTCACCGGCCTGTAGTTCCCTGGCTTATCCCTGATGCCCTTCTTAAATAAAGGCACAACATTAGCTATCCTCCAGTCTTCTGGTACCTCACCAGATGATACAAAAATCTCTGCCAGGGCCCCAGTAATCACCTCCCTTGCTTCCCATAGCATCCTAGGATGCACCTGGTCAGGCCCTGGGGATTTATCCAGCTTAATGCACTTCAAAACCTCCAACACCTCCTTCTTTGTAATGTTGATATGCTCCAGGATATCGCTGTTCCCTCCTTTGAACTCACTAGCTTCCATGACCTTCTCCATGGTAAATACGGACCAGAAATATTCATTTAAGACCTCGCCCATTTCCCGTGGCTCCACACACAGATTGCCACACTGATTCTTAAGGGGACCTACTCTCTCCCTAGCTACCCTTTTACTCTTAATATACTTATAGAATCTTTTAGGATTCTCCTTTATCTTATCTGCCAGGGAAGTCTCAACGCCCCTTTTCGCCCTCCTAATTTCCTTCTTAAGTGTAGTCCTACATCCCCTATACTCCTCGAGGGACTCGCTTGATCTCAGCTGCCTATACCTGATATATGCCTCCTTCTTTGTCCTGACCAGACTCTCAATATCCCTCGTCAACCAAGGTTCATTAAACTTGACAGCCTTGCCCTTCCATCTAACAGGAACATGCCAACCTGAACTCTTCCTATCTCACTTTTAAAAGCCTCCCACTTGCCAGACGTCCCTTTACCTGTAAACAGCCTCTCCCATTCAACTTTTGACAGTTCCTGTCTGATGCCATTGAAATTAGCCTTCCCCCAATTTAGGACTTCAACCTGAGGACCAGTCCTATCCTTTTCCATAACTATCTTGTAGCTAATAGAGTTATGGTCACTGGTCCCAAAATGCTCCCCCACTGACACATCAACCACCTGCCCATCCTCATTTCCTAAGAGGAGGTTGAGTGTAGCCCCTTCTCTAGTAGGGCCATCCACATACTGCTTCAGAAAACTATCCTGGACACACTTAATAAATTCTTCCCCATCTGATCCCTTAACACTAAGGCAGTCCCAGTCAATATTAGGGAATTTTAAATCACCTACTATTAGAACCCTATAATTCCTACACCTATCTGTGATTTCCCTACATATATGCTCCTCCACTTCCCTCTGACTATTGGGAGGCCTATAGTATAATCCCATCAAAGTGATCACCACTTTCTTATTTCTAAGTTCTACCCATATGGCCTTGCTGTACATTTCCCTCCGGGATATCCTCTCTAAGTACTGCCTTGATGTCCTCCCTAATCAATAGTACAACTCCCCCTCCTCTTTTACCT
The DNA here is from genome assembly GCF_036365525.1 of Heterodontus francisci. Classification (NCBI taxonomy): domain Eukaryota; kingdom Metazoa; phylum Chordata; class Chondrichthyes; order Heterodontiformes; family Heterodontidae; genus Heterodontus; species Heterodontus francisci. The sequence goes on from NC_090374.1 coordinate 69,711,004, forward strand.
CCACCTCTGTCACGCTGGAAGGATCGGTACCCTGGAACATTGAGCTGCTAGTCCTGCCCATCCCTCAACCACGTTTCCGTAATAGCTATAATATCGCAATCCCATGTACTGATCCATGCTCTGAGTTCATCTGCCTTACCTGTAAGGTTTCTTGCATTAAAGTAAATGCAGTTTAGCTTGTCCTGCCCCTGCCCGGCCTGCCTACTGGACTTGCTAGTGGACTGATCGTGGATGCATTGGTAATTATCTTTCAACATTCTATAAATTCTGGAAAGGTTCCTGCAGGCTGGAAAGTAGCAAATGTCACCCCACTATTTAAGAAGGGAGGGAGAGGGAGAATGGCAATGTGATTAGAATAGATAGGCTTGATGGCCGTCACGGACACGGTGGGCTGAAGGGCCTGTTTCTGTGCTGTATAACTCTATGACTCTAAAGGATGTGATAACTGGACACTTGAAAATAATGGTAAAATTGGGAAGAGTCAACATGGATTTATGAAAGGGAAATCATGTTTGACAAATCTGTTAGAGTTTTTTGAGGATGTTACTTATAGCTTAGATAAAGGAGAACCAGTGGATGTGGCGTATTTGGATTTTCAGAAGGCTTTTGATAAGGTCCCACACAGGAGGTTAGTAAACAAAATTAGAGCACATGGGATTGAGGGTAATATATGAGTATGGATTGAGAATTGGTTAACAGACAGAAAGCAGAGAGTAGGAATAAACAGGTCATTCTCAGGATGGCAGGCTGTTACTAGTGGGGTACCGCAAGGATCAGTGCTAGGGCCACAGCTGTTCACAATCTGTACAAATGATTTGGATGTGAGACCAATTGTAATATTTCCAAATACGCTGATGACACAAAACCAGGTGGGAATGTAACACAAACAAGAAATGCTGGTAATACTCAGCAGGTCTGGCAGCATCTGTGGAGAGAGAAGCAGAGTTAACGTTTCAGCTCAGTGACCCTTCATCAGAACTGGTAGATATTAGAAATGTAAAAGGTTTTAAGCAAGTAAATCGGGGGTGGGGGCAAAAGATAACAAAAGAGAAGGCGTTGATAGGACAGAGGGTCACAGAGAATAACTGCTCAGAAGGTTATGAAGCAAAGGCAAACGGTATGTTAATGGTGTGGTGTAAGACAAAGCATTAGTAAGACAGGGTGTGAATGGATAGAAAACTGAGCAACCTGGCCCCAAGCACAAACATGAAAAAAACAGTGGATAGGCACAGTAGAAACAAACTAAACAAACTAAAATAAATAAACACATTAAAAAATAAAAAATAAATAAAAATAAAAATAAAACGGGGGGAGCCGTCATGCTCTGAAATTATTGAACCCAATGTTCAGTCCGGCAGGCTGTAGCGTTCCGTCATAGGTGGGAATGTAAGTTGTAATGAAGATTCAAGGAGGCTTCAAGTAGCCTTGGACAGAACAAAGAACAAAGAACAGTACAGCACAGGAACAGGCCATTCGGCCCTCCAAGCCTGCACCGATCTTGATGCCTGCTGAAACTAACACCTTCTGCACTTCCGGGGCCCATATCCCTCTATTCCCTTCCTATTCATATATTTGTCAAGATGTCTCTTAAACGTCGCTGTCGTATCTGCTTCCACCACCTCCCCTGGCAGCAAGTTCCAGGCACTCACCACCCTCTGTGTAAAAAAAAGACTAAATGAATGGGCAAGAACATGGCAGATGGAATATAACATGAATATGTGTGAAGTTATCTACTTTGGTAGAAAAAACAGAAAGACAGAGGGCTGAATTTTACTGACCCCCGACATCAGGGATCGTAGCTGGGGGGCCTGGAAAATACTTCCGGGAGAGGCCCTCCATGCTCCCCGACACCGGGAAGGCCCTGTCCCATTTTACCAGTGGTGTCGGGACCTCGGAGCAGCATCCCAATTAACAATGTCTGATAATGCATCCCGCTGCCTGTTGTTCCACAGTTCCGCATTTTTCGCTCAATGGGCGGCTGTCATGTGCCGTCCCATTCACAAATAAGACAAGGCGATGGGACATCAGAAGTAGGAGTACTCGCTCACAGGGCAGATAAGTCTGGATATACCAGAGTCTCAACTCTGCTTATTGGAAGGGAGGTGGAGGGGGGAATGGGTTTATTGGGGGCACAACTCTGCAAGCATGAAGGGAGGTACTGCGTACCCTCCCTCCGTAAAGAGTGGCCGCTCTGCGCATTTGTTTGTTTGTTTGAGTGAAGGAGCAATAGCACTCCAATCACCCTGCATGTGGGGAGGGTGCCAGAAATGGTAGACGTGTAAAGGTTATCTGGCTGGTGGGGCAATAAATGCAGCTGTTACAATCTTAACATGGTCATGCTGTACCACCCTTAGTGGGAGCTAAGATGGGCAATGCCATGCCATGCCACATTGTTGATGCATGAAAGCACCTGATGTTCCAGTCAACATCAATGGCTACCCTGTTAGGAATCTTCTAAGAAATGAAGGAACTGAGTTTAATTGCAACTTGGAGATGGTTCCTATATTAATTGATCCACTTCTAGCAAGGATCCATATGCACTGCAGGCAAAACCAGCAGGCAGGTGCAGCCCATATACAGGCTCCCAGTCGTGAGCACCAGCAGCCCCCAAGGCAAACTCACCACTACAGATCAATGTGCATCTACAGGTCCCCATGACATACCTGCAGATGTCTGAGCGTCAGTGTCAGAGGCATCTGTGGATGTCAAGAGAGGCGGTGACACATCTCTGTGCCCTGCTCAACAATGACCTGCAGCCCATGGGGTTCGGTGGACATCCTCTGCCTGTGGACCTCAAAGTGACAGCAGCTCTTAACTTTTATGCCTCTGCATCATTTCAGGTGCCCACCGGAGACCTTTCTGGGGTCACTCAGTCAGCAGTGCACCACTGCATCGGGGAGGTCACTGATGCCCTGTACCAGAGGGCTGGTGACTATGTCCGCTTCATGACAGACCCTGGGAGCCAGGCCCAGATGGCCATCAGTTTCGGCTCCATCACGGGATTCCCACAGGTGCAAGGGGTCACCGACTGCACCCATATGGCCATCAAGGCTCCCGCCCGGAGACCAGCTACATAAGTAAACCATAAGGGCTTCCACTCAGACAGCGTACAGTTAGTATGTGATCACCATAACTGCTTTATGCAAATCTGTGCCCACATTTCAGACAGCTGCCATGACGCCTTCATTCTGTGCCAGTCCCAGAGAGGTGGTAAAAGGGCAGGTATTACACCTCCTGCAATTGCAGGCAAAGGTGCCGTGGGAAGGGGACGAGGTGTTGGGGGTAATGGAAATGAACAGCGCTTCTGATATGTCTTCCTTTTTCCTCAACTGAGGATTCCCCCCCACTGTGGTTGACAGGGCCCTCAACCGTGTCTGGCCCATTTCCCGTACCTCTACCCTCACCCCTTCCCCTCCCTCCCAGAACCGCGACAGGGTTCCCCTTGTCCTCATTTTCCACCCCACCAGCCTCCACATCCAAAGGATCTTCCTCCGCCACTTCCACCACGTCCAACGTGATGCCACTACCAAGTGCATTTTCCCCTCCCTTCCCCTGTCAGCATTCCGAAGGGATCATTCCCTCTGTGCCACCCTGGTCCACTCCTCCATTACCCCCAACACCGCTTCCCACGGCACCTTCCCACGCAATCGCAGGAGGTGCAACACCTGCCCTTTTACCTCCTCTCTCCTCACTATCCAAGGCCCCAACCACTCCTTTCAGGAGAAGCAGCAATTTACTTGTACTTCTTTCAATATAGTATACTGTATTCGCTGCTCACAATGTGGTCTACTCTACATTGGGGAGACCAAACACAGATTGGGTGACCGCTTTGTGGAACACCTCAGCTCAGTCTGAAAGCATGACTCTGAGCTTCCAGTTGCTTGCCATTTCAACACACCCGCCTGCTCTCATGCCCACATATCTGTCCTGGGCTTGCTGCAGTGTTCCAATGAACATCAACGCAAGCTCGAGCAACAGCATGTCATTTACCAATTAGGCATGCTGCAGCCTGCTGGACTGAACATTGAGTTCAAGAATTTCAGAGCATTACGGGTCCCCCTTTTTTTTGGTTATTTTTTTCTTTTTACTTTTTTATTTGTTTATTTTATTTTAGTTTGTTTCATCATTCATTTTTTTTTACCATGTGCTTACCCACTGTTTTTTTCATGTTTGCGCTTTGGGCCAGGGCTGTTCATTTTTCTGTCAATTAACACCTTTTCTGCACTAACGCTTTGTCTTTCAGCACACCATTAACATACCGTTTGCATTTGCTCCATGACCTTCTGGTCAGTTATTCTCTGTGAACCTCTGTCCTATCAACACCTCTTTTATTAGCTCTTGTCCCACCCCCACTTTATTTGCTGAAAATCTATTGCATTTCTAACATTTGCCAGTTCTGATGAAGGGTCACTGACCTGAAACGTTAACTCTGCTTCTCTCTCCACAGATGCTGCCAGACCTGCTGAGTATTTCCAGCATTTCTTGTTTTTTATTTCAGATTTCCAGTGTCTGCAGTATTTTGCTTTTATTATATTATTGAACTTTTTAGTGTTGTGACACTTGTGCAGACCCATTTGTGTCACTGTAGTTTTTGGAAACGCTTGTGAGTGTTCCTTCGCGGTGCCACTTCTGCGCTAGTACCCTGACTGGAGGAAGGCTGCTGATCAGATTGCCTTTTGGCTGTGGATGACTTTGGCGCTTTTACCCTGTGTGCACAAGTCCTGGAGGGCTCTGGCTGGCTCAGCAAATGATCGTTAATCCTCTTCTGGCATTTGACCCTTTCACACCAGATGGCCCCAAGGCTACTTATCTCCTCTGCGACCTCCAGCCAGGTTCCCTTGGTCAGGCGGGAGGGCCTCTTATTATTGCTGGGGAAAAGGACCTCCCGCCTTGCCCACACAGCCTGGAGGAGAGTGAGCAGGGAGGCATCGTTGCACTGTGGGCCACCCTGGAGCGCCCCTCTGCCATCTTCCATTTTTGGTCTGGCCCTTTATATGCAAAGGTCTTTCCACAGTGCAACTGCTCTAACTTCTGGCTGCAAGGATTTTTTTGCACATATTTTAAAACTAATGCACGGCTAGTGAGGATCTCCATGCTGTTGTCCTGGTTTTTCATCTCTGACAGATAGACACAGATATACATGTTCACATACACTTTGCTTCTGCACCAGTTGATCATAATTATTGATGTTATATTTCACGTTTGCAATGCAGCTGGAAGAGATACATAATGTCCTGGTTCTTTAAGAGTCAGTTTCAATTCCAGTTACATGTCTTTTCACATAACAGTTAGCTATGAAATGAATATAGATTCCAAATGTATATTAGTCTGTGGCTTTTCACATTCAGGAAATTAAAAGCCCATAGTATGCTAATATTATTAAATTATGCTTTTATTTCTGAGAGTGTATTTGTCTTTTATGACAATTCAGTCTCACTTTCTGGTATGTGCAAAATTAAGATTTTTCACCCAGGTGCAGCAAGGCTACCAGAACCTGAGTGGAAGAAGAGGATCTCAACTGCACAGGACACTGTGACAAAGCAGGGTAAGTATGTGACAGAAAAGCAGAAAGTGCTGAAGAAACTCAGCAGGTCTGGTAGCATCTGTGGAGAGAGAAGCAAAGTTAACTTTCAGGTCTGTGGTCACAGATGCTGCCAGACTTGCTGAGTTTCTCGATACTTTCTGCTTTTTTGCCAGATTGCAGGCATCCACAGTCTACTGAGCTATGTATTTGGCAGCTGTCAGGAAGCAGGTGCTGGAGTGCTTTAAATAGGGCCCCTGCACCTGCTCCGCAGCTGAGCCAACATCTTTCATGGCGCCGAATGTCCCGCCTCCTGCCACGTAATTTGAGGAGGGGGGGGCGGCGCATCGCTGTGATGCTAATGAGACACCGCGCTAAATATTGCGGCAGCTCAGCGATGGGTGGACCGCCATCTTCAGTGGCACGCTCGTAAAATTCAGGCTAGAATATTTCTTAAATGGTGAGAGGTTAGGAAGTGTTGATGTCCAAAGGGACCTGGGTGTCCCTTGTTCATGAGTCACTAAAAGCTAGCATGCATGTGCAGCAAGCAATTAGGAAGACAAATGGTATGTTGGAATTCATCGCAAGGGGATTTGAGTACAGAAGTGAAGATGTCTTGCTGCATTTGTATAGACCCTTGGTGAGACCGCAACTGGAGTGTTGTGTAATGTTTTGGTCTCCTTATCTAAGGAAGGATATACTTGCCACAGAAGGAGTGCAACGGAAGTTCACCAGACTAATCCCTGGAAGGTGGAATTGTCTTATGAGGAGAGATTGAGGAGACTGGGCCTATATTCTCTTGAATTTTGAAGAATGAGAGGTGATCTCATTGAAACTTAGAAAATTCTTACAGGGTGTGACAGGGTGGGTGTAGTAAGGATATTTCTCTGGCTGGTGAGTCTAGAACCAGGGGACATAATCTCAGAATAAGGGACCATTTAAGACTGAGATGAAGAGGAATTTCTTCACTCAGAGGGTGGTGAATCTGTGGAATTCTCTACCCCAGAGGGCTGTGGAGCTCAATCACTGAGCATGTTCAAGACAGAAATTGATAGATTTCGGGAGACAAATGACATCAAGGGATATGGCGGGAAAGTGGCTTTAAGGTAGATGATCAGCCATGATCTAATTGAATGACAGAGCAGGCTCGACAGGCTGAATGGCCTACTCCTGTTTCTATGTTCTAACCATTTTCTGTTATCAATTGTCCTAAATAGACAAACTTATCTACTTGTTCCAGCGTGACACCATCCACTGCAATCTTCAGTCTGGTTTCTGCTCATGTATTTCTTCTAACTACCATTGTTTTTGTCTTTTTGGTGTTCATGCTCAATCCATATTCTAAACTTCTAGATTTTACTTGAATTATGATATTTTGTACGACCTCTTCTGATTCTACAAGTAGCAATGTGTTGTCAGCATACCGCACATTTGTTATGTTCTTGCCTCTAAATTTTACATCTGGAAGTACATCTAATTCTCGGAATATTTGTTCTGTGTACAGATTGAATCATTTTGGCAACAGTACACAGCCTTGTTGTACTCCTCTCTTCACTTGAAACATATCTGATTGTCCATCTTCCAGCCTGATGCTCACTATTTGGTCCCAATATAGGCTCTGGATAAATCTCACATCTTTAATGGCACATTTCAGCAACACGATCAAACGCTTTTTCATAATCTACAAAGCATATTGTTAAGACCAGGTGAGAAGGGGTCTAGGGGTTCCCTCTCAGTGTTTGCCTGGTTTAACCGTAACAGGGTTTAATTTTAAAAACACTGTGTTTTAGTTCCCCTCAGTGAATCCTTGTTCACCACTTTCCAATTGTAAGGCAAAGAAATCAGACAGGTTTTCTTAAATTTAAACAAGAAAGGTGTAAGCTTATTAATCTTAAACTCTAATCTGGTTAATGACTACGAATATGCATAGTGACCATGCTAGCATGCATACGCAATAAACACACACGCAGATAGAGACAGAAAAGGTAGAAAAGAATAAAAGGGAAAAGTTTGAGGCAATATCTGGATTATAGTTACAGTCCTTTAATTTCAATGCCAGCGGAAAAGCCCCTGGGAAGGGCAGCATTACCCCTGAAATCATCAAGAGTGCCAAGCCTGCTAAACTCTCAGCTCTGCACGAACTGCTTTGCCTGTGCTGCGATGAGGGAGCAGTACCACAGGACATGCGCGATGCCAATATCATCACCCTCTATAAGAACAAGGATGACCGTGGTGACTGCAACAACTACTGTGGAATCTCCCTGCTCAGCATAGTGGGGAAAGTCTTCACTCCTGTCGCTTTAAAAAGGCTCCAGAAGCTGGCTGAGCATGTCTATCCTGAGGCACAGTGTGGCTTTTGAGCAGAGAGATCCACCATTGACATGCTGTTCTCCCTTCGCCAGCTACAGGAGAAATGCCGTGAACAACAGATGCCCCTCTACGTTGCTTTCATTGATCTCACCAAAGCCTTTGACCTTGTCAGCAGAAGTGGTCTCTTCAGACTACTAGAATAAATTGGATGCCCACCAAAGCTACTAAGTAACATCACCTCATTCCATGACAATATGAAAGACACAATTCAGCATAGTGGCGCCTCATCAGACCCCTTTCCAATCCTGAGTGGCGTGAAACAGGGCTGTGTTCTCGCACCTACACTGTTTGGGATCTTCTTCTCCCTGCTGCTCTCACATGCATTCAAGTCCTCAGAAGAAGAAATTTTCCTCCACACAAGATCAGGTGGCAGGTTGTTCAACCTTGCCCGTCTAAAAGTGAAGACCAAAGTACGGAAAGTCCTCATCAGGGAACTCCTCTTTGCTGACGATGCTGCATTAACATCTCACACTGAAGAGTGTCTGCAGAGACTCATCGACAGGTTTGCTGCTGCCTGCAATGAATTTGGCCTAACCATCGGCCTCAAGAAAACAAACATCATGGGACAGGACGTCAGAAATGCCCCATCTATCAATATCGGCGACCACACTCTGGAAGTGGTTCAAGAGTTCGCCTACCTAGGCTCAACTACCACCAGTAACCTGTCTCTCGATGCAGAATTAAACAAGCGCATGGGAAAGGCTTCCACTGCTATGTCCAGACTGGCCAAGAGAGTGTGGGAAAATGGCGCACTGACACAGAACACAAAAGTCCAAGTGTATCAAGTCTGTATCCTCAGTACCTTGCTCTAAGACAGCAAGGCCTGGACAACGTATGTCAGCCAAGAGCAACGTCTCAATTCATTCCATCTTCGCTGCCTCCGGAGAATCCTTGGCATCAGGTGGCAGGACCGTATCTCCAACACAGAAGTCCTCGAGGCGGCCAACATCCCCAGCACATACACACTACTAAACCAGCAGCGCCTGAGATGGCTTGGCCATGTGAGTCGCATGGAAGATGGCAGGATCCCCAAGGACACATTGTACAGCGAGCTCGTCACTGGTACCAGATCCACCGGCCGTCCAGGGCTCCGCTTTAAAGACGTCTGCAAATGCGACACGAAGTCCTGTGACATTGATCACAAGTCGTGGGAGTCAGTTGCCAGCGATCGTCAGAGCTGGCGGGCAACCATAAAGGCGGGGCTAAAGCATGGCGAGTCGAAGAGACTTAGCAGTTGGCAGGAAAAAAGACAGAAGCGCAAGGAGAGAGCCAACTGTGTAACAGCCCCGACGACCAATTTTATCTGCAGTACCTGTGGAAGAGTCTGTCACTCTAGAATTGGCCTTTATAGCCACTCCAGGCGCTGCTGCACAAACCACTGACCACCTCCAGGCGCTTACCCATTGTCTCTCGAGACAAGGGGGCCAAAGAAGAAGAAGAAGAAGTTACAGTCCTTTAAGTTCAATGTGGAGTCTTTGGTTGCTGGTGAGTCTTGCTGTCCGTTGGGGCCCAGTGCATGCTTCACCTTGTTTTGGTGTTGGAGTTTTTTCTCTCTTGAAGTTTGCATGTCTTCCGTGGGTCCGGTGACTTGGGAGAAAGCGAGAGAGAGACAGCCAGGAGAGAGGTTTTCTTGTTCCCGCTTCAGTTGCAAACTCTGCAGTCTGAATTCAAACTGTCCTGTGCCTAGTTCAAAAGCCTGGATCAGCCAGTCAGTCATGTGACCAGCTGGTTTAACCAGTCCCGTCTTTGTGGATTGTATCATCTTAGCAGACCCTGGAATGCGAGCTTCCTTACACCTTCAATGTCTGGTGATCAAAATCCATTTGGGGCAATTGGACCAGGGAGTAGTTCTTTGTCTCCACAAGCACTGTCTCTTAGTATGCAAATGTACTCCAATCAAAGGTCTGGTGATCTCTTTCTAAGTCATTTCTTCACTTCAGCAACAGTTTAAAATTAACGTTCATATGACAAAATTAATATGCCTCATTCTTGGAAGGTGGGGGTCTTCATGACAATATGCAAATGTTCTTGTTTACTTCTAGATATTTATCGAAGATTGTTCTAAGGTTAAATATTCCCTTTCTTGTTCCTACTCCAGGTCTCAATCCAAACTTCTCTCAGAGGGTTGTTAATCTTTGGAATTTTTCTAACCCTGACAGCAGTGGAGGCTGGGTCATTTCGTATTTTCAAGGCTGTGTTAGACAGTTTTTTGATCTACAAGGGAGTTAAGGGTTATTTGGAACAGGCAAGAAAATGGTGTTGAGGCCACGATCAAATCAAACATGATCTTGTTGAATGGCGGAGCAGGCTCAAGGGGCCAAATGTTCCTATTTCTTAAATTCTTATACCTGCTCTTATTACAGGGAGCAGGTCCTCCCAACATTGGGGGTTACCAACCTTCAGGGAACTCAGCATAGGATCAGTAAAATTCAGGCTGTTAACTCTGTTTCTTTCCCCATAGATGCTGCCAGACCTGCTGCATAATTCCAGCATTTTCTGTTTTTATTATGGTAGTTGGTGTGAATGCACAATAGGAATGTTGTCATTTGACAGTGATCCCTGAGTTCTGAGTATATCAGGGAATTCGAGAACTTGCACATATGGTGATGGGCCTTGTAGGGTTGGAGCATTATTCTTTATTTAGTAATAGGAAGGGAGTTGTTAGTTTGTGGTTTAAATTCAGCTTTCTTGAAGAGTAATGTTGGGATTGCATGGAAGGCGTTTATGTCATGTGGGATTCCAGGAAAGGATCGCAGAATGCCTAGTATTTCCCAAGTTCTAAATGGAGTCTATCCTTTCCAACTGTCATATGTCCCACAGATGTTTGACCTACATGCTTGTTGTGGGGAGAATGTACTCTGTGGGGAATGTAGCATCTTGTGGCCAGCAGTACAATTGAGCTAGTTAGTGTGCTGCAAGGAGAATCCTTGTACTAGTAGGTAGGCCTAGCCCACAGGCTCAGATCTGCATGGACTGTAAGTACTGGTCTGCTTTCTGTGGCCATGCAAATTGCTGCCCAGGTTAGCTGGAATGAGGGAACGGAACCCAAATGTGTGCAACTATGCAACCCTCTGGCCACATCCCCTCCAACAGTCATCCCACAAGGAAGGCTGTAAATTGTGTGAAACATTTCATGTAGTATAGTGAGTTGAATCTCATGCATTTGGCTGCGGATGGTAATAATGATGAGTGCCTCCAAAACTCTCGCCATTCCTCTGTTGCCTGGCAATCTAAGTCTCACTCCTGGCTTCTTTAAAGATTTCAATGCTGTCTTTGAATCTGCAAATATGGAGGTGCGCTTGTACACTTGCATTTATTAAGCAACTTTCAGGATCTCAGTGCCTCATTGGCAATGTTTTTGAGGGTTAAAAGCATAATTCTGGGGATGGGACCTAGTTGGGGGTGGTACTGGTTACATAACTTTGAAACATGGCTGGATGCAGCTGGAAATGTTTAACTTGGATGTAATGGAAAAGATCTTGGGGGTTGAGGTAGATTTAAAGGGTATAATTTGACAATTTTCGAGTAGCTAACAGTATTACGAAGCATTTGTCATGCTGGTTGAGAACCTACTGATGACATTTGCATCTGGAAGATCTCCATTGCACCAGATTGGGGAAACAGCCAATTTTCCAGGAGATTATGACAGAGCAGATAGTTCTCCACACTCACTGCCAACAGGGGATTTCATTTTACCATATTTTATTGAGCCATTCTACTGTGCCCGGTCTTTAGAGTTTTGCTGGAAAATGAAGTTGGGTTGTGGTTTTCCTTTCTTCCTTGGAATTCTGTCCTTCTCCTGTAGCAGATTTGACTTTAGCTCACCCTAGAAGGTAAAACATACACTGGCTGACCCACAACCAAAAAGCTTGTCAGTTTTCTGCCCTTCTCAGGTGTGCTCTGCTACTACTGGGCTTGTCCAATCAAGGGAACGCTTGTCACTTCTCTGCCCCTGTTACCAAGGTTTCTGTTCTCTCTTTAACTTGAGTTATGTGACAACGAGTAACATTGGTACCACCAGTTCCTTCAACACCCCCTTGATGGTTCTCTTTTATAAAAAATACTGGTCCAACTTTTATTCAGTTTAACTATGAATTCCTTTAAAAAATATTTTAACAAAAAACAGAGTCACTTTCATAACACCTCCACCCTCAGAGGAATCAAACACCATTTTTAAATGCAATTTATTACTAAGTGTGGGAAAAATAGAAAACACATTTTCATATTCATACTCAGTCACTCTTTTCTAGTAGTCAATAAAATTCAGCTCTGTACCCTCTTTTCATTCAAATAACTTGAACAAAGTTGGATTCTCAATAAAGCATCTGCAATAACATTATTTTTATCTGCAATGTGGATGATCTTTAAGTGATAAAGTTGTAACAACAAACTCCATCGGAATAGTCTGGCATTCTGTTTTTTTTAACTTTCCACAAAGTTTATCACCAAATCAATGGACTGCAACCTTCCAAACAGAGCATACCCCCCCCCCCCCCCAACAGTTGTTCCAAATGAAGAATTGGCTAGGAGTCTGTCTTTGTTACTGCATTAACCTTTCTGTAGTCTATGCAAAGTCTGGTTGAACCATCAGGTTTAGGTGATAACACTACTGGTGAACTCCAGCTGCTTTGACTGGGCTCTATTAGGTGGTTCTCCAACATGTATTGGAGTTCTGCTTTCACCTGGGCCTCTTTCGTTGGACTTAAACGGTAAGGATGCTGTTTTATAGGAATGGATTCCCCTATATCAACATCATATGTGGCTAAGGTTCAACATCCTGGCTTATCCCTACAGACTCTTTTAAATGCTGTGAGTAGCCTTGTAAGGTTTTCTCATTGGTTTGCATCCAAATATTAAAGCATAAGTTGAATCTCCCTAGCAATTCAGTATTAGTTAACCAGATAGTAGGAAGTTCAATTTGAGAATTGTCTGGGCCTCCTTCTGCCTCATCCTCACTATCCCTTTCATCCTTCACTATCCTTACTACCTGACATACCTGTGCCTGCTTATCCTCCTCCCAGCGATAATATTGTTTTAACATATTGATATGACACAGCCGATTCTTTTTCTGGCAATCTGGGGTGTCAATCAAATAATTTACTTCACCAATTCTCTTGACCACTTTATATGGACCACTGAACCATGCTTTCAGCAGTTCACCCTGTAAAGGCAGTAATAGTAACAACTCATCCCCTAGTTGAAATGTTCAGGTCTTGGCATGCTTGTCTGCCCATTTTTTTCAAAGTTGTTTTTGAAGTTTTAAGGTGTTCCTGAGCCACTTTGCAGGCTCTTGTGAGCCGTTCCCGGAACACGGATACATAATCCAGTTCAGAAAATTCATCCTTCTGGTCTACAAACCTTTCTTTAATTAATATTAGAGGACCTCTCACCTCATGTCCATAAACTATTTCAAAAGGACTAAAACTGGTAGCCTCATTAGGTGAACCCCTAGTGGCAAACAAAAGAAATTCTAGCCCTTTATGCCAATTATGGGGATATTCATCACAGTATGCCATAATCATCTTTTGAGGGTCTGATGGTACCTTTCTAAAGCTCCCTGTGTTTGTGGGTGGTATGCTGAAGACTTTAACTGTCTTATACCTAAGTTAACCATAACTTCCTTAAAAATTTTAGACATAAAATTGGAACCTTGATCTGAGTGAATCTCAATCGATAATCCATATCTAGTGAAGAACTGGGTTAACTTCTTTACCACTACCCTAACAGAAATTGTTCTCAAGGGAATGGCCTCTGGGAACTGAGTAGCCATATCCATGATAGTGACTAATTATTAGTGTCCCGCTTTTGTTTTTGGTAAAGGTCCTACACAGTCTACTAACACCTTACCAAATGGTTCCCCAATAACTGGTATGGGAATTAGAGGTTCCAGTTTTATGGCAGGTTGCGGTTTTCCCACAATCTGGCATGTATGGCACATTTTACAAAACTGCACCACATCCTTGGAAAGACTTGGCCAGTAATAACATTGACTTATATGTTATTTGGCCTTCCGGATTCCCACATGTCCTGCTATAGGAATCTTATGCGCTAACCTTAATAGTTCCCGGCGATACTTAGGTGGTACCACTATCTGACGAACAACCATCCAGTCTTCATCCACAGGTCTGTGAGGAGGTCTCCATTTCCTCATCAGAATCCCATTTTCATTTTAATAGCCTTCTGGAACTCCTTTTGCCTCAGCTTCTGTTACAGCTGATTGTGCCACCTTATTCAACTCTGAATCAGCTTGCTGAGCCGTGATCAGAGAAGACTTATTAAATAATTCCTTTGGATTATCCAAATCCCCAAAGAAAGTTTCAGATATTCAGCTGTCTTTGGTGTCAATTTTATCTCCGACAATAGAACTTGTTTAGCCATTGCTTGGGCTACTACACAAGAAGAAAAATTCCTGGAACTATTCTGTCTCTTTAACTTCACTTGATTTTTCTGTGACTACTAGAGAAGTTACTACTTTCGCTCCAGCCAAATCATTCCCCAGGACTAGGATGACTCCATCTACTGGCAAGCTATGGACAACTCCTACAGTTACCGTTCCAGATATTAGGTCACACTCTAGGTGCACCCGATACAAAGCTATGCGTATATACACCCCGCCAATAACATTCACTAAAACATTAGCATTCTCTGGTGGAAATGGTCATGCCTTTCCCCAGCAAAAGAGTTTTGGGTTGCTCCTGTATCCCTAAGTATAATTACAGGTTTACCTGCCTCACTTGAGGGATAAGGAGTTACTTTTCCTTTCGACAAGAATTCTCTATAACTCTCATGTATCTTATTCGCAACCCTACACTCACAGTGGTTTTTGTACTTAACCTTACAGCTGCAGTCAAAGCTTCAGTTTGATCTGCTGTACTCTCATTTAGGGCCCCTTTCACTGCATTGACTTTGTGCACCCCAATAAGTCCCATGGGTTTACCCCACATCTTTCAGCATTCTGCACGAAGATGTTCTTTGCAGAACTCACTTCCACCCTCAGCACCTTCCTTTCTGGCCTGAGGAGGAGATCCCGGGGCATTTCCAGCAATCCCTTCTTGTCCCTGGCTACTTCCCTTCCTTTCACTCTCCCACCTTCTATCTTTCTTGGGTTTGTGGGGATTACAGAAAAAGGGTTTGGGCTTATACACAAGCTCATAATCATCAGCACGTTCCGCTGCCTGTCTGGCCTTTGAAACCTTCTTGGTCTCTACATGGGGTCTTACTAACAGAGGGAGTGAATTTTTTAATTCTTCCAGGAGAATTTGTTCCCTAAGGTTCTTATACATGGCCTCCATCTTTTGTTTCTGTATCCAACGATCAAAATTAATATGCTTTACCCTCTCAAATTCTATATAAATCTCCCCAGATAATCTCCGGAGGTTCTGAAATTTCTGTCGGTAAGGTTCAGGGACTAACCCATATGCAGCGGGAATACTCTTTTTTGTCATCTCATAATCTGCAGAAGCCTCCTCAGAAAACATGTCATGAACTTCATGAGCTCTGCCCATCAACCTGTTTTGCATAAGCAGTGTCCAGCTTTCCTTTGGCCACTTCATTTGTTTAGCTATCTTTTCAAAGGAAATGAAAAATGCCTCTATGTCCCTTTACTCAAATTTATGGAGGGCTTGCACAAATTTAAACAGCTCACCACTGAGTCAGAGCTTTCCCCATCAACATTTTCACTGGAGTCAAGACCACCCCTTCGTCTTAGCTCCATCTTTTTAAATTCAAATTTCCTTCCTTATCTTTCACTTTCTCTTTGAAATTCAAGCTTAAATGTTTCCAATTCTATTGCTTTTTCTTTGTCAAGTTCAAGCTGCTTCCTCTGTAACTGAATTTTAGCCAATTCAACTGCACTGCCATCTGGTTTGCTTTCTTCTTCTTCCAATTTCAAATGTTGTGCTATTACTTCAATTACATCTGCTTTATTAGCACCTGATTTTAACTCTAATGCCAACAGGTCTGCCAAATCCTTTAGTTTAACCTTGGTTAAGTTCCTCAAATCACTCAGGGATACATCCTCCTTCCCCAGTAAAGTCGCAGCAACTGTTAAAGACATTCTGGCGGTGTAAAATTTACTCTATTACACAGAAACCTCGTTCTTTTTCTTTTTTCTTTTTCAATTATTATTACCCTGGCAAAAGAGAGCCCCCAATTAAATATGTTACGACTGAGGCGGGAGGAGTGCACTGTTACTTCAGTCCCACTTCTCCACAGGTCACAACACATATTTAAAATTTTCCCACTTACTAATACAGGCAATCATATACACTATTTTTCCCAGAATAGAACATACTAATGAACAACAGAATTAATAGTTTATTATAGAACAAGTCTTAACTAGTAATGAAGTAAAGCATAAACAACAGATTAAAACTTTTAAAACCCCAACATTAAATTTTAGAGTCTCCTTTTCTACCTTAACATCTCACACTCATGCACACACACATATATGGATGTTAACCGAGAAAATAAAAAGGGAATTTTGAATCTGTTACAGACAAAAAGCACTTGGGTTGATTACTTGCTCATTTTTGAAGAAAATAGTAGATGAGATATGTTGTTCCAAAACTGACATACAGTCCAACTTCTGAGTACACCTGGACAGGTCACGGAGATCTTTGGAACAGTTCTTTGTAGGCAGCGTGGAGAATTAATTTTAGCAGGATTTCTTCAAATACAGGAAACAAAATGAATTGACACAGTGGACTTCTCAGGGTCTTTAGAGTTTTTCTGGAAAACAAAGCTGGGTTGTTGTCTTCTTTTCTTCCTTGGAATTCTCTCCTTCCTCTATAATAGACTTGATTTGATCTCACCCCGGAAGGTAAAACACACATTGACTGACCCACAACCAAGAAGCTTGTCAGTTTTCTGCCCATCCCAGGTGTGCTCTGCTACTACTGGGCTTGTCCAATCAAGGGAACACTTGTCACTTCTCTGCTACTGTTACCAGGGTTGCTGTTCGATCTTCAACTTGAGTCATGTGATGGTTCTATTCAGTTTAACTATGAATTCCTTTTAAAAATATTTTTAACAAATAACAGAATCTCTTTCTTAACAACTTAGGAGGTAGGAAATACAATAGGTGACAGTATGTTTATGATCATACTGGGATAAATCAAGTGATCATATTTACCATTCTGTGTAATTTTATTCACAATATTGCATCCATAGGAAACCTGCTGATATATTCACTGCATTTAGTTTGGAATATATGGCCAAAAGTATAATAATGTGAACGGAACCTGCAAAATATTTTTTAAAGAGCTGATCATTTGAAAATTGACAATAGGCACAGTAAATAGACTGGGCTGAATTTTGTGTTCTTGCTGCCGGGAGCGGCAGTGAGTGAAAGAAATGGCGGCCGACACGCATGAGCCATGCGCCACCACTCGCTCATTTAAATATGCAGGGCGACCGTCCCACCAATCATGTGGCGGGGATGGCCTCAGTGACGCCGTGAATGGCGTCAACTGTCTCTGCACAGGCGATGGCACCATTTTTAAAGGGCTGCCAGTCCTGTGTAGAGAATGCAGAGTTGAACACCATACTCCCCCCACCCACTGCACCAAAATCAATGTTCCCCCCAATACACCGACATTGCAGAGCTGACCCCTCCCTCCCACCACTGCACAAAGTGCAGAGTTGACCCCTTTCCCACCCCCCTACACTAAAAATCCTGAGTTCCCCGTTCCCCACCTCGGTGGGCCAGCTTTCCCTGGACTGGAAAGTGAAGGAGTGTGAGTGCTGCCTGTCTCACAGAAGATCCGGATCCAGTAGTAAGATCGCAATGAATGGTATTTAAATGTATTCATGAGGTTTATTTAAATATTTAAAGCCGTGTCCCATTGCCCAATGGCGGGAGGTGAGGGCCGCCATGGAGCCTCGCCGCCACCGGGAAGATCGGGCCCAGCAATCCTGGCATCGGGCTCTATGGCGGACTGCTCTTGCTCTGATCTTCCAACAGCCTCCCGGCCATGTAGCCAGACGTGGGGAGCCAAACAAAATTCAGCCCACTGGATGAGGTCCACTTGAAGGGAACGTGACACCTGGTGGGGTCTGATTGAGAAAAGGTTTGCGAAGCTTGTAAATCAGTGTTGTCTCTCATCTATCACCAATAAGATCTTTGACTATTTAAATTTTAAAAAATTGTTAGCATTTGCCTTGAATCTTAGGGAAAACAAATCTTTTGTCCTAAAGAAGCACAACTTTGGAGAGGTATCTGAACAAAAGGAACGTAGAGGTTTTTAAATGCAATATTATTTCTTTGGGGTTATCCTTCATTTACCCTAAATTATATCCAGTAGAATTCTTTGAGGAGGTGACTACTTTGGAGGATGGATGAGATGTAGTGCATGTGTTGTATCGGGATTTTCACAAAGCCTTTGATTAGATACCACATAAGGTGCCCCCGAGGTATTTGTCAGTGAAGTTTTATTTTGAAAGGTAATGATTCTGTTCAATCGCCATCAGAAATGTTTTTTCTCATTTGCAAAATTCAACGTCTCACAGCATCATAGAAACTTACAGCACAGAAAGAGGCCATTTGGCCCATCGTGCCTCTACTGGCTCTTTGAAATAAGCAGCCATGCTTAGTCCCACACCTTAGTTTGTTGTCCATTACCCTGTAAGTTCCTCATCATCAAGTGCCTGTCGACTCCATTTTAAAATTATTTCTGGAATAAGCTTCCACCATATTTTCAAGTAGAGTGTTCCAGATCCCAAAAACTGTCTGAGTGATAAGATTTATTCTCATCTCTCCACTAGATCTTTCACCAATGATTTTAAATCTATGACCTCTGGTTAGTGATCTACCCTCCAAAGGGAATTGTTTTTCTCTACTTACAGTATCACAACCTCTCATCATCTTGAAAACCTCTATTGAGTCACCTCTAACCCAAAAAATTTTTAGCGACCTTATCAAATTACTGTGCCACCTGTAACGGATTTGTGTATATGGACACCAAGGTCTCTCCGCTGATCAATACTTTTTAAAATAGTGCCATTTATAGTACACTACCTTTCCATGTTAATCTTCCCTAAGTTCATCACTTCACATTTCTATGCATTGAACTCCACCTGCCATGCTTCTGTCTATTTAACTATCCACTCTTCACCACCCTGAAGTCTACAATTATCTTCATCACTATCTACTACTTTGTCAAGGGTGGTCATCCCCATCAGTTAATCCTTAGCCCATCTCCTTAATTGGCCCCAGATTGAATGCTTCCATTTTCCTTCAGTGTCTTATCCTTACAGAACACTTTTTTGTTTACTATTACCAAACCAGTTTTCTGTTCAAATTAACCAATTTTTCCATCCATAATTCCAAGGTCCTTCATCTTCTATAAAAGTTTCAGACATGAAATGTTATCAAATGTCTTCTTAAATCCAAATAAATCGCATCCACAGAATAGCCCTCAGAACTAATTCAGCTACCTCATCTCTTGAATTCCAATAGATTTGTGAGATCTGTGATTAAATAGTTCTAAAATGTTCTGACTGTCCTGTCCTTCATGTTCTTTCAGTAAAGTTTGATAGCACCTTGGAAATTCTTGTATTATGAACAGTTTGGTGATAAGTAACTCTACAGATTTACTTTGTAAAATCCTTGCTGCTCACAGTCAAACATAACTAATTAAAAAATTTCAACCGGAAGCAGGAAGTGTGATAAGTAATTTGGTGAGAAAAAGTTGCTAATGATATTTGCAAAATAGCTGACATCTTGTTCTTGGTAGGTACGAAACATTCACTTTAAATCTCTTGTTCTGTTTCAAGGAATTTCCATGCCTCCATTTATTGTTTCTAGAATTACTGTTTAATGTACAGGAATTTGAGATTCAGCCATTACTCAACAAATTCTCTTTTGCAATTGATATCAATCTTATCAGTATTTTAAATTATAATGTTAATTAATGGCTGCTACTTGAGGATATTAGCATGATGGTATTCTACATCTTTTGAGATTTACTATTAGGAAATGAAAAGATTAAAGTTTGGAAATGCAACTACCATCTGGGAATAGTAACTCGCTACTGGCTTCAGACACATTTTTTGACATTGTAATAAAAATCCATGTTTACTTTAATACTCTCAATTGCCTTAACAGTTTACATCTTATGAATTCAGCTGAATTGGATATCCACTTTCCACTAAATTCTACTGTGTGTGATCCTCTAATTTGAACTTCTGCCTATTTTCATTTTAGGTTAGTCCAGAAAGTAAGCATTTAACCAAACAACAGGAAATATTTATGACATTCTCATGTTAATGGTGTTCATTTACCTGATGCATTTGAACTTGCCACTCCTCTCCACAGAATGAGTGTTTCCAGCATTTTCTGTTTATGTGGCTGAATATTTAATGTGTAAAAGGGAGGATTGCCTTTGGAAACTGAAAATCTTTGAAGCTCAGAAGAGGGAATGGGAACAGCAGGTTTAGATTTCGCTACTTCACATAGAAGTTAATGAGTTTGTGGAAAGGCAGTCCGGAATTGGCAAATTCAAGAAGGAACAGGATCACTTTTTTAATGAACTAAACAATTGAAGGCCAATGGGGCTTGTGAAGTTTCATTATTTATTTTGTTTTTGAAGATGATTCTTCTTTTCTATTTTGTTTTTTACATTTTTTTGAATTACCTAAAATGTCACTATATCCTTATCCAAGAGACAGTGCAGGCTTGCATCCTGTTCCCCAGCCTCCACCATTGCTATTCTGAAGCCATCTATTTAAAGATGTGTGATAGGACCTTGGCTCCCTCTAACTTTCTGTCCTGAATCATTGGAGAAATACTTGCACTGCCTTAATGCCACCACCAAGATTAACATCTCTGTACATGGAGATTTGTGAGCAGAAGCTCACACAATGGGCCGGAATTTGGCAGACGAAAACACATCGCGGACCCGCCCCACCCCTCTCGCCACGGCCCCCGACGTCAGGGGATCAGTAAAATTCAGCCCAATATGTTGGAAGGCTCCAATGATTTGTATCGCAGTATTTTTTTAAAAGATTGTTTATGTGTTTCACTGGGTTAGCAATAGTTTGACCTTGATAGCTATGTTTGTACAACTTTTATAGTGATTATTAGAACAGTGCCACTACTTCTCAAAGTGAGATGTCTCAAATTACATATACTGAGCATGCTTGTGTACTAAGAGGCAAAAAGATACCACTGACGGCACAGATAGAAATAAATGAATATAATTTGATAGCTATCACAGAGACGTGGTTGCAGGATGACCAGGACTGGAAACTCAATGTTCAAGGATATTCGACGTTCTGGAAGAATAGGCAGAAAGGAAAAGGAGATGGGGTAGCTTTGTTATTAAAGGAAGGGATCAGTGCAGTTGTGAGTAATGATATAGGTTAATAGATTGTGATGTAGAATCAGTTTGAGTGGAAATAAGGAAAAGCAAGGGAAAGAAATCACGGGTGAGAGTGGTCTATAGGCCCCCGAGGAGTTGCCTCTCTGTAGGACAAAGTATTAATCATGAAATAATGGAGGCATGTAAGAAGGGCACTGCAATTATCATGGGTGATTTTAATCAGCATATAGACTGGAAAAATCAAATTGGCAAGGGTAGCATGGAAGACGAATATGTAGAGTGCATCAGGGATTGTTTCTTAGAACGATATGTTGCCGAACCTACCCGGGAACAGGCTATTTTAGATTTGGTAATGTGTAATGAGGTAGGATTAATAAGAGATCTCATAGTTAAGGATCCTGTAGGGGGAAGCGATCATAACATGGTAGAATTTCAAATTCAGTTTGAGGGTGAGCAATTCGGGTCTCAAACCAGTGTCTTCAACTTAAACAAGGGCAATTACAGAGGTCTGAAGAAAGAGTTATCTAAAGCAAGCTGGGTAAACAGACTATAGGGAAAGTCAGTAGATGAGCAGTAGCAGACTTTTAAGCAGATATTTCATAACACTCAGCAAACATTTATTCCGGTCAGAAGGAAGGATTCAATGAGAACAACGAACCACCCGAGGATAACAAAGGAAGTTAAGGAGAGTATCAAATCAAAAACAAAGGCGTACAATGTGGCAAAAGCTAGTGGTAGGCCTGAGGATTGGGAATTTTTCAGAAACCAGCAGCTGCTGACTAAAAAACTAATAAAGAGAGAGAAAATATGAGAGTAAGAAATATAAAAACAAACAGTTAGAGCATCTATGGGTATATTAAAAGGAAGAGAGTAGCTAAAGTAAGTGTGGGACCCTTAGAGATGAGACTGGGGAATTAACAACAGGGAACAGGGAAATGGTAAATAATTTAAACCAATATTTTGCATTGATCTTCACAGTGGAGGACAGAGTGTAAATGGGAGGGAGGAACTTGTAACAATCTCTATCACAAGGGAAAAGGTGCTGGACAAACTGATGGGACTAAAGGCAGACAGGACCTAATGGCCTGCATCCAAGGGTTTTAAAAGAAGTGGCTGCAGAGATAATGGAGGCATTAGTCATAATATACCAAAACTCACTGGATTCCGGTAGGGTACCAGCGGATTGGAAAACCCTTAATGTGATGCCCCTATTCAAGAAAGGAGGGAGATAGAAAGCAGGAAACTATAGACCAGTTAGCTTAACATCTGTCATTGGGAAAATGCTACAGTCCATTATTAAGGAAGAAATAGGGCATTTAGAAAAACATAATGTAATCAAACAGAGTCAACATGGTTTTTTGAAACGAAAATCATGTTTGACAAATTTGTTAGAATTCTTTGAGATTATAATAAGCAGAGTAGATATCACCTGGTTCATCGTTTGCATTAATTTTCTTGAGGTAATGTTTAATTTCGGAATTTGTTTTTTTTTAATGCAAGGCAAATGAAAACACCTGGTTTGAGAAGCTCGCAAACAAGTCTAGGGTGGTTACAAATCAAAGGGTGGCCCGTGTTTATTTAGTAAGACCATATCGGCAAGTGTGAAGACCCTACACAATGGGAACTCCTCTTAACTTCTTGATGGAAATCGTGTGCCTGCAGCTGCCATCATCCAGTTTTTAAATTATTCATATGATTTCCCAGAACAAAATGAAGATTTGGAGTTTGAAATAATTAGTTTAAATTGATATCTGGGGCATCTCACATCTACCACAGTTCTATGGAGATAGATAATGCAAGGGGTGCCTGTTGAGTTTCTGATTTCCGTGCTAGCTAACACAGACGGTTGGTTTTTGAAAAAGCAGTTGGCTTTTGGAAAGGCCAGTGGGCATTTGGAAAGCTGATGGATTCAGGAGCAACGAGGCCATCAGGAACCAGGGATGTTTCTGTTCTGAGGCAGGCCCATGCTCAAGCTGGGAAATCCAGATTTGTGAGATGCTGAAGGTGAACTGGAGGATTTGCCTAGCCAAAGCTAGAAGTAGAATCCCCAGGAAATCTCAAATCTTGAAAGACAGCTTAGAAATTAGGGAAATCAAAGTGAATTCCCAAGGACTGTGTAAAATTTGGATTGGTCCCAGGAGAAGTGAAGAAACCACCAAGATCCTGTAACATATAGGGGAATTTTTGGGGTGGAAGTAACAGTCAAACAGGAGTGTCTGTTGAGATTTAGAATTTAAAGCATGCAATTTCATCTTCTGTTAAGATTTTAAGTTTAAAATATAATTGTTTCCCAATTGTAGTATTAAGTTAGTAGTATTTTGCTTTGTTTAACTCTTGTACAGTAAGGCTTTTTGTTTAAAACGTGAAATCTGGTGACATAATTCTTTTAGTAATAACTGGGAATTTGACTTCTCTTTTTAAAAGTTAACGGCGCCTAACAGGATTTTAGCAAATGGGTTCATGGAAGTTACAACATGGAAATAGTCCATTCGGCTCAACCAGCTACAATCAGTTTTTGACAACTTGTAAAACTGGGAATTAGATCATATGACCTATTTTGTGGGATTTCAGTCATAGCAATAGCAGGTCCAAGGGTCACGAGTATCCCTGAGCCATTGTACAGAGCCTCAATCCACTCCAAATATGGTCCTTCATGTTAAATGTGTTATGATATAGGGACAAGATTCCCAGGCTAGGAGGCTTCTCGGCCCTGGTCTGAAATCTGCCAAGCAGCTGGTACACTGGTTGGTGCAGGTATAGTGTCCTAGCAAGTGGAAATGGGGCACACCTGGAGCTTCAGGCCTGGGTCCTGGCAAGAACCTTCAAAAAATGAACCAGCCTGTGGATAATGTTTCCCTTTGGAAAGACTATAGCCTAGAAATTCAATTTTGCTACTCTTGTGTTTCCTAAAGTTCGAATATGGTGAACTGGAAGTGTGCAGTCATTATGAGCTAGAATTATGCCTTCATTCATATTTTTGCAGGCAAGTATGGAGGCCTCCAGAACCTGTGCCAGGCTTTAGACTATGCGTATTTGCAAATAAGGAGCTTAATGCTTGTTTGAGGCCCCTTGCGCAAGTTGGTGAGGGACCACTGCAGGTAACCACCAAAAAGGTAAGTTTGTAAAAATAAAACTTAACTGAATGTGCCCTGTCTCCATATTAAAATCATGGGGTCTGTTTGCCTCCACACTGATCGATCCCTATCATGATGTCCTGATCGCCCCTTCCCTTTCCCAATCTACCACTGTTCCAATTCTTGACTGTTGCTAACCTAAGCATGTGCATGAGCAACTCAGCCATCTACTCCCACAGATAACAACTATCCTGTTCTTAATTGTTTTACTCATCAGAGCCTTTAGTCCTGTAGACCTCATGCTCTGGAATTATCTCTTAAACCCTTCTGGCTCTCCACCTCCCT
This sequence comes from Heterodontus francisci, assembly GCF_036365525.1. Lineage (NCBI taxonomy): Eukaryota > Metazoa > Chordata > Chondrichthyes > Heterodontiformes > Heterodontidae > Heterodontus > Heterodontus francisci. The sequence continues at coordinate 69,735,636 of NC_090374.1, forward strand.
CTCCTCCTTAATACCCACCCCAAAACTCACCTCTTTGACCAAGCTATTGGTCACCCCTTCAAATATAGTTTTCTTTGGCTTAGGTCCATTTTTGGCACTATGGAGGACTCGAGCTGTGAGGCAATATGGGCAGAACTCAGAAATAGGAAGGGTGCGGTAACAATGTTGGGGCTGTACTACAGGCATCCCAACAGCGAGCGTGAGATAGAGGTACAAATATGTAAACAGATTATGGAAAATTGTAGGAGCAACAGGGTGGTGGTGATAGGAGATTTTAATTTTCCCAACACTCACTGGGATTCACTTAGTGTTAGAGGTCTAGATGGAGCAGAATTTGTAAGGAGCATCCAGGAGGGTTTTCTCGAGCAGTATGTAAATAGTCCAACTCGGGAAGGGGCCATACTGGACCTGGTGTTGGGGAATGAGCCAGGCCAGGTGGTTGACGTTTCAGTAGGGGACTACTTTGGGAATAGTGATCACAATTCCGTAAGCTTTAGAATACTCATGGACAAAGACGACAGTGGTCCTAAAGGAAGAGTGCTAAATTGGGGGAAGGCCAACTATACCAAAATTCGGCAGGAGCTGGGGAATGTAGATTGGGAGCAGCTGTTTGAAGGTAAATCCACATTTGATATGTGGGAGGCTTTTAAAGAGAGGTTGATTAGCATGCAGGAGAGACATGTTCCTGTGAAAATGAGGGATAGAAATGGCAAGATTAGGGAACCATGGATGACAGGTGAAATTGTGAGACTAGCTAAGAGGAAAAAGGAAACATACTTAAGGTCTAGGCGGCTGAAGAAAGACGAAGATTTGAAAGAATATTGGGATTGTAGGCGCAATCTGAAACGAGGAATTAAGAGGGCTAAAAGGGGTCATGAAATATCTTTAGCAAACAGGGTTAAGGAAAATCCCAAAGCCTTTTATTCATATATAAGGAGCAAGAGGGTAACTAGAGAAAGGATTGGCCCACTCAAGGACAAAGGAGGAAAGTTATGCGTGGAGTCAGAGAAAATGGGTGAGATTCTAAACGAGTACTTTGCATCGGTATTCACCGAGGAGAGGGACATGACGGATGTTGAGGTTAGGGACAGATGTTTGATTACTCTAGGTCAAGTCGGCATAAGGAGGGAGGAAGTGTTGGGTATTCTAAAAGGCATTAAGGTGGACAAGTCCCCAGGTCCGGATGGGATCTATCCCAGGTTACTGAGGGAAGCGAGAGAGGAAATAGCTGGGGCCTTAACAGATATCTTTGCAACATCCTTAAACACGGGTGAGGTCCCGGAGGACTGGAAAATTGCTAATGTTGTCCCCTTGTTTAAGAAGGGTAGCAGGGATAATCCAGGTAATTATAGACCGGTGAGCCTGACGTCAGTGGGTCAGTGGTAGGGAAGCTGCTGGAGAAGATACTGAGGGATAGGATCTATTCCCATTTGGAAGAAAATGGGCTTATCAGTGACAGGCAACATGGTTTTGTGCAGGGAAGGTCATGTCTTACCAACTTAATAGAATTCTTTGAGGAAGTGACAAAGTTGATTGATGAGGGAAGGGCTGTAGATGTCGTATACATGGACTTCAGTAAGGCGTTTGATAAGGTTCCCCATGGTCGACTGATGGAGAAAGTGAAGGCGCATGGGGTCCAAGGTGTACCAGCTAGATGGATAAAGAACTGGCTGGGCAACAGGAGACAGAGAGTAGCAGTGGAAGGGAGTTTCTCAAAATGGAGACGTGTGACCAGTGGTGTTCCACAGGGATCCGTGCTGGGACCACTGTTGTTTGTGATATACATAAATGATTTGGAGGAAAGTATAGGTGGTCTGATTAGCAAGTTTGCAGATGACACTAAGATTGGTGGAGTAGCAGATAGTGAAGGGGACTGTCAGAGAATACAGCAGAATATAGATAGATTGGAGAGTTGGGCAGAGAAATGGCAGATGGAGTTCAATCAGGGCAAATGCGAGGTGATGCATTTTGGAAGATCCAATTCAAGAGTGAACTATACAGTAAATGGAAAAGTCCTGGGGAAAATTGATGTACAGAGAGATTTGGGTGTTCAGGTCCATTGTTCCCTGAAGGTGGCAACGCAGGTCAATAGAGTGGTCAAGAGGCATACGGCATGCTTTCCTTCATCGGACGGGGTATTGAGTACAAGAGTTGGCAGGTCATGTTACAGTTGTATAGGACTTTGGTTCGGCCATATTTGGAATACTGCGTGCAGTTCTGGTCGCCACATTACCAAAAGGATGTGGATGCTTTGGAGAGAGTGCAGAGGAGGTTCACCAGGATGTTGCCTGGTATGGAGGGCACTAGCTATGAAGAGAGGTTGAGTAGATTAGGATTATTTTCATTAGAAAGACGGAGGTTGAGGGGGGACCTGATTGAGGTGTACAAGATCATGAGAGGTATAGACAGGGTGGATAGCAAGAAGCTTTTTCCCAGAGTGGGGGATTCAATTACAAGGGGACACGAGTTCAAAGTGAAAGGGGAAAAGTTTAGGGGGGATATGCGTGGAAAGTTCTTTACGCAGAGGGTGGTGGGTGCCTGGAACGCATTGCCAGTGGACGTGGTAGACGCGGGCACGATAGCGTCTTTTAAGATGTATCTAGACAGATACATGAATGGGCAGGAAGCAAAGAGATACAGACCCTTAGAAAATAGGCGACAGGTTTAGATAGAGGATTTGGATCGGCGTCGGCTTGGAGGGCCGAAGGGCCTGTTCCTGTGCTGCAATTTTCTTTGTTCTTTGTTCTTTGTTCTTTGTCTGTTTACACTTCTATGAAGGACCTTGGGACATTGCTGCTGTTGTTAGTCAGAAAGAAATTAGCTGGCAAGCGTGAACAAAGTGTGCAGCATGCACCATTCTACATTCATCAATATTCCAGGTCAATGCCATTTCTGGTTATTAAACTGTTTGATTGCCCACTGAGCCACTTTCCATAGCAGTCAATGCCAAAATGTCCTATGTCAGGGGAAGAAACAGAACACACCTATCATTAGCAACAATATTGACAGTAGGTTTTGAAATATTCAATAAATCCAAGTTGTGGAATGTTGTAGCATCTGGCTGACCATCACAAAGCAGTGGTGACCCACACCTCAGCTGGAGTTGAATGCTAGAGTAGGGTGTTTGACTGATGTGAGAATGGGTTTTTGTCATTTTCAAACTGAAATCTTGTTATCCAGAAATTTGCAAGTCAGTCTGCCTCAGTATATAAATCCAAAATTCTGTGCAATACACTTTAGACTGCATATCATGCACAAGAATAATCATAGAAAACATCATTGATAAAATCTGATACGTTACTATGCGATAAAAGCAAAATACTGCAGATGCTGGAAATCTGAAATAAAAACAAAAAGTGCTGGAAATACTCAGCAAGTCTGGCAGCATCTGTGGAGAGAGAAGCAAGGTTAACATTTCATCAGAACAACCAAGAACACAAAGTTACTATGTGAGCTAGTTTGCCCGATCACAACATAAATGCATTGTCACCTTTCATGTTGATGCAAGAGTTAGCTGTGTTTGAAGATCTATCATCATTTTATTGGTAATATGTAACTCTAGGCATCCACACATTGTGCAACTATTAACTTGCTAAAGCAATTAATTTGTCAGGAAAAAGCAAGCAAATCAAACAGCAGAAAAAAACATACTGCAAATAGCAATAAATATGCAATTAACAAAAACAAGGGGCTAGAAATTGGATTCGGCCTATTAACAAGCATGGGGATTGTAATGTGCAATTACCCTGCACCAATTTGAGTTGATGTAGCCAGTACGCAAACTTTGTTATGCTTTCTCATCAATATGATTGCAATGTGCAGTCTAGCATGAAACGTGCTGTTGACTGGCTGCATGCTCAGCAGTGGACCTAGAAGTGTGCGTGGCTAGCACAACATACAGCCTGCATGCACTTCTTAAAGGTAGCCTGCCCCTCTTAAAAGAGAAGTGTAGTCAGGTTACAGCAGCTGGTGGAACAGTCTCAATGGAGGGAGACTACAAATGGAGCAACAGACCATAGAGAGGGCTCCCAGGTTCTTTGATGCAGTGCTGGAGGCCTTAGTTATGGAGGTGGAAAGGAAGAGATAGGTGATGTTTCCATAGGGAGCCAGGAGGCCCTCACAGCATACCTTCGGAAATGAATGGGACCAGGTGGCCATGGAGGTCAATTCCCGGAGTCTAGCCCTGGCTGCAGTGCCAGAAAATGTTCAAGTGATCTCACATAGTTTAGTTTAGTTTAGTTTAGAGATACAGCACTGAAACAGGCCCTTCGGCCCACCGAGTCTGTGCCGACCATCAACCACCCATTTATACTAATCCTACACTAATCCCACATTCCTACCACATCCCCACCTGTCCCTATATTTCCCTACCACCTACCTATACTAGGGGCAATTTATAATGGCCAATTTACCTACCAACCTGCAAGTCTTTGGCTGTGGGAGGAAACCGGAGCACCCGGAGGAAACCCACGCAGACACAGGGAGAACTTGCAAACTCCACACAGGCAGTACCCAGAATTGAACCCGGGTCGCTGGAGCTGTGAGGCTGCGGTGCTAACCACTGCGCCACTGTGCCGCCCACATGTGTGGTAAAGGTCAGTGAATACATCTTCAAATGACATATTCTACCCACAGCACCACCAACATCTCACATTGCTCAATACACCATTGCCCCATCATTCAGCAGAACCATTGGGCTGGATTTTACCAAGCCCATGATGTCGGACTCCATGATAGGGGGGGTGCTGAAAGATTGTTCTGGCAGAGGCTCGCCACTGTTGTTGATGCGAGGAGAGCCTGGCCCAATTCTTCCGGCAGCAGTGAGACTTAGTGGTGGCCCCCCACCACTGGGTGACGGGACCTCAATTTCCATATTTAAATCATTGGAACGAATTCATTTAAATATACTTACAGTATATGAAATAATCTTCCAGTCCCACCGCAATCTTCAGCCTGGCGGCCGGCACTCCCGTGCCTTCAATTCCCCATCTGAGGAAAGCAGGAGTGACACTGGTGCAGAGGTGGGGCAGAGTTAAGATTTTCAGAGCGGGGGTGGGGGGATGGGGCCAAATAAGCATCATCAGTGTAGGGGATGGTGGGAAGGGGTGAACTTTCAACTTTGTGCAGTCTGGGGAGGTGAAAGTCAGAATTCAAAGGTAAGTGTTTTGGGGGGAAAGGGCAAATACTTACTGTAATTTTTATTGGGGGTTGGAAATGAGCATTATAATTTTATTTTGTGGGGGGGGGTGGGGTTCACTTTAAAAATTCAAATTGACCGACAGGGCTGGCTGCCCTTTAAAATTAGCACCATGCCTGCGCGCAGGCAACTGACGCTATTGCTGGGGACGGACAGCCTGCCCCCTCCACATGATTGGGGGGGTGGGGATGGCAGCCCACCCTGGCTATTTAAATGAGCAGCCACACGGGAAATCACAGCAGCTTTTTGGCGTGCAGCCCACACGTGCGGCCACCATTTTGTGAGCTTTCCGCCAGGAGCGACGGTGGACTCTTAAAATTCAGCCCATTGTTTCAGAATGCCAATGGTTTGTTTCATGACATTCCTGGTGGCAGCATGCCTCTTATTGTAGGCGTGCCATCCACACGTGATTGGATGGTGGAGGGGAGTCATGGGCCAGATGTAAACTGTGTAGCCCTTGTCACTAAGCAGCCAGCCTCTGTTTTATAGTGGTAGCCTAAAGATGTCAGGTACGGCTGACTGGCACAGGATAAATACATCATCCTGCTTCCAGGATAATGGGCATTCACTGACATGATTCTCAGTGCATAGTTTCACAGCAATTGGGCATTCATGGAGTTGCATCCCTTGCAGTTGCAGTACATCTCCCTGTTGATGTGTGGGGCCAGCAGAGACACATGCATGCAGTTGATGGCTCCCTGCATCATTAGAAATCTTATTAGCCTGGCAAAACCACATACAGCATCTCATGCTTCTCTCTGGTAAAAGAGAAGACTATAAATTCCTCTCTCCGAGCATACAGGACCTCTGCAACCTCCCTGTTGCAGCAATGCATGGTGAACTGTGAAATGTTAGCAATGTCAAAAGAACAAAGAACAGTCCAGCACAGGAACAGGCCATTCGGCCCTCCAATTTTGCGTCGATCTTGATGCCTGCCTAAACTAAAACCTTCTGCACTTCCGGAGACCGTATCCCTCTATTCCCATCCTATTCATGTATTTGTCAAGATGCCTCTTAAACGTCACTATCGTGCCTGCTTCCACCACCTCCCCCGGCAGCAAGTTCCAGGCACTCACCAACCTCTGTGTAAAAAACTTGCCTCGCACATCCCCTCTAAACTTTGCCCCTCGCACCTTAAACCTATGTCCCCTGGTAACTGGGAAAAAGCTTCTGACTAACCATTCTGTCCATGCCACTCATAAGTTTGTAAACCTCTATCATGCCGCCCCTCTACCTCCGTCGTTCCAGTGAAAACAATCCGAGTTTATTCAACCTCTCCTCATAGCTAATGCCCTCCAGACCAGGCAACATCCTGGTAAACCTCTTCTGTACCCTCTCCAAAGCCTCCACCTCCTTCTGGTACTGTGGCGACCAGAATTGCACACAATATTCTAAGTGTGGCCTAACTAAAGTTCTGTACAGCTGCAGCATGACTTGCCAATTTTTATACACTATGCCCCGACCGATGAAGGCAAGCATGCCGTATGCCTTCTTGACTACCTTATCCACCTGCGTTGCCACTTTCAGTGAGCTGTGGAGTTGTACGCCCAGATCTCTCTGCCTGTCAATACTCCTCAGGGTTCTGCTCTTTACTGTCTACTTCCCACCTGTATTAGATCTTCCAAAATGCATTACCTCACATTTGTCTGGATTAAACTCCATCTGCCATTTCTCCGCCGAAGTCTCCAACCGATCGATATCCTGCTGTATCCTCTGACAATCCTCATCACTATCTGCAACTCCACCAATCTTTGTGTTGTCCGCAAAATTACTAATCAGACCAGCTACATTTTCCTCCAAATCATTTATATATACTACAAACAGCAAAGGTCCCAGCACTGATCCCTGCGGAACACCACTAGTCACAGCCCTCCATTCAGAAAAGCACCCTTCCACTGCTACCCTCTGTCTTCTATGACCGAGCCAGTTCTGTATTCACCTTGCCAGCTCACCTCTGATCCCATGTGACTTCACCTTTTGTACCAGTCTGCCATGAGGGACCTTGTGAAAGGCTTTACTGAAGTCCATATAGACAATATCCATTGCCCTTCCTTCATCAATCATCTTCGTCACTTCCTCAAGAAACTCAATCAAGTTAGTGAGACACGACCTCCCCTTCACAAAACCATGCTGCCTCTCGCTAAAAAGTTCATTTGTTTCCAAATGGGAGTAAATCCTGTCCCGAAGAATCCTCTCTAATAATTTCCCTACCAACGATGTAAGGCTCACCGGCTTATAATTTCCTGGATTATCCTTGCTACCCTTCTTAAACAAAGGAACAACATTGGCTATTCTTCAGTCCTCTGGGACCTCACCTGTAGCCAATGAGGATACAAAGATTTCTGTCAAGGCCCTAGCAATTTCTTCCCTTGCCTCCCTCAGTATTCTGGGGTAGATCCCATCAGGCCCTGGGGACTACCTTAATGCTTTGCAAGACGCCCAACGCCTCCTCCTTTTTGATAACGACATGACCCAATCTATCTACACTCCCTTCCCTAGACTCATCATCCACCAAGTCCTTCTCGTTGGTGAATACTGATGCAAAGTACTCATTTAGTACCTCGCCCATTTCCTCTGGCTCCACACATAGATTCCCTCCTCTGTCCTTGAGTGGGCCAACCCTTTCCCTGGTTACCCTCTTGCTCTTTATATCCGTATAAAAAGCCTTGGGATTCTCCTTAATCCTGTTTGCTCATGACTTTTCATGACCCCTTTTAGCCCTCTTGCTTAAGGAACTTGCTTAAGTTCCTTCCTACTGTCTTTATATTCCTCAAGGGCTTCGTCTGTTCCCAGCCTTCTAGCCCTTACGAGTGCTTCCTTTTTCTTTTTGACTCAGCTCACAATATCCCTCGTTATCCAAGGTTCCTGAAACTTGCCAAACTTATCCTTCTTCCTCACAGGAACATGCTGGTCCTGGATTCTAATCAACTGACGTTTGAAAGACTCCCACATGTCAGATGTTGATTTATCCTCAAACAGCCGCTCCTGCCCGGAAGGATCTGCTGGCATAGAGGTGAAGGGTCGTGATGATCTTCATGGCCACTGGAATGCTGTCCTTACCCTGCTGTGAGTCTGTATGTCTGCTTATAGGAGGTGGCACAGTTCAGTGACTACCTCCTTGATGAAGCGTAGCCACCTCAGACATTGCTTCCAGCTGAGGTGGAGGTAACTGAAGACACTTGTTGGGTATGGCCTTCTATTGAGAGCCCTCCTCCTCAGCAAATGCCTTATCTTGCCACTGACCACTAACTTGGTGCCCTACTCAATTTGGAGATGACCGGTTCAGCAGTTCCATTTCATTCCTCACCTCATCTGCTGCTTTGACAAAAACATTTTTCTTCCTTTCAGCTGTCAAGGATCACAAGCTTCAACAACTCTTGGGTACAAAAGACTGTCCAGATCCTTCTTTTCCTTCACCTTCCTCTGAACTCATCCCTTCTTCCAATTTCACCCCTTGTTGTGCTTTCGCTATCTCAACTGGTCTTCCCCTCTCCGACTCCAAACAATCAGTTCTCAACAAAGGCATCAGTTTCATCCCTTTACAGCCCCACCTCAATGAATTTCGAGATTGGCATGATGCTGAACTCTTTTTCTATTGCCTTCGTCTTCACACCCATTTGGTTGGTTAGGAGTCTTACCTTCGACAGTACAGACCCTCTCTCCCATGCTCAGAATTCTCATTCCAACTGAACATTTCCCGATAGCCTTTTACCCTCTCCAGATCTTTTCATCAGGAAGTGCCAACGTGACATCAGTTGTCTCAATTTCCCTCATTCACTCTAACCTATCTCCGTCTGAACTTGCAGAATTCCATTCCCTCAGGGGTCCAACCTTAATCTTGTCATTAAACCTGCTGACAAGAGTGTTGTTGTTTGGTGAACTGACTTTTACCTAGCGGAGGCTGAACAGCAACTCAATGACACCTCCCCCTACCTCCCCTGGACCATCAGCCAACATCAAGCCATCATTTCCAGGGCTGTCACTTTCTCACCTCCTCTGGAGAATTTCCCTCCACGACCTCCAACCTAACAGTCACCCAACCCCATAGAGCCCACTTCTACTTCCTTCCAAAGATCCAAAAGCAAGACTGCTCTGGTAGACCTGCCTGTTCTTGCCCCAGAGAGCTGATTTCTTTCTATCTCAATTCTATTTTTTTCTCTCCTTGTCCAGTCTCTTGCCATCTACATCCGTGATTCTTCCGACACCCTCCACTACTTTAACAGTTTCCAGTTTTCTAGCTCTAACCATTGTTACAACCAAGGTGGGAGGAGTGCACTGTTAATTCTAGTCCCACTTCGCCACAGGTCACCTCATATATTTAAATTTTCTCACTTACCACTACGGTCAACCATATACTCTATTTTTCCAAGAATAAAGCACACGAACCAGGTTTCTTTAACAAACAAAGAAATTATTAGTTTATTATAAACCAAGTTTTAACCAATAATGAAGTAAAACATATGCACAAATTGAAATATTAAAGCCCCTTGTTTATCCTAGCCCTCACACATACATACACAACCGGTTAACTGGAAAAAAGGGATTTGTGTTTATAGCTGTTACAAAGAAATAGAAGGAATAAAAAAACACTTAGGCTGAAAAGAAGGTATGGCAAGATGTCCTTTGTTTTGGTTAGGCGTCTTGATGGCTGTCACTCGGATCTGCCTAGAACAGTGCTTTGTTGAAGATCAGCTTGGGTAGGCTTTCCAAGAGATGCAGCTACAAGAGGCTCTAATTAGGTCTTGCAGCAGCAATGCAGCAACAAGATTTCAGTTCCATACATTCAATGCAAGTTCCTTCAAATACAGGAGGAAATAGGAATCTGCCACATTGGAAATACAGGGTTTCTTTTCAAGAGAGAGAGATGAACTGTCTTCTCCTGACAGGTCAAGAAGCAACTGGCTTTTTTTAACAGTCCAAATTGAAACCAAATCTTTCCAGAAGGAAGCCTCTTGACAACCATAAATCTTGGTTTGTCACTTCTTCATAAACATCTCTTCAAGTCAAAAACAATTCCTGCTGGGTTTTTATTTGAAAACAGTTGCCTTTCAGTAACTGTTTACAGTTCAAACACCGTCCAATCCTTCTGGTGACCTTCCTTAAAAAAACATCCAAAGTTCCAACATCTGTGGAATCCACTTGGAGTTTAAAACCCAAATTCTCAAAATTTAACAAATAAAGGAAACACTTGTAACACCATTTCCTTTTCACAATGGATGTTCAATCCTACTGCACATTCATTCTCCATCAGGTTGGCCTGAGGGTTCTCCACTTCTTCCTTGAATGGAGGCCCGAACAGTTCCCATCCACCATCACCTTCCTCTGCCTGGCTGAACATGTACTTACATCGAACAACTTCTCCTTTGACTTCACTCAATTCCTTCAAATAAAAAATATTGCTATGGCAACCCATATGGGTCCCAGCTATGCCTGCCTTTTTGTGGGATATGGGGAACATTCTTTGTTCCAGTTCTACTCAGGTCCCCTCCCAAACACTTTTTCCAGTACACTGATGACGTTATCAGTGTCGATTCTTACTCACGCCCGAAATAGAAAATTTCATCAACTTTGCTTCCAATTTCCACCCTTCTCTCACCTTCACGTAGTTCATTTCTCACTCTTCCCTTCCCTTTCTTGACTTCTTTGTCTACGTTTCTGGGGTAGACTATTGTCCAATATCCTATTCTCTGCCCTACATCAACTCTGACCTCCTTGTCCTCAGCCTCCTACATTGTTCCAATGAAGCTCAACGTAAGCTCAAGGAATAGCACCTCATCTTTTTATTAGGCCTTCCAGACTCAATATTTAATTCAACAATTTCAGATCTTTCACATTTTTTTCAGATAGCTGCTTTTGGTGATGATTCTGCTATTCCCATTTGTACCTCCTCTAGACCTTTGGATCTGGGTCTTTTGTTTCTTTGTTTGTTCCATTACCATCTCCTTTTGCCTTGCATCATCATTCTTTTTGTTATTTATCTTTCCTGCCTTCCACAGCCCTTCACTTTTGTTCTTTCCTCATCTCTCCTCTTTCCCTGTCTCTGTACTTGCTTAAAACCTGCTACATTGCTATCTTTTACCACTTTTGATGAAAGGTCATCGACATGAAATACTGGGCAGTATTTTTACTGCTCTGACCTGCAGGGCATGGGTCAGTCAGAAAATCAGGTGGAACCCGCAATTTGGGATTCTCACACACACTGTGGAGCTTTGACTTCACAGTGTGTTACTGACACCAGTGATTGGTTCTGTCTCTGGAGGCTAGCCTTCAGTGGGCAGAAGGTGGGCACTGATGGCTGCAACAGCAAGAAGGTCCGTGCTGGGAATGGAGTGTTGACTGGAGGGAGTCGCAGGGGAGTCAATAAAGGGAAGGGTGACCAGAAGGGTGGGGGAGCTCAACCCGATGAGACGCTCAATTGGGGGATGGGGGATCCATCATGGGTGCTGCCAATCCCAGAGGGGTGGTCGGGCATCTTGTACTGGTGGGAGAATCAAGGCTGGTGGGGATGGGGGTGATCAGGGGCCTCAAAGGTTTGGCGGCAGTTGAATCAGGGCTTGGGTAGGGGTCTGGATCAGGGCCTGGTAGTGCCAGGAGATCGGTACCTGGTGGTGGCTGGGGTTCGGAGTCTAGTGGCGGTGGGAAAGTTAGAGACCTCGTGGTGATGGTTGATGGGAGGGACGTGGAGGGGGGCAAGGTGCTCACTCACGATGGCTCCTCTGGCAGGCACCTGGATCTAGGGGATATGTGCGAAGGCACTCACCTCCTGAATCCACCAAGCCCTCCCCTTGTGGAAGCTCCCAGCTTCCTCGAGGCTTGGGAAACCTGCCTGACTGTTGTTAGATTTCAAAAGCTGTTTGACAATGAGGCTTATAGCCTTATTATCATATTTAAAGTTACAACTCACCTCCTTGGAGCAGCTTGATCACCCACCCACCTTCTGGCTTCAGTTAAAACCAGAAATGGGTAGGTTAGAGGTGGATTTGGGTCAGGAGAAAGATTTCTGAGATTTTAACCCTTGACCCAACCCAAACCTGCCTTTTTAAAGTTAAAATTCAGCCCATTAACCCTGTTTCTCTCTCCACAGTTGCTGTGTGACCTGCTGAGTGCTTCCAGAATTTTCTGTCTTTATTTCAGTTTTCCAGCATATGCAGTATTTCACTTTTGTATTAAAATTCTCATCCTTGTGTTTAAAGCCCTCCCCAATCTCACTCCTCTCTATTTCTGTAACTTGCTCTAGTGATATGAACTCTCTCCCCAGTCCACAACCTCTCTATTCCTTTGACATTGACCTCTAGTGCATCCCAACCTCTCTATTCCTTCATCCACTTGTGTCCCATACTTCAGAACCCCTTCCCGAAACAGTTTTCCCATCCTTTCACCTCCTTTAAGACCCTCATAAAAACCCACTTCTTTGATCAAGGTTTTGGTCCCCCATCCTAATTTCTCTACCTTTGGTTCTATGTCCTTTTTGTCCTTATGGCTTTGTGAAGTATGTTGAGATACTCTTCTTCGTTGAAGATGTGATAAAAATCCAAGTTTTCTTGTGCCTCTTGTGTTAACAATGAAACTCACAGGTAGTCCCTTGGGGCCGAGGATGATTTGCTTCCACTCTGGTTTAGTGTGTTCTAACATGGCTAACGAGTCCGATGCGTGAACCGCAGACTCTATCACATGGTATTTGAAGAGTTGCATAGGCGAGTTACTTGGCGGGCTGTGTGCTCCTTCTGCTGCCTGTACTTGACTTCCATGTGCTCCCGTCAATATTTCATGAGGTGCTAAATTCCTTTTAGAATGCACCTTCTCCACTTTGAGGAACAGTGACTCCCACGAGTCAGTTGGTATGTTGCATTTTTTCAGGGATGATTTGAGAATGTCCCTGAAGTGTTTCCTCTGGCCTCCTGGGAATCTTTTGTGGTGGCAAAGCTCAGAGTAGAGCAGTGCTTTTGGAGCCCGGAGTCAGGCATGTGAGTGGCATGAACCGCCCAGTGAAAATGGTTTTGGGTGATTAGCACCTCGATGCTATGAATATTGGCTTGGGAGAGGATGTTGATATTAGACCACCTATTCTGCCAATGAATGTGAAGGATTTTGCGGAGGCAGCGTTTGTATTTCTCCAGTGCCTTGAAATGCCTCCTGCGGATTGTTCAAGTCTCTGAAGCATATAGGAGCGTAGGCATCACTGCTGCTACACCGTGACCTTAGTCTCGGGTTTGAGGTCCTGATCCTTGAATACTCTCATCCTCAGTCGGCCAAAGGCAGAGCTGGCACATTGAAGCCAGTGGTGGATTTCATCACCTATATCTGCCTTTGTTGAGAGGAGATTCCCAAGATATGGAAAATGGTTCACGTTTTCTAGGGTCCCACCATGAATCCTGATCGACAGAGGATGGTGTTGTGCTGCGGGAGTGGGTTGGAAAAGGACCTTAGCTTTTCAGATGTTTAAAATAAGGCCCATCCTCTCGTATGCTTCAATGAAGGAATCAACGATGCCTTGGAGCTCAGTCTCTGAGTGAGCACAGACACAAGTGTTGTCCCCGTATGGACGCTCAATGACAGAGGTTGGAGTGACCTTTGTTTTGGAGTGCAGGCGATGGAGGTTGAATAATTTCCCATCCATCCTGTAGGTTATCTCCACACCTGTAGGGAGCTTGCTGGAGGTGAGGTGCAAAATTGCGATGAGGAAGATGGAGAAGAGGGTTGGTGCAATGACACAGCCTTTTTTGATGCCAGTCTTCACTGAGATAGAGTCTGTGGTGGTCCCATTGGTAATGATTATGGTTTGTATGTTATCATGTAGGAAGCAAAGGATGGTGACAAATTTTTGAGGGCAGATAAAGTTGAGGAACACTCTCTATAAACACTCACGTTTAACAGATTTAAAGGCTTTTGTGGAGTCAAAAAAGGCCATGTGCAGCAGTTGGTGTTGCTCCCTGCATTTTTCTTGGATATGCCATGCAGTGAAGATCATATCTGTAATGCCTCTCAGTGGGCAAGATCCACATTGCGACTCTGAGAGGAGTTCTTTGGCCACTGGAAGGAGGCAGCTGAGGAGAATCCTTATGATGAACTTCCCTGTGGCAGACAGCAGAGAGACTTCCCTGTAATTATCACAATCAGATTTGTCTCCTTTCTTGAAAATGGTCAAAATCACAGGTCCCCTGTCATGTGCTCCTCTTTCCAGATAAAGAATATGAGGTTGTGTAATTGTGCCAGGAGTGTATCAACACTGTGCTTCAGCATTCTGGCAGGAATTCCGAATGCTCCAGAGGCCTTGTTGTTTTTCAGCCGATGGATGGCTTTTCCAACTTCATTCTGGGTCGGGGTAGCTCCAAGGCTGATCTGGGTAGTGCACTGAGGAATGAAGTCAAGGACACTTGGGTCAAAGACAGAGTCTCAATTGAGGAGTTGTTCGAAATGCTCCCTTCAGTGGACGCTGACTGCCTCTTTTTCCTTTATGACCTCTACCAACTAGAAGGGCAAGGGCAGCAAATGCATGGGAACAACACCTGCAAGTTCCCCTCCAAGTCACACACCAGCCTGACTTGGAACTATATCGCCGTTCCTTCACTGTCGCTGGGTCAAAATCCTGGAACTCCCTTCCTAACAGCACTGTGGGTGTACCTACCCCACTTGGACTGCAGCGGTTCAAGAAGGCAGCTCACCACCACCTTCTCAAGGGCAATTAGGGATGGGCAATAAATGCTGGCCTGGCCAGCAACGCCCACATCCCATGAATGAATTATTAAAAAATGAGCTCCCCTCCATTCTTGGCTCTCAACTGGTTGGACCCTTGAGTGTTTGGGCTGTAGATGGTCTTGACAGCACTGAAGAATTCATACATGTCGTGGATGTCCACAAGCTGCTGAATCTCCCTTGCTCTTTCCACCCACCATTTGTTCTTTATGTCACAGGTTTTTGCTGCCTTCAGACGCCTATAGGCCAGTTGTTTTTGTCTTGAAGTGTGGTTGGCCTTCATAAAAATTTATTTCTTTGATCAGGATTTTGGTCACCCATCCTAATTTCTCTACCTTTTATTCCATGTCCTTTTTGTCCTTATGGCTTTGTGAAGCACCTTGAGATATTCTTCTACACTGAAGATGTGATATAAATCCAAGTTTTTCTTGTGCTAACATTGAAACTCAGCCAACATAGATAACAAGCATACACGCAGTAAAATTGTGTTCTAATATACACATGATTGCATCAATAGCAGCGTTATCAGGAGAGATAATCTGATGACTCTGAAGTGAAAACAAAGTAGAGCAAAGCTTTTTTATGTATAAAGGGTCAATATGATGATATTTATTTGCTGTCATGCAATGTTATTATATATGCAATGTTAACACTCAGCTTGACAACTTATTTTTCCCTTTGACTAACATTTTATTCTTTCTTAACTCTTATGTCTCTCTGTGTCATGCATAGTTTTACACAGTAAGGGGCAATGAAGCAATCAGCTTCTTGACCTCTGCTAATGACGCTCCAATGTAGACTGGCAGAAGCTGGAGGAGATAAGCTTGGGCTTATGGTTGCAATAACAATGATGCTTCTGTGAAGTACTACGGGATATTTTTCTATTGCTGAAAACAGAGACAAACTGCTGGGTTTAAATTTCAAACAAAGTGAGGCAGTTAACAGTCAGTTACCATAAACTGGTGCATTCTCATGGCAACGCCTCTACCAATCAGAGTTCACTTGCCAACCAATCAGCACTCTCTTCTCATACAGTATAAAGTTGTTGCTTTCCCTTACATTGGTATTCTAGTGAATTGTCCTGATGAAAAGCTTTGACAAAATGTCTCTGTTTTCAGCAATAATCAAGTTCTGTACTACCAAATGACTATATTTTTCTGTATTCAAGGTCTTATAAAAATGGAAGCTGTTGTTAATGTCACAGGCAAAAATTTGTATCTTACTACTCCATCTGGAGAATCAATGTCACCATGGCTGTTAGCTGACTGAATTTTGAAACAACAGATTCAAGATTATTACAAGATTGGAGCAGTATTAAATCAAGAAAGTACAAATGCTGAAATTCATGCTCAAGCATAGCTGCCAACATTAAAGAAATTTTGTAAATGATATTTAAGATTAATGACGGCACCAGCTGTAATTCCATTGAAAGATGTGAAGCTACATTTACATATCAGAGTGACATAAATCGAAGTAGGTTACATTTTTCAACCAAAATATGTGTTTCTCACTCCTCAGGAGTGAGACTTGGAAGGTCTGATGGGTCATGTTGACTGCATTGTGCTTATTTTGTTTATGGGTGCTATGTTTCGTAATTACCAGTCCTAGAAACCTTTTGCAAACAAACTTCAATTTTATCGAAAGCATTAATTACAAATCATCTTTAAAGTAATACTCAGGGTAAAACCCTGCAATGGATTTACTCTTGAGTGTTAGTTACAGAAAATATAACCTCACATGTGAAATGCAGTCCAATCGAATGGTGATGTTCAAGTTCCACTCTAGGACTAAATGAATCTCGGCTGATACTTCAATAGAGCACAAAAGAAGTACTGTATTGCCAGAGTTACCATCCTTCTGATGCAACCATTAGCCCAAGGCCCCATCTGACTGTGGCTATAAAAGATCCCTTGGCATTGTTAGAAAAGTTGAGGAATTTTCCTGATGTGCTGGCCAACATTTATCCCTCAACCAACACTGCTAAAACCATAATAACTGGTCAATTATCTCACTTGCTATTTGTGGGACCTTGCTGTGCACAAAATGGCTGCTGTGTTTCTGTATATTACAACAGTGACTACACTTCAAAATATTTCATTGGCTGTAAAGCAATTCCAGATGTCCTGAAAATGTAAAAGGTGCAGTTCTTTCTTTCCTGGTTAAATTTATTTGTGGCAGTGTGTTGTTGTGCATGGGGTCGATCAGTTGCTGCTGACTGCCCTGGCCATCTACCATCTCTACCTTCTTGCTGGACACTGTTGCAAAGTTCAGAATATTGACTCCCATTCTGTATAACTTCAGTTAGGTTCAAACCCAATACGCATCTCTCCAATGTCAGTCGTTCTCTTAAACTTTCAGACATCCTGAGCTGAATTTTCGGACCCCGCCCCCCCCCCACTCCAATGGTAAGAATGGAAATGGGGGTGGGGGGGGGGAGATGCTAAAATACTGGCACTGGACGATATGCAAGTTTCAAGACGCTATTGCCGGCACCAGCAATAATTGCCAGGGCAGGGAGAGGACTGGATAGGAATCCCACTCTTCTCCCAATTGAGGCCAATTTAAAGCTGTTTAAAAGCTTATTAAGAGCTTGTCAAGGTTTGAAGATGAAATTTTTAAAGGGATGCATGGGTAACACACGCCTTCTGAAAAACATCAGCTAAAGGGAAGCAGGTACAAAGTGCGATGCCAGTCATGGCTACCCCTGGGAATCACCTGGCCCCATAAAAGAGTCAACAGTGCAGAGGGGGCCTTGGCTCTTGGTAAAGAAGTGCCTTGGTGCTGCGCAGGTGGCAGGGAGGAGCCAAGGAGGCTGAGGATCATGCGGTCACCCCATGAGGGGTGGCATCCTGACCCTGCTCCATGACATTCTCAGCCCCTGCCAGGCTTGCCAGATGCCTGGCGAGGGCACCAGCTGGGGGTGCAATTGACATCCCCTCAAAGCATCACAGACTGGTCCACACTGCCCAGTGTCCCATGGATCCAGTGGACGTCAGTGTGCAGTTCCTGCATCCACTCAGACTGCTGCCACATTTGGCTCCATGAGGTTGTCCACTCTCTCTATGGAGGAGCTCATATGCTCATAACCCTGAGCCATTGCAGCACACATTAGCTGGTCGGACTCCTCCATCCTCTGCCCAAGACCCCGCACTGTCTCAAGGAACTCCATGATGTGGGAGAACATTTCCTGTTGCTGTTCAAGGTAAAGCCTCTTTTTCTGCGACTCCTGAGGCCCTGCATCTGTGCCCAGCTAAGTAGGGCAGTGTCTGTCCTCCCTCCACCAAGGGGGATTGACCACAGCTGCCTCGGTCTCTGGAAGCTGCACCTGCTCACTAGTGCTGTGATCTTCACCCTGTGCCACCATATCTACATGCGAACAATGACCCAGTAAGGTGAGAGTATCTGTGCTGGTGGACAATGCTTCTTCTTCTTCCTTGTGTAGCTCAGGTCCTGTGAAGGTAGAGGGCGAGGGTGCCCTGGGTTGGACTTCTGTACCTGTGAGAGACAAAGGAAATGATGAGAGGCAGCCTAGGAGAGTAGAACCCTCTGCAGTGCTCAGGCTACCCAATGTTATTCAGTGCACGACATGCTAATCGACTGGGTGTGGCTCTGCACCTACTTAATGGCCACTTTTCCCTCTTAAATCACCAGGCCCAACTGCCTCCTCTTCCACTATCCTGGCTATCTCCAAGGCTTCTTCCTCCATGGGGGTTATTCGATAGAGGAAAGGCACCTGTCCTCCCCTCTAGGCTCTCTCCCTCACGTTGTGTGCTGTTTCGCCAGCAAGGTCAAAAGAGAGCAAGATAAAGTGGCGCAGTGGTTAGCACCGCAGCCTCACAGCTCCAGGGACCCGGGTTCGATTCTGGGTACTGCCTGTGTGGAGTTTGCAAGTTCTCCCTGTGTCTGCGTGGGTTTTCTCCGGGTGCTCCGGTTTCCTCCCACATGCCAAAGACTTGCAGGTTGGTAGGTAAATTGGCCATTATAAATTGTCACCAGTATAGGTAGGTGGTAGGGAAATATAGGGACAGGTGGGGATGTTTGGTAGGAATATGGGATTAGTGTAGGATTAGTATAAATGGGTGGTTGATGTTCGGCACAGACTCGGTGGGCCGAAGGGCCTGTTTCAGTGCTGTATCTCTAATCTAATAAGGCACCGCTGTCCTCTGTTTCCAATGTCATCTGTCCCTATCCATTACAGTGGTAGCAGCAATATGGCTGAGGCATTCTGAGGGGTCAGTAATTGCCCTGGACCCACACCTCTCCCATCTTCAGGAGCAGCATAAGCCTTGAGCCTCCTCAGTGTTGTGGCTGCTGGAGGGTGCAAGTTCTGAGACCTGTCCTGAGGGTTGGGGCTGGACTCACTTTGCCAGAACATATGAGGTTGTTGAACCTTTTCTGACACTGGATCCAGGATCTCCGTGTCTCATTTCTGCCATTCATAGCATCAGCAATCTGAAGCCAGGCCTGCTCGGTCTCAGATGGCAGCCTCGTCAGGCCACCCTCCCGGAAAAAGACCTCTCTCTTCTCCCTCACAGCCTCCAACACAACATTCAGGTCCACATCAATGAATCGAGGGGCAGCCCTGCCCTGGGTGCTAGTCCTCCAGCTCTACTGAGTCATCTCACCTCCCTTTGGATTAGTGGAAGGCTTTTGCATGATGCAAAGTTCTCTTCTTCAGGGCAGCCAGCAGCCTCACAGTCTAAATCAGTCTGACACTTGATCTGACCCGCCTTTGTTCCCACCCCCACTGGCTCTAATTGGACAGGAAACCCATCTCCATACTAAGTCAGGGCTTCCCCAAGTGAAAATCGGGAGTTTAATCATTTTTCCCCCCGTAGGTGGGTTTCTGACCCAAAAACTAACCCAGCTGCAGTTTCCTATCTCCAAGAATGTGCAGGGTTACAGGGAGAAGGCGAGGGAATGGAACTGAGGGAATTGCTCTTTCAGAGAGCCAGTGTGGACATGATGGGCTGAATGGCCTCCTTCTGCGCTGCAACGATTCTGTGATTCTGTGAATGCAAAAATTCAGCCCCTTAGCTTTCAGAGCTGCTAATAATTTCAGATTTTGATATGTGGTCTCTTTAAGCTGCAGCAGGCCTTAAAAGCCCTGCAGCAAAACACAAGTAGCTGCCCCCACAATGGCAAGTAACCTTCATTTGCTAATTTGACTAACCCATGGAATTTTGGTGGGGTTAGCCCATTTATTGTTCAATGGACACAAGCCGTATTGCACTAATTTCTGCACAGGTTTTTACCCAAGTCTCTAGACTTGTGAATGCTTCCAGTTGTTAGAAAAAGTAAAGGCAGCTGATAAATGCATGTAAATAGTTAGGCATCCTGTTGCTACACCAACAATACATGGCGCCACAATAACTGGTTTGCACCTGCTGAAATATATTTGCACAATTCAGGTGTGGAATTATAATTGCACAAACCAGCCTTTAATATATAAAAAACATCCCAAGGAACTTCACAGAAGCACAATTAGACAAAAATGGGCATTGAACCACAAATGAGTTATTTGAAGCTTGGTCAAAGAGGTTTTAAGAAGGGTCTTAAAGGAGGAGAGAGAGGTGGAGAGATGGAGATAGTTTAGGGATGGAATTTCAAAGCATGGGGACTGAACAGCTTAAGCATGAGCTGCCAAAGGTGATGCAAAGGGAGGAGGGAGCCATAATCAGAAGAACAGAGACTTCTGAAGTTGTTGGAGGGCTGGAAGAGGTTACAGAGATAGGAAGGTATAAAGCCAAAAGGGATTTAAACATTAGGGTAATAAATTTAAATTGGAGGTGTTGGGAAATCAGAAGCCAATGTAGATCAGTGAGCATAGGAGATGATGGGTGAACAGGACCTGATATGGGATAGCAGAGTTTTGGATGAACCATTTACTGAAATTGACAGTGAAAGGCTGGTCAGCAGAGCATTAGAATAATGAATCTGGAGATGGAAAATACATGTATGAGAGTTTGAGCACTAGATGGCTAGGCAGGGACAGAGCAGAGGATGTTACATAGAGTCACTGTGGCACAGAAGGTGGTATTAGATCCATCAAGTCCAAGCTGGCTCTCTGTAGTGCACTACAATCAGTCACACTCCCTCGCTCTATCCTTTTAACCCTGCAAGTTTATTTCCCTCAAGTGCCCATCCAATTTCCTTTTGAAATCATTCATCGTCTCCGCTTCCACCACCCTCATAGGTATTGAGTTCCAGCTCATTACCATTCTGTTCATAAAAAAATTCTTCCTCACATCCCTCCTGCATCTCTTGCCTAAAAACTTAAATCTGTGTCCTCTACTCCTCGTACCATAAGCTAATGGGAACAGCTTTTTTTGTCTACCTTATCTAAACCTGTCATACTCTTGTGCACCTCTATCAAATGTCCCCTCACTCTCCTTTGCTCCAAGAAGAACAATCCCAGCTTCTCCAACCCTAACCTTGTCACTAAAATCTCTCATCCCTGGAACCATTCTAGTAAATCTCCTCCGCACCATCCCAAGGACCTTCACATCCTTCCTAAAGTGTGCTGACCACAACTGGACACAATACTCCAGGTGTGGCCCAACCAGAGCTTTATAGAGGTCCAGCATAACTTCCCTGCTTTTGTACTCAATATCTTTATTTATGAAGCCCAGGATTTCATATTCTTTGCAAACTACTCCCTCAATATGTCCTGCCACCTTCAAAGAGCTATGTAAATGAATCCCCCAGGTCCCTCTGTCCTTGTACATATTTTAGAACTGTACCATTTTGTCTATAATGCCTCTATAGTATAAGGACATGTAAGGGTTAATGCTGGAGACAGTGAGAGCAACCCCTCCCACTGTAAAGGGTGATGATGTGGCAATCACATGGTAATGGGCTTTGGAAGGCCATTCAACGGATGCTAGTTATGGAGGCTTGAGCAGAGTGTAAATAGGGATGTGTAAATAATAAAAGTATTATTAGTTGACCTTATCCAGACTCCGAAACTTTCTCAGTAACGCCCTAGCTATGCTACAACTACAACAACAACAAACAATATGGTGGCACCAATTAAAACGAACAGAAAGTATTGAAAATCACCTTACCTCATGAAGTCTCTCTCTTTCTCTTAGACAGTCCCTCAGGAATGCGGATGACTATCTTCCACACCAGGATTATGGGTCCTTAGGTGTCTGAATAGTCCAATTCTGGATCCCACACTCTGCTACGTGGGACAGGTGGTGTTTGGTGAGGCAAGTGAATGGGATACTCACATTTCCGAACGCTCTTTCTGCTGTTTGCACTTGGTCGTTGCCTGGGCATGTCGAATTTGTTCGAACTGGCTGGCACCTGCACAAATGCTTCATCTCCATTTTCGGAGGTCTCGGACAAGAGATTCTGTTGCACAAAGAAAACAGCAGATCTCGTCGAGGGACCGCATTGAGCTCCAGAGCTGCTCCGCGGCCGAAGAAGACGCGGACAGTCGGTGAGTCAGACATGCAGGCTCTCAGACTGCACCAAAGAAGCTGGTGGTCTGCAAGGAAGTATCCAGGTCCAGCAATCAGGTTCTGAGTCTCAGTGCCAGACGACGGTCCAGGATCGGGTGAGAGAATTTCAAAGGGGCCATTGTTGGATAATGGTGCACTGGGTCGAGAAAACGGGGAGTGAGGTAGATCTTGGGCAAAATGGCGACTCGAGAATCAGGTGGAGTCAGCAGCCATTACTCAGCCAGACCACAGAGAGAAAACACAGTAATGGTTGGAAAGCCCCAGAAAGACTGCAAACACCGATATTAAAGCAGAATGATTTAAAGGGAAGGGGGACACCTTAAAAAGCCTAAAAATGGATTCGAAATTGGGAATGCCTGAAAACTTCCACAGTCAGGAAGGACTCAATCAGGTACAAAATTGGTCCTTATGGAGAAAAAGATTCCTACGATTTAGGATAGTTTCCCAGCTGCATACCAAATCAGAAGTAGAACAAGTGAATGCCCTTTTATATTCTATGGGTGCAATTGCAAATGACGTGATAGTGAGGCAAGGAATAAACATGCCTTCTGATAAATTTGAGAATGTACTTCAAGCCTATGACAAATATTTCAATTTACACAGCAAAAAAATTCTGGAACGAGCAAAATTTAACAAATGAATCCAGAAGATGTATAGGAAGGATGTGATTGCACTGGAGGGGGTGCAGAGGAGATTCACCAGGATGTTGCCTGGGCTGGAGCATTTCAGCTATGAAGAGAGACTGAAAACGCTAGGGTTGTTTTCCTTAGAGCAGAGAAGGCTGAGGGGGGACCTGATTGAGGTATACAAAATTATGAAAGGCATAGATAGGTTGATAGGAAGAAACTTTTTCCCTTAGTGGAGGGGTCAATAAGCAGGGGGCATAGATTTAAGGTAAGGGGCAGGAGGTTTAGAGGGGAGTTGAGGAAAATTGTTTTCACCCAGAGAGTGGTTGGAATCTGGAACACACTGCCTGAAAGGGTGGTAGAGGTAGGAACCCTCACAACATTTAAGAAGTATTTAGATGAACACTTGAAACGCCATAGCATACAAGGCTATGGGCCAATTGCTGGAAAATGGGATTAGAATAGGTAGGTGCTTGATGGCCGGCACGGAAACGATGGGCTGAAGGGCCTGTTTCTGTGCTGTATAACTCTATGACTAAGATAGTTGAATCTGTAGATTCTTATATAAATGATCTATACAGATTGGCAGAGGGATGTGAATATGGCGAATTACAGGTGGAACTGATAAAGGATAATAGTTGTTGAAATAGCTGATGAATCTTTGTCAGATCGCTTACAGTCGAAAGAGGACCTTACACTCAAGAAGGAAATTCAGATTGTACAACAGGCAGAAGTCCGTAAACAAAATAGAGCCATTCTGAGGGCTGAAGAGAAGCCTTGGATTAGAAGAAATCCAATGAATGTACAGTTCTTGAAGCCAAGATGGAGAGGCAATCTATAGAGAAGAAGACACACACAGGTAAGAAGGTGCACAGAACTGGGAAACCGTGCCAGCGCTGTGGAGCCACAGACGGGAACAGTGTCCAGCTAGTAAAGTGGAATGTTTCAACTGTAAAAAGACTGGGCATTATGGGAAAATGTGCCAGAGCAAGATCTCTTCGTTCAAAATCGCAAAGCAAAAAACCTTCATTCAAAGAGCGGTGAATGAAGTACATCAACTTCCAGAAGAAAAGGAACTAGCAGATTTCCTAGGGGAAGGTCGTGACCCAAATCAATGACATCTACGTAAACGGACGCCTCACAAATTTCAAACCGGACACAGGTGCTAGTATCACAGTTCTGTCAGATCAAGAGCCATGGTTGATGAGACATTGCCTACAACCGGCAGACACACATGGTCCAGGCGGCACACAACTGAAAGTGAAGGGTAAGCTTCAAGCAACTCCCCAATAAAGAGGGAGACAAAATTATGGAAAACCTATATGTCTTGCAAAGCCAAGAATTTTCCCTCCTAAGTAGAAAAGCATGCTTAGACCTGCATCTGATCAAGAAGATTGATAACGTCAAACAGCCACAGGAAACAGTCGCTCCAAACAGCCTACCCAAAATTTTTCACAGGTCTCGGAAGGCTCAAGACATAGAATCACACTTAAGGAAGGTACCAGGCTAGTGTGTATCTTTACACCCAGAAAGAGACCTCGCCTGTTGATGAACCATGTTCAAGAAGTTGGAAGAGATGACAAGAGTGGGTGTTATATGCAACCAATGGAGTTGTTTTCGGCCATGGTTCCTGTCCCAAAACACAATGGAACTCTACGTATTTGTGTGGATTTAACGCAGCTTAACTAAGCAGTAGCGTGTGAGATTCACCCAATATCCACAGTCGATGACAGCTTAAATAATTGTCTCAGAGCACCATCTTTACCAAACTCAATGCCAATAGTGGGTTTTGGCAGGTACCCTGAGATGAGACCTCAAAATTACTAACCACATTTATAACACATTTGGGAAGTTTTGTTTCAATCAGTTACCATTTGGGATAACTTCTGCATCAGAGATCTTCCAAAGGTCTATGTCTAACATCTGAGGAGGGCTCAAAGGAGTCATTTGTCACATGGATGTCATCCTGATAGATGGGCAGTCAGTAGAGGAACACGACCAAAGAGTTCGAGCAGTTCTACAGAAACTTCTAGAAGCAGGGCTAACTCTGAATGAGAAGTGCGAAATTTCCAAGACCTCAATTCATTTCTTGGGACACATCGTAAGCAGTAAAGGTATAATGGCAGATCCACAGAAGACCAGCAACTCCAAAGATTCCTGGGAATGTTGAATCAATTAGCTAAATTTCTACCTCATTTAGCACAGGTAACAGAACCACTAGGATAATTTCTCAGAAAAGATCAAACGTGGTGTTGGAGTTCACACCAAGAACAAGCATTCCAGAATATTAAAGAGATACTTGTATCACTATATTTACAAGGAAGACTATTGATCGTCCCAGTCATACTACAACAAGATCAAGGAGAGACGTGAAACCTCCTAACAGACTAATTTGTGAAGTCAGAGACTTGGGAGGAGAGAGGGTAGTAGATAAGTCAAGAATGTTTATATGTTTAAGAAAATGTTGGATAAAGGCTTGGGGAGAGATGTAGTATGAGGACATGTAAGGGTTAATGCAGGAGACAGTGCGAGCAACACCTCCCACAGTAAGGGTGATGATGCAACAGTCACATGGTAATGGGCTTTGGAAGAAGAGAGTAGCAGCTCGAAGGATGCTAGCTAAGGAGGCTTGAGGAGAATGTAAATAGTGATGTGTAAATAAAAGTTATTAGTTGGCCTTATCCAGACTCCGAGACTTTCTCAATAACACCCTTTATGCTACAACTACAACAACAACACACAACAGCCTCTCCCTATCCCTTCTGCCAAAATGCATCACCTCTCATTTCTCTGTATTCAATTCCATCTGCCACTAGTCTAGCCATTCTGCTGGCTTACCTATGTCCTGTTGTAGTCGACTGGTATCATCCTCACTCTGGAGTCTACCACTCCTCCACGTTTGGTCTCATTGGCAAATTTTGAAATTTTACTCTATATTCCAATATCCAAGTCATTTATATATATCAAAAAAAGCAATTGTCCTAG
Organism: Heterodontus francisci; assembly: GCF_036365525.1. Lineage (NCBI taxonomy): Eukaryota > Metazoa > Chordata > Chondrichthyes > Heterodontiformes > Heterodontidae > Heterodontus > Heterodontus francisci. Next base: position 69,761,606 of record NC_090374.1, read on the forward strand.
CCTGAACCTTGGGAAATGCCACTGTCTACCAGCCTCCAGTCTGAAAAACAACCATTTATCATGACTTATTTTGTCCTTAAGCCAATTTTTTATCCAAACTGACACTGACCCTCCTATTCATGAGCCTCAATTTTGTTAACCAACATTTATGTCATACTTTGTCAAACGATTTCTGAAAATCCCATATAGACAACATCCATTGCATTCCGTTCATCAACCTTCTCTGTTACTTCATCAAAAAATTCAGATTAGTCAAGCACAACCTGCCTTTTACAAATCTGTGCTGGATCTCCTTAATTAACTGAAACCGCTCCAAGTGCCTGTTGATTATTTTTCCCCGATTATTGTTTCTAAAACCTTACCCACCACTGATGGTAAACTGACCAGTCTGTAATTACTACGAATGTCCTTACACCCTTTCTTGAATACGGGTGTTACATTTCCCTCTCTCCAATCCTCTGGCATCTCCCCCTGTATTAAGACGGGAAGATTATGGCAAGCCCTTCCACTATCTCCCCCTCCACTTCCTTTAGCCACCTCAGATGTAAACCTTCCAGACCAGATGACTCAGCCACTCTAAGCCTAGCCAACCTTTCCAGTACATCCTTTCTATCAATTTGCGCCCCATCTATTACCTCTACCATCACCTCTTCTAGCATTATTTTGTCAGCATCCTTTTTCTTAGGAAACACCGATACAAAATACTCATTAAGTATTATAGCCTTGCCCTGTGCCTCTAAGCATATATTACCTTATTTGTTCCTAATAGGCCCCACCCCACCTCTTACTACCCACTTACTATTTACATGATGGTAGAAGATTTTTGAGTTCCCTTTTATGTTGACTGCCGTTCTATTCTCTTATTCTCTCTTTACTAGTCTTATTTTCCTCCTCACTTCCCCTCTCAACTTATTGTATTTGGCCTGGTATGTCACCTGGCATACATCATGCACCCTCTTATTTTTTTTCATCATATTGTCTATCTTACAGAGGCTGAAGTAGGAAATCTTAGTGGTGGAAAGGATATGATATTGGAATCTCACCCCAGGGTCGAATAGGACACTGAAGTTACTAACAGTCTGGTTCAATGTAAGACAGTTTCCAGGGAGTAGGATGGAATCACAGCCAAGATACAAAGTTGGTTGCAGGGGCCAAAGACATTGTCTTTGGTCGTTCCAGTGTTTAAGTGGAGAACATTATGATTCATCCAAGACTGGCTATCAAACCATGTGACAGCACAGAGACAATAAAGGAATCATAGCAACATAGTAACAGGGTAAGCCATTCAGCCCCTCGAACCTGTTCTATATTTCAATTAGAGCCAAGAGATTTTGTTTGAAGAGGGAGCTATGTATTGTCAGTGTACATGGAGACTCTGGCCCCATGTCAGATGTTTCCAAGGAGCAGCATGTAGCTGAGGGAGAGGAGGGAGTGAAGGATAAATCCTTGGGGACTCCAGAAATGATGGTGCGGGTGAGAATTGCTGGAGATACTCTAGCTACGATTGGATAGGTAAGAGTGGAACCAAGTGAAGGCAGTCCAACTGAGCTGGACAACAAAAGAAAGGCGTGATCAACCATTTCACCCATGAGTCAAGTTTCAAACTAAGATAAATAGGAGCCAAGAGTATTACAGAACAAGCTCTTCTTAATCTGGCATGAATATAAATCTGTAGCAAAAGTCAGCCTTTTCATACTCTTGACATAATACCAAACAGAAGCTGAATCATGTATTTATTTGGTTTCTGTTGTAACTGTAAACAACCTTATATGCTGGGAAGTATTTTTAAGCCGGAAACCATATGATGCAGTGTTTTCCACAACACCCAAACCAAAGAATGATGACAAACTTGTTTCTACAGTCTTAAATATGGAAGTGTCTTTGTAATAGTTCATTCTTTTTTAATAGCTTGAATTCCTTGTTCAACAGTTGAAGCCCTATTTAAAACATGACAAATAGATTAAATAATCTATTAAATAGATTATTCACAAACATGATCCTCTGCCAGACATTTTGAACTATATAGTGGTGCATTGTGGAGCAGTCCAGCTGGTTATTAAGACCCATTGCCTCTTCTATAATCTATGAATTCCACAGTTAGAACTTTGCATGTGCCTCATGCAGAAACAGAAATTGATTAAGCATGTAAAATCTAGTCCTTGAGATGGGTTTACAGACTTCCTTGATATTGACCTGGCATGCTTCCAGCTCCCAAACATGCACTTGATGTCAAAATCTTGTGATGTTTATGGTAATAACAATGAACTGCTTGTAATGGAACTGACATTGTAGTTGTAAGGCGTAGAGCTGGGGTTGATCTACTTTGAATCACATTTTTTTTTTCGCCTTTCTCTGTTTACACAATATTTTCTCTCCATGGTTGAATGCTAATTTTTATGCATACTATTGGCCTAATTATGAATACATAGTAATATGCAATAGGGCCAATTTTCATGTGCCACCTACAGGTGCAGCATGCCCGAAGTGCTTCCTAGAGGGAGTCGGGAGAGGCGGCGGCAGTGGTGGACCTGCGAGGAACCTACCAGGGAGAGAATAAATCCAGACCCAGGTTCAGGGCCTTCCACTTACCTGGAGGGAGTCAGGAGAAGCGGGGCATCAGCGGACCTGAGGAACCTACCTGGGACAGAATAAATCATGACCCAAGCTCAGGGCCTTCTACCGACCTGGAGAGAGTCAGGAGAGGCGGCAGCAGTGACAGACCTGTGAGGAACCTACCAGGGAGAGAATAAATCCAGACCCTGTCTCGGGGCCTTTTACCTAACTGAAGAGAGTTAGGAGAGGCGGCAGATCTGTGAGGAACCTACTACCTCTATGAGCCAGAGTTAAAAACAAAAATCAAACCGTGACATCACAGGAAAGTGGTGAGTTGATTGGCTGGTGAGTTTTGCTGCTTCGGAACTCAGTCGAAACAACTAGGAATTTAAAAATTTTAAAAATATTAAGTGTTAGTAACAAGTAACAGGTGGGTAGCTGTGAGCCTTTTCTTTAAGGTTTAAGTAAGGTTCATTACTATTGGCAAGGTTATTACTACTATTGGTAATTTTTCAGCATTGGTAGGGTATATTAATAGTGGTAAGGTAGATTAGTATTGATAAGGTTTAGTATTAGCAGTAGTAAGGTTATTGTTACTATTGGTAGGGTTATTAGTATTAGTATTGCAGGGTTTGTTTGTATTACCAAGGTTACAATCTAATAGATATAGGAATGGCAGGGCTGCTCCAACCTCAGAAGTGTACATCCTGTGATATGTGGGAAGTCCAGGACATTTCTCAGATAACAATATGTGCAGAAGTGTCGCCAGTTGCAGCAACTCGAGCTCTGGGTTACGGATGAGCAGCAGTTGGCGTCACTGCGCTGCATCTGTGAGAATGAGAGCTTTGTGGATAGCATGTTTATAAATGTGGTCTCTCCACAGCTTAAGAGAAAGCAGGCAGAGAGGGAATGGGTGACAACTAGACAGTCAAGAAGAAACAGGCAGGTAGCGCAGGAGACCCCTGAGTGCATCTCACTCTCCAACAGATATTCAATTCTGAATACTGAGGAAAGTGTTGGTTCATGTGGGGAGTGCAGTCAGAGCCAAGGCCATGGCACCACGGGTGGCTCAACTGCACAGGGGGGGAACAAAGAAGACTGGAAGAGTGATAGTGATAGTAGATTCGATAATCAGGGAAACAGACAGGTGTTTCTGTGGCTGCAGACGTGAATCGAGGATGGTATGTTGCCTCCCTGGTATCAGGGTGAAGGATGTCATTGAACGGCTGCAGAGCACTCTGAGGGGAGAGGGTGAACAGCCAGCAGTCGTGGTCCATATTGGTACCAATGACATAGGTAGGAAGAGGGATGTGGTCCTGCAGTCAGAATTTAGGCAATCTACGGATTACTCCCAGTACCACACACTAGAGAGTATGGAAATAGGAGGATAAAGCAAATGAATGCGTGGCTGGAAAGATGATGCAGGAGGGGGCTTTAATTCCTGGGACATTGAGACTGGCTGTGGGGGAGATGGGGCCTGTACAGGCCGGACAGGTTGCACGTAAATTGAGCCGGGACTGAGTTTCTTGCAGGGCGATATGCTAGTGCTATTGGCGATGGTTTAAACTAACTTGTCAGGGGTATGAGAACCAGGAGGAAATGCCAGAGAGGAAAGGAATACCAAGGTGCACAGAATACTGAGAGAGATAGATAGCACTAGAATAGGGAATTCTAAGGTATTAGGTGGAGTCAGAACAAGGGAGAAAGTAATAAAGTCTAAATCAGGGTTAATGTGCATGTGTGTGAATGCATGAAGTGTGATTAGTGAGATCGGTGAGGCTCTTACAACCAACCACTCCTGTCAAAGCTCCCAATAAAAATATACGATTCTGATTGTGGTGGGAGAGATGCACTGATAATTCAATCCCGTCGCTCCGCAGATCACCTAACATATCATTTAAAACTTTCCAAGTTAAGGAAAGACCCACTAAATTGTACTATCTATTAACCCCCGAATGAGGCTAACCAAACCAGGTGTCTTTAAATCAACAAATTAACTCTTTAATTAAAATAACTAAATTTTAAACACTATGAGCATTTAAAAATAGAAAAATTGGAGTCTTTGCAAATTTACAGTCCAATGTTGTTCGAAGTCCTCGCAGAATGTTGTTCGAAGTCCCCCGCAGAATGTTGTTCGAAGTCCTCGCAGAATTTTAACAATTAACGACTTGCAAACACTTTCAACAGACTCAATATGACTTTAGAGTTCTTTGAGGGATGAAAGATTGTCACAGTCTAACTTCCCTTCCTTCACTTTAAATTACCAGAGATCTCTGTCTTGGCTTGACTTTTTAAAATTTCGAGAGATAATAATTAAACAGACAAAAATTCTATTTCGTTCAGTTTAAATGTTTTTCTTCAGTTACTGAATGGCAGAGCAGGCTTGAGGGGCTGAATGGCCTACTCTTGTTCCTATTTCTTATGATCTTATGAAATACCTCCATGGCCTCGTCTCTCCCTATCTCTGTAATCTCCTCCAGCCCTATACAACTCTCTGAAATATCTGCACTCCTCTAATTCTGTCTCTTGAGCATTCCTGATTTTAATTGTTTCAACACTGGTGGCTGTGCCCTCAGCTGCCAAGGCCCTCAGTTCTGGAATTCCCTCCATAAGCTTCTCCGCCTCTCTAGCTGTCTTTCCTCCTTTATGATGCTCCTTACAACCTACCTCTTTGACTAAGCTTTTGGTCATCTGCCCAAATAATTCCTTCTGTGGCTCCGTGTCAGATTTTGCTTTATAATGCTCCTGTGAAGTGCCCTGGGATGTTTTATTGCATTAAATGCACTATATAAATACAAGTTATTATTATTGAGCTGAGCTGCTCTTCAGACTCAGGAAGGGTTGAGGGGAGTGCAAGGATGGAGGTGAAGCGGAATGGTCAAACACAGGCTGGCAATTGCCTGCAGTACTTTTCAGGGCATCAGATGTAGCTAATGTGCATGTTACATGCCATCCAAGGTTGCTAACATAAATGAAATATTACGAAAAGACGCAATAAAAAAGTCACAAAGTCTTTCACAACCACTGAATTATTTTTGAAGTGCAGTCACTGTTACGTAGACAAATGCAATAGCCAATTTTACACAGCAAAGTTGCACAAACAACAATGAGATAAGAAGCCAGTTAACTACCTTGAAAATCTGTGACCTCTCTTGCACGCTCCCATTGTAAATCAGGCAGGAGTGCCATAGAAGAGCCATGCTGGGTCCTGAACTCGATATTTAATTTCTAACAAGCCTTATTTGGGGTGGAATCTCTGCCTGCCCCACACTTGGTCCCCTATTTCAGATGAGGTATGCCTGGGGGAGGGGTCTTGGCCCCAGCCTGGCAGAGATTACCAGCTGATACTCCAGAACAAAGGCAGCATAACAGCTGTTGGAGAGACATAATTATGGGCCCACCTGGGCATTTAAACCTGGATTGTTGGGTTGAACTACTGAAGAAAAGATCATTATAAAGGAGGCTGTTTTGGTTCATTGGAGGCCACATTTTTTGGCGGAGGTCTCCACAACTTTTGCCATCACATTGGAGATGTGCTCATAATGGCGAAATCTGTTTCAGTGGTGTTAGTTGAGGGAATAAATGTTGTCTAGAAGACTGAGAAACCTCCATTACTCTTCTTCAAATAGTGCCATGAGACATTTTATATTCATCTAAACAGGCAGACTGGAACTTGGTTGAAGGTCTCATACGGAAAATGGCATCTCCAACAGTACTGTGCTCATTCAGGGATGCACTGAAGTGTTAATCTAGATTAAGTGCTCAAGTTCTGAAGTGGGGTTTGAACCCATGACCGTCCAACTTAATACTAAGAGTGCCAACAACTCATCTAAGCTGATACCTAGCACAATAATGTTAATGTAAATGAACCTCCGCCATAATTTTTTAAGAAGTAATTTTCTTGTTGGAATTTGGGCACTCTTTAGCTTTTGTGCTGTTATTATTGTAAATTCTTGACATTTTGTCCCCAGCACCAAAATATCCTAATTGTAATCCACCTATTGGGAAACAAAGAACAAGAGTGGGATGGTCAGCTGTTCAGACTACTCAAGAGATGCTCTGTACCCATCCATCAGTATCAATGAACAGAGGTGGCCAGACCTCACTATGCCAGTTGATTAGTGTTGGTAGAGGTTCCTGTTTTCAAAGTAAACCTGTCCAGCAGTCCTGATAGCATCACTAAGATAAGTGAATTCATGATTAATTGCAATGTTGGATTTTTATTTTGAAGTGTCCCATTCATTGATGTCAAGAACTATTTGTGCCGATTAAAAGGAAATTGAACAGTTTAATTGCTTTAAATATAAATCACCAGAATAAATAAGTATTCATAAATGAGTAGAATAACATATTCTATCAGGTTTCTCTAACAGAAGTGAATTATGGGCTTCTGGTGGAACCAGACTCAACCCATAATCTTGTGCTCTGGTCTGCTGTTCTGCTTCCTGAAGGACAGATTTTTTCCTATGGGAGCTCCTATGGGTAATCATTCAGAAACGGGATTTCTTACAAATGTTATGCAAACAAATTCTGGATACCAACCCCATTACACAACAGGGAAACAGTAATCCAAAGCGTAATAGAGCATGCTAAGTACTGTATAGTCACACACTACTGAAAGTGACTCACTGTTAACACATGATTTCCCAGTCAGCCAAATGATTTCCCCTGCCTTCAGCTGTTTTAGATCATCCCATTTTTGAGAAGACCTGAAGCTAAAACTTTCTATCTAGTTGTCCTGTGATGAGGGCTGTCCTGGTGTGCCTTCCAGTTCTGCGGTAAAACAACTCCTGTGATGCATTCCTCTCTCAAACAAATAATCTGTCCACGATTAGAAATTCAGGGCCTGGGCAAAATGGGTAATATGCATAAGTTTATTATTTTTTTCAGAAATTGTAATTTCTTCTTTGTTATACTATAAATGTTATTTTTATCTCACTTATCTCAGCAAGGAAGAAAGTGGTGGGTGAAAGCTATCTGGTTGGTTCATCTCATCCTTTCTTTTATTGGGAGCCGCTATTGGCTGCCCAGTTTTCATGCATTTTTATTTTAACTTTACGATTATTGGCTTTCATTCCAACTTAGGTTAACGGTGATTGCCTATTGACGTGGCACTGAGCTATGCAGACCAGGTCCTTTTTATCCTTCATGAATTTTCTCCCCTTCTCTGCTGCAGCCTTGCTGGGGTACAGTTTCATGGACACTGTTATGACCGAGGGTGGGAGGAGTGCACTGTTTATTCTAGTCCCACTTCTCCACAGGTCACAACATATGTTTAAATTTTTCCACTTACCGATACTATCAATCATAAACTCTATTTTCCTCAGCATATAACACGCGAACCAGGTTTCTTTAATAAACAACAACATTATCAGTTTATTATAAAATTAGTCTTAACCAGTAATGAAGTAAAGCATAAACACACGGATTGAAATATAAAAGCTCCTTTTTTACCTTAGCCCCTCACACACACACAGACATACATACATACATACAAACATACACCGGTTAACCAGAAAAATAAAAGAGAATTTTGCTTCAGAGCTCTGTTACTGAATACAAACAAAGAACAACGAACAAAGAACAGTACAGCACAGGAACTGGCCATTCAGCCCTCCAAGCCTGCGCCGATCTTGATGCCTGTCTAAACTAAAACCTTCTGCACTTCCGTGGACCGTATTCCTCTATTCCCTTCCTATTCATGTATTTGTCAAGATGCCTCTTAAACGTCACTATCGTACCTGCTTCCACCAACTCCCCCGGCAGCGAGTTCCAGGCACTCACCACCCTCTGTGTAAAGAACTTGCCTCACACATCCCCTCTAAACTTTACCCCTCGCACCTTAAACCTATGTCCCCTAGTAACTGACTCTTCCACCCTGGGAAAAAGCTTCTGACTATCCACTCTGTCCATGCCACTCATAACTTTGTAAACCTCTATCATGTCGCCCCTCCACCTCCGTCGTTCCAGTGAAAACAATCTGAGTTTATACAACCTCTCCTCATAGCTAATGCCCTCCAGACGAGGCAACATCCTGGTAAACCTCTTCTGTACCCTCCCCAAAGCCTCCACGTCCTTCTGGTAGTGTGACGACCAGAATTGCACGCAGTGTGGCCTCATTAAAGTTCTGTACAGCTGCAACATGACTTGCCAATTTTTATACTCTATGCCCTGACGGATGAAGGCAAGCATGCCGTATGCCTTCTTGGCTACCTTATCCACCTGCGTTGCTACTTTCAGTGACCTGTGGACCTGTACGCCCAGATCTCTCTGCCTGTCAATACTCCCAAGGGTTCTGCCATTTATTGTCTTCTTCCCACCTGTATTAGATCTTCCAAAATGCATTACCTCACATTTGTCTGGATTAAACTCCATCTGCCATTTCTCCTCCCAAGTCTCCAACCGATCTATATCCTGCTGTATCCTCTGACAATCCTCATCACTATCCGCAACTCCACCAACCTTCGTGTCGTTTGCAAACTTACTAATCAGACCAGCTACATTTTCCTCCAAATCATTTATATATAATACAAACAGCAAAGGTCCCAGCACTGATCCCTGCGGAACACAACTAGTCACAGCCCTCCATTCAGAAAAGCACCCTTCCACTGCTACCCTGTGTCTTCTATGACCGAGCCAGTTCTGTATCCATCTTGCCAGCTCACCTCTGATCCCGTGTGACTTCACCTTTTGTACCAGTCTGCCATGAGGAACCTTGTGAAAGGCTTTACTGAAGTCCATATAGACAACATCCACTGCCCTTCCTTCATCAATCAACTTCATCACTTCCTCAAAAAACTCAACCAACCTCCCCTTCACAAAACCATGCTGCCTCTCGCTAATAAGTTCATTTGTTTCCAAGTGGGAGTAAATCCTGTCCCGAAGAATCCTCTCTAATAATTTCCCTGCCACTGCCGTAAAGCTCACCAGCCTATAATTTCCTGGATTATCCTTGCTACCCTTCTTAAACAAAGGAACAACATTGGCTATTCTTCAGTCCTCTGGGACCTCACCTGTAGCCAATGAGGATACAAAGGTTTCTGTCAAGGCCCCAGATAATTTCTTCCCTTGCCTCCCTCAGTATTCTGGGGTAGATCCCACCAGGCCCTGGGGACGTATCTACCTTAATGCTTTGCAAGGCGCCCAACACCTCCTCCTATTTTGATAACAACATGACCCAGACTATCTACACTCCCTTCCCTAGACTCATGATCCACCAAGTCCTTCTCTTTGGTGAATACTGATGCAAAGTACTCATTTAGTACCTTGCCCATTTCCTCTGGCTCCACACATAGATTCCCTCCTCTGTCCTTGAGTGGGCCAACCCTTTCCCTGGTTACCCTCTTGCTCTTTATATACGTATAAAAAGCCTTGGGATTCTCCTTAATCCTGTTTGCCAATGACTTTTCATGACCCCTTTTAGCCCTCCTGACTCTTTGCTTAAGTTCCTTCTGATTGTCTTTATATTCCTCAAGGGCTTCGTCTGTTCCCAGCCTTCTAGCCCTTATGAGTGCTTCCTTTTTCTTTTTGACTCGGCTCACAATATCACTCGTTATCCAAGGTTCCCGAAACTTGCCAAACTTATCCGTCTTCCTCACAGGAACATGCTGGTCCTGGATTCTAATCAACTGACGTTTGAAAGACTCCCACATGTCAGATGTTGATTTACCCTCAAACTGCCGCCCCCAATCTAAATTCTTCAGTTCCTACCTAATATTGTTATAATTAGCTTTCCCCCAATTTAGCACCTTCACCCGAGGACTACTCTTATCCTTATCCACAAGTACCTTAAAACTTACGGAATTATGGTCTTGCTCATTCTTGAAGAAAAAAGAAAATATATGGAAAGATGCTTTTTATTTTTGTTTGGCGTCCCAACTGTATATAGAGGGCTGTCATTGGGATCGTCCTAGAACAGTTCTTTCCAGGCGATAGAGAAGATCAGTTTGGGTAGACTTTCCAAGAAATGCGGCTACAGAGGCTTAAGATAGTCCTTACATCAGAAATGCGGCAACAGGGGTTTCAGTTCCCACACATTCGATTTGCAGGGTTTCTTCAAATACAGGGGGTAAGAGGAGACTGACACACTGAACATGCAGAGTTTCTTTCAAAGGAAGAGAAAGAGATGAGCTGGATTTCCTTGGCAGGCAAAAGCCACCATCTTCCAATCAGTTTACACTCCAACTGTCTTTTTTTAAAACCATTTTCCATATATCAACTAACTGGTCAAAGTGAATCCATAAACAATGTCACAAGAGACAAGCCTCCTGACTTCTATAAATCTTGACCTGTCACTTCTCTGTAAGCATCTTCTCCAAGTCAAAACAACAAGCTCCCAGCTGGTATTTTATCTGAAAACAGGTGCCTTCCAGTAAGGGCTTGTTTACAAGCCAAATCCTTCTGGTGACCTCTTTTAAAAAAACACAAAGCTCAGCATCTCTTCAAACTTCCAGATGAATCAATGTCCATAATTCAACTATAAGTCCTTAAAAACATATTTTCCAAAAAATAGAAGCACTCTCGTAACAACATGAGTCACAAACATTCTCTCTAAGCTGCACCAGATGTGTGGCCACACAACAATCGGGAACATGCCATGCAGGGAACAAACAGGTCATGAACAAACAGCGTCCCTTTAAGATGTGCTCATGCATGGTCATGCATTATCTAAAAGGGACCATACAATGCAACAAACGGACTGCACACAGCGAAGAGAAATCAGAGCGAGCATTGCCGGTCACTCTCTGGTTCCTTATCTAAGTGGGCACTATCTATGTATGATCCTTGACAGTGATTGTCAGTAGATTAATGTTACTGTAGAGGAGCATCACAATCTTGCCCATACCTGCCCTGATGCCCTCACTCATAGGTAGTGAGCAGTATTTTCCCTTCCCTAAGCCGGGGACTGAGAAGAGCTAACTCAAAACAAATTAGGAATTGAACTTTGGAGTTTCTTGGTCTATATGGCTCAGACACTCACTGGGTAAACTTGTAAAGCTACTGGGGAGTCCATGGTCCAAGGTTTGATATATGCTCATCTGGGGTGAAAGATATGTTGCTGTAATTTCTGTTCCAGGAAAGGGGAGGGGAAACAACTGCTTATGGCTATAATTCAATAACCCCTGCTGCAAGCACATGTGTGGATTTTGGGTGAGGACACCAATGCTTTCTGTTTAGAATTCAATCATGAAGAATGACCACTTGGGAGAAAACTTCTTCTCTGTTGAATGAGTAATAAAATCATAAAACTGTTTTACATATTTACTTTGTCATACAAGGAAATCTTTCTCTCTGGTTGAGATACTACTGGACTATTGGCAAGGCTGCAGCAGAGGAGGGGAGAAAATTCATGAAGGATAAAAAGGACTGTTATCAAAAATGAGTCAGCGGCTTTAGAGGAGAAGAAAATAAAAGCAGGGAGTACTGAAAGGAAAACAGGGAAAATGAACCTTGTGTCAATGTTTTTACAGCTGCTGGTGAGGCACTAACAGGTACGTAATGGAAAATATCAGCCACAATCATTGATGTGTGCCGCCAAACCTAAAATAGTAAAAAAGAAATCTGCCTTTTAGGGCTTTTACTAAATCCCAGTATTAAATCTGGTGAGCATTTAAACTTTGGAAGTGTTCTTTATTTGCAAATGTTGCTGTCTCCTGCCACATGCACACAGGCATCGCTAACTGGGTATGTGAGCATGATAACAGCTGTTGCTGTCTGCAAATCAGCAAATGGCATGTCAGCAGTAGAGGGGCTCAAAAGAAATGAAAGGAAACCAGTTCTCACAGACATGAGTCAGCATGAGGCAACAAACGTCTCCCCACCTATAAACTTTACTTGGGAAATTAAAAAAATTCATTGTATTAATTCCCTTGTAGGATTGATTCCTGAGCCCCAGTGGAGAGTGAAACTCACAGCGTGTGTATTGCCGGAAATCACAGCACACAGCCTGGGACTTTCTGCCCATTCATTTTAATAAATGAAGCGTCACAGCTGTGCATCATGACTGCGCTTTATGTGTTTCCTAAGGCCTCACTCAACTTTGGAAATGTGGTATCAACCCTTAAATACACAATCACAGCTTCAGATCTTTGAAAGTAAAACTTCAAAAAAACTATTCTCTTGAAAGTGTTGGCTCTTTCCTGGGATACAGTTATATGGGAACTTGTCTTCTGTACGTTGCCCAAAGTCATCATTATTTATATCTCACCCCTAGCAGAAAAGGCTGAAAATCCAAACTGTGGCCCTGAAGCATAAGCTGGATGCCTGATGGAAGTGTGGCAATTCTAGTGCAATCCGGGAATGCTGGTTTCAACCAGATTGCTGCTGGCTAGGAATTGCGCCGAACCCTTTCTTGTTATTTATTCATGGAATATGAGCAATGCTGGCAAGGCCTGCATTTATTGCCCATCACTAATTGCACTTGACAAGGTGGTGGTAGTGAGCTGATATCTTGAATTGCTGCAGTCTACTTAGTGTAGATACACCCACAGTGCTGTTAGGAGAAAGTTCCAGGATTTTGACCCAGTGACAGTGAAGGAATGATATATTTCCAAGTCAGGATGGTGTGTGACTTGGAGGGCGTTCCCATGCATCTGCTGCCCTTGTTCTAGGTGGTAGAGGTCATGGGTTCAGAAGGTGCTGTTGAAGGAGCCTTGCATATGGTACGCACTGCTGCCACTGTGAACTGCTGGTGGAGGGAGTGAATGTTTAAGGTGGTGGATGGGGTTACGATCAACTGGGCTGCTTTTCCTGGATGTTGACAAGCTTCTTGAGTGCTGTTGGAGCTGCACTCATTCAAGCAAGTGGAGAGTATTCCAGCACACTCCCGACTTGTGCCTTGTAGATGGACAGGCTTTGCGGTTTCAGGTGGTGAGTTACTCATGGAAGAACTCCCAGCCTCTGACCTGCTCTAGTATCTACAGTTTTCTTTATGGCTGGTTCAGTTGCGTTTCTGGTTAATGGTAACCCCCCCAGGATGGTGGGGGAGTCAACGATGGTAATACTGTTGAACATCAAGGGAGATGTTTAGACCTTTCTACACACAGGCACTTCAATATCTGAGAAGTTGTGAATGGTACTGTACACTGCAATCATCAGCGACCATCCCCACTTCTGACCTTATGAGGAAGGGAAGGTCATTGATGAAGGAGCTGAAGATGGTTGGGCCTAGGACACTACCATGAGAAACTACTGCAGCGATATCCTGAGGCTGAGATGATTGGCCTCCATTAACTGTAAACATCTTACTTTGTGTAGTATGACTCCAACCAGTGGAGAGTTTTCACCCTGATTGCCATTGACTGCAGTTTTGTTAGTACTCCTTGATGCCAAACTCGGTCAAATGCTGCCTTGATGTCAAGGGCAGTCAATCTCACCTCACCCTTGGAATTCAGCTCTTTGGTCCACACTTGGATCAAGGCTGTAGTAAGGGCCAGAATTTTATGGGGCCTTTGGGGGGATGGGTTCAGAGGCAGGAAAGCTGGAAAAATGGCAAGGGAAGGTGTTGGGTAGGAAGGCCAGACACCTTCCTGTTGCTAGGCCATTTTTCCAGCTGCAGGAAAAGTGGCAGATGGCCTACCAGCCCAGAGCCACTTAAGAGGCCAATTAAGAGCCTCTTCCAGCCTCTGCGGCATTTTACTAGCGTTGGGGGTACCCTCCACAAGCTCTGAGAGGAGGTGGGCCTTCCTTTTTGGCCACTCTTTGATCCATAAAGGGGCCCCCAGCAGCAACAACTGCCCCCACGGCATGGTGCTGCCTGCCCTCAGAAACTGTGCCTTCACATTCACCGGGGCCTGCCTGACTGGCCCTGGCATCCCTAGACCCCACTTGCCTTACCTTACTTAAAAGGTGCATGTCCATCAATGCATCCTCCTCCCCCAGGTGTAGCTCCAGTAATGGCTACTGCTCCTGATGGCACTACTGAGGCTGCTGAGCTGCTGGTCCTCTGATAGGGCCTGCAGCTCTTGGGCTTGAGCGGCCATTCTTAATTGGATGGTAGCCCTGGCGGCATCCACAATTGGCTGCTGCCCATAAAATATGGCTCCGGTTCCCACTGCCTGCCGCCTTCGAAAAATTCTGGTTAATGTCTGGAGCTGAGTGGCCCTGGTAGAACCCAAACTGAGCATCAGTGTGCAGGTTATTGCTGAGTACATGCCACGTGTTAGCTCTGTCGAAGACACCTTCCATCATTTTGCTGCTGATTGAGAGTATACTGGTGAGGGGTAATTGGCTCAATTGGATTTGTCCTGCTTTTTCTGGGCAGGGCATACCTGGGCAATTTTCCAGTGGATGCCAGTGTTGTAGCTGTACTGGAACAGCTTTGCTAGGGTTTTAGCTAGTTTCAGAGCACAAGTCTTCAGAACCACAGTTGGGATGTTAGTGGGCCTTATAGCCTTCGCTGTGTCCAGTGCGCTCAACCGTTTCTAGATATCATGCAGAGGGAATTATATTGGCTGAAAAATGGCATCTGTGCAGCGAGTATCTCAGGAGGATACTGACATGGATCATCCACTCGGTATTTCTAGCTGAAGATGGTTGCAAACACTTCAGCCTTGTCTCTTGCTCTTACGTGTTGGGCTCCATCATCATTGAGGATGAGGATGTTTGTGAAGCCTCATCCTCCTGTTAGTTAATAGTCCACCATTCATTACTGTATATAGCAGGACTACAGAGCTTTGATCTCATCTGTCACTTTGCTCTGTCTATCGCATGCTGCTTCCACAGTTTAGCATGCAAGTAGTCCTGTGTTGTAGCTTCACCAGGTCGGCACCTCATTTTTAGGAGATCTTGTGCTGCCCCGGCACACTGTCCTACGCTCCTCATTGAACCAGGGTTGGTCCCTTGGCCTGATGGTAATGGCGGAATGAGGGATATGCTAGGCCATGAGGTTACAGATTGTGGTTGAATACAATTCTGTCATTGCTGATGGCCCACAGCGCCTCATGGATGCCCAGTTTTGAGCTGCTAGATCTGTTCTGAATCTATCCCATTAAGTTCGCTCGTTGGTGTCATCTTCCTCCGAGAAGGTTGCCTGTCATGGATCTCCACCTCTGTATGTCCTGTGCTGCACTTACACATTCCACATAGGTCAACTGCATCCAGTCCATTATATCCATCATCCGTTTTCTCCTCTGCTTCCCTCGCCTACATTTTTCCATCGATCATTCCTTCTAATAATTGTCTCTGTCTACCTTCTGCTCTAATGATGTGACTGAAATATTGTATCTTTCTCTCTTTGATGTTCTGCACTAATTTCCTCTTTTCTCCAGTCATTTCCAGCACTTGCTCGTTAGTCTTTCTGTCTGTGTAAGATATCTGGAACATCCTCGCATATGACCACATTGCAAATGCATTCAGCCTATCAATAGTCCCTTTGTTTGTTGAGCATATCTCTGAGCTATATAACATAGATGACAGAATGTAGCACCTCAGCATTCTTTTCCTAATATTCAGATTGAGTTTCTTTGATGTTAACATGTCCTTCATTCTAACAAAGCTGAACTTGGCTATGTCAATTCTCCTTTGGATTTCACAATCACATCTCCTATTGTCTGTGATAATCTGCCCAAGGCAAGTGAACCTTTTCACTTGTTCCAGGAATTGTTCATTTACTTCAATTTTCACTTCCGGGATTAGGTCTCTGCTTATCACCATTGTCTTGGTCTTGTTCACATTCAATCTTAATCCATGTTCCACACTCCTTGCTTTCACTTTGTTCACAATTTCCTGTAGGCCTCTTCTGACTCTGCAATCAGTGCAGTGTCATCTGCCTATCTCAATTTGCTGACGTCCCACCAATATTGCAACCTGGTAGATCTTCTGTGTCTCTGAAGATAGCTTCAGTGTACAGGTTGATCAGTTTTGTGGATATAACACATCCCTGTTGCACTCCTCTTTTGATTGGGAAACTGACAAGCAGCTATCAAGTCTCATCACCATTGATTGATTCCAATATAGATTCTGAATTATCCTTTTATCATTTCTGTCAATTTCTAATTTGTTAAACACTTTATTATTTTCTGATGGTAGATTATATCAAATGCCTTCTCATAGTCTATAAAGCATATATACACAGGTTTTTGCATTTCTAGGTATCAATGACTACTCTCAAGTTAAAGACGCCCTCTTGTTCCTTTTTTTGGTCTGAATCCTGACTGACTGTCATATTTCTCTGCTTCTATAGATTGGTCATTTCTTTCCAAAATGATTATTAGAATTATTTTCATCACATGGCTCATGAGGCTTATTGGCCTTTGCTCTGAACACTCTAGGGCTTTTGGTTTCTTTGGGAGCTGAATGAACACTGACTGCATAAGATCCTCAGGTATGAATCCTCTCCTGTAAATTTTGTTGCAGAGGTCTATCAGTTTCCCAATGTTAACATCATTCAGGGCTTTCACGCATTCAGTTGGTATCCCATTGATTCCAGGGGCTTTCTTTGCTTTCATCTTTTTGATCACTGCACTGACTTCAATTATCTCTGGTCCTTCTCTCCCCTCTGGTGGTACCAATTGACTTCTGTCTTCATCGTCATACAGCTCTCTGATGTATTCCACCCATCCTTTCTCAAAGAGAAGTTCACCTTCCTTGCTCTTTATACAGCCACGATTTGTAGTTATTCTTTTCTTCTTATTTGTCAGTGCTTTAACTTTCTCATGCAATGCTCTATCTATACTGTGCCTTTTCTCCAGTTCTATTTCTTGCAAAGGTCTTCATACCACTTTTCCTTGGCTGCTCTATATGCTTTTCTTATCTGCTTTTCTATTTCATGATATTCTTCTCTATTGTTCTTATTCTGTCTCCTTTTCTCCATCATATCTAGTATTTCATCCGTCATGCACTCTTGATGTTTCCTCCTCTCTCTATCCCATTTACCACAGTGGTCATGCCACACAACACGATGAAGGGTGTCCTCAGTGTGAAGTACTGTGTGGTGTTCAGTCCTACCAATACTGCCATGGACTAATGCATCTGCAACAGGTAGATTAGTGAGGACAAGGCCAAGTAGGTTTTTCCCTTGTGTTCTCTCACCCCTGCCGCAGGTCCAGTCTGGCAGCTGTGTCCTTCAGGACTCAGCTTGCTACTGAGCTACTCTTGGTGATGAACATTGAAGTCCCCACCCAGAATTCATTCTATGCCCTTGCTACCCTCAGTGCTGCTTCCCAGTGTGTTCAGTCAACATGGAGAAATATTGATTCATCAGCTGAGGGAGGGTGGTAGGTGGTAAACAGCTAGAGGTTTCCTTGTCCATGTTTGCCCTGATATTGCGAGACTTCATGAGGTCTGGAGTCAATGTGGTGAAAGTGAGGCCTACCTGGTAAGGATGACAGTTTTTTTTAATCTCTGTAGGGCATTAGTCAATCAGTTAGGTTTTTACAACAATCCAGCTGCTTCATGGTCACTTTTACTGATACCAGCTTTTTATTTCTAGATTTTTAAAAACTGAATCCAAATTCTCAAACCTGCAGGATTTGATGTCATGTTCTCTAGATTAATCCAGGCCTCAGGATTACTCATCCAGCAACATAACCATTAAGTTACCGTTTCTGCAAAGAACGAGCAGTTTGCCAGCACTGTTTTGCCCTCCTCCTTGGCAGGTGCCAAAGATATGTCTGTAACCGATTGGGCAGCGGCCCAATAATACTTAGCATGCGACCCCATCCTGACCTTGAATACTTGGACAGTGCCAGGATTTTAAGTCAGTGATATCCCCTCTATCATTACTTATGCTAGTAGATTGGGACTAAGGATATTTGGTCCCCAAATGACCACAGAGGGAATCACAAGCAAGCCCAAATCTTTAACTATACCAGAAAATGTTAGAAACACTCATCAGAACTGGCTACATTTGTGTTCTAACAAATGGTTATACCTGAAACCTTAACATTTTTTCATTTTTCCACAGCTATAACCTGATCTGTTGAGCGTTTCTAGCATTTCCTGTTTTTGTTTCTGATTTCCAGCATCTGTTTTAAAGCTCAGTCTTTCCTTACCTGCCATCTGCATGCACACACACTTCCAATATACAGTCACTGGATAGCTATCAGGAACTGGAACAGGGACCTTGGCCAATTTTCCACTCCTTAAAGAACACTACAGACCAGAGCTGAAATCACTATACTCAGTGAATTGAACCTAGTACCTGCACCATCTACGTTAGCTTTACTGTCAGCTGAATAAATTTGCTGAGCTATTGGGACAACAACCAAATAAAGGTTCTAACAGTTGAAGAGCAGAAGTCAAGGGAAGATATATACAGCACAATTATACTTACACCGCCCAAAACATGAAATGCTTGTTTGTTATTGCTGGGCCATTAAATTGGAACACACAGATAAGACTACATCAACATGACTGAGCTCTCACCATTATGCCCCACCCAGGCTGCTGCCATGATCCAATATCACAATGCAGCCCAAGAACTGTCGTAACAAAGCCCTCTTTCCCTCTGGAGCAGACAGTCTTAGTTAAAATAACAAAAAAAGAGAGATAGGGCAGTTGGTAGCTATATGGTTTCTTTTCAGATTCTAATACACCTGTTAAATACATATAAATACCAGACTGTTATTTTCTAAATTAAGAAAGAAAAGGCTTGTATTTATACAGCACCTTTCACATCTGTAGGATGCTCCAAATAACTTCAAAGGCAATTAATTACTTTTGAACTGTAGTCACTTTTGTTTTGCAGTCAAATATAGCAACCTATCTGCACATAATAATGAAACGAATACCCATTGCATCTATTTTTGTTTGCGTTGGCTGAGTGTTAACCATTGACCAGATCACTGGGAGGACCTCTCCCATTTTCTTTGCATTTCTTTGGCCTCCTTATCTCGAGAGACAATGGGTAAGCGCCTGCAGGTGGTCAGTGGTATGTGGAGCAGCGCCTGGAGTGGCTATAAAGGCCAATTCTAGAGTGACAGACTCTTCCACAGGTGCTGCAGAAAAATTTGATTGTCAGGGCTGTTACACAGTTGGCTCTTCCCTTGCGCCTCTGTCTTTTTTCCTGTCAACTGCTAAGTCTCTTCGACTCGCCACACTTTAGCCTCGCCTTTATGGCTGCCCGCCAGCTCTGACGAACGCTGCCAACTGACTCCCACAACTTGTGATCAATGTCACAGGACTTCATGTCGCGTTTGCAGACGTCTTTAAAGCGGAGACATGGACGGCCGGTGGGTCTGATACCAGTGGCGAGCTCGCTGTACAATGTGTCTTTGGGGATCCTGCCATCTTCCATGCGGCTCACATGGCCAAGCCATCTCAAGCGCCGCTGACTCAGTAGTGTGTATAAGCTGGGGATGTTGGCCGCCTCGAGGACTTCTGTGTTGGAGATACGGTCCTGCCACCTGATGCCAAGTATTCTCCGGAGGCAGCGAAGATGGAATGAATTGAGACGTCGCTCTTGGCTGACATACGTTGTCCAGGCCTCGCTGCTGTAGAGCAAGGTACTGAGGACACAGGCTTGATACACTCGGACTTTTGTGTTTTGTGTCAGTGCGCCATTTTCCCACACTCTCTTGGCCAGTCTGGACATAGCAGTGGAAGCCTTTCCCATGCGCTTGTTGATTTCTGCATCTAGAGACAGGATACTGGTGATAGTTGAGCCTAGGTAGGTGAACTCTTGAACCACTTCCAGAGCGTGGTCGCCAATATTGATGGATGGAGCATTTCTGACGTCCTGCCCCATGATGTTCGTTTTCTTGAGGCTGATGGTTAGGCCAAATTCATTGCAGGCAGCCGCAAACCTGTCGATGAGACTCTGCAGGCACTCTTCCGTGTGAGATGTTAAAGCAGCATCGTCAGCAAAGAGGAGTTCCCTGATGAGGACTTTCCGTACTTTGGACTTCGCTCTTAGATGGGCAAGGTTGAACAACCTGCCCCCTGATCTTGTGTGGAGGAAAATTCCTTCTTCAGAGGACTTGAACGCATGTGAAAGCAGCAGGGAGAAGAAAATCCCAAAACGTGTGGGTGCGAGAACACAGCCCTGTTTCACGCCACTCAGGATAGGACAGGGGTCTGATGAGGAGCCACCATGTTGAATTGTGCCTTTCATATTGTCATGGAATGAGGTGATGATACTTAGTAGCTTTGGTGGACATCCAATCTTTTCCAGTAGTCTGAAGAGACCACGTCTGCTGACGAGGTCAAAGGCTTTGGTGAGATCAATGAAAGCAATGTAGAGGGGCATCTGTTGTTCGCGGCATTTCTCCTGTATCTGACGAAGGGAGAACAGCATGTCAACGGTCGATCTCTCTGCACGAAAACCACACTGTGCCTCAGGGTAGATGCGCTCTGCCAGCTTCTGGAGCCTGTTTAGAGCGACTCGAGCAAAGATTTTCCCCACTATGCTGAGCAGGGAGATTCCACGGTAGTTGTTGCAGTCACCGCAGTCACCTTTGTTTTGATAGAGGGTGATGATATTGGCATCGTGCATGTCCTGCGGTACTGCTCCCTCATCCCAGCACAGGCATAGCAGTTCATGTAGTGCTGAGTATAGCAGACTTGGCACTCTTGATTATTTCAGGGATAATGCTGTCCTTCCCAGGGGCTTTTCCGCATTTTCTTTGCATACAGCCAAGGAATACTTTTCATCCACCTGAGAGGCAGACAGGGCTTTGTTTCAATCTGAGGGGCCCTGTACATGAATCACAAAATGATAGCATGCAGGTACAGCAATTAGGAAGGCAAATGGAATATTGGCATTTATTGCAAGGGGAATGGAGTATAAAAATAGGAAGTTTTGCTACAACTGTCCAGGGCATTGGTCAGACCCCACCTGGAGTACTGTGTACAGTTTTGGTCTCCTTACTTAAGGAGTAAATGGGAAAAGCAGACCATAGATCGTGATGCCTGGAGATGCTACATCAGGAGGGCTACAGACACCTTTGGGATTGAGCGAAGAACCAGCTGGAAAGAGAAAAGGAGAAGGATAGATCCATTTGTCCCCAGCAGTGACTACACATTCACTTGCACTCGCTGTGGGAGAATCCGCCCGTCACGGATAGGCCTGACTAGGCACCGGCGAGCCTGCAACCGATGTACAATCTTCCCAAAATCTCTGTCAGTGAAGAAATGCCAAGAGAGAGACTTAAGTAGGGATGTACTTGCAGTTCAGAAAAGGTTCACTAGGCTGATTCCTGGGATAAAGGGGCTGTCTTATGAGGAAAGGTTGAGGAGATGGGCCTATACACATTGGAGTTTAGAAGAATGAGAGATGATCTTTTCATAACAAGAGTCTGAGGGGGCTTGACAGGGTAGATGCTGAGAGGATGTTTCCCCTCACGAGGATATCTAGAACTAGGGGGCACAGTTTCAAAATAAGGGGTCTCCCATTTAAGATGGAGATGAGAAGGAATTTCTTCTCTCAGAGGGTAGTTAATCTTTGTAATTCTCTTCCCTGGACAGCAGTGGAGACTGGGTCATTGAATATATTCAAGGCTGAGTTAGACAGGTTTTTGATCTACAAGGGAGTAAAGGGTTATGGGGGGGCAGGCAGGAAAGTGGAGTTAAGGCCACAATCAGATCAGCCATGATTTTATTGAATGGCAGAACAGGCTCGAGGAGCTGAATGGCCTTCTCCTGCTCCTGTTCCTTATGTTCTTATGTTCTTTCCTTTTATGTGAACTACAGCTTCATTGGAAAATACAGCACTCTCTTAGTATTGAACTGAAGTAGGTTATGGGCTGGAGTGAAGTCTGAATCCACAACTTTGTGGCTCAGAGATGAGAGTGTTACCACTCAGACAAGCTGACAGCATTCCAGATGTATGCAATATGTCGAGAAAAAGAAAACAAATTGCATATAGCAAAACAAGGATTTCATTACTGAATGCATGTTGAAGTATGTCAAGAGTTAATACCACTTTTTAAAAAACATTTGGTCATGGGATGTGGGCTTTACTGGCAAGGCCAGCACTTATTGCCCCAGTCCTAATTGACCTTGAGAAGGTGGTGGTGAGCTACTTTCTTGAATTACTGCAGTCTGTGTGGTGTCGGTACACTCACACTGCTGTTAGGGAGGGAGTTCCAGGATGACCCACCAATGATGAAGGAACAGTGATATATATTTCCAAGTCAGGATGCTGTGTGACTTGGAGGGGAATTTACAGGTGATGGTGTTTCCATTCATCTGCTGTGCTATGGCCAGGTGAGGAGGGGGTCTCAGTCTCCCCTCTTGCCTCTTCCTCTTAGAACAAAGATCAAAGAACAGTACAGCACAGGAACAGGCCATTCGGCCCTCCAATCCTGCGCCGATCTTGATGCCTGCCTAAACTAAAACCTTCTGCACTTCCAGGGACCGTATCCCTCTATTCCCATCCTATTCATGTATTTGTCAAGATGCCTCTTAAACGTCGTTATCGTACCTGCTTCCACCACCTCCCCTGGCAGCAAGTTCCAGGCACTCACCATCCTCTCTGTAAAGAACTTGCCTCGCACCATCCCCTCTAAACTTTGCCCCTCTCACCTTAAACCTATGTCCCCTAGTAACTGACTCTTCCACCCTGGGAAAAAGCTTCTGACTATGGTGTTGAGTTTGTTAAGTGTTATTGGAGCTGCACTCATCCAGGCAAGTAGAGAATATTTCATCAACGCGACTCACCAAGCAAGCTGGGACGGAGATTGCAGAGGAGATCACCAGCCTGGGGTGATCCCCAGAACCTGGATCCAGTGCCACAAGCAAATCAATGACCTTATTTGTTCTGCCAAGGTGAGTACTCCATACCTGTATTCCCTTTAGGGCTTGCATGTGGCACTGCAAGGGGAGGAGACAGTGACGTAGTGGAAATGTCACTAGACTAGTAATCCAGAGCCTTAGGCTAATGCTCAGGGGACATGGGTTCGAATCCCACCATGGCAGATGGTGGAATTTGAATTCAATTAATAAATCTGGAATGAAAAAGCGAATCTAGTGGCAATCATTGTCGATTGTTGTAAAAACCCATCTGGTTCACTAATGTCCTTTAGGGAAGGAAATCTGCTGTCCTTACCTGGTCTGGCCTACATGTGACTCCAGCAATGTGGTTGACCTTCAAATGCCCTCTGAAATGGCCTAGCAAGCCATTCAGTTGTATCAAACTGCTACAAAGTCTAAGAAAAGAAATGAAACTGGACAGACCACCTGGCATTGACCTAGACACTGGAAACGACAATTGCAAACCCAGCTCTGTCGACCCTGAAAAGTCCTCCTTACTGACATCTGGGGACTTGTGCCAAAATTGGGAGAGCTGTCCCACAGACTAGTTAAGCAACAGCCTGACATAGTCATACTTATGGAATCATATCTTGCAGACAATGTCCCAGACACTGCCATCACCTTCCCTGGGTATGTCCTGACTCACCAGAGGTGGCGGCACAATGGTATAAAGTGGGGAGCGAGTTGCCCTGGGAGTCCTCAACATTGACTCCGGACCCATGAAGTATCATGATATCAGGTCAAACATGTGCCAGGAAACTTCCTGCTAATTACCATCTATCGCCCCCACCCCTCACCTGATGAATCAGTGCTTCACCATGTTGAACACCAATTGGAAGAAGTACTGATGTAGCAAGGCACAAAATGTACTCTGGGTGGGGGAGTTCAATGTCCATCACCAAGAGTGACTTGGTAGAACCACGACTGATGGAACTGGCTGAGTCCTAAAGGACATAGCTGCTAGACTGGGTCTGTGGCAGGTGGTGAGGCAAACAAGAGGGAAAAACCTACTTGACCTTGTCTTCACCAATCTGCTATTGGTAGGAGTGATCACCGCACAGTCCTTGTGTAGACAAAGTCCCGTCTTCACATTGAGGGTGCCCACCATCGGGTTGTGTAGCACTACCACTGTGCTAATTGGATAGATTTTGAACAGAACAACTCAAAACAACTCAAAAATCCATGAGCTGCTGTGGGCCATCAGAAGCAGTAGAATTGTATTCAACCACAATCTGTAACCTCATGGCTTGGCATATCCCCCACTCTGCCATTACCATCAAGCCAAGGGACCAACCCTGGTTCAATGAAGTGTGCAGGAGGGCATGCCAGGAGCAGCACTAGTCATACCTAAAAATGAGGTGTCAGCCTGGTAAAGCTACAACACAGGACTACTTGCATGCCAAACAGCAGAAGCAGCATGCAATAGACAGGGCTAAGCGAGCCCATGACCAATGGATCAGATCTAAGCTCTGCAGTCCTGCCACATCCAGTCGTGAATACTGGTGGACAATTAAACAACTGACTGGAGGAAGAGGCTCCACAAACATCCCCATCCTCTATGATGGGGGAGCCCAGCACATCAGTGCAAAAGACAAGGCTGAAGCACTTTCATCCATCTTCAGCCAGAAGTGTCGAGTGGATGATCCATCTCGGCCTCCTCCTGAGGTCCAAAGTTTCACAGATGCCAGTCTTCTGCCAATTTGATTCACTTCACGTGATATCAAGAAACGGCTGAAGGCACTGGATACTGCAAAGGCTATGGGCCCTGACAACATTCTGGCAATAGTAATGAAGACTTGTGCTCCAGAACTAGCTGTGCCCCTAGCAAAGCTGTTCCAGTACAGCTACAACACTGGCATCTACCTGCAATGTGGAAAATCACCCAGGTATGTCCTGTACATGAAAAGCAGGACAAATCCAGCCCAGCCAATTACCACCCTATCAGTCTACTCCCGATTATCAGCAAAGTGATGGAAGGGGTCGTCGACAGTGCTATAAAGTGGCACTTGCTCAGCAATAACCTGCTCACTGACTCTCAGTTTGGGTTCTGCCAGGGCCACTCAGCTCATGACCTCATTACAGCCGTCGTCCAAACATGGACAAAAGAGCTGAACGCAAGAATTGAGGTGAGAGTGACTGTCCTTGACATCAAGGCAGCATTTGAACAAGTATGAAATCAAGGAGCCCGAGCAAAACTGGAGTTAATGGAAATCAGGGAGAAAACTCTCCACTGGTCGGAGTCATAAAAATAAGATGGTTGTGCTTGTTGGAAGTCAATCATCTCAATCACAGGACATCACTGCAGGAGTTCCTCAGCGGAGTGTCCTAGGCCCAACCATCTTCAGCTGCTTCACCAATGACCTTTCATCCCATCATTAGATCAGAAGGGGGGATGTTCACTGATGAATGTACAACGTTCAGCACCATTCGCAACTCCTCAGATACTGAAGTAGTAGGTGTCCATATGCAGCAAGACCTGGACAACATCCATGCTTGGGCTGATAAGCGGCAAGCTACAATCGCGCCACACAAGTGCCTGGTAATGACCATCTCCAACAACAGACAATCTAACCATCCCCCCCTTGACATTCAATGGCATTACGATTGTTGAATCCCCCACTATCAACATCCTGGAGATTACCATTGACCAGTAACTGAACTGGACCAGCCATATAAGTACTGTGGTTAAAAGAGCAGGTCAGAGGCTGGGAATTCTGCGGCGAGGAGCTCACCTCCTGACTCCTCAAAGTCTGTCCACCACCTACAAGATACAAATCAGGAGTGTGATGGAATACTCTCCACTTGCCCAAATGGGTGCAGCTCCAACAATGCTCAAGATGCTCGACACCTTCCAGAACAAAGCAGCCCACTTGATTTACACCCCAGCCACTAACATTCACTCCATCCACCACCGAAGCACAGTGGCAGCTGTGTGTACCATCTCCAAGATGCACTGCAGCAACTCAGCAAGGCTCCTTCGACAGCACCTTCCAAACCCACGACCTCTATCAGCTAGAAGGACAAGGAAAACAGACACATGGGAACACCACCACCTGCAAGTTCCCCTCCCAAGCCACACATCATCCTGAATTGGAACTATATCGCCGTTCTTTTGCTGTCACTGGGTCAAAATCCTGGAACTCCCTTCCTAACAGCACTGTGGGTGTACCAACACCACATGGACTGTGTGGTTCAAGAAGGCAGCTCATCACCACTTCTCAAAGGCAATTAGCGATGGGCAATAAATGCTGGCCTAGCCAGTGACACTCAAATCCCATGAAAAAATAAAAAAGATTCCCCCGCCCCCTCCAACAGCGTAGATAATCTTACATCGGTGGCTATTTGTTTGTGCTTAGATTTGAAGGCACAACCTAGTGAGCACAGCACTATCATGCCCGAGCGGCTGATGGAGGCTGTGACAGCCGAGGCCACTGACAGTTGGAGGACCAGGCTGATGCTGAGCCCCAGCTTGATGACATGCCTCTGGAGTCATCGGCAACCTGGCAAATACTGGAGCTGCAGTGAGGTAAGGAAACATCTGGTGGAAATTCCAGAGGCTATGCCCACCCATGCATGGACGATGGAGAAGTCCATCCAGGCCATGTCTCTGATGTCACTTGGCTTCCTCCATTGAGATTGGCAACCTTCCTGGAGAGCCAGATTCAGCAAACCACTGAATGAATACCGGAGATGCTTGCAGACCCGTATGCAATCACCTCTTCCATGAGCTCTGTGCAGCAATGGCTAGGCGGGAATGGGACTTGCACCAGCTCCTCGCGCTTCTCTGGTCAGCAGGGAAGAATACGTATGCCTTGCAAGGGAGAAGAAGCGGCTGCTTGATGCAACTCTGGGCTCCTCTCAGGGTGCTCCTGGTGTGAATAGCGGCTCCTCAGCCCCTCTGCCAGTAAGACCAGTGCCAGAGGTATCTGTGATGACAGGGGAGGGTCCTGCATTTGTGTAGGGGCCCCACAGCATGCCAGAGCCATCCAGGCCTCCGGCTGCCACAGAATGACTGCCAAAGTCATCCCAAGCCACTGGACAGCAAGGTCAATAGCCTGCCTCTGCACCAGCTGCAAGCACAGGGGGAGCACTATGTCAGAGCACATGTAAGAAATTTAAGAAGAGCATCAAGCTGCACTTGGGATTCACAGGTGAGAGAGTGTGAAGCCTCGGATTTCTTGTTGCCTTTAATAAAGAATTAGTGTTTTGGCACTACATCTCTTTCCATTTTTGGATCCTTATGGGACTTCAGTTATACCCTGGCTCCTTCAGGGGTTGGTTGTGAGGGCCATGTTGCCTGCAGTCAACCCTTTGCCGCTTTGCTATGTGCAACTGGATGCAGGGCAATGGAATGGTAAATGAAAGAGGCAACGGCAGGGCTGCAGAAAAGTAAGATTTTATTGGCATGCATCCAACAGATAGTAAGGGTCATATGACATTTGTAGATAGCTGATCATCGGACAATGGACCTCTCTACAGGGTAACCTCTTTTACACTCAGCAGGCTGGTTGCGTGCCCCTCTAAGCCCTTCACCTGCAACCCCATCCCGGAGAAGGCCCTCCTATTGGCTCGGAGGTTGCTGATCTTCTGCTGCCTGTGGCTGGCCCTTCTTCCCTCTCTGCTGTCAATCCTCCTCCTCCTCCTCACCGCTGCCCTGAAGCCTGGGTGAATAAGACCCCTGGCAGGTGGCCTCTCTCAGTTTCCAAGATCTCTGATGCAAATGCCCCTTTCTCCACCCCAATTTTGCTCCCATTTCTAAAGCTCAAGTACCACTGCCCAGATGGAACTGTGGTGGCAAGCCTCCTTTTTTTACCAGGCGAGGCTGTGAAGCTTCAGTCTTCCCGTGCGCTCTTTGTAAAATTCAAAAACCCTGTGAAATTGCTCTTACTTGGCCAATTAATTGCCTTAATTATCTTCCTGCAACATTCATGCACAATATTCTCCTACCATGGTAGCCTCCATCAGGAACATCCAGTAGTGAAGTGAAGATATCGGGCTGCCACTCCAACATCTTCCATCCTGATATTCCACTCCCCCTCCCCAAACCAGTGTCTGAGCCCATCCCCAAAGGACCAGGAAAATTTAGCCCTTATTTTTAAGGCCAGAATCTGAGCTGGTGGCTCGGAACAGATGGTGGCAGGGTGAGCACATTCTCTTAGTCCTGCCTTGACTCCTCTCACACTGCTCCCAAGTCCCAACAAGCCTCTCCCCTGCAGTGCTACAAGATTCTGAGATCTTTTTCAGTCTCACTGAACAATATAACTCCCTTCGTAGCAATAGCAGCTCCTGAGATTGCCTACCTTCAATGTTCCCGGCCTCTGTGACTCCATTCCTTAGTGCTGACAGACCCTAAGACCTCCAAACAGTCCAGCTGGATCCCTGTCACTTCCCCAGTACTCCACACTCCAATAGTCTCCTCAGTATCCTGAATTTAGCATGTTCTGAACTCCTTTACATGATTTTCCATCTTCCAATCCTGTCAGGACATTTGAATTGCTCCCCCTCCGCAGTGTTATTTTATCCTGATTCTTGACCTGTCCCGCCCCACCACCTCTGTCAAATTCTGAGGACCTGCCCCTCTATGCCTGTTCAGAACCCAGTAAACCAAACACCACGTTCAATCTAATATAAAAGCAAAATACTGCGGATGCTGGAAATCTTAAATTAAAATCTGAAAGTGCTGGAAATACTCAGCAGGTCTGGCAGCATCTGTGGAGAGAGAAGCAGAGTTAACGTTTCAGGTCAGTGATCTTCCATCAGAACATCCGAGTTCATCAGAGTTCTGATGAAAGGTCACTGACCTGAACCATTAGTTCTGTTTCTCTCTCCACAGATGCTGCCAGACCTGTTGAGTATTTCCAGCACTTTCTGTTTTTATACCACATTCAATCTCATGTCCAACCAAATCTCATATTTCACCTCTGGCACACTGCCAAACCCCAGAATTGTTTTCAATCCTATCAAAACAGACTAATCCCCAAAACTGCGCCTGAGCACCATAAACCCCATTCCCATTACTGCTAAACATGTCTCACCATCTTCTTGTTTATCCTGACCTTTAAAAAAGGTATGAGATGAATCAAAGCTACCAATTTATAATTTTCACAGAAAATTGCTTAGAGTCTTTACTTCATTTTTCAGAACAGCAGCAGAAATGTCAAAATATCCTGTAATGAAAATGGAATTTGACTTAAATCAGTGTTGTTGATTATAAGATTTTATGCAGGACGTGACATTACACCCCTACTGTTAAAAAACAACCCATCTGCTGGCTGACAATGACGGTTGGAACTGTGATTCCCTATATATATTAAAAGCCTTGTGCATAGCATGTACATACAATAAATGTAACATTTATATTTTTGAGCTCTTTTCTGTCATGTTATTTTATTAGACTTTTGTCATGCTAATGTATTTTTATTACTTACATCTGATTGAGTTACCATGATGGGCCTCCAAGGTCCATTTGCCTAGTTACCTACAGGACCTCTAGCTTTGCCTAAATGGTACCATGAATGCCAGACTTGGACACTTACAGTCATAGAGAGATACAGTACTGAAACAGGCCCTTCAGCCCACCAAGTCTGTGCCAACCATCAACTACCCATTTATACTAATCCTACATTAATCCCATATTCCCTACCACATCCCCTCCTACATTAATCCCATATTCCTTACCACCTACCTACACTAGGGACAATTTACAATGGCCAATTTACTTATCACCTGCAAGTCTTAGGCAGTGGGGGGAAACCAGAGCACCCAGCAGAAACCAACACAGTCACAGGGAGAACTTGCAAACTCCACACAGGCAGTACCAAGAACTGAACCCAGGTCACTGGAGCTGTGAGGCTGCGGTGCTAACCACTGCACCACTACAGTGTTCAAATACATTTTTAAAAGTAAAGAAATTAAAGGGACAGGGGTTCAAGGTGGACAGCCATATCTCTGTAAATACTCCCTGTCCACGTCTGCCTACTTCAATATTGGCGCAAAGTTCATAACTGCGAGACAATTTCCCCCACCCTGTCATCTCAGCTGTCCACCTGCTTTTGTTTACCCTTTGACATTTTACCATCTTCATTATTAATTTTCCATATAATTTCTTAGTACTAGCTGTGATGTTTCGAATTTCTGACTATTTGATCAAGAAATAATTTTGGTGCTAAAATTATTTAACTTCTGGTCACAAGAGGTTAAATCCATAGCACACAGCTTCTGGGAAATGTGAATTAAGATTAGAATTCAGACATAGCACTAGAGCCAATGGAAATACATTACAAACAACTCAGTATTTGTTCATGGTTAGGCCACAAAGTACTGTGCACAGGCAGTTTAATATAAGAATTTAAAACTACAAGGCACAGCATAAATTCAGTAGATGGTACCAGGAATCGGAAGCCATAGTTATTGTAAAATACTTGAGATAATGGATCTACTATCACTGCAGCAAAGTAGATTCAGGTGAGCATATCTTCTGCCAGCACCTAGCTCCACTGAAATTTAGCATGTATAATAGAAGAGGTATAACTCTGGGTTGTCTGACATACACAGCAATTTCCAGCACTCTATGCTAGCACTACACCACTTTTGCACCAAAAACAAAATCAGAATTGCAGGCTGTAAGGACTGGTTTAGAGTTTCCTTTCTTGAAAAAAGATGTCCCATTGGCTACCTTACAGTCCCCAAACTCAATCTGCAAACTTGAAGATTGATAATTTGTGATCAAAGCCTCTTCTATCTCCTCTCTGACTTTCTTCAACAGTTTACACTACATGCATCAGGGCCTGGTGGTGGATCTACCTTTAGCTCTGCTAATATTTCCAGAATCAATTCCATTTCTGCAGTTATCTCTAATAATTGTTCCACACCCTTCTCTGGTACACCTACATTCGCACTTCCATCAACATTTGTTAATATCTCAAGAATGAGCTGGGGAAACCTGTATTATTTAAAATAAATACTCATCTGTATCAATTTTAAATGATACAGGTATCAGTAGGTCACCACTGGAGAAAGCCTTCTCAAGTCAGGTTTACAGCTAAACATCACAAGTATGCTCCATATCCCACACTACCCATGCATAATGGCACAAGGGATACACTAATCTGTAAAGAGAAAAGATAGGCTTTAATGTTTCCAGTGTAGATTTTTGATCAGAACTGAAAACTGGAAGATAAGCCCTTTATAGGACTGAACAAAACAAGATATGCAAACTATGGGAGTGAATCTTCACAGGGTTCTCCTATTCGTCTACTGCAATCTACTGCAATGGGGAACTTTGTGAGAAGGCCACATGTTAACCAAGTCTAATTTTATTTTTGGATTGCTACAGATGTTATGTAGTCTGAATTTTGCATGTGATGTATACTGTTAGCCTACCATTTATTGAATATATCTTTAAGAGAATATGCTGATTGGCATCATTTTGTATATCCCATACCATTCAATGATTTTTGAGCTTTTTATAAATTATACTGTAATAATTAACAGGTTTTTCTTTTCCTTTAATCTTCTCTTATTTTATTCCTCTTTTGAAGCTAGCATTTCATTTTGGGTATAATGCCACATGCATAAACAGCCCTGCTACTTCAGAAATGGCTATTCTTCATATGCATGTTTGAACAGGAAAGCACTTGTGTGAATGGGGGAGGGAAGGGGAGGAGGCTGAGACTGATAAATAACTATGTCAGACACCATTGCTGAACTTGAGTCTGTGCTCACCCACATCGACACATGAACATGACCATCTGGAGGTCATAACATGGTAATCTGGAGTATAATTCTAGGCTGTTTTTTCTTCTCCATAGTCCAGAGATCCCTTTATAGCAGTGATAGCACTGTTTAGTCTGCTTTATCAACCATTTTACTGTAATAAAGGAACACTAGTGGATTATTGATGCTGGCTTTTAGACCAAACACCGCTAAGATGGAAAGGTTTGACTACATAATAAATCTTACAATGGCTAAAGTGGAGACCTTTACAGTGAAGGTCAAGTGGGGATTCCATTCCACAGCATTTATGTCATTGGAGCAGGGCTGCAGGAAATTTGGGACTATAGGATTTATACAGCATGAAAGAGGATATTTGGCCTATCATGCCTGTACCAGCTCTCTGAAAAGGTTTATTTAGCCTCATTTCCATGCTGTTTTAAATGCTGCTTTTTCATGTATTTATCCACTTCCCTTTTAGAAGCTGTTATGGATTTTTCCATCACCACTATTTCTGGTAGGGCATTCTACATCCTAGCTATCGTCTACTTACCTCATTAATTCTCTGTTCAACAGTTTGCCGCTGAGCATTTCCCTACATGTTATTTTAACAAAAATCTGTAAAAAAAATGTCATGCATGGAGTAAGCCATGATGTCATTACAGATAGAGACCAAAAAACAAAAGAAATATTGGGGTGACAAGAGTACGACTTACCAAATAACGGAACCCCTTAGTTGTTTCTTAGCCCATGTGGAACTGGTTTCTTCAGTACTATTTTTATTAACACCAGAAAATGTAGTTATGACATTCGTTACAATTTCAGGTTCCCTTTTCTCTGACACACATGTGCTACACAAGAAAGCTATTCATTTAAATGCTTTTAGTATGTCAGGTTTGCTGCTATCAAAGCTGTGACTTAAAGTGACACAATGATAACATCATACTGTCTTCAGTGAGGCAAAGAAATATCTTTTTCCTGTAGCAGAACTTTGATCTCAACAAAGATAATTTAGGCAGAATGATAATGCAGACACAAATTATGGAGTGATAGATGAGAGGGTGTGTATAACTCAGATAATAATGATGACTGGGGTGTGTTGCACCCTTGAACAAGGCTCTGGCCTTCTGGCTTTAATAGATAGATTTCCATTTGTTCTGTTTTACCTTTGGTGAGCCATCTAGTTTGAGATTTCTATCAGGGGTTTTATTTTTGTTAGTGACAGGAACATTTCCTTTACTGCTGATAGCCCATTACCATTAAGGTGACTGCATCTTTAATGCTGTTTCCCAACCTGTGTAAAGAGAGAGTATTTTTACAGGACAGTGAAAGGAGATTTTACTAGACACATAATGTGCAGTCTTTCCACATTGCAGGAAAATGTTTTTAATGAAAAATATCGCTTTGGTTGTAAGTATTGCTATTTATACAAACAAGGAACAGTGGGCCTGATTCTAACTCTGTGCAGGTGAGATAAAATCTCACCCAGTGTTTCTTGATAGCCAGCAATAAGAATTAATCATGTGGCATGCAGGATTTCTTTTAATTCTTGTACATTCGCCACCATCAACCCAAAACCAAATTTCTTTCTCAAACCATAAATGCCTTCCTACTCCTCCTGAACTAACTCCACCTGCTTCTGCATTGTGCGCCGGGGATCACCTAGTGTGCTGACTTCAAACTGATTATTTAAATCCTCAGGGGTCTGAATGGATGCGTGCTGTTGCCTTGCAATGTGAGACTGAATGTTGGGATGCCACATGAGGTACTCGGTAAATCCAGTTCTAAGTGAGAGAGCTTCTTCCAGACACAAAAGAAAAAACGTATTAGTAACATGTCCCCCAACAACTGTTTGCCAAATAGCCTTCATCAAACAGCTGGCATGCAACTGCTGATTTGTGCAAGCATACATGTCAGCGATTGTGTACCTGAACAGGACGCTTCCCGCTTTTCTGTTTCTTGTCCAAGTCCATCCTTGGTTTTTGGCCGCTCAAAAAGGGTCAGAGATATTGTGAACACATGCCGCCTGCAAGTACTAGTCAGACAAGGAGCTGTCGGTGGGTCATCCTGCACAGCCTTCTACTGAAGGAAATGGTGCTCAACAACGCAGCATAAAGGGGTGTCCATGGGAAGGCAAAGACACAGTGAATAAATTCATTGGTGGGAAGCAACAATTCATGATAGCAATAGATGGTACAGTACATAAATATGAGTTGATGTTGCTGGCTTCTACTTCTGCTGGCATCATTACAATTCTTGCAGCTGCAGACATAGTCTCGACACATTGTTTCTGGCATTAATGGAATCTACTACCTCCTGATAAACTCTTCACTATACCACCCTATTAACCTGATGGATATATCACAGAAGGAGGCAGTCCCTCTCAGTTGCACTTGTTTATCCCTCGACAGGGTGGACAGTGCAGTCACCATCTCAAACAGCAAGTTTCTTCAAGATATTCAAGGCAACAGGTTCAGGTGCGTTCCATTCAGGCATGCAGTCCGATTTACACTCAGGCTGTAGGATGCAATAGGAGAATTGGCCCTTATATGTTACAGAAATAATAACTTTCAAACAGTGATTTCAAAACTTTCTCACCACAGAGTTAAGATGCCAATTAAAAACCATTTGAAGTGTGTTCTCATGGCATAATCTTAAATTCTTTGTGAGGTTAAAAAGGGTGTGAGGGAAAAGCCAGGTAATTATAGGCCAGTCAGTCTGACCTTGGTGGTGGGTAATTGTTTGAATCTGTTCTGAGGGACAGGATAAAGTGTCACTTAGAAAGGCACGGATTCATCAGGAATAGTCAGCATGGATTTGTTAAGGGAAGGTCATGTCTTACTAACTTGATTGAGTTTTTTGAGTAAATAACAAGAAGGATTGATGGGGGTAGTGCAGTGGATATGGTTTACATGGGTTTTAGTAAGGCATTTGACAAGGTCCTGCATGGCAGACTGATCAGTAAAATGAAAGCCCATGGTATACAGGCGAAGGTGGCCAGTTGAATCCAGAATTGACATAGTGACAAGAAACAAAGCGTAGTAGTCAATGGATGTTTTTGTGAATGGAAAGTGGTTTCCAGTGGTGTTCCACAGTGCTCAGTATTGGGTCCCTTGCTGTTTGCGGTATATATTAATGATTTGGACTTAAATGTGGGAGGCATGATTGGGAAATTTGCTGATGACACAATAATTGGCCGTGTAGTTAATAGTGAGGAGGAGAATAGTGGACTCCAGAAAGATATCAATGATTTGGTTGAGTGGGCAGAAAAGTGGCAAATGGAATTCAATCCTTAGAAGTGTGAGGTGGTGCATTTGGGGAGGGCAAATAAAGCAAGGGAATATACAATATACGAGAGGATATTGAGAGGGGTAGAAGAAGTGAGAGACCTTGGAGTGCATGTCCACAGATCCCTGAAGGTGGCAGAATAGGTGGATATAGTGGTGAAGAAGGCATATGGATTGCTTTCCTTTATTGGCCGAGGTATAGAGTAGAGAAGCAGGGATGTGATGCTGGAGCTATATGGAGCACTGGTTAGGCCGCAGCTCGGGTTTTTCATGCATTTCTGGTCACCACATTACAGAAAGGACATAATTGTTCTGGAAAGAATGCAGAGGAGATTTACAAGAATGTTGCCAGGGCTTGAGGGTTGCGACTATGAGGAAAGATTGGATAGGCTAGAGTTGTTTTCCCTGGAATTGAGGAGGCTGAGGGGTGACTTGATTGAGGTGTACAGAATTATGAGAGGCCTGGATTGAGTAGACAGAAAGGACCTGTTTCCCCTGGCGAGAAGGTTGGTTACCGGGGGCACAGATTTAAGGTGCTTGGTAGAAGGATTAGACGGGACATGAGGAGAAACCTTTTCACCCAGAGGGTGATGAGTGTCTGGAATTCACTGCCAGGATTGGTGGTGGAGGCAGAAACCCTCAATTCTTTTAAAAGATATCTGGACATGCACCTAAGGTGCTGTAACCTGCGGGACTATGGACCAGGTGCTGGAAGGTGGGATTAGTTTGGGTGGATAGCTTATGCAGCCGGCGGGGACATAATGGGCTGAATGGCCTCCTTCCATGCTGTATTTAATCTATGTTTCTATGTTACAGTTTCATAACCACTTCTGGGTATTGGTTATTCCGGAAATAATACTCTCATATGCATTGTAATTATGTAAGACAACAAAGCATCTTTGACCTTTATCAAACCTTTGATCTTCCCAAGGCCCCCAATGAGAGTCCATGGTCAGCATTCAGGATGATGTTGCTAGCCTTCTACAAGTGTCACCACATGGACAACTTCAACCTCTTGGAATTTGTCACCAACACCCACAGAATTCTGTAACGCTTTTGAAATTTACCACTAACATTTACACAACTGCCGGCGCCAACAAAGATACCTCTGCCTTCTCAGAGTTCATTGCCAGCATCCTGCTAATGCTAGCAGGCTTTTGGAATCCATCAGCATCATTTACAAACTTTCTGCTCCCATTGTCCAAAAGGGGTCTGCCAGCCTCTTACATTGTATTTCTGACATTCACAAGCATAACCAGTGAAAATAAATAAAATGCAAACAAATGTGCAATGTATAAGACAAAATAAACATTTGATCGATAATTCTGACAATACTGACCAACATCATGACAGTGTATCATAACAAGGAAGGGTGAACCACTACAGCTGGAGCCACATGTGATTATGTAGGATCATTATTACTGCTGTAGCTTTATAACCGCTTTTAATTTGGTAACTGAAGTTGTTGAGATGTATAAGAAATAGTGCTGAAAATGTTACCAAGGTACTGGCCAGCATTCTCAGGATGGTCCACCCAGAGACCACTCAGTGGTCTTGTAAGAACCACGTACATCTTTTATACTTTTTAAAAATTAAATTTACTCTTTCACTTTTCTACAATTCATATCTTTCAAAATGTTTTGTTTTACTCCTTTAACATCTTACATCTTATATTGACACAGTTCACAGAGCAAAACACTTACCAGCAATGCTAGCTCATCTGCTCCCACAGCCCACACCAAAATGACCAGAAGTGAAAGGTTGTAAGTTAGACATTCCAGTAGCATTGTAAACAATGAGAACAAAACTCCCACAGTTTATGCAGCTAGGACCTTGGAATTTAACATCTAAAAATGATACATGGGCAGTGATTTCCTCTGTCCATTATGTATCACAAACTATAACCAATTGATAAAGAGCAGGTTTATGATTTGATACACATAGCACACAGAGGAAATCTTCCTTTGTGCCTTTTTTCCACAAGGATTGCCTTTTAGTATCACCACCCAAGTTTTATTGCATAACTTCACATTTTCCACTAGTGCAGCCAAGTTTCGTCATCCGAAATTGTACTTCTTGCTTTTGCCAAGATCTGCTGTTATAGTTTTCATCTTCTGCTCCTGAAACTGAGTTCTGCCAAGAGGCTTGCATCTTTTATTATCATGAATGAGAGTTGTTAACAAAAATTCCCCTTACTCTCCTCTCCTGTAGGCAGTAACTTTTGGTTATCTGCATATTGACATGCTACTATGCTCAGTATTTTCCATTTTCTCCCTTAAAGGCAGGGGCTTCAACTTGGTGCTGTTCCAAAGCCACCAGTGGTGTTCCAGCACCTCTTTCCAGTAGTTATCACGTGTATGCTTGTTCAGTGAGCTTTTACCCAGCTATTTTATTTAGGGTAAAAATCAGGCACAAATTTTCACCCTAATATCTTGTTAAGTGGTGTCTTTTATACCACACACAAAGATCTTCTCACAAAATCATGAAAATTATATTATAACTAAGCACAAATAGCATTGTGAAAAAAGTCTTTCTCTCAAGACAACCCACAAACCTTATCATTTTAATTCCTTACTTGATCCAGGCAACTGCAGGAGATAGATGATCAAATACCTGCCATGTACTGCTGGTAGGCGAGGTGCTGCACGAGAAGTGTAAACTTGGAAAATTACCACCACAAACATAATAAATGATGAACAGCTGCAGTATACAATGTATTTATCACGCATGGTACTGATTAAACTCTCTTGCAACTTTGTAATTTGTTAAGTTATCAAGGTCAGCAGTTTCGATATAAGTCATATGTCATGCTCTTTCCCATGTTTTCTTTATGCTCACTTTCTTTGTGCTTGTGCGCTAACAATTGCATTAAACAAGAAAATGAATGTGCAATAAAGCATAAGAAAATAAATGTGTAGGTCTAATACAACGTGCATAATCCAGTCCCAGCTGAACTGATTATTTCAATTCTTTGCGTGACTGATTTAATGAAAACAAGCTGATGTCTCCTTTAGCAGTCTTAGCCAGCATCCAATTCCTTTCACTGTAAACATCAGCAATGTGAACAGGAGAATTCTGATTTTTCAGAAACTGAGTTCAGAAATACCAGGTTGAGGTGATTCTTGTAATTGGGTTTCTGTTTGTACGCTTTCTGTCATCTGAATGGTATGGAGCTGAACTGTTAACAACACACAGGATTTATATATCAATAGTGAACTAAATAACAATAAATTGATCTATCACAACATTATTGCTGTTTTCAGAAAGACAGATATGCTTAATTTTCAATGTAACAGTATATATTTCTTTCTGAAGTATAAAGTTTTATCAAATACGAATATTAATTCAATTAGGAAGTATATCTGATCAATGATGGTTTGCTAGAATTTATATTATCATTGATCATTGTAATTAGAAAAAAATTCCAGACATTTCTTATCCCTCTTCTAAAGAGAGAGCTATCAGCCCACAGACCTCATTCTTTTGGAGGCAACATCATGGATGGATACATTAGATGTGAAAATATTGGGAGATTATACATCACATATCTCTAACGCGTAAATAAATTGGAGGAGTGCCCCCTGGACAAGGTACCACCAGCTCCAGATATCAGATGCATTAGCTGTCAGTTTCATGCCCAGTATTATAAGCCTTTCTCAGCAGCTTTACATGATCCTGGTCCCAATTTAAAGTTTGATGAAGCTATTTTTGTGACTTATAGGAAAATCATTAAACATTGACAAAATATGATGCTCTGGGGTGCAGTGTACCAGCTTCAGTGAAGCAGCATACTGCACCACAGAATGGTAGGATATCGACTCAAATTCATGTTCCTGCACACAGCACTCTTTTGATCTTAGCCAAAACTGCGAGTAAAGCTGGTCACAAACTTGTGCAGTTCATACAGATTACAGTAACAAATTCCTTGCCTACTTGCCTACCCTTTCACTCAGAAAATGGCATAATTCTCAGGGCAACTAAAAGTGGGTGTGGTGGAGGGGGGGAATCATTTAAAAATATGAAAACTCCATGCCTTTGCACAGTTTAGCTGTTGTAAGGTGTGGTACTAAGCAATACAGATGTGGAAGGTTCTAGGTTCAGTCCCTGGCCTGTCTTGAATTACATGATCACAGCCAGAAAGCAGCTCTGCAGTGGGTACACAATAATTGGTATCTGTGTCCCCAGGCTAGGGAGGAGAAAAGAGCTTCTATCCAATGACCTCCACATTTGTAAACACCATGTAAGGACAGGATCAAGATCAGGTATGATCTCTCCAAATTGTAGTAGTCTGTCCAGACTCACACTTGAATAATGGCCATCAAACAATTCCTGGAGAGCTGGTGATGCCTGTGGAACTTGCTACAACATACCTTCAGGAGGAAAATTTGTAATAAAATAAGGATAAATATCATGGTGCAGTGGTTAGCACCACAGCCTCACAGCTCCAGCAACCTGGGTTCAATTCTGGGTACTGCCTGTGCAGAGTTTGCAAGTTCTCCCTGTGACTGCGTGGGTTTTCGCAAGGTGCTCTGGTTTCCTCCCACAGCCAAACCCTTGCAGGTTGATAGGTAAATTGGCCATTGTAGATTGCCCCTAGTGTAGGTAGACGGTAGGAGAATTGTGGGGATGTGGTAGGGAATATGGAATTAATGTAGGATTAGTATAAATGGGTGGTTGAAGGTCAGCACAGACTTGGTGGGTCAAAGGGCCTGTTTCAGTGCTGTACCTCTAAAAAAAAATAAAAAAGGCACTTATTTATTCTTATAAAATAGGATTAAAATATTATTGTCTCACTTAGTTTTCTTAAAAATGGATGTCCCCATACTTCTACAATCCTACACCAGGAAGGAGTTCAGACAGTGTCTGAAACAGACAGTAACTTGAAAAAGGCAGTTGACCAGGTGCTTGAAGAGGACTAATTTGCAGCATTATGGGGAAAAAGCTGGGGTGGGGGATGAAACTGGACAGCCTTTTCACAGTTGTGGCAGGCTGAATGGCCTTCTTTGGTACTGCAAGATTTTAGAGTTATAGAGTTATACAGCACAGAAACAGGCCCTTCGGCCCAACGCATCTAAGCCGACCATCAAACACCCATCCAACCTAATCCCATTTTCCCGCACTTGGCCCATAGCCTTGGATGCTAAGGCATTTCAAGTGCTCATCTAAATACTTTTTAAATGTTGTGAGGATTCCTGCCTCTACCACCCCTTCAGGCAGTGTGTTCTAGATTCCACCCAACCTCTGGGTGAAAAAATTTCTCCTCAAATCCCCTCTAAACCTCCTGCCCTTTACCTTAAATCTATGCCCTCTAGTTATTGACCCCTCCACTAAAGGAAAATGTTTCTTCCTATCTATCCTATCAATGCCCCTCATAATTTTGTACACCTCAATCAGGTCCTTCCTCAGCCTTCTCCGCTCCAAGGAAAACAACCCAGCCTATCCAGTCTCTCTTCATAGCTGAAATGCTCCAGCCCAGGCAACATCCTGGTGAATCTCCTTTGCACCCTCTCCAGTGCAATCACATCCTTCCTATAGTGTGGTGCCCAGAACTGTACACAGTACTCCAGCTGTGGCCTAACCAGCATTTTATACAGCTCTAACATTAACCTCCCTGCATTTATTGTCTATGCCTCAGCTAATAAAGGCAAGTATCCCATATGCCTTCCTAACCACCTTATCGACCTGTGCTGCTGCCTTCAGTTATCTGTGGACATGTACTTCAAGGTCCCTCACTATTTACGACACCATCAATTTTTGTGTCCTCTGCAAAATTACTGATCATACTTCCTGTATTCATGTCTAAATCATTAATGTACACTATAAACAGTAAGGGTCCCAGCACCGATCCCTGCGGTACCCCACTAGTCACAGGCCTCCACACTCAAAAACAACCCTCGACCATCATCCTCTGCCTCCTTCCACTAAGCCAATTTTGGATTCAATTTGCCAAATTACCCTGGATCCCATGGGCTCTTACCTTCTTAACCAATCTCCCATGCGGGACCTTATCAAAAACCTTACTAAAGTCCATGTAGACTACATCAACTGCTTTACCCTCATCTACACATCTAGTCACCTCCTCAAAAAATTCAATCAAATTTGTTGGACACGACCTCCCCCTGACAAAGCCATACTGATTATCCCTGACTAATCCCTGCCTCTCCAAGTGGAGATTAATCCTGTCTCTCAGAATTTTTTCTAATAATTTCCCCACCACTGACGTTAGACTGGCAGGCCTATAATTACCTGGTTTATCCCTGCTACCCTTCTTGAATAATGGTACCACATTCGCTGTCCTCCAGTCCTCTGGCACCTCTCCTGTGGCCAGAGAGGATTTGAAAATTGATGTCAGAGCCCCTGCTATCTCCTCCCTTGCCTCACGTAGCAGTCTGGGATACATCTCATCTGGGCCTGGGGATTTATCCACCTTTCAGCCCACTAATACAGCTAATACTTCCTCCTTTTCAATGCTAATTTGTTCAGGTATATCATAATTTAATGACATTTTCCACAGACTATTTTGAAGTGACACACAAACTATTTCTAAAACATTATTGGACTGCAAACTTGGCTTCTTGTGGAGGCTCAGCCTTTATTTTGTAACCCTGATCACTACACCTACATCGTCCTTCTCCATAGTGAACACAGATGAAAAGTTATCATTCAAAACCTCACCTATGTCCTCCGGCTCCACACACAGATTGCCTCTTTGATCCCTAATGGGCCCCACTCTTTCCCTGGTTATCCTCTTGCCCTTAATATACTTATAAAACACCTTGGGATTTTCCTTTATCTTGTCTGCCAGTGTTTTTTCATGCCCCCTCTTCGCTCTCCTAATTACATTTTTAAGTACCCGCCTACCTTTCTATCCTCCTCTAGGGCCTTCACTGTTTTCAGCACTCTGCATCTGTCATAATCCTCCTTTTTTTTCCTTATCCAATCCTCTATATTCCTTGACATCCAAGGTTCCCTTGACTTGTTGGTCCTACCCTTCACCTTTACGGGAACATGTTGGAACTGAACCCTCATTATTTCCTTTCTGAATGACTCCCACTGGTCTGATGTAGACTTTCCTACAAGAAGCTGCTCCCAGTACACTTTGGCCAGATCCTGTTTTATCACATTAAAATCGGCCTTCCCCCATTTCAGTACTTTTATTTCCAGCCAGTCTTTGTCCTTTTCTATAACTACCTTAAATCTTAGAGTTATGGTCACTATCCCCGAAATGCTCCCCCACTGACACTTCTACCACTTGTCATTTTGTGATTCCTTTAAATGATTCTAGTGTTTTGATAACATTTTTATTTTCAAAAAATTGGAATAGAACTAGAAACACTAAAAGGACAATGTTATATATGAGCTCCTGACCTCATTACAGCCTTGGTTCAAACAGGGACAAAACAGCTGAACTCAAGAGGTGAGATGAGAGTGATTTCCCTAGACATCAAGGCAGCATTTGACCGAGTATTGCATCAAGGAGCCCCAGCAGAATTGGAGTCAATGGGAATCAGGGAGAAAACTCTCCGCTGGTTGGAGTCATACCTAGTGCAAAGGAAGATGGTTGTGCTTGTTGGAGGTCAATCATCTCAGTTGCAGGACATCACTGCAGGAGTTCCTCAGGGTAGTGTCCTAGGCTCAACCATCTTCAGCTGCTTCACCAATAACCTTCCTTCAATCATCAGGTCAGAAGTGGGGTGTTCGCTGATAATTGCACAATGTTCAGCACCATTCGCGACTCCTCAGATATTGAAGCAATCTGTGTAGAAATGTAGCAAGACCTGGACAATATCCATGCTTGGGCTGATAAGTGCCAAGTAACATTCACGCCAAACAAGTGCCAGGCAATGGTTATCTCGAACGAGAGTGTATCTAACCATCTCCCCTTGACATTCAATGGCATTACGATTGCTGAATCCCCCACTATCACATCCTGCGGGTTACCATTGACCAGAAGCTGAAAATACCATGGCTACAAGAGCAGGTCAGAGGCTTGGAATCCTGCGGTGAGTAGCTCACCTCCTGTCTCCCCAAAGCCCGTCCACCATCTACAAGGCACAAGTCAGGAGTGTGATGGAATACTCTCCACTTGCTTGGATGGGTGCAGCTCCAACAACAATCAAGAAGCTCGACACCATCCAGGACAAAGCTGCCCGCTTGATTGACACCCCATCCACAACCTTCAACATTCACTCCCTCCAACACTGACGCACAGTGACAGCAGTGTGTACCATCTACAAGATGCACTGCAGCAACCCACCAAGGCTCCTTAGACAGCACCTTCCAAACCCCCGACCTCTACCACTGAGAAGGTCAAGGGCAGCAGATGCATGGGAACACCACCACTTGCAAGTTCGCCTCCAAGCCACACACCATCCTGACTTGGAAATATAGCGACGTTTCTTCACTGTCGCTGAGTCAAAATCTTGGAACTCCCTCTCTAACAGCACTGTGGCTGTATTTACCCCACATAGACTGCAGCGGTTCAAAAAGGCAGCTCACCACCACCTTCTCAAGGGCAATTAGGGATGGGCAATAAATGCTGGCCTGGCCAGTGACACCCACATCCCATTAATGAATAAAAAAAACTGCATAAGCTCGTCAAAACTTGTCAATGCCAATATATAGTGAAAATAAACTAGTACAGGTATCACATCTGTTACATTTGGTAGGCTGTATGGCCAGAGAAATAAATTGCTAATGAATATAGAGAAGAATTTAATCGGTTGTCTCATAAACAGATGATGTGTTAGCTAAACAGTAAGTCTGGACTATTGGATTGTACAAAAAAGGGGAAAAAATGGACACAAAGTATATAGCTCCAGAGAAATAATACCAATATTTCAGAGGAATGCAGTAGCGTGATATTTGAATAGAAGTACATAAAAGAAAAGGATGAGATGGGGTTTATCACAAATAAACTGTACAACTACTAGGCAAAAGGTCAGTTGCATCAAGTCTACAATGACGACTTCTCAATTTGTCAATAATGGCATTTAAGAAAAAAGGTCCATACCTTATGGAA
Organism: Heterodontus francisci; assembly: GCF_036365525.1. Classification (NCBI taxonomy): domain Eukaryota; kingdom Metazoa; phylum Chordata; class Chondrichthyes; order Heterodontiformes; family Heterodontidae; genus Heterodontus; species Heterodontus francisci. Next base: position 69,805,871 of record NC_090374.1, read on the forward strand.
TGAGCCCTCATTAAGACAGAGCAAATGCATGAGTTGCTAGAAAGATACAACCTTCCATAGGCTCTGGATACAGATGATTTACACTAGCAGAAATGTCTGGTGTTATATGACATACACAGGAGACAAATTAATAATGAATAAAGAGGGGAATTTAACCAGTAGTGTCATAATACCATATCAAAGGTCTAGAGTCAGTATGGCACCTTTAACAGACTAGGAGATCGCATGTGCTATTCTTCTTCTTCTTTGGCCTCCTTGTCTCGAGAGACAATGGGTAAGTGCCTGGAGGTGGTCAGTGGTTTGTGAAGTAATCTGTTCACTGCACATAGCCTAAATGCAGTAACAAATATATTGAAGTGATGTATCACATAACTGACCCAATGTAAAAATATTACTGATATTGAAAGATAATGGCGAGACAGATATAATATTTGTAATATACTTACCTACCATTTTACAAAATCTGTTTTAGATGCAAATATTTTGTTTTTTTCCCTCACCAAACTTTCATTTATTTACATTATAAAATATATTTTACATATTTAATTATAAAGCTTAGCTTTTCATCGTGGATTTGCTTAAGGTGCTTTACGGAAAGTGTATGTACTTTTATTTATTTCTCACAGTGGATTTGTAATTCTTGCAGTTACCTGTCTTTGGTGTATCACTGGACTAGAAGGATTTTTCCCACCATATCTCCAATCAGCAGCACCTCGAACAGTTGGTTATTGACCACAGTGCAAGTGACTGACTCGAAATGCAATATCTGAAAGCAGCTCACAAACATTTTCATTGTCCCAGTCCAAATATCAATCACCCTCAGTGACACAAAAACATCTTTAGCACAGAAATGCTATCAGCTGAAAATGTATAAATTCTGAAAAATGAAACATTAATTCTGCATGAATTAATTAAGTCTGCACTCAGATTTAAAGTCTTACCTGCAAACAACAACAATTTTCATGTCCCTTGCAATTTACTGTCCAATACCTATTCATATGGTAGCGTGACTTCATGGTTATATCAATGAAAATCCATTGTTATGTAAACTGGCTACTGTAATCTCACACGGCCTACATCTGTTTTTCTTATTTTTAGAAAAACGGAAAACTGAGCACTCCAGTGAGTCAAGACCTACTTAAATCAACAAGCTGGTTTACTTAATATATAGTGCACGAACAGAGTACTGGCCTGTGAATTTTAACTCATTTTGTAATGGTTTGCACCACATAGAAAATAACAAAGCAAATCACAGTTCTTGTTAGTGAACTAAATACACTTTACTGACTGACCTTCTCTCTAAATCTAGTTGACAAGATCCTAAGGAGAGAATCGTGTCTCTTTCTTTGTGATTTACTATTTCTCTAGAAAATGCTTCTTTTTGTCTTTACATAGCTGGACAGGAGGCCAAAGAATTGAACTCTGAATTTCGCCAGCTCTCCATGTCTGGGGTATAGTCAGTTGAGCTGCCAGTTAAATCTATCACCTTGAATCCGTAACCTCCCCCATCCATAATTCGAAATGACCTGTTCAGTCTGACCCCTGCTATGCTAAGTAAGAAAGAACCTTCTGACCTTTTGATGTTACATATGTGAATAACTCTAGGTGATGAGCTATCAATTCAAATGCCAAGATAAAACTATCAATACCATCTCCCACTTAAAGATTTAGATCAGGTTCAATTGAACAAAATATTCTGCAACCTTACTGACTGGACTCACTGTCGTTACACTTTTCTCTGACAGGTTAAGTCTCTGGTGATACTCTTTCTTCTCATCATTGGCCTCAAATCTGGATCATTCAATTCTTCTTCTTGTCTGCTTTTCTCTTCTGTTCACCTGTGTCAATCCAACTAGAGCTAAAATTTATGTGCTTTGAGCTGAAACTCTCTTTTACTATTTTTCAGCCACTAAATGATCTCAAATTCTGCCTCTTTTGATATGGAAGACATTCTAAAATACCTCTGCCTTTGTTTTAAATTATAAATATTTTAGATCACTTTTATGTCACCAGTGCAAATCAGTATCCCAGGAAGCTAGCCACCTTCATCAGTCTGACCTGTGTGAGGATCTCCCTACATTAACTTATTATCAGGAGTTTAACCTGACTGGACAATATCTAGTCATACAACAGGATGACCCAGGGATCTCAAAATGATGAAAACTCTTTGTTCTATGAACTGGATACTGTTATCTCGCATGAGCTCCCAAGTGTGTTTCCTCTATGGAAAGGCAGATGGATGAACACTGTAGTGAGATGAGGCCATTTGAATCAACAAGCTGATTTTTTTTCTCATGCAATATGTGAACAGAGTAACAATTACTGTGCATTTTGCAATACTCCTTGTAATATGAAAAATAACAAAGCAAACCACACAACCCATCTTAGTGAGTTAAATATACATTCCTGACTCACGTTCTCTTGGAGACTGCAACAACACTGAAAAAAATCAAGCTCTCTCTTCCCCAACCCCCATCCATTGCATCATCATAACATGTTCGGCCCAACTCCTGCTGCACTGATATCACAAATCTGACTTTCACTGGAAAGTGTTAGATATGTTAACAATCTCACCATTGTCTCAAACAAACATAGATGAGCTTCCATGCCTGGCTTATCTCTTTTCAGAAGAGGTCATTAAAATACCTAGTCCTCACTTCTTTATTTAGAGATACAGCACTGAAATAGGCCCTTCGGCCCACTGAGTCTGTGCCGACCAACAACCATCCATTTATACTAATCCTACATTAACCCCATATTCCTACCACATCCCCACAATTCCCCTACCTACACTAGGGGCAATTTATAATGGCCAATTTACCTATCAACCTGCAAGTCTTTGGCTGTGGGAGGAAACTGGAGCACCCGGCGGAAACCCACGCAGACACAGGGAGAACTTGCAAACTCCGCACAGGCAGAATTGAACCCAGGTCGCTGGAGCTGTGAGGCTGCGGTGCTAACCACTGCGCCACTGTGCTGCTCACTGTGCTTTTCCAGTGACTTCAGATATTTTCTTCCATCGAAAGAATTGCTGGTTCCTCAGGATTAATCCTTAGAATCATGAAACTGACTTTATATCAGAATCAAACCTTTCCATTTTCCCAAGTTCTTTATCGTTGTGATTATTTGTAGAAAAAAGTTTTGCCTGGTAGACATGTGATGTAAATATCAGTGCACTCTGGGTTTTGTAGTTCTATAGCTGTGAGGTTAATACACGCACACACAAAAAGGATGCTGAGGTTGCAAACAGTTGGCTACAACCCGAGACCGTGGCTGGGGAAGGGGATGGAATCAGTGACAGGTGTACAGAGTTTGTATTGGGGGCCGAAGACAATGGCTACGGTCTTCTCAATATTTTCATTTAAAAAATTGTGGCTCATTTCAGGCAGGAATTTTCCACATTGTCACACAAATGTCCTCTTGTAGCTGTTTTGAAGCCAATGGCGCAGCTAGTTCTAGAACACAGGTTTTCAACACTACATCCGGGTGCTGTTAAGGCCCATAACCATCACTGTTTCTAGTTCACTCAGTGGTTTCTTAATGTCATGTGGAGCTAATCACATTCTTTACTCAGAGGGTTGTGAATATTTGGAATTCTCTGCCCCAGAGGGCTGTGAAAGCTCAGTCATTGAGTATGTTCAAAGCAGAGATTGACAGATTTCTAAATACCAATGACAAAAAGGGATATGGGAATAGTGTGGGAAAAAGGCGTTGAAGTGGATGATCAGCCATGATCGTACTGAATGGCGGAGCAGGCTCGATGGGATGAATGGCCTATTCCTGTTCCTATTTGTGATGGCGGGGTCCTCAGGAGAAATATTATCCACTCGGTACTTCTGGCTGAAGATGGTTGCTAAAGTTTCAGCCTTCTCTTTAGCACTCAAATGCTGAGCTCCACCATTGTTGAGGATGGTGTTGTTCATGGAGCCTCCTCCTTCTGTTTGTTATTTCCTCACCACCATTCATGGCTCGACGTGGCAGGGCTGCAGTGTTTTGACCTGGTTATGGGATTGGTTAGCTGCTTTCGCTGTTCGACATGTATGTCGTCTTGCATTGTAGCTTCACCAGGTTGCCACCTTATTTTCAGGTACATCCTTTGCTACTCCCAAACATGCTCTTCTACACTCATTGTTGAACCAGGATTGGTCATCTGGCTTGGAGGAGTGAGGAATATGCTGCCCCATAAGGTTACAGGTTGTGATGAAATTGAATGGTGCTGCTACCGCTGTTGCTGATGGCCCACAGCCCTCACAGGATGCTGAATTGGACTGCCAGATCTGATCTCGATCTATCCCACTTTGCAGTCATAATGCCACACAACTCAATGGACAGCATCCTCTGTGTGGAAATTAAAGTTCAATAGAAAAGTTAGGTTTTCAACACCATGACCATGCTAGATAATACAGGATTAAATAAATGAAACATGAAGGAAATTATTTTCACTCTTGGTTAGTATTTCAGACAAATTTCAGCCAACTAGAAAACAAAAATGGCATTTGCATTTCTAACACTGAAAAGCTGAACATGTAAAAGATTATTTGGGGTTGGGGAAAGAAAGCAGAGTAAAAACAATCCAAGTTAGGTATTAAATTCATTCATTCTAATCCAGTTGCACAAGAGGCTCAAAGTGTTTCTTACTCTCCTTACAGAAAATAGGTCAGTGTTGTTTGCCTTGGTTTTTCCACTGTATAAACTAGGAACAGCTGCATTGAATTTACATTGAATGAGACAAGACAGATTGTCTAGCCTGTCTTGATTGTGTGTAGATAATCCATTACACTACAACTGAACATTTGAAATCTATCATCCATTTTTTTCATTGGTTGCATTGATCGGCCCTCCTTCCCTAAATTCCACACTTCAAGGATTGATAATAACTAGGGTAAATTTCCATTCATTACTAGCCTCGTGGTTCCTCAGCCTTGTATTCATTCTTTTGACAGCAAGTGTTGGCAGTGATCTGTGCTGAGGGGCATCACAATAAGCTCCATCCTGCATTTACGACATTCACATACACACAGCCTCCAGCAGGGGGTGCCAGATAGTATTAACCCTGGTCCATTTTTCCTTTCACCACCCCAGCGATTCTCGAGCTAATTGTAGAGCCCCTGTGGAGACCCTGGCAGGAATCAAGCCTGGAATCTCTCTGGGATGGGCCTTTACCAACTGAGCCATATGGACAGCTTTACCTACATTATTGTGTATGCATTAAGAAAGGCAGGAAAAGTAAAATACAAAGTGCAAACATTCAATAGCAAAACATTTTTATTTTACATGAACAGCTAAACAAAAATTAAACCATACAGGACCTGGAACTTTGTCTCCTTAACAAAATCTACAAAGATAATTACAGCACCAAACTAAAAAAAAGTCTGTACACAGTCAAGGAAAAAACCTTACAAAAAACATTAAATATTGCACTTGGTTTCTAGAATATTTTGGATTTTTAAAATATTTATTCCTAATTTTTAAAATCAGGAAACTAAATTGAATACTGGACTACAAAGTCCTTTTTTTCTTACACTAGGGATCGATCAATATCTAAGAAATATATTTAAAAACATTCTCACACCAATTCGGTTTCAGCAAACACATCTATACCTGAAGTATTGAGAACTCCATTCAAATAACTGCACTCAAGATCTGAAAAGCAAAGAAAAACTGAGCATCATGAGTAATGACCAGCTATCTTTGGGCAATGAAGGGTGCAGAATATTATTGATCGATCCCTTTTTTATTTTTTGTAATTTTTCTTGTATGGAATCAGGTTTCATAAGCAATTGTTGATCCCTAGTTTTGAAAAGAAATGAGGGTTGCCCAAATGGAAACATCAAATGCCCTATTATGCCAATGACCCCACAAAACATTTGTAAATCAGGGGCACTCACAAAATGCTGTTAACCCAAATGCCCTCCCTCCAAAACGTAACAGAAAAATACACAGTGGAATAACTAGTCAAACCCTTCCACATATCTATTCCATGTTTGTGCTGCACTTGTGTCAATACAGAATAGCATACTTCAGTTGAATTTGTATTCTTTACAAAAAGGCCACTCGTGGAATAAGACCACTTGTACTCAATCCGACGACTGATCGAATTGGAAGAGTTTGACTTTATTTTGCAACAGAAATGCCCATTACTGTTCTAAAAGTTTCAACCTTGGTGAAACACATAGCATCCAGTACTAAACAAAGTGTTTAAGTTCTTCAGACTTTTAGAGTATCGAGAATTACTGATTTTTTTTGTGGAAATAGGTTAACCAAATCTTGGCCCAATTCACTGGCAACAAGGTAACAAAATATGGAAGGGGAAAAAGTAATGCTTCATTGTGCAAGCAAATATTCTGGCCAAATGTGGTCATGGTTATGGGGGGGGGGGGAGAAAAAGAAATTCAGAGTCTATCCAAATTTTGCAAGTGTCCCTCATTTTTAAACAGTGCAATTTAATCAAAACAAAAAAAAACAAGTTTGGCAAGTGACAAATTCACCTGAGATTTGAGTGTTTTAGGCAGTCTGAAACACAAAGCTACTCTGTATATAGTAGAAATGCAACAGATAGGAACAACAACGAAATACATAGTCTCCCAACAATAGAAAATTAACCTAGAATCTTCGCTGTAGCCTTATTCCAGGTTTTTGATAAGTTGCTATTCTATTACAATAGGCTGCAAAAGAACAAACAGCAACAAATATTGGCTTGAAGGCATTTGATGTTTTAAAAGAAGCCACAAGTAGGTTGGTGTTGCAAGGCCAGTCTGAGAAGACAATACTGAGCACGTGCAAAGCAGGTACAGTCCAGGCTACATAATATCAGTGCATTGTCAGTTTTGTACACTGCTGACTTGATCTTTGAACTGTGCAGGCCCCAGACAAAAATCAATAATTTGAAGTCTGCGGCCTGCAATTCACCACAACCAAAAATAAAAAACCAAACAGCCATCATCAAGACTGAATGGTATATGAAGCGCAACACAAGCACTGAGTAACATGTGCAAATTTCCATTAAGGTTGAGAACCCCAGTAGAATGGTGTGAATGTTATGACATACTATGGCCACTGTCCACTTCAGCTGCTTCTTGTATGTGCCACACGAAAAAGTTACGATTTCTTCCGGCATCTTCAGCAGCTTTCTCTCTGGACCACAGATTTTCGGTTTCATTAGCACAAGTTGTCTCTGTCTGTCCACTGTTATAAAACAACACCAATTTTTCTCTTTGCACGAGTCTTCTGTCCTTAACAGTGTAGTGATGCATTTTAAAACCATCATGAAAGAATGGGCTCGATAGCCACATAAAACCCATCAGCGGGAGGAACAACATGGGCTTATTTCTCGGTTCTGATTTGCCTGATCTGGATTAGGGTCAACCTGCAAAATAAAAATGAATTTAAATGATAAACAAATGATGTACAGTTAGATTCCCAGTGCACAAAAGTCTGAAACAGTGCAACAAAATAGTAAGTACATGCAACAAAGGACTCTGCAAACATGCTAGTAATTACTTGGTGACCACTTTTTTTTAAAACTATAAATGTAATACTGAGCTTACAGATCAGGTCTGACCTCTGCTCTATATCTCAACCAGCTGATGCCAGCTATGAATCAGCAGGTCAGCAGAGGAGCAAGAAAACCAGGAATAACTAAAAAAAACGTTTTAATGTCAAGGTAGATGAGTGGGATTGGTTTATGATAAAAGGATAGTCTAATAGTGGAGACTAATGGCTCTTTTCTGTTCCTAAAAATTCTAGGCCCAGAATTTCCTCAAACACATAACCAAAATTTATATCAAAATTTGCCATTGCCAAAATTTCAGAACGTTATTAGCATATGGTAGAACTTAAAAACAGCCATAAAACAAGTAAAAAGCAGCATAAACAATCAGATCCCACAGAAAGTGGAACATACTCCAAAATTCTTTGATGTTTGAGGCCATCAAGCCATCCTTTCTGCACATGAGGGGCACATCTTTAGGAAAATGCAATGGCAAATGCTTTTTACATTTTTAATACTTATTCGGATGTACAAATGCATCCAAAGATCCAGTGTAGGTCTCAATGGACAAATATAGAAAAAACCTCAAAACAAAAAATATGTATTTGGATCCTGCTGCATTTAAAATATTAAGTAATTTATGTATCCCCATTCCGAATATGGGAGACAGAGCTTTGTTAATGAGCAGCAACCAGTTTCAACAGACATTTCACTGAATTGGTGCAAAAGATTGAGGAAATTAATGACCTGGACTTTGGTATAAAGGGCATAATTTCAAAAGTTTGCAGATGACACAAAGTTTGGCAATGTAATAAATGAGGATAGAAGCTGAATTCAGGATGACAGACAGACTGGTGAAATGGGCCAACATAAGGCAGATGAAATGGCAGAGAAGAGTGAAGTGATGTATTTTGGAAGGAAAAGAAAGGAGAAGCAATATAAACTAAATGGTACAATATTGAAAGGGGGTGCAGGAATTTGGGTGATAATATACACAAATCTTTGAACATGGCAGGACAAGTTGATAAGGCTGTTAAAATAAAAAAACATAAGATCTTTGGCTTTATAAATAGAGGCATAAGCCTCAATATTGACATCCATCCCTGTTTAAAGAGTGAAAAATGCGCAACTTGACACCGCCACGTTGCCTTCTCTATGCCGGCGGATAGCAGAGCATCCAAATGTTTCTCTGTGGAGAGATGGGACTTAATTAAGATTTGGACTCCCACAGTACAATTGGAAGTTCAATTTAAAATTTACAGTTGCTGAACAGACTTCCCAAGGGTTGGGAAATTGAGCAGTGAAATGCAGGTGGGAGCTGCCCCCTCCCCAAGGTCACTGCCTCTTTCAGCACTCCTTGTGGGCCAGGAAGGCTCAGCCAGACTCGCAAAGAAGCTACGACCTGCCCCTTGATCTTTAGATTGTGGGTGTCTCCGACCTCCTCAATGCCAGGGACCATCTTGTGCCGCTGGTGTTCCCTCCTGCCTGCTGGTCAGGCTGCCAGTTTGGCTAAGGTGAAGCAGGAAACGGAGTTATAAACTCCGTTCGAGGTCCTCGCCCCCAGCCATGCTGAGTTTTTCGGCTGCTTTTAGCCTCCCCCCCACCCTCCCCATAAATATCAGAGCCATAGACAACAAAAGCAAGGACGTTATACCAAAACTTTATAAAATCACTGGTTAGAACATCGACAGGGAGTACTGTGTCCAATTTTGGGCATCACATTTTAGAAAAGATCTCAGGGTCTTGGAGAGGGCATGGTGGAGATTTAATAGAATGGTACAAGGAATGAAGAGTTTGTTATCTGGAGAGACTGTGCTGGGGTTGTTCTCCTTAGAGCAGAGAATGTTAAGAGGAGATTTAATGAAGGTATTTAGAATTAGGAGGGCTTGGTAGAGTAGATAGAAAGAAATTTTGACAGGTAGGAGGGCCATTAGTCAGAGAACAAAATTTAAAATAATTGGCGAAAAAGCCAGAGGTAAGATGGGGAGAAATAATTTTACGCAGCATGTAATGATGATCTGGAATGCATGTTGGAAGGTGATCCAATTCCAAAAGGAAACCTACTTTAAAAAAGGAAAATTTGCTGGGCTATGGGAAAGAACAGAGGAGTGGGAGTAGTTAGTTAACTCTTGCAAGGAGCCAGCACAGACATGAAGAGCGGAATGGGCTCCCTTTGTGCTGCATGATTTTACATTTAGGTATAGTGTAAAAACGGGTGCAAGTCACTTAACAAATTTTTTTGATCTTTTGCATTTAAAACTGGCATTATGACATTCTTATGGTCTTTTTTAGCATGAGAATTCAAGAGATTCTGTGCCTTGGTGTTCTTGATTTTGTTGTAGTGAAATCTGTCCCACATCTGAAAGGATGTTTGCAGTTTCCCAACACAAGAGAGTGATCATCAGATAAATCCATTGAAAAGTAGAATTTAATAATTACTCATTAATCTCTCCTGTGACTTCCTTTTAGAAAGCATAACCCCACCTCTCCAATACAGTACTGCATAAAGGAGAAGCACAACCAATCACATTCTTAGACTTGCTGTCGATCAATGGACATGCAAACTGCTACTGGTGCATTCGCGAGTTGTAGTCCACCAGTGCGACAATGGTGCAGTCTTCAAATGGTTAGTTGAGCATCCTTACAGGAAACTCAGGCACCAGGTTTCAAGTGACAAGCTTGCACAGGGAATGCCTTTTGGAGGCATTTCTAATGCATCATGCCTGGTTGTGTGTAGGCGCAGCTCGAGAATAAGGAAAATCTACCCTAATTTCATGTGTCTTAAATAAGATTTTTACTGATACAGATTCTGCATACTTAAATTCCAATTAATAAGGAGGTCTCCATATTTCGATTCTATCAAATAATCTAAAAGACTCTTACCTCTGAATACACCGGTGGAGGCTGGTACCTAAATTCCTGGATGTAGGCGAACAATGGTCCCTCAAACACTCTTTCTAATTCATCCCGTACTGCCGTGGTAGCTAAGTTACTTCGTCGCTGATGCTCGGAAACAATTTCTGCATAGCTGGGCGGAGCTAAAATGAAAACACAGCCGTGGGTCGTTATTTAAAATGAATTGTAGTTAGTTCAATCAACGGCAATGGCAACATTATACACAATACTATGTTCCTACTTTATCCAACAGGAACTTATTAAAACATACATCACTGCTGCATTTATTTATGATCTTGTTCTGTTTTTCACTCCTCCTCCCCTTAAGGTATTGACTCTTGCTGGTATACGGTTCCAGACATTGGTTGCTCTCTGGTACATTGCTCAAGTGGTGACTCTTTACATGATGAAGCAGACTGTAGGTGTCAGGAAGCTATTAATCCATTAAAGGTCATCCCTGTTGCATCCAATCCAAACAAACATTCACATGTTCATGTTTTCCAACAGATGCAATCGGATAGCATTCAGAAGCAGTAACCCCGGCTGATTTATTTTTAAATATGCCCCTGGTCCGGTAATTATAGTGCAATAAATATTACTGCAATTGAGATTAGCTAACTCAGCACTGGTCAGTAATCCAACCTTGGACCTTCTAGTTTACCCAGCTAATTGCTACACTGGATGGTCATTCTATCCGATTAGCCAAAGGGGAGCTGCCATATAAGAGATTACAAAGGACTCTCAGTGCTGCTTGTCTGCACTGAGCGCTGCTGGAGGGCAGAGTGTGAAGAAGGGACTTTGGTAAGTGAAGGAGTTCAGTAAGGAGGGGGAAACTATAAATTAAGAGAAAACAAATGTAATTAAATTAACACAATAAAGATGGCAGGATGTGGGTGCAGTATGTGTGAGTTCCTGGATGCCACGGCAATCCATGGCAACCACATCGGTAGTGTCTGTGACTTGAGGAGCTTCGGCTCAGAGTCATTGAGCTGGAGGCCGAGTACAGACACTGCGATGCATCAGGGCGGGGGAAAGTTACCTGAACACTTTGTTCCAGAAGGCAGTCACACCCCTTAGGATAGGGCCGTCAGTTTTGGTCAGTGGTCAGGGACAGAAGGTGTGACTGCGAGTCAGGCAGGTAAGGGGATCAAGAAGATGGGAGTGGAGGAACCTCAGCCCTTGCAGTTGAGCAACAAGTTTGAGATTCTTGCAGCTTGTATGGACAAGAGTGAGGGCTGTCGTGTGGATGAGCAGACTGACCATGGCACTATTGTACAGGAAGACATTCAAGTGGGGGGGGAGCAAAAATGTAGTAGGTAGTAGGGGACTGTATAGGGAGGGGGATTGACAGGGTTCTCTGCAGCAAAGAGCGAAAGTCCAGACGGCTGTATTGCCTGCCCGGTACCAGAATTTGGGACATCTGCTCAGGGCTGGAGAGGAAGTTACAGTGGAAGGGGGAGGATCCAGTTGTCGTGGTCCATGTAGGTAGCAATGACATAGGCAGGACAAGGAAAGAGGTTCTGCATAGTCAGTGCGAGGAGCCAGAAACCAAATTAAGAAGCAAAACCTCAAAGGTATTAATCTTGGATTATCTGAACCACATGAAAATTGGAGTAGGGCAAATAAGATTAGAGAAATTAATGCATGGCTCAAAAACTGGTGTGGTAGAAGTGGGTTTCGATTCGTGGGGCACTGGCACCAGTATTGGGAAAAGTGGTGGCTATACCATTGGGACAGAGCGTGGGGAGAGGCTTCACTGAAAAGAGCGCAGAGCGTGGGGAGAGGCTTCACTGAAAAGAGCGCAGAGCGCGGGGCGAGGCTTCACTGAAAAGAGCGCAGAGCGCGGGGCGAGGCTTCACTGAATAGAGCGCAGAGTGCAGGGAGAGGATTCGCTGAAAAGAGCGCAGAGTGCGGGGCGAGGCTTCGCTGAAAAGAACGCAGAGTGCGGGGAGAGGCTTCGCTGAAAAGAACGCAGAGTGCGGAGAGAGGCTTCACTGAAAAGAACGCAGAGTGCGGGGAGAGGCTTCGCTGAAAAGAACGCAGAGCGCGGGGAGAGGCTTCATTGAAAAGAACGCAGAGTGCGGGGAGAGGCTTCACTGAAAAGAACGCAGAGTGCGGGGAGAGGCTTCACTGAAAAGAACGCAGAGTGCGGGGAGAGGCTTCACTGAAAAGAACGCAGAGTGCGGGGAGAGGCTTCACTGAAAAGAACGCAGAGTGCGGGGAGAGGCTTCACTGAAAAGAACGCAGAGTGCGGGGAGAGGCTTCACTGAAAAGAACGCAGAGTGCGGGGAGAGGCTTCACTGAAAAGAACGCAGAGTGCGGGGAGAGGCTTCACTGAAAAGAACGCAGAGTGCGGGGAGAGGCTTCACTGAAAAGAACGCAGAGTGCGGGGAGAGGCTTCACTGAAAAGAACGCAGAGTGCGGGGAGAGGCTTCACTGAAAAGAACGCAGAGTGCGGGGAGAGGCTATCCTCTATCCTATCGGATCCTCGGTTCAATGGAACGAGCTCATTCAAGAAAATCAAGTGTGTGATTGCAGACAGGTGATTGGTTGGAGAAAAAGCTCCCTGTTTGGTGAGTATTGGGAGGTGGTTAAGGTCTATTCTAATCCTAATGTTTAAAATAGTAAAGGAACGAGCAGGGAGGTTAATAAAATACATACAGTCATAGAGTTATACAGCACAGAAACAGGCCCTAAGGCCCATCGTATCCATGCCGGACATCAAGCACCTATTTATTCTCATCCCATTATCTAGTAGTTGGCCTGCAGCCTTGTATGCTATGGAGTTTCAAGTGCCCATCTAAATACTTCTTAAATGTTGTGAGGGTTCCTGCCTCTACCTTCACTTCAGGCAGTGTGTTCCAGATTCCAACCACTCTCTGGGTGAAAATGTTTTCCTCAAATAGCCTTTAAACCTCCTGCCCCTTATCTTAAATCTATGCCCCCTGGTTATTGACACCTCTGCTAAGGGAAAATGTTTCTTCCTATCTACCCTATCTATGTCCCTCATAACTTTGTATACCTCAATCAGGTCCCCCCTCAGCCTTCTCTGTTCTAAGGAAAACAACCCTAGCCTATCCAATCACTCTTCATAACTGAAATACTCCAGCGCAGGCAATATCCTGGTGAATCTCCTCTGCACCCTCTCCAGTGCAATCACATTCTTCCTATAGCGTGGTGACCAGAACTGTACACAGTACTCCAGCTGTGGCCGAACTAGCGTTTTATACAGCTCCATCATAACCTCCCTGCTCTTATATTCTATGCCTCGGCTATTAAAGACAAGTATCCCATATGCCTTCCTAACCACCTTATCTACCTGCGCTGCTGCCTTCAGTGATCTATGGACAAGTACACCAAGGTCCCTCTCCTTCTGTACGTCCTAGGGTCCTACCATCTACTGCATATTCCCTTGCCTTGGTAGTCCTCCCAAAACGTATCACCTCACACTTCTCAGGATTAAATTCCATTTGCCACTGCTCTGCCCATCTTACCAGCCCATCTACATCGTCCTGTAATCTAAGGCTTTCCTCCTTACTATTGCACCAACACATCATCAGTAAGGTAAAACCAGCCTGTCTCACTATTTATGACACCACCATTTTGGTGTCTTCTGAGAACTTACTGATCATGCTTCCTATATTCACGTCTAAATCATTAATGTACACTACAAACAGCAAGGGTGCCAGCCTGATCCCTGTGGTACACCACTGGTCACAGGCTTCTAATCGTAAAAACAACCCTCGACCATCACCCTCTGCCTCCTACCACTAAGCCAATTTTGGATTCAATTTGCCAAATTACCCTGGATCCCATGGGCTCTTACCTTCTTAATCAATCTCCCATGCGGGACCTTATCAAAAACCTTACTGAAGTCCATGTAGACTACATCAACTGCTTTACCCTCATCTACACATCTAGTCACCTCCTCAAAAAATTCAATCAAATTTGTTAGACACGACCTCCCCCAGACAAAGCCACGCTGACTATCCCTGATTAATCACTGCCTCTCTAAGTCGAGATTAATCCTGTCCCTCAGAATTTTTTCCAATAGTTTCCCTACCACTGATATTAGACTCACTGGCCTGTAATTACCTGGTTTATCCCTACTACCCTTCTTGAATAATGGTACCACATTCGCTGTCCTCCAGTCCTTTGATACCTCTCCTGTGGCCAGAGAGAATTTGAAAATTTGTTTCAGAGCCCCTGCAATCTCCTCACTTGCCTCACATAACAGCCTAGGATACATCTCATCTGGGCCTGGGGATTTATCCACTTTTAAGCTCGCTAAATCCGCTAATACCTCCTCCCTTTCAATGCTAATTTGTTCAAGTATATCACAATCCCCCTCCCTGATCTCTACACCTACATCGTCCTTCTCCATAGTGAACACAGATGGAAAGTAATCATTTAAAACCTCACCTACGTCCTCCGGCTCCACACAGATTGCCACTTTGGTCCCTAATGGTTATCCTCTTGCCCTTAATATAATTATAAAACGCCTTGGGATTTTCCTTTATCTTGCCTGCCAGTGTTTTTTCATGCCCCCTCTTTTTTAAGTACCCCCCTACACTTTCTATACTCCTCGAGGGCCTCCGCTGCTTTCAGTCCTCTAAATCTGCCAGAAACCTCCTTTTTTTTCCTAAATCCAATCCTCTATATCCCTCGACATCCAGGGTTCCCTGGACATGTTGGTCTTACCCTTCACCTTTACAGGAACATGTTGGCCCTGAACTCTCACTATTTCCTATTTGAATGACTCCCACTGATCTGATGTAGACTTTCCTACAAGTAGCTGCTCCCAGTCCAATTCGGCCAGATCCTGTTTTATCATATTGAAAATTGGCCCTCCCCCAATTCAGTACTTTTATTTCCAGTCCATCTTTGTCCTTTTCAATAACTATCTTAAATCTTACATATAAAAAAAGGAAAATATGATAATTGAATAAAATAGTTAAGTAGGTAATTAAAACAAATTAAGGATGGCAGGTTTGGTGATATGTCACGGCTGCAGTATGTGGGAGCTCCTGGATGCCAGTGTGATCCAGGGCAAACACGTCTGCAGTAAGTGTTTGCAGCTCGAAGAGCTTCGGGTCAGAGTAATTGAACTGGAGTCCGAGCTACAGACACTGCGACACATCAGGGAGGGGGAAAGTTACCTGGACACTTTGTACCAGGAGGCGGTCACGCACCTTAGGATAGGTTCTTCTGATTTGGTCAGTGGTCAGGGACAGGAGAGTGTGGCTGCAGCTGAGGCAGGTAAGGGGACCCAGAGGACAGGAGTGCAGAAGCCTCAGCCTTTGCGATTGTCCAACAGGTTTGAGGTTCTTTCAACTTGTTTGGATGAGAGTGGGGGCGACAGGGTGGATGCGCAACCTGACCATGGCACCATTTATTCAAGAAGGGTAGCAGGGATAGACCAGGTAATTACAGGCCAGTGAGTCTAACATCAGTGGTTGGGAAGCTATTGGAAAAAATTCTGAGGGACAGGATTAATCTCCACTTGGAGAGGCAGGGATTAATCAGGGATAGTCAGCACGGCTTTGGCAGGGGGAGATCGTGTCTAACTAACTTCATTGAATTTTTTGAGGAGGTGACTAGATGTGTAGATGAGGGTAAGGCAGTTGACGTAGTCTACATGGACTTCAGTAAGGCTTTTGATAAGGTCCAGCATGGGAGATTGGTTAAGAAGGTAAGAGCCCATGGGATCCAGGGCAATTTGGCAAATTGGATCCAAAATTGGCTGAGTGGCAGGAGGCAGAGGATAATGGTCGAGGGTTGTTTTTGTGAGTGAAAGGCTGTGACCAGTGGTGTACTACAGGGATTGGTGCTGGGACCCTTGCTGTTTGTAGTGTACATTAAGGATTTAGACATGAATATAGGAGGTATGATAAGTAAGTTCGCAGATGACACGAAAATTGGTGGTGTCGTAAATAGTGAGGAGGAAAGCCTAAGATCACAGGACGATATAGATGGGCTGGTAAGATGGGCGAAGCTGTGGCAAATGGAATTTAATCCTGAGAAGTATGAGGTGATGCATTTTGGGAGGACTAACAAGGCAAGGGAATATACAATGGATGGTAGGACCCTAGGAAGTACAGAAGGTCAGAGGGACCTTGGTGTACTTGTCCATAGATCACTGAAGGCAGCAGCACAGGTAGATAAGGTGGTTAGGAAGGCATATGGGATACTTGCCTTTATTAGCCGAGGCATAGAATAGAACAGCAGGGAGGTTATGATGGAGCTAGTTAGGCCACAGCTGGAGTACTGTGTACAGTTCTGGGCACCACACTATAGGAAGGATGTGATTGCACTGGAGAGGGTGCAGAGGAGATTCACCAGGATGTTGCCTGGGCTGGAGCATTTCAGCTATGAAGACAGCCTGAAAAGGCTAGCTTTGTTTTCCTTAGAACAGAGAAGGATGAGGGGGGACCTGATTGAGGTATACAAAATTATGAGGGGCATTCATAGGAAGAGACTTTTTCCCTTAGCAGAGGGGTCAATAACCAGGGGGCATAGATTTAAGGTAAGGGGCAAGAGGTTTAGAGGGGAGTTGAGAAAACATTTTTTCACCCAGTGGGTGGTTGGAATCTGGAACACACTGCCTGAAGTGGTGGTAGAGGCAGGAACCCTCACAACATTTAAGAAGTATTTAGATGAGCACTTGAAACACCATAGCATACAAAGCTATGGACCAAGTGCTGGAAGATGGGACAAGAATAGTTAGGTGCTTGATGACCAGCACAGACATGATGGGCCAAAGGGCCTGTTTCTGTGCTGTATAACTCGATACAGGAAGCCATTCAAGTGGCGGGAGTAAAGAGGAATGTAGCGGCAGTAAGGGATAATATAGTTAGGGGGATTGACACTGTTCTCGGCAGCAAAGAGCGAGAGTCCAGACGGTGGTGTTGCCTGCCCGAGCCAGGGTTCGGGCCATCTGCTCAGGGCTGGAGAGGAACTTACAGGGGGAGGATCCAGTCGTCGTGGTCCTTGTAGGCGCCAACATAGGCAGGACAAGGAAAGAGGTTCTGCATAGTCAGTATGAGGAACTAGGCACCAATTTAAGAAGCAGAACCTCAAAGGTAATAATCTCTGGATTATTACGGGAGCCACGTGAAAATTGGCATAGGGCAAATAATAGTAGAGAAATTAATGCGTGGTTCAAAGACTGGTGTGGTAGAAGTACGTTCCGGTTCGTGGGGCACTGGCACCAGTACAGGGGAAAGTGGCGGCTGTACCGTTGGGACGGTCTACACCTGAACTGTGCTGGGGCCGGTGTCCTAGCAAGTCGTATAACTAAGGAACTAGAGAGGGTTTTAAACTGAATAGTGGGGGCATGGGATCAAATTTGGGAAGATATGCTAAATCAAGGAGTAGAGACAAGCAAAAGAGAAAGGTATTAATATGGGAAATGATAAACAGACTGTGACAGGAAGTGACAGAGCGTACAAAGCTAAGCGTAAATAAAGAGATAAGACTAGAGGTTTAAAAAAAAATAAAAAAGGACAAAACTAAAGGCTCTGTAACTGAATGCACGTAGCATTCGAAACAAATGAACTGAGAGCGCAAATAGAAATAAATAGGTATATCAATCTGATGGCCATTAGTCATGCCATCGGATAGACATGACTGCAGGATGACAGATTGGGACCTGAATATTGAAGGGTACATGGCACTTAGGAAGGACAGGAAGCTAGGAAAAGCTGGACGGGTAGCTTTGTTAATTAATGATAGTATTAGCGCAATAGAGAGGGATGACCGAAGTTCAGGAAACCAGGATGTAGAAGCAGTTTGGGTAGATATGAGAAATCATAAAGGCAAGAAGTCACTTGTGGGAATGGTGTACAGGCCACCTAACATTAACTACACTGTTGGATCAAGTATAAAAGGAAGAAATAATGGCAGCTTGTCAGAAAGATACAGCGATACTTATGGGGGGTTTTAATCTACAAATAGACTGGACAAATCAGATGGGGAGATGTAGCCTAGAATGTTTTTGGGATAATTTCTTGGAACAATACGTTCTGGAGCCAACCAGAGAGCAGGCTTTACTAAACCTGGTATTGTGCAATGAAGATTAATTAATAACCTCATAGTTAAGGCGCCCCTAGGTAGCAGCGATCATAATATGCTTGAATTTTACATTCAGTTTGAAGGAGAGAAGAGTGGGTCCAAGACTAGTATTTTAAACTTAAATAAAGGACAATTATGAGGGCATGAAAGCAGAGCTAGCTAAAGTGAACTGGCAAATTGGGTTAAGGGATAGGTCAACAGAGATGCAGTGGCAGACATTTAAGGGGATATTTCAGAATTCACAGAAAGAAAAATTCCAAGGATGGGACCTGCCATCCGTGGTTAACTAAAACAGTTAAAGATAGTATTGAACTTAAAGAAAAAGCATATAATTGCGCAAAAATGGGAGGCAGGTCAGAAGATCCGACAGAATATAAAAAACTGCAAACATTGACTAAAAGATTGATAAGGAAGGTAAAATTAGAGTACGAGAGAAAGCTAGCTAGAAATATAAAGGCAGATAGTAAGAGTTTCTATAGATATTTAAAAAAGAAAAGTTAAAGTGACCGTTCGTCCTATAGAAAGTGAGTCTGGGGAATTAATAAGGGATAATAAGGAGATGGCAGATGAATTGAACAGATATTTTGCATCGGTCTTCACTATTGAGGATACAAGTAACATCCCAGCATTAGCTGTAAGTCAGGAAGGAACTCAAGAATATTACAATCACCAGGAAAGTGGTACTGAAGAAATTGTTGGAGAAGCGGGCTGACAAGTCTTCCGGGTCCTGATGGACTTCATCCTAGGGTGTTACAAGAAGTGGCTAGTGAGATAGTTGATGCGTAGTTTTAATTTTCTAAAATTCCCTAGATTCGGGGAGGGTTCCGTTAGATTGGAAAATAGCAAACGTAGCTCCTTTATTCAAAAAGGGAGGGAGACAGAAATCAGGAAACTACAGGCCAGTTAGCTTAACATCTGTCTTAGGGAAAATGTTAGAAGCTATTATTAAAGACGTTATAGCAGGGCATTTAGAAAAGTTCAAGGCAATCAGGCAGAGTCAACACGGTTTTGTGAAAGGGAAATCATATTTAACCAATTTATTGGAGTTCTTTGAGGGAGTTACATGTGCTGTGGATAAAGGGGAACCAGTGGATGTATTGCACATATATTTCTAGAAGGCATTTGATAAGGTGCCACATCAACAGTTATTGCAGAAAATAAAAGCTCATGGTGTCGCAGATAACATATTGGCATGGATAGAAGATTGGCTAACTAACTGGAAACAGAGAGTAGGCATAAATGGGTCATTTTCCGCTTGGCAAGATGTAATGAGTGGTGTGCTACAGGGATTAGTGTTGGGGTGTCAACTTTTTACAATCTATATAAATGACTTGGATAAAGGTATGGTTGCTAAATTTGCTGATGACACAAAGATTGGTAGGAAAGTAAGTTGTGAAGAGGACATAAGGAGGCTACAAAGGGGTATAGATAGGTTAAGTGAGTGGGCAAAGATCTAGAAAATGGAGTAATCTGTGGGGAAAAAGTGAAATTGTCCAATTTGGCAGGAAGAATAAAAAAGCATATTATCTAAATGGTGAGAGAATGCAGAGCTGAGATGCAGAGGGATCTGAATGTCCTAGTGAATGAATCACAAAAGGTTAGTATGCAGGAACAGCACGTAATTAGGAAATCTAACAGAACGTTATTTATTGCGAAGGGAATTGAATACAAAAGTAGGGGGGTTCTGCTTCAGCGATACAGGGCATTGGTGAGACCACATCTGGAGTACTGTCTACAGTATTGGTTTCCTTATTTAAGGAAGGATATAAATGCATTGGAAGCAGTTCGGAGAAGGTTTACCAGACTAATACCTGGAATGGGCAGGTTGTCTTATGAGGAAAGGTTAGACAGGCTAGGCTTGTATCCGCTGCAGTTTAAAAGAGTAAGAGATGACTTGATTGAAGTATATAAAAGGACCCCTGTCTGAGGGGTCTAGACAGGGTGGATGTGGAAAGGATGTTTCCCCTTGTTGGAGAAGCGAGAACTAGGGGTCACTGTTTAAATATAAGGGGTCGCCCATTTAAGACAGAGATGAGGAGAAATTTTTTCTCTCAGAGGGTCATGAGTCTTTGGAACGCTCTTCCTCAAAAGGCGGTGGAAGCAGAATCTTTGAATATTTTTAAGACAGAGGTAGTTAGATTCTTGATAAGCAAGGGGTGAAAGGCTATTATTGGGGTAGGGGGAATGTGGAGTTGAGGTTACAATCAGATTAGCCATGAACTTATTGAATGGCGGAGCAGACTCGAGGAGCCGACTGACCTACTCCTGCTTCTAATTCATGTGTTCTTATGTTGCCAGAGCTCGTTCTTACCTTCAGGTCTTTCAGGCAGTGCAAGGCTTAACCAGTTCAAATTCACGCTGCACTGACTGCTAACGCTGGATGTTCGGCTGCCGAAGGGATGCAAGGGAATTGTACCAATAACTAGTGGTAAATTCAGGGTTAAATTCATTGCTCCAGGGATATCCACATAGACCTAAATAAAAACAAAGAGTTGAAAGTTTTAATCATTGACACTTGTTTTATCACCCCTCTACAATTTTCTCCCCTTACCCTCCTCTTCAGAAGGTGGTAACTTATGCTGGAGTAAGGTTCCAACGGTAGCAGTACAGCCTTCTGGTACCTCACCCAAGTGACTATTTTTCACATGAACACCTGGATAATGAAGATCAGTGAGCTATTCCATTATTGGGGTCCAACTAATCCAGTTTCCAATATATATCCACACACATGCACTTCCAGCATGGTTCTTGGATAGCAATCTGGAGTAGAAAACCTGATCAGTTTTGTTTCTTCTGTATATTTTAAAAATAAACTACCATTCCTAAATCCTGGAACCAAAGCCAGTGCCTTCACCAATGTCTGGGCTGGTATCACCAACTCATCGGAGCTGGAATCAAAACATGTGAGCTTCTCAGTTTGTACAACTCAATAACATACCATGGTTTGCATTAACCCATTGAGCTTTGGCAGAAGGCACTGCAATTTACTTCTGAGTGCTGTGTTAGTGAAAAGACAAAGTTAAACTGCAAAACTTGTATTCAGAAATGTACTGGTTAATTATTTGCAAACGAGTTAGGCTTCATCCCTCAAAAAAGTCATTATTCAATTGTACCTCATCCATCTTGCAGGCTTTTTGAAGGATTATACTATATGTATTGTATTTCTGTCCCATTCGTTAATGGCATGCAAGTAAAGATTTCCCCCCTCAATTTTCTTCCCCTCCTTCCATCGAAGGCAGTGACTCTTGTTGTCTAATAGTCTACGGGTGCCACTATCAGCCCGTCAATATCTCATCCAAGTAATCATTCTTCATTTAGGATCCTAGCTAGTAATCAGTTGCAGGCTATTCAACTACAACGGGCATCACAGCCAAGCCTGATTCTGTTCTCAACTGCTGTTCACATTGAATCATAGAAATTTAGAGCACAGAAGGAGCCCATTCAGCCCATCGTGTTTACACTGGCCAAAAAGTAGTCATCCAGCCTAATCCTGC
This sequence comes from Heterodontus francisci, assembly GCF_036365525.1. Lineage (NCBI taxonomy): Eukaryota > Metazoa > Chordata > Chondrichthyes > Heterodontiformes > Heterodontidae > Heterodontus > Heterodontus francisci. Next base: position 69,827,822 of record NC_090374.1, read on the forward strand.
GTTCCAGCCCTTGGCCCGTAGCCTTGCAGTTACGGCACTTAAAGTACATATCCAAGTACTTTTAAATGTTATGAGGGTTTCTGCCTCGACCACCCTTTCAGCCAGCGCATTCCAGATCCCCACCACCCTCTGGGTGAAATATTTCCCATAGAATCCCCTCTAAACCTCTACCACTCACCCTAAATCTATGCCCCCTGGTTAGGGACCCCTCAATATGGGCAATGGGACCTTCTTACCCACTCTATCTAGACCCTTCATAATTTTATACATTTCAATTAGGTCTCCCCTCAGCCTCCTATGTTGCAATGAAAACAACCCCAACCTATCCAATCTTTCCTCATAACTAAAATTCTCCAGTCCAGACAACTTCCTTGTAAATCTCCTCTGTCCCCTCTCTCATGCAATCACATCTTTCCTATAGTGCAGTGCAGTAGAGGTTACTGAACAGTGATCTGGAAGTGCAACCCCGATTTGTTTTTTCCCTATCCTTCAGCCAGGTGGACTGAGCCACCCCAATTACCATGTTGGCTGAGGTCAGCTTAGCTCAGCACAGGTTAGACAATCAAATCTGTAACTGATGTGTACTGATTTAATACTACTTTTCCTTCTAGTCTCTTGTGCGATCTCTTTGAAATACAAGTACAAAATTGAAACAAATTTTTTTAAAGTGAGAGCATTGCTTTACATAAATGCCTCACCCATCAGGGAGCTGAAAAACGTTGCATGAGCTGAAGTCCGCCAACTAGGAGGGAAAAGAAATTGATACACAATTTCCGAACTTTTACTACAGGGCTATTTTCAAATTCAGATGATCGCCTTCACTGAATTGCTCCAGTGTTCTACAGAAAGGAAACTGATTTGACTACACAGCAACAGGTGATGTGGTTTTTAATGACGCAGTTGCTACTAAGTTCCCCACAGGAAATCAGTTATTCTCAAGCTCACACATTTTTGCAGAAGGACATGAATTGATGTTAGTTTCTTAAACCTTGTTACACATCACAGTAACATACCCTAGAATGGTCACAGTTAAGCTAATCTACCACCAAGAAAAAAAAGAAATATGCAGCAGAACTTTAAACTAGCAGGTTCCTAGAGAAAGGACAATTCTTCTAAAATATAAAATGACACTATTCCCAAGACAACGTGTTACCAATCTCAACCGGGCCAGTGGAGGAGGGATAAGTGGAAGCTAACTGTCTCCCCATAAGAATAATAAAAAAATGTTTCAACAGTTTTAAAAACAGGGCAAGTCACCCCGCGCACCTCCTGGCAGCCGGTTACAGAGCGGCATTGGCCTGGGAGCAGGTCACCTTCACGCCCTCTTGGCCGGGATGTAGTGCGTGGTGATCTAGAGAAGGGAGAAAATAATTTTTTAAATGGGAAAGAAATATATACAAACATTAAAAAAAGACATCTTATTCAATTTTTTTTGTTCATCTTACAAACACCTGCATTCACAAACGTTACCTGGGGAAAAGGGAATTTTGCATTCTTCAAGCTTACAGCAGGAAACCTAAAAAAGGGTTAGGAAAAATATCAAGACCATGAAAATTTCCCATGCAGTTATTTAGGGCTTTCCTTGACAGCCAGTTTCTCAGCCATGATCAAATTTTTTTTTTTTAGGAGGAGGGAAACTGGCTGGAAAAGGATCCCCACCTATTTCAGATGTTGCTACAAACTAAACATCCTAACCAAAGACGATAGTGAGCTAGACTTGGGGATGGGCAAAGAGAAGAAATAAAAAGGTGAAGAAAAATTAAGGCAAGAAAATGATGGCAGTACAGTAAACCACCTCCTTTGAAGGACTGGTGTTACCAATGAAATGTTTTTGAACGTCCTCATTTTGCAATGTCAGCACACAAAAATGTAATTCAAGAAACCACCTACCGTCAGTGAGTATTCCACACGGATTATACTGCAGTCTACAATCGAGGGTGACACTGGTGGAATTTTCAGTAGTTTTCCATTCCAACTTTCTGTTTTTCCAGATGACAGTGATTCTCCTCGCAAGTTGGCTACAAGGTGTTTAACTTCCTTCATTTTCCCTTTGGCATAGAAAGTCTGTGTTTGGTAAATGGCTGCCTTTGGCACTACCATACGGGAAGAACAATTCTCAATTTCTGCAAATATGTGAATTGATTCACCTGTGCAAGAAAAACACACATAAATGTAAATGTTATTGCGAACTATATCTGGCGTAAGCATTCAGCTTCATCTAAGGTAATAATTTAAAGTTCAGTTTAAATAACATCTAATGCATCAATCTGTTTATCAAAATATTTGGTATTGGATAGTATTTGTGCTTTAACATGCAAAGGCACATCTATGAAAATGACAATGTGAGTGGCAATGGCCTCAGCATTAACACTGGAAATCAGGAGCCATTTTGTTCCTTTCAGTTAAAACATTACTAGGTGGCTTGATTTAAAGAAACATATTTAATTTAGTTTATTGTAATTAAAAGCCAAAATATGAAAAGAGGCACTTAAAGAATTTAGAAAATTAATCTACTAAATTTGAAGATTATTGTTGAAAAGAGTCTTCCCTGTGCAAACCTTCTTTGACCCTTTCCTGAAAGTGATGCCTCATTCCAAGGTCTGGTCCCATTACCACTAGTAACCCTCCGGTACTTGAACTAAACATGTACATTGTCCTCGCCAGCACCAGACTGGCCAATAAATGCTGGCAGGCTGTTTGATAAATTTGAGAAAGGCTTTTTGGTGACAGCCAAGCTTGATCCTCTCCTCAACAGAAATATGTACATCTGCACTTTGCAGTAAGGGTAGTTGGAAGTAGGGATGATTGGATAGCAACTGGGAATGTGAAGCCTGTCTAAATTTTCTTGTCTTAGTCCATACACTGAAGTCAGTTGTAGCATCAATACTGCCGCCCGGCTGAAATCAGTTAATTTAGCATAGACTAAGAATTTATTTAGTTTTCAGCGCTCCAGATTTTTACCTGGTGTGTAGCCCTTCCGTTCGATTTTGGCACTTAGGGATATTGGGCCTGAGGAACAGAACCAGCAACAAAGAGTTTTCTCTTTTGTGCCTGCCTGTGGTGACTGCAAAAAGAACAGAAAGCACAGTAAATACCCCTGCTCCCCTTCAGAATAGACAGTCTCTCAGGATGACATATGGAGCTATATTAATAGCAAAATACCTGAAAATCTCTGCTACACACTTTTAAGTGTAAGGTATTAATGATTTGTGCAGAGAATTTTACTACAGGCATGTTATCAATTTGCATAGTGCACAAGAGTGCTTAATGTCAGCCTCCTAGCTAGTGCAGAGTATCCCACCACCTTGAATGGATAAGTTAAAATTAGTAGCACTGAAACATTATTGGTCAGAAATGTTTTAGCTTGTTCTGAACAGTTTACAAGCTCATATTTTGAGCGTTGTTCACAAAAATACTCCCCACTGCCATCAATATTTCTAAAAATAATCATCAGTATCAGGGTCTAGGAGACTGTGAGGCAATTGTGAACTTTAATTAAAATTCAATTAAGTATATGCATTAGTCTGGGTAAAGATTTCTGCGCCTGGTCATTACGCAGTGATGTACTGCTAGAAATGCAAGTACGTGTCAGTTAATGACTGGATAGAGCATAGCTCTGATAACCCCCGCCCATCCCCCCAATGCTGGAATTGTCGTACATTTATGAGCTTAGATGCTTTGCTGCAACTTCCGAGACATTTATAGCCTGAGTTATGGAAATGCAGTCTGCTTGAACAACTATGGGAGGAACCAAAATGCTACGATTTTTCCACATGTGCAACTTGTTGCTGTTTCAGTCTACCCATTCTCAATAAAAATATTCATTTAAGTAATTGATATAAATGCAATTTTTTTCAATCAAATTTATTTTAAAAATCTAAGAGCCAAATTCAACGTGAAAAAGTTTAATTATTGGCATTATTTTCACTTCAGATTAATCAAGATTGGAGGTAAATTAAAATCTGCTTAGTGTGGTGTAGATGGGATTTACAAATTCTGAAGACCATGCAGCATTTTTTTTTAAAACTTGATAAATGTGTCTGTTTCATAAGTGTTGATGTCTGGAGAAACAGTTTAATCTTCTGAAAGAATTTCTACCACTCTATTGCAGTAAAATATGTTCATAATCTTTGACGGGAAATGACTGATAATTAGTTATGAACTTGCCTTTCAATTTAAGCAGAATAATGCAAGTCTTGTACAATAATTACCTATACTACAGCTTGCAAGGGATCTAGGGAAGAATAATTATTTTGTTTTATTGTAACCACTTGGTTTCAATTATTCGGAATCCTATATTAACGTCTTGCATCTTTTAAAAATTGAGTTAAATATGTCCATGTCTGGAGAAGTTTATAGAATTTTACATTGGTGAGTTTGCAAAGTTTTCTAGCACTTACCAGCAACAATGGAGTGTTAATGTCAATGTGTTCAAAGACTGTAAATTCTTTCTTCACTTTCATTACCAGCATCCACGGCCTGTGCAGTTCAGCTTTCACCCAATAGCGCACACTGCCATATTTGCCTTCAAAGGAGGTAGCTAATGGTCTGTCAGGAAAAAAAGGACCATAAGGCAATACAGTACTAATTTGCAACGCCAAAATCAACTTCATAGGAACAATCGGAACAATGCATCTATCAAGAGTTACTGAAGAAGCTCTTTCAAAATTCATAGGCAGTTTTGCTGATTGAAATAATTTTGATTACAAGTATAATATCTCAGATCCCCTCTTTCATCATACTACATGTCCCTTGTGAAGACTTTCAGCTATGTCACTGTAGTAAGAGAAGTCTGAGGGTGGAACTGATTGAGATCATTAAGATTATGAAAGATTTTGATAGGAGAGAGGTCGGGAAGGTGTTTCCATTTGTGGCTGGAGACCAAAACTAAATAAATAAAAATACACTGATAATTATATAACGCATACAAAGATAATTACTAATAAATCCGAAAGGGAATTCAGAAGAAACTTATTTACTTACAGAGTGGTTAGAATGTGGAACTCACTACTACAAGGAATAGTTAAGGCAAATAGCATGGATGCATTTAAGGGAAGCTAGATCAATACATGAGGGAGAAAGGAATAGAAGGTTACACTGGCAGGGTAAATGAAGTGGGCTAGGAGGAGGCTCATGGAGCATAAACACCGGCATGGACCAGTTGGGCCAAATGGCCTGTTTCTGTGCTATGTATTTCTACAGTGGGTGATTATCATCTGAAATGGGTCACAGGGAAAATTGGGGGAGGCCAGAACATTAGACACATTTAAGAAAAGATTCTGATGGGAAGACCTTAGTTAAGGCTGTTATTCTGAAGGGCAAGATTAAATGGGCTGAACAGCCTTCTTTATCAGAACCTCATCCAGGTGAAAAGGCTTTGTACAAGCAATTAGACGGTTATATGAAAGGGAACAATGTGTAGGATTACGGGGCGAAGGTAGGGAATGGCACTAAGTGAATTGCTCTTTCGGAGAGCTGGTGCAGACACGATGGGCCGAATGGCTTCCTTCTACACTGTAACAATTCTGTGATGAGGGGAACCTTAAACAAGCAGTTTTATGATACAAATCTACAATTACATACAAATTCATATTCACTTGTTTTGCAATTTACTCCAAGGAGCACATCACAAGGAGGCAGCAATAATTAAGATAAGTGCAAATCTTACATCTGTGGAAGCTCAAAGCTGAATGGGTATTCATGTCTGCCTGAAGGTATAGTGGTGAGGTCTTCTTCAGAATCATCATCATCTGGAAAAAATAATTAATTTGAAGCAGAAAACCAATTATTTTAAGAGTTATGCACATGACCAGAGCCATTGCCTACTAATTGATAAGATGAATCAGTATCCAAAGTAAAACCATTTACTTTGTAACACATCAACATCCCTTAGTGTTTTTGACAGACACAACTTAGAGGAATATAACACTTCTATCAGAAAAGTAAATTCTAGACAACTTTAACATGCAAGGTAATTAATGCAATAAATGTATCTGGTACAGTTTAGGAAAATTAGCATAATTAGACATCAATAATATGTGATAAAAACATGAACAAGTTCTGCTCTAATTTAGATTATATTGTGTTTTAATCAACTGTATAAACAGCTGTATCCTCCAAATTTTAAAATTCATTCTTAGAATGTGACGTTGCTGGCAAATTTGCCATTTGCCTTCTTCATGAACTAGTGGTAACAGTTTGCTACACTGAGTGGCATGCTAAAGCACTCCAGAGAGCAGTTACAGTCAACCACAATGGAGTGGGGCTGGAGTAACATATGGGCCATCCTTGGCTGGTGGGTTTTCTTTCCTACAAAGACATTATTTCACATTTTTTTCATGCAAGTGCTGAAATAATACAGGTTGGCATTTGATTAATGCAGTCTATTATATAACCTTTGTTTGTTAGTAGAAATGCAGTGAATGTAGAGGAGGATTTTACAAATCTAATTCTTTTAACGATAGAGTACTTGATCTTCAAGCAGGAAATTGCTAAACGAAAACTTGGTGTCTATAAATAGGCTGGAGTAGTGCAGTTAACAATTTCCTCCTCTTGATTCCCAGCAACTGATAGCAATGAACCTTTTACCCCTCCAGGAAATGGGGAAGGTACAGTAAGGCTGATTGTTTAGAGTCACTAGGCGATCACCAGCGTTGTTTGAAGTGGTCCTATCAGGAGCCACAAGGTCCGAGTAGCTCCACCCTAGCATAGCCACAGTTGAGCCTTTGGGGATTTTAATGATAAACAATTTGACCTTCCTTATTCTCCGCAATGACGTGACCATGTTCAAACTACCTCGATACCTTTCCATATTAAGTTATACGTCTCCTGACAAGCACCATGATTAAAAGAAAATCAGCAAATTCTGCAACAACCTGATGCTGGTTTCCATTTACTGACAAGCCTTTCCAACCCTGCACCTGTCTGTTGGAATTGGGATCCCTCTTTACACTGGAGATTAAAATGCATAGTTTTAATCAGAATTGTCAATTTTCTTTTAAAAAGCTGTTAAATCAAATCAGAAACGTGCATTGCCAACATGATGGTGCAATATGAAGAGCAATTCCTATTTCTTGCAGATGGTTAAAAACAGAAATATTTAAGAACGTTTAATTAAAAAAAATAAGATGTTGCATCATTTAAAACCCCCTTTTTTGTGTAACTTTGTTTTCCTGCAAGATCCTGCTCGGGATTCAATACCTTTCTTCCTCTCCCTTTTCTGCCAGCTCAGCACGCTAGGCTTTGCAGTGAAGCGGTAAACAAGTAGCGAGCTGTCAATCAGCAGCAGCAGGCAGGCAGCGGAGAGAGCCGGCCTGAACCGGAGCGAACAGCCCAGCGCAGCCGCAACCACATGGTATTCATCAGCCCAGAGCACAGCCTAACCTGCTGAGGGAGAGGCTGGAGCTAGAGTAATGAGAGGGAGGAGCTAGAGTCACAGCATTCAGAGCAGACAGCTCTATGAGCTGCAACTGCACATAGCTCCTCAATGCATATTCACAGAAAAGGAAAAAGACAATCATGGCATTTAAATCAAAGTGTTTTGAGCCCATAATTTTCAAACTTCCACAAATTACAGAACCCATACAATTGATACTGGTCATTCAGTGTATTCAGCGTTGCAGTTACTTTCAGGAAGTATCAATATTACAATTTTTGCAAATGTTGCATTTCTGCCACGTCCCTTGTTTACTAAACCCATGTTTCACTGCTATACCGTTTTTTTTTAAAAGCTTTGAGCTCAAGAATTTTTATTTGTAATGTAGATAACCGGAGCAGAGGAAACGAGATGATAGATAGCTCTACTGACCAATGAAAAGTTAACAGCGCCTTAGCAACAGTCTAACAAACAGCAGTACCAATCGGCAAGCCGGGGAGGGGCAACTGCAACAAAGCTAAGCTGAACGACAGAAACTTGGGCAAGACACAGGATATGAAACTTCATTGTAAAAGGTGGAAAATGTACTATCGTGAATGCAAACATTCGACGATGTAGGCTACAGATTTGGAATTTACACAAATGCCCAATAATTGCTTTAGAGATTAGAAATAAAATGAATCTATCTGCCTTTTCACTCAGCTGGTCTAGGGCAAATAATCACAGTTGTGTTCTTGCCCAATAATTGAACCCCAATGGGAGTTCAAGCTGTACCCAAAAATGTACATTTTAATTATACATGCAACGTCTTGATATATTCCTAAAATATCTACGGAATTCGATTCAAATTACGCAATTTTATAGTCGAAGCTTTGCAAATTGATTATTGTTGGACAGCATCAGAACTACACCCATACATGGGTGTTGAAAAGAATCATTTCGAGGAAAATACACATTTTCAGAGGCAATATACATATATAATGAAGGTGCAAAGCAGCTGTTGCAAACTGTTTTTCTGCAAAATAGCATTAAGTCATCCTCACCATCTGACGGTGTAAACCAATGAACGGAGAGAAGACTCAGTCCCCCTCCTCCCCCCCCCCAATGCTTGTCCCAAACAGGATTGAACCGCTTTGAACAAAGGGTGGAAACTTAGAAAACAACTAACCTTTTTTAAAATATTACTGAACGTACAATAGATTTGCAATAGTTTAATACATAATTTGTCATTGCAATATTATTAGGACAGGATCTGTCATTGTATAAATCCACAATATAAAATCCATTTTGATGTCATAGCACCTCATCTAAGTGATAGTGTCGAATGATAATAAATGTTACTGTAAGCTCCTCTACATGGCGTATTTAGATAAAATAGAACCTTTGCATCAAATTAGTAATTTTATTGTTTTTTTTAAAAAAACTAAAAGAACCAGTTCTCGAAAACATCTTTCGACTGTAAATTAAGCAGTGTTAAATTCAATGGTCTGGAAGCCATTGCAGCAAGGCATTATATAAAATTACTGCAATTCTGAAGAGACATTCAGGCATTTAATTTCTATTGTAATTTACAGAGTTGTTGGTCTCTAGATCCAAGCACCGATTTTTTTTTTTAAAAAAGCTTGGGTGGGTGAAGTTTGCGTCGCAATAATTCAAAAGATAATGTGATCTTTTGCCTTTGGATCACATTATATTACAGAATGACGGACAGGATCACAGAAATATAAAGGGGTTAAACCCCTATGAATGGGTGCAGTAACAAAACCGGCGAGGTATTGACAGGAAAATTTGTTTTAGAACATTGGCTATCCACCCTGTGTAACATCTCACCACTCATTGGCAAACAAATTGGCAGTGAAAGGTAAGCCACAGGATACCGAACTTTTACATCTGTGAAGTTATGTCGGATGGATTTTTTTTTTTGTTTACCGCATATCTTAATAATCTATTAAAAATGCACTATTCTAACATATGTTCAAACGATCTGCCTTGTATTCACATTTTACAGCAGGGTTACAGTAATCTGCACAAAGACTTTGAACAATGCAAACTTCCAGATCATATTTTAAGCGTATTTATTACAATTCCAAGCTTACCTCTCTCGTGTCCGATTAATAGGTCTTTGTGGTTGAAATACTCCACTTCTTCAGTGTAGTTCTGAGTGTAGGCAGTATTAGAACCAGCATTTCTCGATTCCGTCCAGCGCACTTTCGCCTGTCCTCTCGCATGGATTGTAAGAGATCTCACCCTGATTTCACCAGTAACTTCTATAATCACCCGTCCAGAGACTGAATCTCCGCTGGCATAGACGGGGATATTGTTATCGTTAGGACAGTCATAGCTTATTGTAAAACTCTTCACCTTTCCCAGCACCATGGTTATATATCTATATAGATATATATATATGTGTGACTATAAAAAAATGTACAAAAAATGAAGATCTGAAAAGTGGGATCTTCACCACTGATCAATGCCTTTGGCTGCAAAAGCTGCAGGCGCGACCAGTGCAGTATTAAAAAGGAGCATCTGGATTTGGACAGTCTGAGATGCTGTTGCCCAGCTTTTGGTCTGTACAAAAGACGGGGATATCATACCTACCACCTCACTTAAAACGGTTTTTGTGAAAAAACAACCCCAGTGCGCCTGTGCATGATTCACTCTGCTTCCGCCTTGTGAGCCTGGAGCTGGTGCCAGCTGATCAACAGCTGATTGAGGTCATTCCCCAAAGCTTGCCTTCTCCCGAGCAAACCAGCAGCGCTGGGGCAAAAAAAAATAAAACACCCACTTCTCTTCCTCGCACGCACTTTTCTTTGATTTTATTATATCAACCTCCGCAATGTTCCTCTCCACCAGGCGATTTTTGCACTAATGCTCTCACAAAAGGCAATTAATTCAGCCAATTCTGTGCACAAGGCGAGCATTCGCATTAGCGCCACTCCCCGGCCTGTTACAGCAGCACATGGGTCACGTAGCATAAATCCGCAGCGCTCCAGTGTTGCAATATTCGCCCATATTATATGTGAATGGAATTTGAAAGCATTATTCTACACATTAAAAATAAGCATCATCATTGTTGAAGGATAATGTAAAATAACAGAGAACTACGAAGCACGGATGCTACAATAGTTGCACCCAGAGAATGTAAGGTGCTTGATTCTTCTCCAGTCTTCTGCACCTTGACGACACCATGTGGCTATTTCAAGGAATAGCCAATTACAAATTTACTATATAAAGTTAGGGACTTTTTACTCAATTTTTTTTAGCTTAGTTTCCTTTCTCCCACTAAACATCTGTTCGATTTATCGCAACATTTTAATATTTCGTTGTCTTCTCTTCTATCCTGCACACTTTTGTAGCTTTCCTTAAACATGTATTTTTCAACTTTTTGAAATCTTTTCTTACATCTGTTTAGTTGTTTCCCACTTTTTCGAAATTTCAGTTACAACTGTCAGAATAATTACTTCCAATACATATAAAGCTGACATGACTTTACAAAGTTTTCATGATTCTATTCTTTATACAGAGATTATAAAATGGTGATTATAGAATTCAAAGGTGAAATGTGTCCACACAAATGAGTTTGCTTTGACTTTTTAACATTTGAACATAGGAACAGGAGTAGGCCATTCAGCCCCTCAAGCCTGTTCTGACATTCAATTCGATTATGGCTGATCTGTATCTTAACTCTATTTACCTGACTTGGTTCCATAACCCTCATCAACTTTGCCTAACAAAAATCAATCAATCTTCGTTTTGAAATTTTCAATTGACCTATCCACAGCAGCTTTTTGGGGGACAGAATTCCAGATTTCCACTCCCCTTTATGTGATGAAGTGCTTCCTGACATCATCCCTGCACAGTCTAACTCTAATTTTAAGGTTATTCCCCTTTCCCCACTATAGTGATATACAGCGCAGAGGGAAATAAATTTTCTCTATCTAGCCTATCAAATCCTTTCATCACCATAAACACCTCAGTTAGATTCCTGAAATAGCTTGAAGCAACACTTCAAGGCATACATTATTTTGAATAGCATGAATAGGGGTACAGTAGTGTAGCAGTTACAATTCTGCACTAGTAATCCTGAGGAAAGGCCTGAACCACTAATCCAGAAAATATGTTCAAATCTCACCCTGACACTTTGAGCATTTAAATTCAGTTTTGAAAATTTGGAAATAAAACACTTGTATCAGAAAAAGTGACCATGTATTCTTGCAAAAACCCTACTTTATGGTAGGAAACTTGTCATGCTTACCTGCTCTGGCCGATATCACACTCCAGTTCCCATATCAATGCGGTTGACTCTTGAGTGGCCGAGTAAGCCATTTATTTGTATCAAAACAGGGCATCTAAAGATAAGCAATAAATGCTGGCCTTGCCAGTGAAGCTATATTCTGAAAAGAATTTTAAAAACTCTTACTTCAATGTCACTGGAACGCATGCACACTGATGTGACAATTAGAATGAAACCACAAAAATGCTGTTGAGCCTTTCACTAAAGATCACAAGATAAATACAGATAAGGAAGGCCATCTGGCCTATTCTATTTATCCATCCAGATTCCCAAGGTCCTTCCATCAGAGCATCCAGTTGTTTGAATTAATCCAGTATTTTTGGCTCCATTGTCCTATTCAGAAGTCCATTCCATATGTGGAACATGAAGAATTGGCACATGTGGAATTTCTTGACATAGTCTTCTATTAGTTTGAACCTTTGTCTATTCCCACAGTTCAGAGACTGGGAAATCTGTGGCAAGTAACTCACCTCCTGACTCCCCAAATCCTGTCCACCATCTACAAGACACAAGTCAGGAGTGTGATGGAATACTGTCCACTTGCCTGGATAGGTGCAGCTGCAATAACACTCAAGAAGCTCAACACCATCCAGGACAAAATGGCCCACTTGATTGACACACCATCTACCTCCTTAAAAATTCACTCTCTTCACCAGCGGTGCACTGTGGCAGCAGTGTGTAGCATCTACAAGATGCACTGCAGCAACTCGCCAAGACTGACAGCACCTTCCAAACCCACAACCTCTACCATCTAGAAGAACAAGGGCAGCAGATGCATGGAAACGCCACCACTGCTAGTTCCCCTCCAAGTCACACACCATCCTGACTTGGAAAATTCACCGTTCCTTCATTATTGCTATGTCAAAATTCTGGAACTCCCTCTCTGCACTGCAAGGACTGCAGCAGTTCAAGAAAGCGGCTCAACACCACCAAGGGCAATGAGGCATGGACAATAAATACTGGCCTTGACGATGATGCCACCTCCCATGAACGAATAAAGAAAAGGTTTGGAGCAATTTTCTGGGTCACAGATGATAGAATTTTATAGTATATGCAGCCCATCATGTCTGTACTGGCTCTCTATACAGTTATATTATATTTAGAGATACAGCACTGAAACAGGCCCTTCAGCCCACTGAGTCTGTGCTGACCATCAACCACCCATTTATACTAATCCTACATTAATCCCATTACCCTCTCACATCCCCACCTTCCCTCAATTCCCCTACCACCTACCTATACTCGGGGCAATTTATAACGGCCAATTTACCTATCAACCTGCAAGTCTTTGGCTGTGGGAGGAAACTGGAGCACCAGGAGGAAACCCACGCAGACACAGGGAGAACTTGCAAACTCCACCCAGGCAGTACCCAGAATCGAACCCGGGTCGCTGGAACTGTGAGGCCGCGGTGCTAACTACTGCACCACTGTGCCGCCCCCAATTTAGTTCAATTTTCTTAACCTTTCCTCATTTGCTTAAAAACGCCATTTGAAGCTGTATCATTTTGAGACTGCTTATGTGAACTTCCTCTTTTCATGGTCTGAAAAGTCCATGTTCCTCTAATTTTTCTTCATACTTCAACTCTGTTATCATAGAGGGTAGCTTCATGGCTCCTTCTGATGGGTAATAAATGCAGGACTTGTCTGCAATGCCCACATTTTGTGAATGAATTATAAAAATAAATCCTTTCCATTGAATTTAACTTTAAATTAATGATCAAACTCCCCTATTAGAAGAATAGATTTTTACATTAACAAAACTCTTAGTAATAAATCATCTCTTAGCCTTCGCTGATCCCATGGAAACAGGCCCAGTATCTCGATTCTCTTCTTTGGCATCATGCTGGCGAATCGACACTGTATTCTCTCAATGGCTCGAATGTTCTATCGATAAGGGGGTGTGCAAAACTGCATACAACAGTAGCCTAACCAACGTTTTGCATAAAGTCATCATTAATTCTTTACTCTTGTACTCTGATGTCCCCATTTATAAAACACAACATTTTAGGGAATTATGTATTTCAACCCCAGACTCTCTGTCGACTCACACCCTTAGTTGTCTTTCAATTTTTTTTATTCATTCATGGGATGTAGGCGTCGCTGGCTAGGCCAGCATTTATTGCCCATCCCGAAATGCCCTTGAGAAGGTGGTGGTGAGCTGCCTTCTTGAACTGCTGCAGTCCATGTGGGGTAGGTACACCTACAGTGCTGTTGGGAAGGGAGTTCCAGGATTTTGACCCAGCAACAGTGAAGGAACGGCGATATAGTTCCAACTCAGGATGGTGTGTGATTTGAGGGGAACTTGCAGGTGGCGGTGTTCCCATGCGACTGCTGCCCTTGTCCTTCTAGATAGTAGAGGTCGCAAGCTTGGAAGGTACTGTTGAAGGCGTCTTGGGGTGTTGCGGCAGTGCATCTTGTAGATGGTACACACTGCTGCCATTGTGCGTTGGTGGTAAAGGGAGTGAATGTTTGTGGATGGGGTGCTAATCAGGCAGGCTGTTGTAGAGCTTCTTGAGTGTTGTTGGAGCTGCACCCATCCAGGCAAGTGGAGAGTATTCCATCACACTCCTGACTTGTGCCTTGTAGATGGTGGACAGGCTTGGAGGAGTCAGGAGGTGAGTTACTCGCCGCAGGATTCCTAGCCTCCGAACTGCTCTTGTCACCATGGTATTTATATGGCTACTCCAGTTCAGCTTCTGGTCAATGGTAACACCCAGGATGTTGATAGTGGGGGATTCAGCGATTGTAATGCCATTGAATGTCAAAGGGAGATGGTTAGATTTCTCTCTTGTTGGAGATGGTCATTGCCTGGCACTTGTGTGGCGCGAATGTTACTTGCCACTTCTCAGCCCAAGCCTGGATATTGTCCAGGTTTTGCTGCATTTCTACACGGACTGCTTCAGTATCTGAGGAGTCACGAATGGTGCTGAACATTGTGCAATCATCAGAGAACATCCCCACTTCTAACCTTATGACTGAAGGAAGGTCATTGATGAAGCAGCTGAAGATGGTTGGGCGGAGGACACTACTCTGAGGAACTCCTGCAGTGATGTCCTGCGACTGAGGTGATTGACCTCCAACAATTACAACCATCTTCCTTTGCGCTCAGTACGACTCCAACCAGCGGAAAGTTTTCTCCCTGATTCCCATTGATTCCAGTTTTGCTAGGGCTCCTTGATGCCATACTCGGTCAAATGCTGCCTTGCTGTCAAGGGCAGTCACTCTCACCTCACCTCTTGAGTTCAGCTTTTTTGACTATGTTTGAACCAAGGCTATAATGAACCAAGGCTGTAATGAGGTCTGGAGCTGAGTAGCCCTGGCGGAACCCAAACTGAGCATCACTGATAGGTTATTGCTAAGCAAGTGCCGCTTGATAGCACTGTCGACACCTTCAATCACTTTACTGATGATTGAGAGTAGACTGATGGGGGGCTAATTGGCCGGGTTGGACTTGTCCTGCTTTTTGTGTACAAGACATACCTGGGCAATTTTCCACATTGCTGGGTAGATGCCAGTGTTGTAGCCGTACTGGAACAGCTTGGCTAGGGGCCCGGCTAGATCTGGAGCACAGGTTTTCAGTACCATTGCCAGAATGTTGTCAGGGCCCATAGCCTATGCAGTATCCAGTGCCTTCAGTCGTTTCTTGATATCACGTTGAGTGATTCGAATTGGCTGAATACTGGGGACTGTGATGCTGGGGACTTCAGGAGGAGGCCGAGATGGATCATCTACTCGGCACTTCTGGCTGAAGATTGTTGCAAATGCTTCAGCCTTATCTTTTGTACTGATGTGCTGGGCTCCCCCATCATTGAGGATGTGGATATTTGTGGAGCCACCTCCTCCAGTTATTTGTTTAATTGTCCACCACCATTCACGACTGGATGTGACAGGACTGCAGAGCTTAGATCTCATCCGTTGGTTATGGGATTGCTTAGCTCTGTCTATCGCATGCTGCTTACGCTGTCTCTCTTGGGCTGCAGCATGATTTGGAAATGGATCTCAGGCAACAGAGAAGGGAAGCTGTACACAGAAGGAGGAGGAGAAGGGGTCTCAACAGAAGGGTCTAACAACCAAGGGTCTTTAGGGAGCAATCCTCCCACCTCCACCTCAACCGGGAGCAGTGTCTGAAGCTCATGCGTTTCACAAGCCTGTGGTCACTAAACTGTGCCACTTCCTAGAACCCAACTTGCAGCCTCACAACAGGGTGAGGATAGCACTGCCAATGGCCGGGAAGGCCATCATTGTACTCAATTTCTGTGCTCGTGGATCCTGCCAGACAAGAGCAGGCGACATCAACAACATTCACAGTTTTCTGTTCAGGGACTTGGCGGATAGAACAAAATGGGACTTCATTGGCTTCTCACTGATCAGAGAGAATGTCAGTGAATGTGTGTCACAATGCGTTTGGGTGATGTGTCTCCCACAGCTGAATAGCTGGAAGTATGTGGAAGTAGTGAAAGGTGGGTGTCAGGCTGGCAGCATTAGTACATGTGTGAGGGTGAGGTGGGGCATGTTAGGCATGAGTCCTGATGGCTGATGAGTGACTGATGGTAGCGCATTGAGCAGCATGAGAAATTGGTGGAGCAGTGGGTAAGTGAGGGTGCATTCAATGACCTTGACCACCCATGCAAGGTAATTGAACTTTTACCAGCACTGCAGCCAGGTCCTCAGGGCCAAACTCCAGGAATTGACCTCCATGTCCACCTGCTCCCATTCCCTTCTCAGGGTATGACTTGAGGGCCTCATGGCCCCCTTCAGGAACATGGCATCTTTCGCCCTTTCCACCTCCAGGGCTGCATTAAAAAGCCTGGGAGCTCTCTCGCTTGCTTGTTGTTCCATTCTTTTCCTTTTGGCTTAGTCTTTCACAGACAGTCTGTAGCAGCTCCTGTTGTATGGGTGCAGCTTCCATTTTAGAGGGACAGGCTACCTTTAAGAGGCCCAGGCTGACTGTCATCATATTAGCCACACACTCTGCTGGGTCCCCTGCCAAATGTACAGTCCATTTAGATGAGGAGGCAGCACAACATTTGCATGCTGCCTGCCTCAGTGGGTCTGGGCATGGGGTAATCTTGCATCACGATCCCCACGCCCAAAAGTGGGCCTTATCCAATTTTCCCCCCCTTTTTAGTCCATTAACCAACTTTCTATCCATCCTGCCATATATTCTCTTAGACCATACAACTGAATATTTTTAAGAAGCAACATATAAGACACTTTGGGAGTAAATATTAGTTTGCAAGTGGCACTACACAGATGGTGTTGATTCCCCAGGGGCAGTGAGCTGCTACCTGTGCGGCCCTCATGGTCTTCTTCAATATCAATCAGCAATGTATACTATGTGAGCGAATTTTCCCCCCCTCGCCTCATGTTCCTGGAAATCCATCATTGTGGAGAGATAACCACAGTGCCACTATCCTCTACTGATTTCACTGATATCTGTCACATTGTAGACAAAAACAAATTAAATTTTACAAGTTCTTATGTAGCCAATATTTCCTACAATGTGTTGGCTGCATATGAGACTCCTATATCTCCTTCAGTGGCGTTCCTCCTGTGCCCTCACAGCCATCTCTGTTATGCCTAGACTCCCATTCCCTTCATTGTAGATATGCTATCTCTTGACAAAGCCACCTGGAAACATGGGATCCGATTTCACACGTATGCCAATGAAGCCCAGCTCTACCTATCCACCTTCACCATTGATCCCAAAAATGTTGCGACACTCTGCAACTGTCTATCTGACGTCCAGATCTGGTGGAGACGACAGTTCTGCCATCTGAAAAACAAACAAAAAAAGTAATCAGCCTAGAAATTTGGGCAAGCCCACTTTTAGGTGTATGGAGGCCAAATTTAACATTGAGGTGGTGGCCCCACCCACCAGCTGGAAAGCAGAGTGCGAGCTGCCCTCTGCTGGGCCTGGAAGCCAAGCTGCTAATTGTGCGTGGCTCAAGCCCTTAATTGGCTTCAACTAGGGCTTCTGCTGCTCTGAGGCAGGAAGTCCCACCTCCAAGAGCTGCTGGGAGCTCTTCATTTCTAGCAGCACCACTGGGAGCAGTGTCCACTGCTGGGAGTGTACCCAGCTAGAAGAGGATGATGGCGCCGGCCTCCAAAAATGTAAGCGGAGCTCGGGCCTTGCTGGCAACAATTAGCTAGGCCCTGGTGAGGTGGGGGGTGGGGTGGGAGGGCAGTCAGAGTCTAGGGCAGGGGGGATTATTTTGTTGGGGGGGGGGGGGGGTGGCCCATGCTGATGGACAGGGCCCTCCACGGAGCACAGGGTGCCCAATCAGAAGGGGGCCCCTCCAGCCTGCAAGGAGTCCGCCATGTATTGCTAGGAGTGGCAATTGGCATAAGGGAAGGTGGTCCGTTTGCCACCGTCCCCACTGCTGATAAATTAGCAGTGGGGGCAGGTGGGCGACAGGCATGGTTTTACGCCCCTCCCCCCCCCCTCATGACCCACTCACGGGAGGGGCTGGGGGAGGCATTAAATTCTAGCTCCTGTGCTGGAATTGTGAGGTGTCCCTGATATTGGGCCTCAGGCCTCATTTCCATGAAATCAGTGAGCTGCATGTGGATAGTAGGAGGCAACTAGCCTGCTGAGATGTGTTTGAAGGTCGGGATGCTAGATTGTTAGCAGCAACTCTCAAATATGTAAGGAAGGGAGAGCAAATGGATCTGGAGGTAACTAGCTAGAGGAGGTGGGGATTGGTAACTGGGGGGATGGCAATTGGTGGCCACGAAGCCAACGTCTTTGGGAACCCACATTCCACGTTAGTGGAAAAGGGTCAATGGTCAGAGCTGACATTGAGTTGGCACATTTGGCCTTAGAACTGAAAATGGCCAACCTTGCAATCTGACCCATGCCTATCACTACGTGTGGAGGATTGATTTGAAGGTTGCCCAGGATCTCATGAGGCCTTGCTGTTTCCTGAAACTATGCTTCCCTGGTATCAGTTTAATTTTGGGACATGGCTTGGACCCCAAGGATTTTTGTGGTCTCTCCCACTGGTGGGTGTCTGAGATGCACTCCTATTGGCACACCCAGTCATTCAGATTATTAGGAAACCTCCCCTGATCCCTGAAAGTCCACCAGGACCAGCAGTGGAGGTTCCTTATGCGTACACTTTCACTCAGTGTTTCTCTTTGCAAGATTATGCACCCATATTCATTTAGGACCAACCCTTTCACCCCTTTCCCCCAACACTGGCACAGTACTGGTCTCCTGGACAGGCTTCGTAATTATCTGTCTGAGATTGAAAGGAGGGTCAGGGCCTCCAGGAAATCATCCTGGGATTCAACTTTTTTACATTACTTGAGCAGGGACTGATATAGGGCTTCAGAAGTCAGGTAGCTCATGTAAAACCATGAATAGAATTCATATAGCGTCAGACAGTTCCTCTTATACCAGTAATCATGTTAACATTTGGTCATCCCCACTCCCACTCAGTGGCATTGATCGAATTCTGAAAGTACTTTGTGAACCAGTTGCGGCTGATTCTGAAGATGATGTCAATTGTCCAACTCCAGGATAGCTGTAATTTTTTTGCATTTAATATTCAATGGCAAGAGATTCATTTTTAGTTCTTTAACCCATCTTGATAACATATGGCCAGTAATATTACAAGAAAAAGAAATCATGCTTTGTATCCAAAGTAAGCAGTAGGTGCAGTGCAGGCAGTAAGATAAGGTGTTTTTGCAACTTATTTGCTGCTGATTTTTTTGCTTTCATGGATCCACAGACTAGGATTGAAACTGTACAAAAGCAATTATCTGAGGGGTTTTCCAGCTGGGAAACACAGGCAAATATTAATGGTCTTAGCTGGATTCAACTCACAATCCCAGATGTTTTCTAATCCAAATGATGGCATTCATTTTGAAGATGGGATTTCCTGTGGATTCTTGGTCATTAAGTCTTGCTCCCTAGATCACCATTCAAAGCATTAATTTCCAATTGAGAAAGAATGGCTTTCTTAAATCAAACAATGTTTGGTGTTAATCAGTGCAGATAAACATAATCAAACCTGAGGACATAGGAACATAGGACTTAGGTGTAGGAGTAGGCCATTCGGCCCTTTGAGCCTGCTCCGCCATTCGATAAGATCATGACTTACCTGGTTGTGGTCTCAGCTCCTCTTTCCGGCCTGCCTCCCACCGTAACCCTTGACTCCCTTGTCTATCAAAAATCTATCTAACTCAGCCTTGAATAAATTCAATGACCCTGCCTCCACTGCTTTCTGGGGACGAGAATTCCACTGACTAACGACCCTCAGAGAAAAAATTTCTCCTCCTCTCCAGCCAGTATCATCTTGAAACTCTGAAAATCTCCACTACAAAAAAGCATTGGGTTATGGATCTACATCACTACGGGCATGGTACAGACACATACAATACCACATGTTAAATAAATCAAGTGTATCTTTTGTACCAACAAATCCATGTCTTTATCAGAATGCTTGGGACTTTAAGGTCTCAGGCCTTAACTCACCAATCATTTAAAATGTTCTCCAGTTCCAGTTGTAGACGGATTAAAACTGCAACCACAGTACTTGCAGGTTGTAATTTTCAAGCACATTTGCTCCTTGGCTCATTCAAAGCCCTTTGCTATCTATATTTCAGTAACAAAGTTCAGAAGGCTGCTGAGCACTGACAAACAAAAAAGCCTGATAGAATATCAGGTCTGTTATAATTTCTTCAGTTCAGTCACTCCCATAAGTGGTCTGAGTTTTACTTTTATATGAATTGACTCACACGTGGCTAAAAGAACTGCATGGTTATGTAACTCAGGGATATAACAATAGTATCCTCTTGTGAAATAAAAACAGAAGATGCTGGAGATACTCAGCAGGTCAGGCAGGGTCTGTGCTGAGAAAAACAGAGTTAATATTTCAGGTCGATGGTGTTCTGACATTCTGATGAGAAGTCAGCAACCTGAAACATTAACTCTGTTTCTCTCGCCACAGACCCTGACCAACCTGCTGAGTATTTGCAACATTTTCTATTTTTATTTCAGATTTCCAGCATTCACATTGTTTTGCTTTTTTATCCCCTTGTGTTCTAGATATTTGTATCTTTAACATGAATATTTCTTCAATGTCTTCAAAGGTGGTCTGTACAAACACTAGGTGAGGCAAGGCTTGATGTGAATGATAAAACTGCTTCATTTCACAGCAATGTGAACATACTGAGCAACAGTCATGAACAAATTTACTTACCATTCACAGCCGGACAGGGATCAAAGGACTTTACAACACACTAATGTGAGATGTTTATCGATTACTCAACCTAATGAAATAGTTATTGTTTAGTCTCTGGGGACAGAAACTTCCAAACATCATATTAACATTACATATTTACTCTAGATGCCTTTTTAAACCTTGTGGCAATGCACTGGTTAAAAAACATCGAAAGTAACTCTGGGCTGAATTTATCGAGTGTGTTGTGGGTCCTGGTGGCAGACCCGGAAGTGGGCGCCGCTGCCACTTGTCACATGTGCGGCCGGCCGAACAAGATCATGCTGCGGCTGGCCCATTTGAATGCAGGAGTCGCGGGGCCCGTCCCACTGAAGGACGGGGATGGATGGCAAGACACCAATTGCGTCATCAGTCGAGACGAATGCAGGTGTTGGCACCATATTTAAAGTGCCGCCAGCCCTGCTTAAACTGCTGCTTCACTGATTGACTTTGCTGCTGCTGTGTTGCTGATCCACTGCCTGGAGTCCCTGTACTGTTGTGCTGCTGACCAAGGCCTCAAAAGGCCTAGAGCTCTCCTGAAGCCAAGAGGGACCATATCAGGCAGAAGACATCGGGTGGCCCCACGGTTTAGCGATGCCTCCCTGGAGATTCTTCTCCAGGCTGCAAGGGAAAGGCAGGAGGTTCTCTTTCCAAAGGATGGCAAAAAGAGGTCCTCCTGTCTGACCAAGCAAGCCTGGATGGAGAGGGCACAGGAGGTCAGCAGCCGTAGGGTCACCCAATGCAACTGGGTCCAGTGCAGGAAGAAACCTCCTTCATTCTGCCAAGATTAGTCCTCCACCCCTCTCTCCTCTTTGGACTTGCATGTGGCTACATAGAAGGCAGCACGACATGGGGAGGGAGTCACTGCAAAGGCTATAGCAAGGGGATGATGTATCATCACATCCTGGCAGATGAATGGATGCATCTTGGTGACAGGCACATTCTTTCACAGTTCAGCCCAATGATGTCCACTCTCAGGTTGGAGACATGTAGGAAACCCCATCGGGGATCAGAGGCTGCCACTAGCAGGACTGCAGTCTTGCTCTTCTTTCTGCAAAGTCTTACTTTGTCCCTCTTTCCACTTGCAGGACAAATGGGTCCATAACGCCAGGGAGACCTTACGGACTAGTGGAGGAATAGCTGATATCCCACCCCTTTCCACGGCTGAGGAAGAGACACAAGAGCTAGTAGGGCCTATGATAGCCGCTCAGTAGTGGATGGTGAGACGGAGTTTCTGCACGAGAGAGTGAGGATTGTCTGCATTCAACATTCAACATGCTTCTGGAGATCCACACCACATATCATTGGCATGACAAGATCTGCACAGCCTAACCTACAAATGTTAGTGTTCTCTCATGCAGGTCATTGTCTGCAGGAGACTCTAGCTGAAGAGGCATAGCCGTCAACCTCTGAGGAGGACCAATCAGAGGATGCGCCATCACATGACTCTCCTGCACCTTCCACCAGGACTGATACTTTCACCTCGGTGGGTTTGCACTCAGCCTTAGAATCAGGGTCACAAGCTCGTGAAAGCACCACGCACACACACACACACCTGAGCAGTTGGCTGAGGCCACTGACAATTGGAGGACTGTAGGTCACCAGGCCCATGTTGAGCCCTAGGTTAATGATGAGCCTCTGATGTCGACAGCACAGGGCATGCTGTTGCAGAGAGAGATAAGGCAACATCTGGTGGAGCTGTCAGAGGCAATGTGCAGCCATGAATGGACAGTGGAGGATGCCATCTATGCCATGAGTGCTGCCATGTCTCAGGCGTGTGAGTGCATGGCTTCCTCCATCGAGAGGTTGGCGACCCTCATGGAGAGCCAGATCCCACAAATGCACGCAGAGCGGCACGCCAGCACCTTGGCCATGAGCTCAGCACAGCAGTGGCAAGGCGAGAGAAGGATGGGGCGGCTGGAGTCTTCTCAAGATCCTCGTCCTTCTCTGGTCAGCAGGGAGGTTCAAGTGAGCCTTGAAAGAGATAGGAGAGGCTGACCTCCACAACTGGTGGCTCCCCTCAGGGCACTCCTAGTGTGAACAGCGGCTCCTCAGCCCCACAGCCAGCGAGCCCAGCTCCAGTAGCCTGCACCCGTGCAGGAAACCCTCAGGCAGCCGGGGCCCTCCAGGCCTGAGGCAGCCAGAGGACAGCTGCCAAAGTCATCACAAGCCAAGGGACAGCATGATCAGCAGCCTGCCTCCAGCCCAGCTGCTAACAACGGGTTCACAGAAGCACTCGAAAACGTATAAAGAAAACCACCTAGAGACACATAGAGTTTCACATTTTTTGACATTTGCCATTTCTATTGTTTTATAAAGTTCTATTGTTATTATAGTTCACATTCATTGTTGAAAAATGCTTCTGATTTCAAGCCTTAATTGTGAGATGCTGCCTTCACCCTTGCTCCTTCATTGAGCTGTCAGTGTAGGCACAGCCCGCCTTTGTTATGCGTCTCAGATGTGTGCGGTTAGGCTGGGCACTAGGCACGGAAACCAGATAGAAAGGAGACGACAGACTGAATACACTGAGGTGAGTCTTTCTTGATTTTACTCCGGGAGGCCATCATGGTGGCTGGAAGTGGGTAAGTCTGAGACTGTCTCTTCCCTCCCTTGCTCATCGCGCAATGTGTCTGGCCTCCAGTACAAGTGCAGTCTGTTCATTAGCCTCCTCCACGTCCTCTTTGTTGGTTAAGGACTGGGCATCAATCATGTCCTCTTTATGCAAGACGTCCCCCTGTGCAGGGCTAGATTGTGCAGATCACCATGATACGCAAGACCCTCGCTGGGGCATACTGCAGGGTTCCAACGAATCTATTCAGGCACCAGAATCTCATCTTCAGCAGCTCAATGGCCTGCTCAATAGTCACTCAGGTGGAGCTGTGGCAAGTTTTGTACCTTTCCTCTGCTGAATTGCGAGGATTCCTCATAGACATCAATATCCATGTCTTCAATGGGTAGCCCTTGTCCCTGAGAATCCATTCCTGAACGTGAGTGGGGGGACTGAACAGCTGTGGTACCTGGGACTGTTGAAGTATGTAGGTGTTGTGGCTGCTTCCTGGGAAGTGGGCAAACATCTGCAGGAAACACTTTTGGTGGACGCAAGCCAGTTGAACGTTGATTGAATGGAAGCCCTTCCTGCTGAAGGTGGTTGGCTGGTCCGTTGGAGCCTTATTGGCCACATACGTGCAATTTATCAAACCTTGAGGCACAGTGGCGCAGTGGTTAGCACCGCAGCCTCACAGCTCCAGGGACCCGGGTTCGATTCTGGGTACTGCCTGTGTGGAGTTTGCAAGTTCTCCCTGTGTCTGCGTGGGTTTTCTCCGGGTGCTCCGGTTTCCTCCCACAAGCCAAAAGACTTGCAGGTTGGTAGGTAAATTGACCATTATAAATTGTCACTAGTATAGGTAGGTGGTAGGAAAGTATAGGGACAGGTGGGGATGTTTGGTAGGAATATGGGATTAGTGTAGGATTAGTATAAATGGGTGGTTGATGGTCGGCACAGACTCGGTGGGCCGAAGGGCCTGTTTCAGTGCTGTATCTCTAATCTAATCTAATCTAATCTTGCACACGGGGAAATCCAACGATGGCCCTTCGGCCTGACTGTCAGGGTCGGTCTAATAGCACAAATAGTCACAGCCCTCTTGAACAGAGCATTAGTCACCTCCTTGATAACTGGGAGACCCCACACATGTTCCTGGTGGACCCCTAGAGAAAATCAAATGTGTAAAAGTTAGGGGCCATGGTGGTCTTCAGGGCCACTGGCATAGGGTACCACCGAATCCCATGGGTCGCAACTCGTCCTGCAGCATGGCGCGTAAGTCAGTGACGGCCTCCCTGGAGAGCTGCAGTCTTCGCTGACAATACCGCTCAGACATTTGGAGGTAGCTGAGTCAAGTCCAATACTCTCTTTGACATTGGTGGGCCCTTCTTGGCATGACAGACTGCTGCTGCTTTCGTTGTGGAGCTTTACGGACAGGCACAGCTGCCTCCTGGGCCTCCTTCCGTCAGAGGCACTGCATCATGCCACGGAGATGAGTCATGCTAGATGATCGGTAGGCGTCCAGAGCACTGCCTTTGCAGAGACAAACTTGCCTTGGCACCTTTGTCTTTGCTACTCCCCTTGGCTTATGTGCTAATGGCCCTCAGTGCCCACCCTTACTGAAATCCAGCGCAGCACCCATAGTATGAGCACCTGACCCTCTCACCCAGCAGTATAGCCATTTGGTATTGCCACCCGAGACCAAGCCCAACCATGTAGAGTTCACAGCACTGCAGGCCAACAATGCCCTCTGCTGCTCCCTCTTTCTCTATCCAGTGTTGTTCATGGCTGTCTTCCCGTCGCGGCACTGGGACCTCACCTCAGTGTCGCCATCTTTCAATGGCTGGGGATCCGAAGGCACGTGAGGTCCGCCCGCTCTTCAATTAATTTTAAACTCCCCCGCTGAATTGTGCAATTGCGTGCTAATGTATTACAACGACCTGTTCAACAATTCAAATGGCTGTCCATCGCATCAGCTCACCGCTGACTACCATAGAACCATAGAAAAATTACAGCACAGAAGGAGGCCATTCAGCCCATTGTGTCTGCATCGGCCGAATAAACTAGCCGCTTAATCTAATCCCACCTTACAGCACCTGGTCCATAGCCTCGCAGGTTACAGCACTTCAGGTACCTTTTCAATGAGTTGAGGGATTCTGCCTCCGTCACCGATCCGGGCAGTGAATTCCAGACACCCATCGCCCTCTGGGTGAAAAAGACTTTCCTTATGTCCCCTCTAATCCTTCTATCAATCACCTTAAATCTATGCCCCTGATTGATTTCTCCGCTCGGGGAAACAGGTCCTCCCTGTCTACTCTAGGTCCCTCATAATTTTGTACACTTCAATTAAGTCACCCCTCAGCCTCCTCTGTTCTAAAGAAAACAACCCTGGCCTATCCAATCTTTCCTCATAGCTGCAAATTTCAAGCCCTGGCAACATTCTTGTAAATCTCCTCTGTATTCTCTCCAGAGCAATTATGTCCTTCCTGTCATGTGGTGACCAGAACTGTACGCAATACGCAATACTGTAGCTGTGGGCAAACCGACGTTATGATGTCAGATTTCATCGCTGTTCTCTGGCTCTCCCACACTAAAGATCTGGGTCGGATCGGGTCTGTATTTGGCATCCAGCATTCAGACTAGGGTCAGGTCGGGCTGGACTGTACTGTTTTGCTTTGTATTGTTTTAGTCTATCATCTTTTTCTGTTTCAAAAATATGTTTGTTATTTTCGGGTCGGGTCGGGCATTTAAAAAAATTAAAGGACTCGGGCCCGGATTGGATTCGGGTTGGCTGTTGTCGGGTCAGGCGCGGGTCGGGTTTTAATTTTATACCCGAGCCAGGCTTTACCCCACACCTCCATTCCCACTCCTAAAGGCCTCACGAAATTCCGTCCTCTAATTTTCAAATCCTTTATGTGGAAAAATGATCCGAATTTCTGGCAGAAAAGCAAAGACAAGATAGGTTTTGAAGACCTCTTCAAAGGTGGAGAGAGACCGGCACAGATGCGAGCTTTAGGAAAATAGTTGTGAAGAGTAGGTGTAAGGTGATGGAAGGCTCTGACTGCCACAGATTTAAAACTCAATCATTGTGCTTCGGAACTTAAAAGCAGCTGACTAAAGTAGAATCGTGTACCTGATACAATATTGTGAAGTTTAATGTAATGTTGTTATAATCTCCATTGTAACAGACTTGAGAATCAGTCAAGCACAATAATTTTCAAATACATACAGACTTCTTGATTGGTTTACACTCTTGGAGTTTCACTGCTCTGAAAATACCTCCATCAGCGCATCCTCCACGCTCTACCCTCAGTCTGGACTTCACTCACTGTACCTGACCCTGATCTTAGACTCTACCCTAAGTCATCGTTATCCCACTACAGGACCTCTGACTTTACCTCTGGACTCCTTCCTATTATCTCCTGTTTACTATCAGCTTCTTATGTACCCTAAATTTTATGTAACCAGACCTATGTAACTTTCTGATAGAAGGTCATCGACCTGAAACATTAACACTGTTTCTTTCTCTACAGATGCTGCCTGACCTGCTGAGTGTTTCCAGCATTTTCTGTTTTTATTTCAGATTTCCAGCATCCGCAGTATTTTGTTTTGTATTTCTATGCAACTTCAGCTTTCCGAGTCCATCCATGCGCACATTTGGTTGCTGCTCTAGACCCGAGCCTCAGTCTATTTCCGTGGTTGCTCTATGTTTTTAACCTTTTTTATCTTAATCCCTCCTATATTCCTGCCTTCCATCATCATGCCTCTATTCAATTCTCCAGTCTCAGGTACTCTCTTTCCCAATTCCCTACAGCAACCCTTCAGTACGCCTCGACCTTCCTGCTCTCTTTCCACCATCCCAAGCTTGACCCAGTCTTCGATAAGCCTGCAGCTTCCCTCTGTGGCACTCATGGCGTCCTCTAAAGGGATCATCGAGGCACTTGCCGTTGGCTCATAAGAAGCAGCAACCTCAATGGCCCCATCCCACCCTCATCAACCTTGCTGCCCAGTGTGCCTGCTGGAGAATAATCTTACCGATCTCCTTCCTGTCCAACTCACCCCTTCCAATGCTGACCCTGTGGACTATGCCAGCAGAGCAGCTTTCACCGCCCCTCTACGCAGCTCCCTCCAGAACGTCCGTTCATTTGTGAACAAGGCCTTTGCCATCCATGAACTTATTGTAGGTGATTGCACCGACATCATGGCCTTAACAGAAACCTGACTGAGGGGTGATGACACCTTGCCCCTTAATGAAGCCCTTCACCTGGTTACAGCTTCCAGCACTTGCCCCACCAAGACCGTCACTTATCATCAGATCACACCTTGGCCTGACCCCCTACTCCTCCTCCACATTCGTCTCTATCGAGCATCTCACCTTATTCCTCAACCCACCACCTCTCTTTCAAAAGCATCGCTCTCTGCTGCCCTCCAAAGTACGATAAAAATTTTCTCACTGAGACATCTTCACTGCTTTCCTCCCTCATCCTCTGCAGTGAATGCCTTCTCATCCTCGGTGATTTCCACCTCAATCTCAACTCATCATACTGTCTTCTCCTCCGAGTTCACTGCCCTCTTATCCTCCCTAGATCTCTCCCTCCATGTAAACTCCCCACCTCATATTCACGGTCACCCCCTTAACCTGCCATCTCACCTCGTGCTGCTAGTCCCATTGCACCAGTTACAACTAGAACCACCTCTGATCATTCTTTGTCTCACTCTCCACCCACATTCCCTCTTCCATGCTCCAACCCGATCTCCTTCTGTATCCGCCCCTGGAAAAAAACTATCCCCCAATTCACTTACAACTACATTTTCAAAATCCCGACTGTCCAGTCTTTGGCCCTCCCTTCTCCATAACAATTCTATAGC
This sequence comes from Heterodontus francisci, assembly GCF_036365525.1. Taxonomy (NCBI): domain Eukaryota; kingdom Metazoa; phylum Chordata; class Chondrichthyes; order Heterodontiformes; family Heterodontidae; genus Heterodontus; species Heterodontus francisci. The sequence goes on from NC_090374.1 coordinate 69,856,126, forward strand.
TATTGATTTGCTCATCCGCATCCTCACCTCCACCTTTGATGCCATAATCCCCACTAAAACCATTACTCTCTCTCACCCTGGCTGTTCCCCGGGAATGGCCCTCACCTTTGCTCCCTTTAATCCATAGGATGAAGACTTGAAAGGATATGGCAGACAACTGGTTTAGCCATCCACTGCCTGATCTCACTGGACCACATAAAACACTACAGGGTGCTACTTTCATCTGCTAAAACTGCTTATTATTCCAGGATCATGCTGGAATGCAGGATAACCCCCAGGTTCTTTTCTCCACTGCAAACTGTCCTCTTAAACCTCTCTCCCCTGTCCCTTCCAGCCTCACCTCCAACAATAAGTGCAAGGAGCTCATGGACTTCTTTGTCACTAAGATCAAGACCATCTAATCAGCTGCCTCTTCTGCACCCCTCCTTTTCACTCTCCCACCAGGCCAAACTTCCTATAAAAGCTCCCCCTTGCTCCAGCTCTGAACTTGCATCTTTCTCCAGTTTTTCTCCTATCTCCCCTCATTTCCTCTCCAAGCTCATCTTGTCCATGTGACACACTTGCTGCTCCCTCAACCCTATTCCCACTGAACTACTGACCACCCAACTTCCTCTGGTCCCTATGTTAGTCGAAGGTACAAAGGTAAACTTTCCCTCCTTGACCTGTCGGCAGCCATTGACATGGTTGACCACACCATCCTCTTGCAATGCCTTCTAACTGTTGTCCAGCTTAGACCATAGAGAGATACTGAAACAGGCCCTTCAGCCCACTGAGTCTGTGCCGACCATAAACCACCCATTTATACTAATCCTACATTAATCCCATATTCCCTACCACATCCCCACCACCTACCTACACTAGGGGCAATTTACAATGGCCAATTTACCTATCAACCTGCAAGTCTTTGGCTGTGGGAGGAAACTGGAGCACCCGGCGGAAACCCACGCAGTCACAGGGAGAACTTGCAAACTCCACACAGGCAGTACCCAGAACTGAACCCGGGTTGCTGGAGCTGTGAGGCTGCAGTGCTAACCACTGCGCTGCCCCTTGGTTGGAAAGCTCTCACCTGGTTCCATTCTTATCTAATCGTAGCCAGAGAATCATTTGCAATGGCTTCTCTTCCTGCTCCCATACCGTTACCCCTGCTGTGGCCCCTCCTATTGCTGATTTACATGCTGCCCCTCAGTGACATCTTCCAAAACCACAGCATTCGTTTTCACATGTACGCTGTTGACACCCAGCTCTACCTCAACACCACATCTCTCGACTCTCCCATTATCACACTGCTTATCTGACATCCAGTACTGGATGAGCAAAAATGTTCACCAATTAAATATTGGGAAAACTGAAGCCATTGTTTTTGGTCCTCGCTCCAAAATCCATTCCCTAGTTACTGACTCCCTCTCCCTGGCAACAGTCTAAAATTAGACCAGACTGTTTGCAACCTTGATATCATATTTGACCTGGAGATGAGCTTCTAACCACATATTTGTGCCATCACTAAAATCCCTATTTCCACCTCTGTAACATTGCCCGACTTCGCCGTTGTTTCAGCGGATCTGCTGTTGAAAGAATCATTCATGCCTTTGTTACCTCTTAATTATTCCAACTCTAGGCTGGTTTCCCATGTTCTACCCTCCATAAACTCTGCTGCCTGTGTCCAAACTATCACCAAGTCCCATTCACCTATCACCCCTGTGCTCACTGACTTACACTGACTCCTTGGACAAGCAGCTTCTTGATTTTAAACCAAATCCCTCCATGACCTCACCCCTCTCTATCTCGGTAATCTGCTCCTGCACTCATCTAATTCTGGCGTTTTGAGCATTCCAAATTTCAATCACTCCACTATTGGTGTCCGTGCCTTCAGCTGCCGAGGCCCGAAGCTTTGGAATTCCCTCCTTACACCTCTCCATCTCTCTACCTCACTCTCCTCTTTTAAGATGCTCCTTAAAACCTACCTCTTTGACCAAGTTTTTGATCATCTGAACGAATATCCCCTTATGCGGCTCGGTGTCAAATTTTGTTTTGTAATGCTCCTGTAAAGTGCCTTGGGATGTTTCACTCTGTTAAAGGTGCTATATAAATATCAGTTATTGTTGTTGTTTAGATTAGATTTGAAAGTTCCTTTTTCAATTTCATTGGTTGGATATTCAAGATATTAAAAAATGTTCAGTTTAAATTAGGAGATGGTGGTGTAGTGATAATGTCACTGGGCTAGTAATCCAAAGACCTGGTCTAAGGCTCTGGGAACATGGGTTCAAATCCCACCACAGCTGGTAGAATTTTGTAGGGCAGCACACTGGGGTAATGGTTAGCACTGCAGCCTCACAGCTCCAGAAACCTGGGTTCAATTCTGGGTACTGCCTGTGCGGAGTTTGCAAGTTCTCCTTGTGACTGCGTGGGTTTTCGCCAGGTGCTCTGGTTTCCTCCCACAGCCAAAGATTTGCAGGTTGATCGGTAAATTGGCCATTATAAATTGCCCCTAGTATAGGTAGGGGAATTGAGGGAAGGTGGGGATGTGGTAGGAATATGGTATTAATGCAGGATTAGTATAAATGGGTGGTTGATGGTCAGCACAGACTTGGTGGGCTGAAGGGCCTGTTTCAGTGCTGTATCTCTAAATAAATAAACGGAATATTTGAAAATAACAGCACCTTACAATTATATAGTGCCTTTAGCACCATAAAACATCCCAAGGCACTTGACAGGAACATTATCAAACAAAATTTGGCACTGAGTTAGGTAAGGAGACATTAAGTCAAAAGATTAAAGAGGTAGGTTTTAAGCAGCATCTTAAAGGAGGAAAGTGAGGTACAGGGAAGGAATTTCAAAGCTTAGGGCCTCAGTAGCTGAAGGCATGGCCACTATAGAGGAGAAATTAAAATTAGGGATGCTGAAGAGGCTAGAAGTGGAGGAGCATAGATATCTCAGACTTTTGTAGCGATGCAGGTGACTACAGAAATAGGGAGGGAAGAGGTCATGGAGAGATTTGAAACAAGGATGAGAATTTTAAAAATCAAGGTATGGTCAGACCATGAGTCAATTTAGATCAGTGTGATTCAGGGTGAGATGCTCCGATATAATGTGCCTCCTTTTAGACATTCAAAGAACTTAAAGGAAAAATGTTTTGCTGATTTTTCTATCCAAATAGCTGATCAGTTGATAACGAGACTCTGGCTGGGAAGAGCATTTGAACAATGCACCCGATGGTGTCAGTGTTTTAAGATTTTGTTCAACTTAACAGAATAAATTGGGTTCCAAATTATAAAGCTCAGCATGAGCTGTTTTCAGTTTCACAAAGCACAATTCTTTTTCAGCATTTTAGCATCACAGGTTTATGGAGGTTTAATCTTAAAGTAACAAAACAGCAACATTCAATGTAAAGTGACGGATACGACTATGTAATGATGAAAGGTCACAGACCTGAAACGTTAACTCAGTTTCTCTCCCCACAGATGCTTCCAGACCTGTTGAGTATTTCCAGCACTTTGTTTTTATTTCAGATTTCCAGAATCCGCAGTATTTTGCTTTGAAATTAGACTATGTAACTGGCTAAATTAAACTGTTTCAATTCATGTAGTAAAAAAAGGTACCAATTACACACTGCATTCCTGGAAACTTTGTGACCATTCTCTCTCCTTTGCTCAGTTTGACTCCTTGAAGGTTCTGCCAACCGAACCGCCTCTGTGGAAGATATTTGTCACCAGGTGGCAGCACTGAACACTCACAGAGCTCAAGTACAACAAAGGCTGAAATATATGCAGAAAATCCTGGAAAAAGATGACATTCCAGTGAATGATCCTCGGGGCCAAGGCCCATCCCATGAAGCTGTGGCTGATGGCACCATTTGCGGCTCCCTCACTGTAGCAGAGGAAATGTACAACCATGTGCACACGGCGACCCAGCCAGTGGTACCAAGAACCAATGGAGCACTGAAGCTGGTGTAAGCACAGCAACTTCACGCTGTCCCAGCTATTTGGATGCCAATTTTCTTGGTGAGATGTTGCTATTGCGAAGCTCCTAGATGAGGATGGCAATACAAGCAACAACTGCCTGATTTCCACGTTTAACTGTGCATGCGCCAACCTCGGAAGTTGTGTCTGATTTACTCTTTAAATAGGGCAAGCGTTAATAATCCCACTGTCATTTCTACCTTAAAATCCAGGCCACTGTATGAGTTAAAATTACTGAGTAATCCTTTGATTCTGATCAACTGAAAAGAGAAGGTTCTTGTCCAAATTTTAAATTTTGATTTTAATTCAGAAGTCAGAAAAAGTCAAAAGGTCGTCAGAGTAGGGTTTAAATTCTATTCTGAGAGAAGATGAAATATTATTGTGACAAGTTGAAGGTATATTCAACAATTTTATGATCATAGACTTTTTTTTTTAAAAAAGTGTGTTCAGGTTCTATTTCTGGTGTCAAAACAGCAGGAAATGAGGAAAAGAAAGTGGATCACTAAATTCATGTCGCCTTCCTGCCCCTACTGCAGTTTTAGGAGTGGTGGTATGACAAACGGCCCACCCACCCCAGGCCAATTAAGGCCCTTAAGTGGCCAATTAATTGCCACTTAAGGGCCTCCTCCCACCACCGCTGGTATATTAACAGCAGCGAACAGGTGGCTCACGTCCTCAGGAGGCCACTCAGTAAAATCTAGCGGCCTCCTTGCGGGCTGGGGATCCCCTCCTGATCGGGCACCCTGTGCCCCATGGAAAGCCCTCCACGGTACAAACCGCTTCCACTACAGCACATTCCCCCCACCCTCAACCGACCGCCCCCGCCCCCCAAACTTGCTGGGTTGAGGCCCGACCAATTGTCACGTTGAGGCCCACATGCTTACTTGTATTCCGGGGTCTCCTCCATTGCTACGCCTCTCATTGGTGCTTCTGGGACTGGAGAGATGGAGGCCTGCTGATTGGCCAGCAGCTCTTGGAGGCGGGACTTCCTCAGAGCAGTGTAAGTCCCTCCCGAAGCCACTTAAGGACCTGAGCCACGTAAAATCATAGCGTGGCTCCCAGGCCTGGTGGAGGTGGGCTTCCCCCAGCTTTAGGGCCAGTGGGCGGAGCCGCCAGCATGACATAAATTTCCAGTTTTTGTATTTATATCGCGCCTTGAATGTCATAAAATGTCCCAAGGAACTTCACAGGAATGTTATTAAAAAATGATAGAGCCACACAAGGTGATATTTGGTCACATGACCAAAAGTTTGGTCAAAGAGGTAGGTTTTAAGGAGGGCCTTAAAGGAGGAAGGTGGGGTAGAGATGCAGAGAGGTTTGCACAGGGAATTCCAGAGCTTAGGGCCAGGCAGCTGAAGGCACCAACATCAATAGTTGTAAGACTTTTCCTTCGTCAAGCAGCTTACTGAGTTCGGACACATGGAACAAACAATTCGAGAGAAGATTTTTGAAATAAGTTCCTTTTACTTAAAAATTAGCAAGAGATTACAAACAAGCGTCCGATAGTACTGTCACACAGTAAACCGAGATTACACATAAGCAAGCACAGATCTACACCTTTACTTTCAACTCAAGTGACTACAAACAAAAACTTTATACCCATCAACATCGGTGAGTGGTCAGTTTGGCAGTGACTTGACGTAGTTCTTAACTGGCAACCAATCAAGTTGCCCCTCCTGACTGCAGCCCTGAATGTCTTTTTACATCATCTTTTATGCTCTTTTCAGGGGTAGACCAGGGTGTTATATTAACAGGACTTTAGTGACCTTAATTCAAAATGTCCAATAGTATGTTGAGTTATTTGTCTAAACTATGGTGTGAAAGCCCACCTTTACATTATCCATCTTCTATGAGCTTCTAAATCCCTCACATGCCTTCTGTCTTTGATCCACCAGGCCTTTACATCATCTTCCCTTATCATTCTATGCTCTTCCCCCTGATCATTTCCACAACTCTCTTGAGACATCCCATCTCAGGTCTTCAAACTGGCTTTCAGAGGCTTCACAGTTCACAATTGCCTGTTATCAGTTGTTTACACTTCGAGCTGCTCATAATTGATATCCAATCCAAATGTTCGCATTTCTTAACAGACTATTGAAACATATGGCTGGATTTTGTCAGGGCTGCAGGGGCCCCGACAAGGGGCTGGAAAGCCGGGGGCAACCCCACCTCGGCTGTTTGGAGGACCCCCGATCGGATTTTAGTCCCACCGTGTCACCGGGAACAGTGCCACTGCTGGGATTGCAGCCAGCCGAGAGATGCAGTAATGGACACAGCCCTCGGATGAATGCAAGTGGGGTCGGGGGCCAGTCAGGCAGGCTGTGGTGATGGTGAGGGGCAAGGTTGGTTGGTGACGATGGGGTGGCCCCATTGTCATAAGGGGACACCTCCACGGGCCACATTGTGCCCAATTAGGTGGCCCCCACCCCTGCACCAAGCCTACAAGGAGGCCACCAGGTTTCACCAGGCAATCTCCCCATGTGACAGAGAACCCACCTGCTGCTGGTAAAATGCCAGCAGCGGCAGGAAGGGGCCCTTAATTGGCCAGTTAAGTGGCACAATTGGCCTCTGGGCAAGAGAGCCGTCCTCAACTTTCCCTGCTTCTTGCAGAATGCCATGGCAGTAGGAAGGTGACGGGCATTCCATCCCCGCCCTGTCTTGCCATTTTATGCCCCACCCCCCACCCTGGCCTTGCAGCCATCCCTAGAGGGCTGGTATAATCCAGCCCATAAAGTGTTTCATGAAGGACAACACACCAATCTTCACATTCCAGCAAGCTTCTTAGTTAAACTGAACAACCTAACACAGCTTTGAAGTAGGGTTTGTCTGTTTTTTCCTTCCCTCTTAATGGTCCATAGCCTTCAAGGCCTGACAGGCCAACATCGGGTGATGTTAACATTTCCTTCCTGCCCAAGATCCTCCTTGTCTGTGAAAAAACAGCTTTGAAGTATTCAGCATTTTCTATTTTACTTTGAAAAGTCTTTTGGCCAAGTTACAAAAACTGTACAGCAATAATCTGCATTCTTACATGGTTCAATAACCATGAAGAATGCTCAAGAGGCCTGAAATAGAGGAATACAGATATCTTGGAGGATTGTACGACTGGAGGAGATTGCAGAGATAGGGAAGGGCAGAACTGTGTTGGGATTTGAGAATGAAGATGAGATTTTAAATCAAGGCGATGCTTAACCGAAAGGCAATGTAGGTCTCACCGAGCAAATGGATGATGGGTGAATGGAACTTGGTGTGAGTAAGGACACAGCCAGCAGAGTTTTCGATGACCTCAAATTTACTGAAGGTAGAATGTAGGAGACCAGCCAGGAATGCATTGAAATAGTCAAGTTTAGAGGTAACAAAAGAATGAATGAGGATTTCAGCAGATGAGCTGAGACAGGGCAGTGCTGGGTGATGTTATAGAGCAGGACATAGGCAGTCTTAGTGATAGCGCGGATATGCGGGTGGAAGTTCACCTCGGGGTCATCTTTCAGGTGGGACGTTAAACTGAGGCCCCGTCTGCCCTCTCAGGTAGATGGAAAAGATTCCATGCCAGTATTTTGAAGAGTGGGGCTTATCCCTGGTGTCTTGACCAATATTTATCCCTCAATCAACATCACAAACAGATTATCTGGTCAATATTTGTAGGAGCTTGCTGCACACAAATTGGCTGCCACATTTTCTACATTACAACAATGACTATATTTCAAAGTATTTCATTGACTGTAAAGCACTTTGATATCCTGGGATTTTGAAAGGCACTATATAAATGCAAGTCTTTCTTTCAAGTATGATACCAAGGTTGCAAACAGTCTGGTTCAGCCTCAGACAGTTGCCAGAGAGAGGAATGCAGTCAATCGCTAGGGAATGGCATTTGCAGCAGGAAACAAAGACAATGGCTTCTCAATATTTAACTGGAGGAAATTTCTGTTTGTCCAGTATCAGGGACCTAATTTAAGAGAAATGTTAAGGACATTCAGATTGTTCGCTTCCGGAAAACAGAGTTCAAGATAGCCTAATTGAAATTTTGAAGATTATACAAAGGGAATTGGCAAAATGATCAGGGCAACTGTTCACTGTTGCAGTTAACAGGGAAGTTAGGCAGTACCTCTTCTCCCAATGAGTAATACAGGTGCGGAATCAGACATCCAGCTGTGGATATTAGTCATAGTCATAGAGTATTACAGCACAGAGACAGGCCCTTTGGCCCATCATGTCTGTGCTGGCCATACAGCACCCATATTCCTGCACTTGACCCATAGCCTTGTATGCGATGGCGTTTCATGTGCCCATCTAAATACTTCTGAAATGTTGTGAGGGTTCCTGCCTCCACCACCTCTTCAGGCAGTGTGTTCCAGATTCCAACCACCCTCTGGGTGAAAAAATGTTTCCTTAAATCTCCCCTAAACCTCCTGCCCCTTACCCTAAATCTATGCCCCCTGGTTCTTGACCCCTCCACTAAGGGAAAAAGTTTCCTCCTATCTAACCTATCAATGCCCCTCAATCTTGTACACCTCAATTATGGCTCCCCTCAGCTTTCTCTGCTCCAAGGAAAACAACCCGAGCCTTTTCAGTCTCTCTTCATAGCTGAAATGCTCCAGCCCAGGCAACATCCTGGTGAATCTCCTCTGCACTCTCTCCAGTGCAATCACACTCTTCCTATAGTGTGATGACCAGAACTGTACACAGTACTCCAGCTGTGGTCTAACTAGCATTTTATACAGCTCCATCATAACCTCCCTGCTCTTATATTCTATGCCTCGGCTAATAAAGGCAAGTATCCCATATGCCTTCCTAACCACCTTATCTACGTGTACTGCTGCCTTCAGTGATCTATGAACAAGTACACCAAGGTCCCTCTGACTTTCTGTACTTCCTAGGGTCCTACCATCCATTGTGTATTCCCTTGCCTTGTTAGTCTTCCCAAAATGCATTACCTCACACTTTTCAGGACTAAATTCCATTTGCCACTGTTCTGCCCATCTATATCTCCCTGTAATCTAAGGATTTCCTCCTCACTATTTACAACACCAATTTTCGTGTCATCTGTGAACTTACTGATCATACCTCCTATATTCACGTCTATTCACGAGGGGCTTGAGTTGTGTACCTATCACAACCTCTGCATCAACAACTCGTTCTTTCATACTAAACCCTGTCACTAGGTTTCTTGGAGGCACCCAAGATCACGTCGTTGGCACCAGCTGGACCTCATAGTCACAAGGCGAGCCTCTTTAAACAGCATTCAAATCACACGCAGCTTCCACAGTGCGGACTGCGACACCGACCACTCCCTGGTGTGCAGCAAGGTTAGACTTAAACCAAAGCAGCTGCATCACTCCAAGCAGAAGGGCTGCCCGCGCATCAACACTAGCAAAATTTCTTATCCACAACTGTTACATAAGTTTCTAAATTCACTTGAAAAAGCCCTTCAAAACACTCCTATAGGGGATGCAGAGACCAGTTGGGCCCAAATCAGAGACGCCATCTATGACTCAGCAATGACCACTTATGGCAAACGTGTGAAGCAGAATGCAGACTGGTTTCAATCTCACTTTGAAGAGCTGGAACCTGTCATAGCCGCATTGCACTGTTGAACTACAGGAAAGCCCCCAGCGAGTTAACATCCGTAGCACTTAAAGCAGCCAGAAGCGCTGCACAAAGAACAGCCAGTCGCTGCGCAAATGACCACTGGCAACACCTATGCAGTCATATTCAGCAGGCCTCCGACACTGGACACCATGTATGATGGCATTAAGAGAGCTTTTGGGCCAACCATCAGGAAGATTGCCCCCTTCAAATCTAAATCAGGGGACACAATCACTGACCAACGCAAGCAAATGGACCGCTGGGTGGAGCACTACCTAGAACTGTAATCCAGAGAAAATGTTGTCACTGAGACTGCCCTCAATGCAGCCCAGCCTCTACCAGTCATGGAGGAGCTGGACGTATAGCCAACAAAATAGGAACTCAGTGATGCCATTGATTCTCTAGCCAGCGGAAAAGCCCCTGGGAAGGATGGCATTACCCCTGAACTAATCAAGAGTGCCAAGCCTGCTTTACTTTCAGCACTCTACAAATTGCTTTGCCTGTGCTGGGACGATGGAGCAGTACCACAGGACATGCGCGATGCCAATATCATCACCCTCTATAAGAACAAGGGTGACTACGGTGACTGCAACAACTACTGTGGAATCTCCCTGCTCAGCATAGTGGGGAAAGTCTTCGCTCAAGTCGCTTTAAACAGGCTCCAGAAGCTTGTTGAGCGTGTCTACCCTGAGGCACAGCGTGGCTTTCGAGCAGAGAGATCCACCATTGACATGTTGTTCTCCCTTTGCCAACTACAGGAGAAATGCCGTGAACAGATGCCCCTCTACGTTGCTTTCATTGATCTCACCAAAGCCTTTGACCTCGTCAGCAGACGTGGCCTCTTCAGACGACTAGCAAAGATCGGATGTCCACCAAAGCTACTAAGTATCATCACCTCATTCCATGACAATATGAAAGGCACAATTCAGCATAGCGGCACCTCATCAGACCCATTTCCTATCCTGAGTGGTGTGAAACAGGGCTGTGTTCTTGCACCTACACTGTTTGGGATCTTCTTCTCCCTGCTGCTCTCACATGCGTTCAAGTCTACAGAAGAAGGAATTTTCCTCCACACAAGTTTAGGTGGCAGTGTGTTCAACCTTGCCCGTCTAAGAGCGAAGACCAAAGTACGGAAAGTCCTCATCAGGGAACTCCTCTTTGCTAATGATGCTGCTTTAACATTTCACACTGAAGAGTGTCTGCAGAGTCTCATCGACAGGATTGCGGCTTCCTGCAATGAATTTGGCCTAACCATCAGCCTCAAGAAAACAAACATCATGGGACAGAACATCAGAAATGCTCCATCCATCAATATCAGCGACCATGCTCTGGAAGTGTTTCAAGAGTTCACCTACCTAGGCTCAACTATCACCAGTAACCTGTCTCTCGATGCAGAAATCAACAAGCGCATTGGAAAGGCTTCCACTGCTACGTCCAGACTGGCCAAGAGAGAGTGGGAAAATGGCGCACTGACACGGAACACAGAAGTCCGAGTGTATCAAGCCTGTGTCCTCAGTACCTTAATCTACGGCAGCGAGGCCTGGACAACGTATATCAGCCAAGACTAATGTCTCAATTCATTCCATCTTCACTGCCTCCGGAGAATCCTTGGCATCAGGTGGCAGGACCGTATCTCCAACACAGAAGTCCTTGAGGCAGCCAATATCCCCAGCATATACACCCTACTGAGCCAGCGGCAGTTGAGATGGCTTGGCCATGTGGCCCACATGGAAGATGGCAGGATCCCCAAAGACACATTGTACAGCGAGCTAGTCACTGGTATCAGACCCACCGGCCGTCCATGTCTCCACTTTAAAGACGTCTGCCAACGCGACATGAAGTCCTGTGACATTGATCACAAGTTGTGGGAGTCAGTTGCCAGTGATCGCCAGAGCTGGCAGGCAGCCATAAAGGTGGGGCTAAAGTGTGGTGACTCGAAGAGACTTAGCAGTTGGCAGGAAAAAAAGACAGAAGTGCAAGGGGACAGCCAACTGTGTAACAGCCCCGACAACCAATTTTATCTGCAGCATCTGTGGAAGAGTCTGTCACTCTAGAATTGGCCTTTATAGCCACTCCAGGCGCTGCTTCACAAACCACTGACGACCTCCAGGTGCTTATCCATTGTCTCTCGAGACAAGGAGGCCAAAGAAGTGAAGAAATCGTTGATGTACACTACAAACAGCAAGGGTCCCAGCACCGATCCCTGTGGTACACCACTGGTCACAGGTTTCCAATCGCAAAAACAGCCCTCGACCACTACCCTCTGCCTCCTGCCACTAAGCCCATTTTGGATCCAATTTACCAAATTGCCCTGGATCCCATGGGCTCTTACCTTCTTACCCAATCTCCCATGCGGGACCTTATCAAAAGCCTTACTGAAATCCATGTAGACTACATCTACTGCTTTACCTTCATCGACACATCTAGTCACCTCCAAAAATTCAATGAAGTTAGTTAGACACGATCTCCCCCTGACAAAGCCACGCTGACTATCCCTGATTAATCCCTGCCTCTCCAAGTGGAGATTAATCCTGTCCCTCAGAATTTTTCCAATATTTTCCCAACCACTGATGTTAAACTCACCGGCCTGTAATTACCTGGTTTATCCCTACTACCCTTCTTGAATAATGGTACCATATTCACTGTCTTCCAGTCCTCTGGTACCTCTGCTGTGGCCAGAGAAGATTTGAAAATTTGTGTCAAAGCCCCTGCTATCTCCTCTCTGCACCAACATCATCATTCTCCATAATGAACACCAATGAAAAGTAATCATTTAAAACCTCACCGATGTCCTCTGGCTCCACACAAAGATTGCCACATTGGTCCCTAATGGGCCCTACTCTTTCCCTGGTTATCCTCTTACCCTTAATATACTTATAAAATGCCTTGGGATTTTCCTTTGTCTTTCTCGCCAGTGTTTTTCGTTGCACCCTCTTCGCTCTCCTAATTACTTTTTTTTTTTTTTTAAGTGCCACCCTACACTTTCTATACTCCTCTAGTGCCTCCGCTGTTTTCAGCGCTTGGAATCTGCTGTAAGCCTCCTTTTTTCCCCCGATCCAATGCTCCATATCCCTTGACATCCAGGGTTCCCTGGGCCTGTTAGTCCTACCCTTCACCTCAACAGGTACATGTTGGCTCTGGACTCTCACTATTTCCTCTTTGAATGACTCCCACTGATGTGATGTAGACTTTACTGCAAGTAGCTGCACCCAGTTCACTTTGGCCAGATCCTGTTTTATCATATTGAAATCGGCCTTCCCCAAATTCAGTACCTTTATTTCTGGTCCATCTTTGTCCTTTTCCATAACTACCTTAAATCTTACAGAATTATGGTCACTATCCCCGAAATGCTCCCCCACTGACACTTCTACCACTTGACCGGCTTTATTCCCTAGGATTAGGTCCAGTACTGCCCCTTACCTTGTAGGACTTTCTCCATACTGGCTCAAAAAGCTCTCCTGTATGCATTTTAAGAATTCCGCCCCTTTTAAGCCTTTTGCACTAAGACTACCCCAGTTAATATTGGGGAAGTTGAAATCCCCTATTATTATTACCCTGTTATTTTCACACCTCTCAGAGATTTGTCCACATATCTGCTCCACTATCTCTTCCTGACTGTTTGGAGGCCTGTAGTACACACCCAGCCAAGTTACTGCCCCCTTTTTGTTTTTAAATTCTACCCAAATGGCCTCATTTGAGGAACCTTCTAAGATATCATCCCTCTTTACTGCAGTAATTGACTCGATTAACAGTGCAATGCCACCTCCTCTTTTATCCCCTCCCCTGTCGCGCCTGAAGATTCTATACCCTGGAATATTGAGCTGCCAGTCCTGTCCGTCCCTCAACCATGTCTCTGTGATAGCAATATCATAATCTCATGTGCTAATCAACGCTCTCAATTCATTTGCCTTACTAGTAATACTCCTTGCATTGAAATAGATGCAATCCAACCTTGCATTTTTCCCTTGTGCCTTACCAGGTCTGTATTTGCTCTGCCTTCCAGACAGACTCACTTTCTGTTCTATATTATCCCCTACTGTACCTCCACTTTGTATCCCATCCCCCTACCAAGTTAGTTTAAACCACCCCCCCCCCCCCCCCCAACAGAACTAGCAAATCTCCCAGCAAGGATGCTTGTCCCATTCTGGTTCAGGTGCAACCCGTCCAACTTGTACACAGACCCAGTGATCCAGGAAACTAAAGCCCTCCCTCCTGCACCATCTCCTCAGCCACGCATTCATCTGCTCTATCCTCCTATTTCTAAACTCACTAGCACGTGGCACTGGGAGTAATCCAGAGATTACAACCTTACAGGTCCTGCTTTTTAATCTGCTACCTAGCTCCCTAAATTCTTGTTGCAGGACCTCATCCCTCTTTTTACCTATGTCGTTGGTACCAATGTGTACCACGGCCTCTGGCTGCTCACCCTCCCCCTTCAGAATGTCCCGCAGCCACTCCGTGACATCCTTGACCCTAGCACCAGGGAGGCAACATACTATCCTGGAGTCACGTTTGCGGCCACAGAAATGCCTATCTGTATCCCAACCAATCACCTTGCAGAATTCCCGTGATGTCACTAAGTTTTGTTTTTTTCTCTTTTTGAGTCTCAGCGCGAGCTGACAGACACAGGGAGTTGGCCGCCGCTCTGGATCAACTTCCATGCAGGTCCACCAGCCGCCGCTCCAGATCAGGTTCCACGCAGGTCCACCAGCCGCCGCTCCAGATCAGGTTCCACGCAGGTCCACCAGCCACTCTGGATCAACTTCCACGCAGGTCCACCAGCCGCCGCTCCAGATCATGTTCCACGCAGGTCCACCAGCCGCCGCTCTGGATCAACTTCCACGCAGGTCCACCAGCCGCCGCTCTGGATCAACTTCCATGCAGGTCCACCAGCCGCCGCTCCAGATCAGGTTCCACGCAGGTCCACCAGCCGCTCTGGATCAACTTCCACGCAGGTCCACCAGCCGCCGCTCCAGATCAGGTTCCACGCAGGTCCACCAGCCGCTCTGGATCAACTTCCACGCAGGTCCGCCAGCCGCTCTGGATCAACTTCCACGCAGGTCCACCAGCCGCCGCTCCGGATCAACTTCCATGCAGGTCCACCAGCCGCCGCTCCAGATCAGGTTCCACGCAGGTCCGCCAGCTGCTCTGGATCAACTTCCACGTAGGTCCGCCAGCCGCCGCTCCGGATCAGCTTCCATGCAGGTCCGCCAGCCGCCGCTCTGTTCTGCTCCCAGGTAAGTGAATCAGGCAATATAAATAAGCTCAAGAGACAATGGAGAAACTTTATGCCTGCACTGCACGGATGTTAATCTGGTAAAGCAGTTTGCCTGTCTGAAATAGAATCCATCTGATTTTTGTTCTATCGATATTAGTGAAAGGAAGTCAGGAGAACTCTAGAATGGGCAAGCCGTCACCTCCACCGTACTGACATATTTATGTCTCCACCACAAGTATCCTAATAACATGGGTTTCCGGAAAAACAAGTATTGAGGGACAAACTGGCTCCGATTTTGTGGTCTCTAAGACATTCACTGCTGTTGAAGGCCGAAATGGCACCGCAACTTCCGCCGAATGCACTTGCGTTGAAAACTGGAGGTGGTGGTGTGCCTCTAATGTGTTCTGGAGAAGTGCTGCTGTTTGTCCTGCCAAGCTGGCAGGGACCTCTAATACAGCAATTTGGGCTGCTTGCCCAGAAGTTTCACTAATTTCCACAGAGATTTTTAGAACTAATACTAGCAGGTGCAGAGGCAGGAGTGCACTGTTAGAAACTCACTGGCAGCATGAATTTGAGATATTTTTCACCATCTTTCATGTGTTGCCTCACTGTCTCTTGCAAGGAGCTATGCAGAATGTAACTTTTTCCCAAGCTGTTTTAAAAAATACATTTATGTAGAAAGGGACAAACTTGGTGGGTGCAGATATGGAGCTGACTGCAGTAGTGTTGAGCAACATTTTAATATTCTGCTTATAACTAGCTGTCCCCTTCTGCATGTGATGTGGTAAGCATGCATTGAAGGTGACCTGCAGCAGAAGTTGATTGGAGAAGCGTTTCCACCAGTAAACATCTTTATAGACCATGCAGATAATTAACTGAATTGTCAGGACATCTGGAATTTGTCTCTGTGCCAGTTTTTGGAAGAGTCTGAATCTATATTCAGGCTCAATCAAGGGTTTGTATAACTAGTCATCTTCATAAAAACCAATTAAATTAGCGAAGGGCAGGACTGCATATTGGTCACCATAGATCAATATTAATCTCCTTGGCACTTGACTAAACTTTGGTTATCACTCAGTAGGTTGGCTTTGATAGCAAACTTGCTAAGTTTACAATTCAAAGTTTGTTCAAGTACTTAAAGTTTTTAAAGGTTTTATAAGTTGTTTTTAAAAAAGTATTTAAAAATGATCAAAAAGTATTTAAAATTTTTTTTAAAAGTTCCAAACTACTTCAAATCATTACAAAGTATTGGCTTGGATCTTCCTATCAGTAACAAAGTTGTGGCATATGACAGGCAAGTTTTTTTTAAAATGAGTTTTAATATTTTAAAACAATTAGGACATTTTAAAACTGTTATAAACTTTAAAACGCATTTAACACATCTGTAGCAATTTCAAAATTGTGTAAAGTAACCTTCAATGTGACCAGTGAAAATGCATTAAGTAGATCTAGAGTTCAACTAGTCATTTCATAATCGATTACCAAGTGAGGTACAGTAGAAGAATCAGAAGAAAGGAGATTTGCTGAAGTGCTTTGGTTTCATTTTTGATCAGTTACCGAGAAGGAATACAATGTATATGAACAAACTGAAAGCAATGGTTACAAAATGCAGTGTGTCTTTGAAAGGACATCTGTGCAATATTGTAAAATCCCAAGTGGATAAACCTGCATCTATAAACTGGAAGACACTGAATATAATAGACAAAGTCATTGAATATTTCTCTTATCATAAATGCATGGACACAGAATTCCTAAAACGCCAGGATGGTAGTAGCCAACTGTGAACATGGGAGAGATAAACCTGAATTGCAACCAGACCTTTACACTCGTGAAATGGTTTTGCAATTAAGTATCAGCAAAACAATTTATACTAAATTATATACCATATGTCCAAACATTTCAGAGTTGTAGTTGGGTACACTCATACAGCATGGTGCTTAAAGTGCACAAATGTTGAATTGTCTCAAGATTTTAGATTACTATTCCATTTATAATGCACACATCTTCACTCTAAAAATATATTTTAAACAATTCGTTAATAATCATATTTAGCACTACTTCTATTGCAATAAATACAAACAGTTAAAAGATGACCGCTCCCTCCAATAAGACACTTTATTTAGCAACTGGTTCACAAACCTGACCCTCAAGTTGCTTACCTCTATATCTCCCAGTTGGAATTAACCATGGACAAGGTGGAGTTCATGCTTTTGAGCCCGGGTGCTGGAGTGGGGGGGGGGGGGGGGGGGGGGGGGGGGGGTGGAGGAGCTGGGACGTGGAGAGGAGCTCGGGGAGCCAGAGGAGTGGGAGTGTTTTAAGACTCTTGCTGGTTTGGGTTAAAAAGGGGTGTGTTCCTGAGCTGCTGCTTTTGAAACTGGCCCAGCAGAAACATCAGCGTGCGTTCTGCTGGAGCCTCATTGAAGCACAGGGCTCCAGGCCTCTTCTGAGTAGTATATTGCCACTTGTACTCATCCTTGCATCTCAGGGTGGCGGACTGATTGTGGCTTTGCTCACGGCTTGTCCTTCCACCAAGACTGTCCCAGCCAAAACCCACATGAGGTGAGCCTGTTACGCTGATGTGGGTGGATCAGAGGGACAAAGCTCAATAAAAACATGTTTCTCAAGTCCTCAACGGTGGAACAGGTGGATGAATGAGGCATATGTACATCAATGGCTGTGAAGGCGAATGAAGGCTGCAGTGGGATTGGCACTCACCAGTCATCATGGCATACCAGGCCATTGCGTACAGATTGTCAACCATCAAATTTGTACCGTTGTTGACTGCACTGACTTCCTCACATTAAAAGAAGACATGCGCAGTCCTCTGCTAAGGACAATGAAAAGCCCTATGGTGATGGATGAGTGGAATTGGGGACAGGGCTGTGAACCTGGAGATCTCTAGTCACAAATCTGCACACTGGCAATGGTTGCCTGATGGTCGCTGAGCTCTCCGGCAGCAGCACCCACAACTGAGCAGTCCTTTTTAGGGTCCCAAATGCTCACCTCACTTGAGGAAGGGGCTAGAAAAGGTGCCCTAAACATAGGCTGTCCCAAAATGTCCTGACCAGGAAACGGCACCTGCTAGGATCATCATCTTTATGGTTGAAAACTCACACAAACAATAAAATGCATGAATTTCTGCACTTAGAACGTGCACACCTTAATGGACAATCAAAACAGTAAATGCCCTGAAAGGAGAACCACCACAGTTTCTCGGGAACTTACGAGATTTGACATCGATGTTACAGCTCTCGGTGAAACCCGACTCCCTGCGGAAGGCCAGCTTACAGAGGAAGGAAGAGGATACAATTTCTTCTGGACGGGGAAATCAGAAGAGGATCGTCACATCCATGGAGTTGGTTCACCATCAAAAATAAAATTGCAGATTGACAGGCGAACAAACTCCAGCATTCTCACCGAAGCCAATTCCTCCAGCTTTGCAACCATGATCATACCAAAACAGTTCTGCTGGTCTGGACATTGCATCCATATGTCAAATAATTAGCTTTCAAAGCAGATCCTCTTTTCACAACTTAAGGACACTCTGAAGGCCTCATTGAAAAGGAGACAAATTGACATCAGTGTGTGGGAGGAACTTGCTCCTCACCGTGACACGTGGCAGTGAGAATACACTTTGCTGCTCGGCCTCTGATACGAATTCACCACTGGAGCCACATTGCAGCCTATAAACAAGAATAGTACTTTTTTTTTTTAATGCAGTCAGCGGTGAATGCCGATGCTTCACAGCTGACAGGAAAATCTGGGCCAGTGAGTGAGGTTAATCTTTGGAAAAGGGACAGACTTGATGGGCTTAAAGGCTACATCCTGTTCATAAAAATGATGGTATCCACTTATCTCTGTGAACTTCCAAAACCCAAATCAAATGCAAATATTTGAATACTTGCACCAGGATTTGGATAGTTCCCAGTCTTACACATCTCTTCACAAGCATTTGTATTAATTTAGATAACTGCTAAATACGTGTCATGGCATTTTTGAGCTAATTAGTCAGAAAAACAAAAACAGCAGCTGTCCTCAGTACATCCAAAGATTTCTAAAAATGACAAACCCTCTCATCAGGCTGCTCAATGATCTCATAAAATACAAGGTGCTTTCTGGCAAAAACAAAAGTACACAGCAATTAGAATTCTTAAGTATACCACATTTTTCATATCAGCACCTTACATACTAAATAAAAATGTAAGAAAAAAGATCTGAAACTTAATAGATCAGAAAAGCTGTGAAACTACAGAAATTCCATTGTGTAGAACAACAGCTTATATTTATATAGCACCTTTAACATAATAAAATATCCCAAGGCACTTCACAGGAGCATTAAAAAACAAAATGACACAAACACAAAAGGAGATATTAAGTCAGATGACCAAAAGCTTGGTCAAGAGGGAGGTTTTAAGGAGTGTCTTAAAGGAGGAAAGCGAGGTGGCGAGGCAGAGAGATGTAGGGAGGGAATTCCAGAACTTAGGGTGTAGGCAACAGAAGGCGCAGTCACCAATGATGGAGTGATTAAAATTGGGGATTAAAAGAGGCCAGAATTGGAGCGTTGATATCTCGGAGGGTTGTGGGGTAGGAAGAGTTATAGAGTTAGAGAGGGGTAAGGTCATGGAGGGAATTGAAAACAAGGATGAGAATTTTAAAATCAAAAGACGTTGCTTGCCCAGGAGCCAAGGTAGGTCAGCGAGTACAGGGGTTCTAGGTGAATGGAATGAGTTAAGACATGGGCAGAAATGCTTTGGATGATGTCAAGTTTACAGAGGGTAGAATGTGGGAAACCAGACAAGTGTGCATAGGAATAGTCAAGTATGGAGGTAACAAAGGCATGAATGAGGGCTACAACAGCAGATGAGCTGCGACAGGGCGATATCAGGTGATGTTACAGAGGTAGAAATATTCAATCATAGTGATGGCATGAATATGTAGTTGGAAGCTCAACTCTGGATCAGATATGACACCAAGGTTGCAAACAGATTGGTTTAATTTCAGACTGTTGCCAGGAAGAAATATGTGAAGATATCATTGGAAAATAGAATTAGGTGACTACGATACTGAGCAGCAACACAGACCATAAAATAAATAAAAACCTGGGGTGAGAAATTGTCTGAAATGCTCCCACTCCATTAGCTTTACTTCACCAGATGTATGACAGAAACCCCGCTTTTGTGGTTTAACAGGGTTTTGTGTTGCACTTCTGGTGAAATAGCGCAGGCGGAGTGGAAATAACTTTGAGGAATATGCCTGTGTTATGGAGTTGTGACTCCATGAATCGTGGTTTGTGAAGAATATAAAAATTCAATTATTTAACAGAAGCAAAGAACACACATTGTTCCATGAAACCTAAATCCAGGTTCCCTTGAAAAAAAGTTATATCCACTGCCTTGTTTCTGCTGAGAATCTGAGTTGTGTGTTCTTCATATTTGAGACATCAGCACAGCATATACAGCACAGAATCCATGTGCTGGCATCATCAACATAATGCTTGCACCTTCACTGCAGCTGTTTCTCAGGAAGAACAAAATAGAGAAATTTAGCAGGAAATCAACCTCTTTTGGTAAAAATTAGTTTCACAAAAATCTCCACAAACTTAGTAACCCTTAGGTATACAATGACAATACTGACAGGTGTATATGTGTAAACATGCCAACTCATACTATTGACAGTACAGATGTATGTATATATGTAAGGCCTCAATTACTGATGAAAGGAAAACTTCTATGGAGAAGACTCTGAAAATACACCCTAGAGAATGGAACCAGCACATTACAAAACAAGGCAACATTGTTTCTATGCAACAGCTGAGTTGGTTTTCAAGCAAATATGTTGCAGGTTATTTACAGCAATTACATCAACAGTTATCATATCTGAGTGCATAGAAGTAATATAAATCAATGGTTAATGGTTATCAAACTGTTGTGTTTTGTTCTATCTTTGATGTCTTTATATTCATTTTTGGAGTCGAGTTGAATTATGTCAGATGACTCAAGAGCAAGTCAAACTAGACACCAAAACCCCCAACTGGAGAACAAATGTAAACCTCAATCCATCGTTCCTCTTAAGGCTTTTCATTCCCTAAGTCTGGAAGCCCAGATTCTGGTTGGTGAACAGAAAAGTCAGATTTCCCTGAAAAAGAAAGAATTACAGTGTAATGATCTGCCCAGATTCAAAAGACATTTTTCTTATTTGAGCTGGACTGAAATAACAATGTACTTTTGATTGTGAGGTAATGTAAAAGTAAAGGTCATCATTCATGTGAGACCAGTCAGGTGGTGCCTGTTCGTGACTCAGTTCACTCAGAGATCTGCCCAGCTGCATCAATTTAAGGGATGTGTTGTTGAGAATAATATCCTTAAATCCCTGAGATTATGAATCAAGCACCACCCTTTCTGAGCTGAAACTGAAGCCAAGAATATCCTGTAAAGCTAATTAAATATCTTATTCATTGATAAAGGACCTCGGGCTAAATTGTTTTGTTAAGGGCTCTCAAGTAGACAATATTTTACCATTCAATGATGTACCATTCTGTTTTCTTTATTTTCCAACTCGTGACTCTTGGCTGAGCTAGAATTCTGCAGCTCATGCCTTATATCAAGTGGATATTCTTTGTGAGAAAGTCTAGGCAGTGAGTATTGGCAGGTTATTCAACCTGTGGAGGCGTCTAGACGTCACTGGATTGCAAATCCTGGACAATTATTTTATTGTCCCTGCATTCAATTTGCAACCTACAGCTGAAAGCCTTCCATGGGTATCACGCCTAAAATGATTGAAATACAATCAGGTAACATAGTGCACTCAGGTTGGCCTAAAGGCAGGGCATATTTATCATTTCGATTGTGCTCGTAACTTTGAACATCTCAAGGTTACTTTTGCATTGTTACAGATAGCACATTGAGGACAAAATCTATCTTGAAGAAAAGGTCCCCCTGGTGTAGCATAGGCAATACATATATATCTCCTCTGACATGCTCAAGTAATCATAGGGACAGTCTATGGACCTGAATACTTTAGTAACAGAGGTTTCTGCAAACCACCTTAATACAGGGGGCCTTTCTCAAATCAGGGTAGTAGTAATTTGAAATGGACATTCCACATTTACTTGCTAAAATTACTTGGGAGTTCCTTGAAATGCAATGATTTAAAAATAATTAAACCGAACCAAAAAAGTAAACATAAATGAGAAAAGAACAAATCAAAAAGATGAATAATTGCAAAGAAAATGCCAAAGAGGAAACCTAAATATAAAAATGAAACCATCTCGAGCGAGCCTATCACAGCTTTTAGAAAAAAATTCAAAAGGCAGGAAATTTTTTAAAGGCCCAGAATGCTGTCTGCACATTCCTCAAGTAAACATTGGGAAGTTGTAGGCCAGTTAAATTTCAATTGTTTGTGATTCATTAATTATTATTGATGCACCCCGAACCGTCAGTGGCTGCTTTTGTTGCTGCTTCCAGCTTGTCCAACACAGCCTGTCTCCCAAAAAAAAAAGGCTGCAGTGAGGATTCAAGATTCTGTTCCCAGGATTTTCTGACCCTAGCTGGTCATGCATTTAAGAATATAAGAAAAGGGACCAGGAGTAGGCCTTTCAGCCCTTCGGGTCTGCTCTTACATTCGACACAATCATGGCTGATCTTCCACCTCAACTCCACATATCCTCATACTTCTGGTCAGATCTCGTCCTTACCTTCAAATCCTTCAGGGAGTGTGTTGTTTAAGTTGCTGTAGTTCATGCCATACTGGGTGTTAAAGTTGGTAGCCTGGGTGCTGAAGGGATGCAAGGGAATTGTACCAATAACTATTGGAAAATCAACAGTTAAATTTGTTGCTCCCGGGATCTCTGTGTACACCTAAGAAACAAGAAACAAACCTTGAAGAATTTTAAAAAAGGTTATTGCCAACTATCTATTTTTCAAATTCACTTTCTTCCTTTACTCCTGCTCTGCAGACAGCAGTAACCTGTGTTATGTCATGGCAACCCATCCTAAAGACAAACCTTCACATAAAACTGCATAAACAAAGTGTTGGGCTATATCACTGCTTACATCATTACAGGAACACTAAATTGGTTTCCCCAAATTCGGCATATGAATTTCGACCTGATCAAGTGTAAAATAATTTTATGCTTTCCCCCACATTGGGTTTGGATGCGGGGAGAACATTTAATTGTGCGGGATGGTAGCCGGGGGGGACCCCACCACCTTGCCGCCTCCACCCAAATTAAGTCCAGGGCGGGAAGGCCGGTGAACGACCCTCCTACCCTGCCGCCAATCGAGGCCCTTAAGTGGGCAATTAATGCCCAGTTAAGGGCCTTAAGCCACCACCACCCCCAGTATGAGTCCAGCAGTGGGCCGGCCTGTCACCACATGGGAAGCATGCCAAACAAACAGCTGATAGCCAAAACCCTCCCCTTGCTGCCGGATCCCCTACACCCTCTCCTCTGCGACCCCACCCCGCAAAATCCCTCCAGCCCTGACTTACCTGTAGCCTGGGTCTAGGGCCTCCACTGAGTCCAGTACTGGCAGCAGCCACCACCTCTGCAATGACACTGCTCAGTCAAAGAACTGCCAGCCTCAGACTGGCCGATAGCTCTCAGCAGGCAGGACTTCCATCGCCGGGGTCCTTAATCTCAGTGAAGTCCTGCCGCTGTCCACTTGTGCTTAGTTGACACGTAATCCAGCGGGCCTTCCCCAGAGGAGGGAATGCAGGGCTCTTGCCAGCACTTTAGCCAGTGGTCGAGACCCCCGTTGCCAAGATAAAATCCCACCCTGGTCTCTGCACTTTGGAGCAAAACAATAAACTATTGAATTCTAAATCCAGATAATTTTCACAGACTTTCTGGAGAAAACAGGCTGTGAGGAAGGAACGATCAGGTTGCAGCCTCAGGGCAAGCTGCAAGAGGAGACACCCAGCTGGTGAGAGCAAGAGAGAGAGCGAGAGAGAGAGAGGTAGGGGGCGAGGTGAGGTGGTGGTGGGGGTGGGGGGGGGGGGGGGGGGTGGCTGTGAACACCCGCACTCTGAAGATATACAGTGAAAAGCTGTGGAGATTGGAACCTGTTTTGAGAGTCAAAGCTTGTGGAGGAGTAAAGTGCCCACAGGATCATTGGAAATCACACAATCCACAGACATCCAGGTTGAAAGGAATGAAGAAAATAATTATTTCTTTGAAAATTCTGGGAGATCTAACCCATTGCAACTGGGAGGAGTTTGGGACGCTTACCCGCAAAGGATTTCATCATCAAAAATTACTGTGTAATGTATAAGTGTAGTGTGAGGTTTTCAAGTGTTGACTAAGTAAAACCTTTGTTTGTAATTTGGGTTATCAGCTACTTACACAATACTATTTAATTAATAGGGAATTTATTTTCAGTTTAGTTGTTGCAATAAAAGACTTAAAACATGAAATCTTGTAGTTTTTAAAAATCCATTCATGGGATGTGGGTGTTGTTGGCTAGGCCAGCATTTCTTGCCCATCCCTAATTGCCATTGAGTCAGTGGTGGTGATTTGCCTTCTTGAACTGTTGCAATTCGTGTAATTTGCTAAACTGGTCTGGGAGTTCATATCTTGTATTTTTCATGTTAACGATCTCTGAGGTTGTTACACACTGCAAGCTTGCATTCTCGTTATTGGCCCCATCCCCCACCCTAAGAAAACTAAAATGAGGCACAAGTCCTTTTGTGCCCATATAAAATGGATGCTGCAGGAGAAGCACAGTTGCCATGTTGGGTCCTTCCTCTGAAAGTGGCCTTATCCTTTATTTACTTGCAAGAATAGCTGCTCTGTTCTGTTCCTATCACGGGTTCTTTGCTGTTTTGCTAGTATTAGAAGTAAACTGATGCAGATCTTCATAAAGCTGTACTTCATCTGTTATTGCTGTCTGTCATTCCATGTGATTACCCATATATGGCTCTCCGGGGCATCTAACTCTATTTGTAGATCTTGAAAGTGGAAGAGGAGGTGGAGGAGAAACAGCAGAGAAGGCATACAAGACAGGCTTTCTCAGGGCAACTCAGTGGAGATAGGAGAGAATGGGGAAATGGCAGAGAGACTAAACAATTACTTTGTGTCTGTCTTCATGGCGGAAGATACAGAAAATCTCCCAGAAACACTAGGGAACAAAGGACTTGTAAAAAATGAGGAACTGAAAGAAATTGGTATCAATAAAGAGGTAGTACTCGAAAAATTAATTGGATTAAAAGTTGATAAATCCCCTGGACCAGATGAACTACATTCCAGAGTATCGAAGGAGGTGGCTATAGAGATAATGGATAATGGTGGTTATCTTTCAAAATTCTATAGATTCTGGAAGGATTCCTGCAGACTGGAAAGTAGAAAATGTAACCCCATTATTTAAGAAGGGAGCGAGAGAGAAAACAGAGAACTACAGACCTGTTAGCTTGATGTTAGTAGTATGGAAAATGATAGAATCTATTATAGAAGGATATGATAACTGGCCACTTTGGTAAATAATGATATGACTGGGCAGAGTCAACATGGATTTATAAATGGGAAATCATGTTTGACAAACCTGGTGGTGTTTGTTTTGAGGATGTTACTTGTGGCATAGATAAAGGAGAACCAGTGGATGTGGTGTATTTGGATTTTCAGAAGACTTTTGATAAGGTCCCACGCAGGTGGTCAGTAACCAAAATTCGATCACATGGGATCGGGGGTAATATACTGCTATATGGCTTGAGAACTGGTTAACAGACAGAAAGCAGAGAGTAGGAATAAATGGGTCATTCTCAGGATGACAGGCTTTTTCTAGTGGGGTACCGCAGGGATCAGTGCTTGGGCCACAGCTGTTCTCAGTCTGTATGTGGAGACAAAATGTAATATTTCCAAATTAGCTGATGACACAAAACTAGGTCGGAATGCAAGTTGTGAGGAGGATGAAAGGAAGCTTCAAGGGGATTTGGACAGGCTAAGTGAGCACCTGGAGTATTGAGTCCATTTTTGGTCTCCTTATCGAAGGAAGAACATACTTACCTGAGAGGGAATGCAACAGAGGTTCACCAGACTAATCCTGGGATGGCGAGATTGTTTTATGAAGAGAGATTGCAGAAACTGGGCCTGTGTATTCTCTAGAGTTTCGAAGAATGAGAGGTGATCTCATTGAAACTTACAAAATTCTTACAGGGCATCACAGAGTAGATGTGAATAGGACATTTCCTCTGGCTGGTCAGTCGAGAACCAGGGGACATAGTCTTAAATGGCCTGCCCCATATTCTGAGACTGAGTTAAGAAGGAATTTCTTTACTCAAAGGGTGGTAAACCTTTGGAATTCTCTACCCCAGAGGGCTGTGGAAGCTCTATCATTGAGCATGTTAAATAGTGAAATTTCTGGATACTAATGACATCAAGGAATATGGGGATAGTGGGGAAAAATAGCATGGAGGTAGTTGATCAGCCATGATCTGTTTGAATGGCAGAGCAGGCTCATTGGGCCAAATGGCCTACTCCTGTTCCTAATTCTTATGTTCCTATGTTCCTAACTAAGGAAGGGCAATATATGCACCCTTATCAGCATCACGACAACAAATGAAACAAGAGGTATTTGCACCACAGACAATTAAGTTGGGCCCGTCCTTATGCAGCCACCCATGTATACAGACTAAAGCAATTACATCAGATTACATCCGAGAAAGCCTGAATGAAACAATTCTCCAAGGAGACCATGATGGTATGTGGACCTGGGGGTATATGTGCAAAAGTCATTGAAGGTGGCAGGGCAGATTGAGAGAGTGGTTAAGAAAGTATACAGTATCCTGGGCTTTATTAATAGGGTGTTACAAAAGTACTTCCATTTTTTGCTAAATTTTGAGGACTTGTGTTTTAAAACTGAAAAGGATTCCATGGATTTTTTTTTTTACAAAAGGTCAGAGAGTTAATTTGTAAACAACATTTACTGGAAGTCACCTGTCATCGGACAGGGGGTACAACATTATAAAATCACTAAAACATTGTTTTTTTTCTATAAACTGCATTTTTCAGTCCACACAGTCATCTCCACCAATCGTGACTAACGATATATCAGTATTATGTAACATTTCTTTGGTATTTGCCCCATCAGAATGATCAATTCCAATCCCTTCCATGTGGCCCTGCTGAAAGCTTGCTATTACAGGTGACATAATAGTTCCTCCTGAAGTGAGGATACAAATATCAGAGGCAGATGCTGCTTCCATTGATGATATAGCTGCACCGTTGTTGCACTGGGAAAGATGTTTACAGAGAAGTGACAGGTCAAGATTTACACAGGTCAGGAGGCAGGACTCGAGATATTGTTTTGGTTTCACTTTGAACAGTCAGTTGGGATGTGTAACATGTTTTGAAAGGAGTTTAAAAATCAACCAGCCTTTTCCATCTCTTTAAAAACCCTGCCAGCTTTTCCATCCCTTTGAGAAGCTCTCAGAAGCAAGTATAAGAAATAGAGGAATTGATGCTGCATCCTCCTGAAAGGCCTGCCAGAAACCCCTCTTGCCGCATTTCTCCTGGAAAGCCTGCCAAACCGATCTTCAATGTCGTCTGAAAAGAACTGCTCTAGAAAGATCCCAGTGACAACTGCAAGTTCTCCAAGTCACACAACATCCAGACTTGGAACTATATCGCCGTTCCTTCACTGTCGCTGGATCAAAATCCTAGAATTCCCTTCCTAACAGCACCATGGGTGTACCTACACCCCAAGGACTGCAGTGGTTCAAGAAGTCAGCTTACCACCACATTCTCAAGGGCAATTAGAGATGGGCAATAAATGCCAGCCTTTCCAACGACACTCATATCCCATGAAAGAATTTTGAAAACAATCAATCCAGAAACCAGTTCTGTCACTGGCTGTCAAATTAATGGCTACCTTGGTTGAGAAGACATGCAGCAGCAATCAGTAGCAGAAGAAAGATTATCCAAACTTAGAGAAAGGAGGTTTATTTGTGCAGCCAACTGGTCACTTAGTAAGATAGCTTCAAATAGATGACACATTCAATGATTTATCTGAAACATTTGACGTCTAATAGTCATTTGTACACGTGCTCCATATTGTGGCCAAATAAACCACTGCCTCTACTGTCCACAGCTTGACAAGGAACCAGAGTACATTTCTTGCCAACTATTTCATTCTCCCACTTCTCAAATGAATGCTCATCACATATTAGAGTGCATTCATGCAGGTCAGTGGCTGGGAATTCTGCATCAGGTGACTCACCATCTGACTCCCCAAAGCCTTTCCATCATCTACAAGACACACGTCAGAAGTGTGGTGGAATATTCTCCACTTGTCCGGATGAGTGCAGCTACAACACTTAAGACACTTGACACCGCCGATGCCAAAGCAGCCCACTTGATTGGCACACCATTCACCTCTTTAAACATTCACTCCTTCCACCACCACTGCACAATGGCATCAGTCTACACCAAGAAGATGCACTGCAGCAACGCTCCAAAGCTCCTTTAACAGCATCTTCCAAACCTAGGACCTCGATCACCTAGAAGGACAAGGATAGCAGTCACATGGAAACACCACTGACCTGCAAGTTCCCCTTCAAGTCTCACATTATCCTGACTTGGAAATGTATCACTGTCCCTTCATTGTTGCTGGGTCAATATCTTGGAACTCCCTCCCTAATAGCACTGCGGGTGTACCTTTGTCCCATGGACTGCAGCAGATAAAGAATCACCAGCTTCTCAAGGGCAATTAGGGATGAGTAATAAATGGCCAGCAATGCTCACATCCCATGAGTTTAAAAAAAAAAGTAAATTTTATTCACAGTAACCGAGTGTGGTAATAGAAAGTAAAAGGGAAAGCTTGGATGAAGTGTTGGGTTTTGAGAGGTTTCTAAAAGAGAGTGGACAATGAGAGGCCAACAAGAATAAGATTGGGACAGTCAAAATCTCATAGGAGGGCTTCCGTGATGAAGAAATTGAAGTGGGGCAGAGGTAATGGTGTAGAGGTGGAAGTAAGTGTTTATGTGATGGATACAGTACATGGTCTGAAACCTAGCTCAGGATTTAACATGAATTCAAGGTTGTGAGCAAACAGTGACCGGGAAAGGGTTGGAATCAGTGGGAGAGAAGCAGAGTTTATCGTATGGACCAAATGATAATGGATTCAGTCTTGCCAGTGTTTAGCTGGGGGAATTGATAATGATATTGGAACCTAGCTAATTCTACTTCAATATATAATAAAAGCAAAATACTGCGGATGCTGGAAATCTGAAATAAAAACAAGAAATGCTGGAACCACTCAGCAGGTCTGGCAGCATCTGTGGAAAGAGAAGCAGAGTTAATGTTTCAGGTCCGTGACCCTTCATCGGAACTGGAATCGGAACATCGGAACTAATTCTACTTCAGTTGGGAGTAGTTTGGGTCTTGGTATCTGTCTCTCAGTGCACGGGTCAGCTCTTTGCTGTACAACCACTGTTGGTGTCCTTGCAGCAGATGGTAAAGCTCTGCATCAGCACTGCTGCTGACCAAGATCCTGAGAAGATAGTAACCCATGGTCACTGTAAGGTATGTGCATCAGGCTTTGAGAAATATTTGGTGGCACCTTGACAGAGGTCATCATTTCAGCTATGGTGGTCATGTTCTCTCATTATAGCGCCATTAAAACAAACACATACGATGATGGAGTCACAGTGAGGAAGCACCCAACATTTTGGTTAGACAGGTGTTCACATAGCTTGGTGCTCACACAGCCACTGGGCTGAATTTAGTGAGCCTGTTTGGAGCTGGAATGGAGGTGTCAGGGGTGGGGGGGGGGGGGGGGGGGGGCGGAGAATAGCGTCAGATGCATCTGCCCAGAAATCCAACATCATGATGCCAGTTCCTGATTTATCCAGTGGCAGGAAAGTACCAATGTGGCGTCATGACAGAAGTGCCATTTAAATTGCAGAAGATGTTATGACTGAGGCGGGAGGACTGCACTGTCTTTTCTAGTTCCACTTCTCCACAGGTCACATCTGTTTAAATATTTACCCTGTTACCGACATCCCAGAATAAAATACACCAACCAGGTTTCTTTAATAAACAAAACTACCAGATTATAATACAAGACGTATCCAGTCAAGAAGCAAAATATTAACAAACAGACTGAAATTTGAAAGTTCCCTCTTGTAATACCCAACACGCACACACTCACACACACTCCACTGACAAAAAACCCCAAAAAAATACTTTTGCCAAATACTTGCTAATTCTTGAAGAAAACAGATGAAATATGCTGTGTCCAAAAATGGCACACAGACTGGCATCCAAGAATGCAGAGATGGGTCACTGGGATATTTTCTGAAGCAGTTTTTTTCAGGCGGTGGCGAGAATTAAATCGGACAGGTTTTTCCAGCTTCTCAGGAGAAATGCGGCATTAGGGGTTTGAGCTACCACACACTCGACACGCAGCGTTTCACAGGGACATGAAGGAGACCAGCTGGGTGGTTCTCTCTTGGCAGGTTGATCTCCACACCCCAACTGAACAAAAATATCCCAGAAACGAAACACCAAACAGCAAGTCAGAACCTCCTGACCCTCATAAATCTCAACATGTCACTTCTCTGTAAACATCTCCACCGAATCAAAGTTTCTGTTGTTTATTGGGCTTAAGGCATGTGACATCCAGTAAAGGTTGTTTTCAAACACATCTCAAGTGTCCTTTCAAATGAGCTTGCAACAAAAAAACGGCCAGCATTTATGAAATCTTCAAATAAATCCATTTCCACAATTTAAATAGGAGTTAAAAAAATTAAAATAGAAGTACTTTCACAACAAAGGCCTGAAATATATGCTGCCATAAAAAAATGGCGACCTGCATTGTGGGCTTTACTTTGCGGAGTTGCCGCAATATTAAACACGGCGGATCATTTACATGGCTGGGGCAGACCTCCCCGCCCTCCCCCGATGACATCTGTCCCCGAAAATGGTGTTAAGCGCCACTGCGCAGGCACCGACGCCATTTTTAAACAGTCTCAGGTCCAACAGTAGAATTTAAATTTTAAAGGGACATTTGGTGGAAAAAATAAAATTTACTGATCTAGACCTTCTCCCAACTCCACCACCCCCCCACAACAATCATACATTTATGATTGCCCTCTCTCCTCCCAAAATACTTACTTTGCCTACATGACCTCCCCACCCCACACCAAAGTTTATAAATTTTTACCTTCAACCACTTCCCACCATTCCCTCCACCAATCATATTAGTTTGGCCCTGCTCCCCACCTCCAGCACTGAAATACTTACCTGCTTCCCCCTCCCCACCAATGCCCTCTCCGAACAGAGATCTGAAGGCGCCGGAGTGCCGGCCACCAGCACCAGTATTGGAGGAGGATGGACGGTGGGAGTGGGTAGGACATTTATTTAGTCATCAACATTTATTTAAATATTCAGATTTGCCTTCTGCTGCTGAGCGGCGGGGGTGGTGAGGGCTGCCACAGGATCTTGCCGCCGCCAGCAATATGGGGCTGGGCCTTCCCGGCATTGAGGCCCATGGTGGGACTCTGCTGTTGGCATTTTCTGGTCCTCCCCACCACGACCCCTGACATCAGGGGGGTCTGTAAAATTCGCCCAAAAAGAGTTCGTTTTAACGAATTTGATGCAATTGATTGTGATTCAAAGGGGGACTTGGAATTAAGCGGACAATGGGCGGCCCTCAAGTAACTTCGGATCCCAGGGTTGTTGAAAGCTGGTGACACCGAGGCGAAGCCTCAGTGCCGCGATGGGTAGGCAACCATAATCAGCATTGGATAGGGGAAGAGGGAGGATTGAGTCCATTGTCGGCCTGCAGTGCTGTGTGTTCTGTATGGACGGGCTTGATCTTGGGTTGCCATACTGTTGGGTGAGAGGGTTGGCTCTGAGCAAGGGTGGGCACTGAGGGCCATTAGCGAGACAGCTGAGAGCAGTAGTAATGGCAAAGCTGCCAAGGCAACTTCATCTCTGCAAGGACAGTGCTCTGTAGGCCAACTGATCCCCTGGCATTGGTGTACCCTGTCTTTGTGATGCAGCACCTCCGACGGAAGGAGGGCCAGGAGTCAGCTGTGCTGCCCATGAAGCTCTGCAACACCCAGCCATGCCAAGAAGGGCCTACCCATGCCAGAGTGTGTACCAGGCTCGACTCAGCTACCTCCAAATGTCCGAGCGACACCGTCAGCGAAGACTGGCTCTCCAGGGAGGCAGTCAGGAACATACACGCCCTGCTACAGGACGAATTGCAACCTATAGGATTTGGTGGTCACCCAATGCTACTGGCCTTGACGATCACAGTGGCACTTGACTTTTACACGCCTGGTCCATTCCAAAGATCCACTGGGGATATGTGTGGGGTCTCCCAGGCAGCATCCCAATGCTGCATCAAGGAAGTGACCAATGCCCTGTTTCAGAGGGCCAGTGACTAAGTGCGCTACTGGATTGACCCTGACAGGCCAAGAGGGTCATCGGATTTGGGGCCAGTGGATTCCCACAGGTGCGAGGTGTGAGATTGCAATTGCACACATGTGGCCATCAAGGATCCAACAGAGCAGCCAGCCACCTTTGGAGTAAAGACCTGCTCGGGCCTGCAAATGGAACCCGACCTGAGCCCAACAGAACCACATCCGACCCGAGCCCGACCTGGCCAGAGTCCTTTGACTTTTTCCCGCACCTGACCCGACCACTGGAATATAATCAACTTTATTGAAGAGGTTGTGCTGTACCTTGGATGGAATCGCTCACTGCAGACGAGTGCGGAGTCCAAATGCATGTTTCCCGCCTCGATATCCTGGCTGTCACTGTGTCCGACCCAGCCCAACCCGACCAGAGCCCGAATGCCGGACCCGGAAGAGTGACCCGACCCGAACCAGACATGTCATCGGGCCCGGTTGGGTTCGGGTCAGGGAGCCATGCTCTACTTCGGAGTGAAGAATTCGCCAGAGTGTGAAGATGGGAATTTGGTTCATGCAGATGCAGAGGGGGAAATGAGGAACTGAAATGTGACGTTCCAACAAAGAAGGTAAGTGATTGGTTGGGTGAACATTTTCTCTTTTTCTTATCTAATCTAAGGAATTTTGTATAAGGAATTTTCCTCCACACAAGATCAGTGGGCAGGTTGTTCAACTTTGCCCGTCTAAGAGCGAAGACCAAAGTACGGAAAGTCTTCATCAGGGAACTCCTCTTTGCTGACGATGCTGCTTTAACATCTCACACTTGAAGAGTGTCTGCAGAGTCTCATTGACAGGTTTGCGGCTGCCTGCAACAAATTTGGCCTAACCATCAGCCTCAAGAAAACGAACATCATGGGACAGGACGTCAGAAATGCCCCATCCATCAATAATCGGCGACCACGCTCTGGAAGTGGTTCAAGAGTTCACCTACCTAGGCTCAACTATCACCAGTAACCTGTCTCTCGATGCAGAAATCAACAAGCGCATGGGAAAGGCTTCCACTGCTACGTCCAGACTGGCCAAGAGAGTGTGGGAAAATGGCGCACTGACACGGAACACAGAAGTCCGAGTGCATCAAGCCTGTGTCGTCAGTACCTTGCTCTATGGCAGCGAGGCCTGGACAACGTATGTCAGCCAAGAGCGACGTCTCAATTCATTCCATCTTCGCTGCCTCCGGAGAATACTTGGCATCAGGTGGCAGGACCGCATCTCCAACACAGTAGTCCTCGAGGCGGCCAACATCCCCAGCTTATACACACTACTGAGTCAGCGGCGCTTGAGATGGCTTGGCCACGTGAGCCGCATGGAAGATGGCAGGATCCCCAAGGATACATTGTACAGCGAGCTCGCCACTGGTATCAGACCCACCGGCCGTCCATGTCTCCGCTTTAAAGACGTCTGCAAACGTGACATGAAGTCCTGTGACATTGATCACAAGTCGTGGGAGTCAGTTGCCAGCGATCGCCAGAACTGGCCTGCAGCCATAAAGGCGGGGCTAAAGTGTGGCAAGTCGAAGAAACTCAGCAGTTGGCAGGAAAAAAAGACAGAAGTGCAAGGGGAGAGCCAACTGTGTAACAGCCCCGACAAACAAATTTTTCTGCAGCACCTGTGGAAGAGCCTGTCACTCTAGAACTGGCTTTTATAGCCACTCCAGGCGCTGCTCCACAAACCACTGACCACTTCCAGGCGCGTATCCGTTGCCTCTCGAGATAAGGAGGCCAAAAAAAAATCTAAGGAATTTTGTATAACATTAATTGTAGTAATTACCATAAGAATCTTCTGGGGCTCAGTCTGTGAACACAGCACATTCCAAGAAAAAATAAAAAGTGATGCCACAAGGAAACAGGTAAGTGATTGGTTGGTGAGTATTTTGCTATGTTGTTCATTAATCTTTCAAAACTCAGTAATTTATCAGCAAGTGCAAGGTTTTATTATTAGTAAAGTTTACTAGCAGTAATAAAGCTTATTGGGAGTGGTAAGGTTTATTAATTAGAAGTTAATTACATAAAAAACAATTTATGGATCACATAATAAAAATGGCAGGGCAGGTGATATGTCACAGCTGCATGTGGGAGCTCCTGGATGCCAGCATGATCCAGGGCAAACACATCTGTAGTAAGTGCCTGCAGCTGCAGGAACTTCAGCTCAGAGTTAATGAGCTGGAGGCCGAGCTGCAGACACTCCAACACATCAGGGAGGGGGAAGTTACCAGGACACTTTGTACCGAGAGGCAGTTACATCCCTTAGGATAGGATCTGCTGATTTGGTCCAAGGTTCGGGGCAGGAGGGTGTGACTGTGAGTGAGGCAGGTATGGCGGCCCAGAACGAAGCGAAGGAGCCTCAGCCTTTGCAATTGTTGCAAGAACCTAAAACCTGCGAGACCTGTATGGATGACGGTGGGGGCTACAAGGTGGATGAGTGAATTGACCATGGTACAGGAAGCCATTCAAGTGGAGGGGAGCCAATAGGAATGTAGTGGTAGTAGGGGATAGCATTGTCAGGGGGATAGACATAGTTCTCTGCGAGAGAGAGAGTCCAGACATCTGTGTCAGGGTTCGGGACATCCAATCTGGGCTGGAGAGGAACTTTGAGTGGGAAGGGGAGGATGCAGTGGTCGTCGTCCACTTAGATACAAATAACAGACAGAATGAGGAAAGAGGTTCTGCTGAAGGAGTATGAGCAGCTAGGGTCTAAAATAAAAAGCAGAACCTCAGGAGGTGGTAATCTCTGGATTATCTCAGCCACAAGCAAATTGGAATAGGGTAAATAAGATTAGAGAGTTAAACGCATGGCTCAAAGACTGGTGTGAGAGAAATGGGTTTCAATTCATGGGGTACTGGCACCAGTACAGGGGAAAGTGGGACCTGTACCATTAGGACGGCCTTTACCTGAAGCATGCTGGGACCAATGTTCTGGTGGGTTGTATAACTAGAGTGGTAAACAGGGCTTTAAATTAAATAGTGGGGGCGAGGGATCAGGATTGAGAAGATGTGATAAATTAGTAGAGAAGACAAGGCGAGAGAGCAAAGTTGCAATAAGGAAAATGATTAGAGTGTGGCAGGAAGGGACAGAGTGTACAAACCTAAGAGTGCACCAGGAGAGAAGACTAGAGGTTATAAAAATTGTAAAAAAGACTGAACTAAAGGCTTTGCATCTGAATGCATATAGCATTTGTAACAAAACAGATGAATGACAGCACAAATAGTAAGAAATACGCATGATCTGCTAGCCAATAGAGAGACATGGCTGCAAGATGATAAAGACTGGTTCCTGAATATTCAAGGTATATGATATTTAGGGAGGACAGCAAGCTAGGAAAAGCTGTTAATTGTGGATAGCGTTGGTACAATAGAGAGAGATGACCTTAGTTCTGGAGATCAAGATGTAGAATCAGTTTGGGTAGAAATGAGGAATAATAAAAGGTAAGAAGCCACTTGTGGGAGTGGGAGTGGTTTATAAGCCCCCTAACAGTAATCATGCTGCAGGACGGGGTATACAGGATGCAGTAATGGGGGCTTGTGAGAAAGGTACGACGATAATCATACGTGATTTTAATCTACATATAGATCGGACGAATAAGATTGGCATAGGTAGCCTGGATGATGAGTTCATAGTGTCTCTCCGGGACAGTTTCTTGGAGCAGCACATTCTAGAGCCAACCAGAGAGCAGCCTATATTAGATCTGGTACAATGCAATGGGACAGGATTAATTAATGACCTCATTTTGAAGGTACCTCTAGGTAGCAGTGATCATAAGATCGAATCTCACATGCAGTTTGAGGGACAGAAGGGTGAATCTCAGACTAGCGTTTTAAACTTAAAATCAGGGCATTCAAGAGGGCATGAAGGCAGAGCTGGCTAAAGTAAACATGCAAATTAGGTTGAGGGATACGTCAGTAGAAATGCAGTGGCGGACATTTAAGGAGATATTTCAGAATACTCAGAAAAGATACATCCCAGTGAGAAAGAAAGACTCTAAAGGAAGGACACTCCATCCATGGATAACTCAGGGATGTTAAAGATCGTGTCAAATTAAAAGAAAAATCATGTAATTCTGCAATGAGGAGTGGCAGGTCAGAAGATTGGACAGTATATAAAGAACAGCAAAGAATGACTAAAAGGTTAATAAGGAGGGAGAAATGAGAGTACGAGAGAAAGCTAGCTAGAAATATGAAAACAGATACTAAGAGTTTCTACAAGTATTTTAAAAGGAAAAGAGTAAGGTCCTATAGAGAGAGTGTCTAGGGAATTAATAATGGAAAATAAGGAGATGGCAGATGAACTGAACAGATATTTTGCATCTATCTTCGCTGTAGAGGATACAAATAACATAGGAGCAGCAGTAGGTCATTTAGCCCATCGAGCCTGCTCCACCACTCAATACAATCATGGCTGATCATCCCCTTTTTCCCGCACTATACTCATATCCCCTTATGTTATTTGTATTTAGAAATTGGGAAATCTCTGCTTTAAACATTGTCAATAACTGAGCTTCCACAGCCCTGTGGGGCTGAGAATTCCAAATATTCACAACCCTCTGAGTAAAGAAATTTCTCCTCATCTCTGTCCTAAATGGCTTCCCCCTTATTTTGAAATTGTGTCCCTGGTTCTAGACTCCCCAACCAGGGGAAACATCTTAGCTGCATCTACCCTGTCTATCCCTTGAAGTATTTTGTAGGTTTCAATGAGATCACCTCTCATTCTTTGAAACTCTAGAGAATACAGGCCCAGTTTTCCCAATCTCTCTTTGTAGGACAGTCCCGCCATCCCAGGAATAAGTCTGGTGAACCTTCGCTGCATTATCTCTTTGGCAATAATATCTTTCCTCGGGTAAGGGGACCAAAACTGCACATAATACTCCAGGTGCGGTCTAACCAAGGTTCTATACAATTGAAGCAAGATTTCACTACTCCTGTACTCCCAAATCCTCTTGTGATAAAGGCCAACATATCATTAGCCTTCTTAATTGCTTGCTGCACCTGCGTCTTAGCATTCAGTGACTTATTGACAAGGACACCCAGGTCCGTTTGTAAATCTACACTTTCTAATCTCTTACCATTTAAGAAATACTCTGCACATCTGTTCCCCTTACCAAAGTGGATAACCTCACATTTCTCCACATTATATTCCATCTGCCACGTTCTTGCACACTCACTAAGTCTTTCCAAATTCCCTTGAAGCCGCTTTGCATCTTCCTCACAACATACATTCCCACCTAGTTTTGTCATCCACAAACTTGGAAATACTACATTTGGACCCCACATTCAAATCATTGATATATTGTGAACATCTGGGGCCCAAGCACTGATCCCTGCAGTACCCCACTAGTCACAGCCTGACAACGTGACAATGACCGGTTTATTCCTGCTCTCTGCTTTCTGCCGATGAACCATTCCTTAATCCATGCCAGTATATTACCTCCTATCCCATGTGCTCTCACCAGTATTCAAAATGGAAAAGCAATTAACACCTCCCTTAAGGTCCTATCCACGTAGTCCTCTGCCTCGCGGATGCACAACAGTGACTCCAGCTGCCGCTTGAGTTCCGAAACCTAGAGCTCAAGCTTCTGCAACTGGTGACATGTACTGCAGATGTGTTCATCTAGGACATGAGGTGCATCCATGACTTCCCACATACCGCAGGACGTACATTCCATTTGGCCGAGCTGACCTGCCATAATGCAACTTTAAAAACTTATTATAATGAGAAGTAAAATAACTTACCAGTTACTCACCAATCAACTTCTTCCCCTGTACCGAAGAGAGAGGCAGCTACTGGAGGTTGAAAAGAGTTAGAGGAATGAAAGAACGAAAGAACAGAGCCCTTGCCTCAAGCACCAAACTTCCACTTGACACTCAATTTATCTTAATTTATAGTTCCCCTCCTTACCGAACTCCCTCAATTACCAAACTCACTTCTTCACACTCTGCTCTCCAGCAGCACTCAATGCTGACAAGCAGTACTCAGAGTCCCCTGAATTTATACACTCAAAACAATGCTGTGTCAAAGAACAAAGAACAGTACAGCACAGGAACAGGCCATTCAGCCCTCCAAGCCTGCGCTGATCTTGATGCCTGCCTAAACTAAACCTTCTGCACTTCCAGGGCCCATATAGCTCTATTCCCTTCCTATTCATATATTTGTCAAGATTTCTCTTAAACGTCGCTATCGTATCTGCTTCCACCACCTCCCCTAGCAGCATGTTCCAGGCACTCACCACCCTCTGTTAAAAAAAAAAAAACTTGCCTCGCACATCCCCTCTAAACTTTGCCCCTCACACCTGAAACCTATGTCCCCTAGTAACTGACTCTTCCACCCTGGGAAAAAGCTTCTGACTATCCACTCTGTCCATACCACTCATAACTTTGTCAACCTCTATCATGTCGCCCCTCTACCTCCGTCGTTCCAGTGAAAACAATCAGAGTTTATCCAACCTCTCCTCATAGCTAATGCCCTCCAGACCAGGCAACATCCTGGTAAACCTCCTCTGCACCCTCTCCAAAGCCTCCACGTCCTTCTGGTAGTGTGGCGACCAGAATTGCACGCAATATTCTAAGTGTGGCCTAACTAAGATTCTGTACAACTGCAACATGACTTGCCAATTTTTATACTCTATGCCCCGACCGATGAAGGCAAGCATGCCGTATGCCTTCTTGACTACCTTATCCACCTGCGTTGCCACTTTCAGTGACCTGTGGACCTGCATGCCCAGATCTCTCTGCCTGTCAATACTCCTAAGGGTTCTGCCATTTACTGTATACTTCCCACCTGCATTAGACCTTCCAAAATGCATTACCTCACATTTGTCCGGATTAAACTCCATCTGCCATTTCTCCGCCCAAGTCTTCAACCGATCTATATCCTGCTGTATCCTCTAACAATCCTCATCATTATCCGCAACTCCACCAACCTTTGTGTCGTCCACAAACTTACTAATCAGACCAGCTACATTTTCCTCCAAATCATTTATATATACTACAAACAGCAAAGGTCCCAGCACTGATTCCTGCGGAACACCACTAGTCACATCCCTCCATTCAGAAAAACACCCATCCACTGATACCCTCTGTCTTCCATGACCAAGCCAGTTCTGTATCCATCTTGCCAGCTCACCTCTGATCCCGTGTGACTTCACCTTTTGTACCAGTCTGCCATGTGGGACTTGTCAGCTCTGCTAAAGCTCAGAAACTAGCTACCGCTACTCTAAGTGTTAGTATACCCCTTTTCAAAATTGCAAGAAACCTAACTTACCTCTTAACTGAAACAGGAATTTCAATTAATTGCTAGATGTAAAAACAAAAACTAGCCTTGAGAGATTAACCCTTAAAATTCACTCACTTACCAAACTCCTTTCTTCACACTCAGTGCAGACCATCCTAGAAATAATTGTGAATCAGGAGGTGAAAGGGGAGGGAGGGAGGGAGGAACTTAAAACAAACCACCACAGGAAAGGGTACTGAAAAAATTATTAGAACTAAAAGCTGACAAGCCCCCAGGTCCCAGGACATCATCCGAGAGTCTTAAATGAATTGGCTGCTGAGATAGTAGTTGGTGTAAATTTTCCAAAATTCCCTAGATTCTGGGAAGGTCCCATCAGATTGGAAAATAGTAAATATGACTCCCCTGTTCAAGAAAGGAGGGAGTCAGAAAGCAAGAAATTACAGGTCAGTGAGCTTAACATCCGTCAGAGGGAAATGCTGGAATTTATTATTAAGGAAGTTATAACAGAACACTTAGAAAATCTCAATGTAATCAGGCAGAGTTAACATGGGCTGGAATTTTACACCATTCCCCCACCCACCCCAAAAAGTGGAATGGTGGCGGGGGACCGTAAAATGGAGCAGGAGACTTGGAAGACCCTTCCCGGCCTGCTCCCGCCTTCGCCGCCACTTTACGCAGGATGGTGGCGGCAAAAACTGGCCCACCCACCCCAGGTCAATCAAGACTCTCCAGTGGCCAGTTAATGGCCACTTCAGGGCCTCCGCCCACTGTACAGAGGGATCTGGGTGTCCTGATACATGAATCACAAAACGTTGGTATGCAGATACAGCAAATTATTAGGAAAG
The DNA here is from genome assembly GCF_036365525.1 of Heterodontus francisci. Lineage (NCBI taxonomy): Eukaryota > Metazoa > Chordata > Chondrichthyes > Heterodontiformes > Heterodontidae > Heterodontus > Heterodontus francisci. Next base: position 69,896,358 of record NC_090374.1, read on the forward strand.
TAAATGTAATATTGTTGTATACCGCAAGGGGAATGAAATAAAAAAGTAGGGATGTTTTGCTACAGTTGTATAGGGTATTGCTGAGACCACATCTGAAGTACTGTGTAGAGTTTTGGTCTCCTTATTGAAGGATATAAATGCATGAGAGACAGTGCACAGAAGGTTCACTCGAATGATACCTGGGTTGGTGGAAGGGTTATCTTATGAAGAAAGGTTGGACAGGTTGGGTCTGTATCCATTGGAGTTTAGGAGAATGAGAGGTGATCTTATTGAAACAGAAGATTTTAAGGGGTCTTGAACAGGGTGGATGCTGAAAGGATGTTTCCTCTTCTGGGAGGGAGTGAAGTGAGACCAAAGGGGAAACATTAGTAGATTTAGCAGTGGAATGCATTAATAAGCTTAGAAGAAACACTGTAGTTGTGAGGAACCCATTGAATAATAGGATACTTGACCAGTATGCTGAAATTGTACAACTCAGTACCTAACTGCCTCTACAGCCTATGTAAATTGTTAATCAAGGAGAGTATTACAGCGACAGAAAGGACGTTTGAGGACTCTTCTACTGAGGTAGTATGGGCCGAGGTTAGAAACAGGAGAGGAGAGGTCACCCTGTTGGGAGTCTTCTATAGACCTCCGAATAGTTCCAGAGATGCAGAGGAAAGGATAGCGAAGATGATTCTCGACAGGAGCGAGAGTAACAGGGTAGTTGTTATGGGGGACTTTAACTTTCCAAATATCGACTGGAAATACTATAGTTCGAGTACTTTAGATGGGTCAGTTTTTGTCCAGTGTGTGCAGGAGGGTTTTCTGACACAGTATGTAGACAGGCCAACCAGGGGCGATGCCACATTGGATTTGGTACTGGGTAATGAACCCAGCCAGGTGTTAGATTTAGATGTAGGTGAGCACTTTGGTGATAGTGATCACAATTCGGTTAGGTTTACCTTAGCGATGGGCAGGGACAGGTATATACCGCAGGGCAAGAATTATAGCTGGGGAAAAGGAAATTATGATGCGATTAGGCAAGATTTAGGATGCGTAGGATGGGGAAGGAAAATGCAGGGGATGGGAACAATCGAAATGTGGAGCTTATTCAAGGAGCAGCTACTGCGTGTCCTTGATAAGTATGTACCTGTCAGGCAGGGAGGAAGTTGTCGAGCGAGGGAGCCGTGGTTTACTAAAGAAGTTGAAGCGCTTGTCAAGAGGAAGAAGGAGGCTTATGTTAGGATGAGACGTGAAGGCTCAGTTAGGGCGCTTGAGAGTTACAAGCTAGCCAGGAAGGATCTAAAGGGAGGGCTAAGAAGAGCAAGGAGAGGACACGAGAAGTCATTGGCGGATAGGATCAGGGAAAACCCTAAGGCTTTCTATAGGTATATCAGGAATAAAAGAATGACTAGAGTTAGATTAGGGCCAATCAAGGATAGTAGTGGGAAGTTGTGTGTGGAATCAGAGGAGATAGGGGAAGCGTTAAATGAATATTTTTCGTCAGTATTTACAGTAGAGAAAGAAAATGTTGCCGAGGAGATTACGGAGATTCAGACTACTAGGCTAGATGGGATTGAGGTTCACAAGGAGGTGGTGTTAGCAATTTTGGGAAGTGTGAAAATAGATAAGTCCCCTGGGCCAGATGGGATTTATCCTAGGATTCTCTGGGAAGCTAGAGAGGAGATTGCAGAGCCTTTGTCCTTGATTTTTATGTCGTCATTGTCGACAGGAATAGTGCCGGAAGACTGGAGGATAGCAAATGTTGTCCCCTTGTTCAAGAAGGGGAGTAGAGACAGCCCTGGTAATTATAGACCTGTGAGCCTTACTTCGGTTGTGGGTAAAATGTTGGAAAAGGTTATAAGAGACAGGATTTATAATCATCTTGAAAAGAATAAGTTCATTAGCGATAGTCAGCACGGTTTTGTGAAGGGTAGGTCATGCCTCACAAACCTTAGAGTTTTTTGACAAGGTGACCAAACAGGTGGATGAGGGTAAAGCAGTGGATGTGGTGGATATGGATTTCAGTAAGGCGTTTGATAAGGTTCCCCACGGTAGGCTATTGCAGAAAATACGGAAGTATGGGGTTGAAGGTGATTTAGAGCTTTGGATCAGAAATTGGCTAGCTGAAAGAAGACAGAGGGTGGTGGTTGATGGCAAATGTTCATCCTGGAGTTTAGTTACTAGTGGTGTACCGCAAGGATCTGTTTTGGGGCCACTGCTGTTTGTCATTTTTATAAATGACTTGGAAGAGGGTGTAGAAGGGTGGGTTAGTAAATTTGTGCATGACACTAAGGTCGGTGGAGTTGTGGATAGTGCCGAAGGATGTTGTAGGGTACAGAGGGACATAGATAGGCTGCAGAGCTGGGCTGAGAGATGGCAAATGGAGTTTAATGCGGAAAAGTGTGAGGTGATTCACTTTGGAAGTAACAGGAATGCAGAGTACTGGGCTAATGGGAAGATTCTTGGTAGTGTAGATGAGCAGAGATCTTGGTGTCCAGGTACATAAATCCCTGAAAGTTGCTACCCAGGTTAATAGGGCTGTTAAGAAGGCATATGGTGTGTTAGCTTTTATTAGTAGGGGGATCGAGTTTCGGAGCCATGAGGTCATGCTGCAGCTGTACAAAACTCTGGTGAGACCGCACCTGGGAGTATTGCGTGCAGTTCTGGTCACCGCATTATAGGAAGGATGTGGAAGCTTTGGAAAGGGTGCAGAGGAGATTTACTAGGATGTTGCCTGGTATGGAGGGAAGGTCTTACGAGGAAAGGCTGAGGGACTTGAGGTTGTTTTCGTTGGAGAGGAGGAGGAGGAGAGGTGACTTAATAGAGACATAAGATAATCAGAGGGTTAGATAGGGTGGATAGTGAGAGTCTTTTTCCTCGGATGGTGATGGCAAACACGAGGGGACATAGCTTTAAGTTGAGGGGCGAGAGATATAGGACAGATGTTAGAGGTAGTTTCTTTACGCAGAGTAGTAGGGGCGTGGAACGCCCTGCCTGCAACAGTAGTAGACTCGCCAACTTTAAGGGCATTTAAGTGGTCATTGGATAGATATATGGATGAAAATGGAATAGTGTAGGTCAGATGGTTTCACAGGTCGGCACAACATCAAGGGCCGAAGGGCCTGTACTGCGCTGTAATGTTCTGATGTTCTAAATATGCTGCCTTCCTTCACTAATCAAAGAGACAAGGGGAAGACTGGAGACAAAACAGACAATAAACCATGGGAACCGGAATCTGTCCGGGGGTAGTATGAACAATGAGTAATGGCTATTGTACCATATAAATGTGTGCTGTAAACTCTGAGAAGTTCTTTGGTTTACCAGAAGCTTCTCCCTCGCATAGGCTTGAAATAAAGTCTTTATTTGTTTTAATCCCACAGGGCTTCAGTACTAATGCCAGAATGCTGTCAGGGCCCATAGGCTTTGAAGTATCCAGTGCCTTCAGTCATTTCTTGATATCACACGGAGTGAATCGAACTGCCTGAAGACTGGCACCTGTGATGCTGGGGACTTGAGGAGGAGGCAGAGATGTATCATGCACTCGGCACTTCTGGCTAAAGGCCTGCTGCCCGACCCCGACAACATGGGTCGGGTCAGGTTGGGCCAGATCGGACACGCGCTATCACCATCTCAGGTAAGTGATTTTAATGTGAATTTACTTCTTGGACTTTAAAAGGTGGTTTTGCTACAGTTATTTTAAGCTTGTGCAGGTAAGGAACAAAGTGAAGAATGGAAGGCAAGTTAACTAATGGTCAGGTAAGGTGGGGGAAAAATGGAAGTCCTCGGGCCGGGTTGGGTCTCATTTGCAGATCCCAGCAGACCTTTACTTCTGGCTAAAGATTGTTGCAAATGCTTCAGCCTTATCTCTTGCACTGATGTGCTATGATCCCCCATCTTTGAGGATGGGGACATCTGTGGAGCCACCTCCTCCAGTTAGTTGTTTAATTGTCCACCACCATTCACGACTGGATGTGGCAGGACTGCAGAGCTTTGATCTGATCCACTGGTTGTGGGATCACTTAGCTCAGTCTATTGCATGCTGCTTCCACTGTTTGGCACGCAAGTAGTCCTGTGTCGGAGCTTCACCAGGTTGACACCTCATTTTGAGATATGTCTGGTGCTGCTCCTGGTATACCCTCCTGCACTCTTCATTGAACCAGGGTAAGTCCCCCGGCTCTGCACAATCTAGCACTGCAGAGGGGGAAGGCTTAATACTACAAGGACACGATTGATCGCCACTCCTCAACTGATGAGAAGGATGTAGAGGAGGCTAATGAGCAGGTAGCTCAGGGATCTTGAACCCCTTGCACCAGAGGCCAGTCACATTGAACGACGAACCAAGGAGGTAAGATACAATCTCATACTTACCCGCTTCCAGTCACCATGCTGACCTCTGAGTGAAATCAATAAAGACTCACCTCAGTGTATTCAGTCTGTCGCCTCCTTTCTATTTGGATTCTGTGCTAATGTCCAGCTTAACCTCGCGTTGTGGCCCATGAGAGATGCTAAACAAAGGAGGGCTGTGCCTACTCAGGCAGTCCAATGAGGGAGAAGGGCGAAGTCAGCATCTCACAATTAAGGAATGAAAGAATAAGCATTTTCCACAGTGAATGTTAACTTCAACAATAAAACTTTGTAAGACAAAACAAATGTCAAATACCCGTGAAACCCCAAGTGTGTCTCGGTGGTTTCTTTATACGTTTACGAGTGCGTCTAAGAGGTGTAAGCCCTGTGCCAGTAGCTGGGCTGGAAGCAAGCTGATGATCAGGCTCCCCCTTGGCCTGGGATGATTTTGATGGCTGTCCTTTGGAGGGCCCCGGCTGCCTGAGGGTTTTCTGCACAGATGCAGGACTCTGCTCAGGCGTCGCAGTTGCTGGAGCTGGGCTCACTGGTGGAGGGGTTGAGGAGCTGCTATCCACACAGAGTGCCCTGAGGGTAGCCCCCAGCTGTGGAGGTCAGCCTCTCCTCCTCCCTTTCAAGGCTCACTTGAACCTCCCTGCTCACCAGAGAACAATGAGGAGCTGGAGAAGACTCCAGGCACCTTGTCCTTCTCTCACCTTGCCACTGCTGCATTGAGCTCATGGCCAAGACAATGGTGTTCAGGTCTGCGCACATCTGTGGGATTTGGCTCTCCATGAGGGTCGCCAACCTCTTGATGGATGAAGCCGTGCACTCACATACATGCCTGAGACATGGCAGCACTCAGGGCATGGAGGGATTCCTCCATCGTACCTTCATGGCTGCACATGGCCTCTGGCATCTCTACCAGGTGTTGCCATACATTGCTCTGCAATTCCAGCATGCACTGTGCTGTTGACACCAGAGACTCATCATCAGCCTGAAGCTCAACGTGGGCCTGGCCACCCACAGTCCTCCGATTGTCAAAGGCCTCAGCCTCTGTCAGCAACTTGGGCATGTGTGTCACAGAATCACAGAATTGTTACAGTGCAGAAGGAGGCCATTCGGCCCATCGTGTCCGCACCGGCTTTCTGAAAGGGCAATTCACTCAAGTCCATTCCCTGCCTTCTCCCCGTAACCCTGCTCATTCTGCCTTTTCATATAACTATCTAATTCCCTTTTGAATGCTTCAGTTGAACCTGCCTCCACCACACTCTCTGGCAGCGCATTCCAGAACTTAACCACTCACTGCGTGAAAAAGTTTTTCCTCATGTCACTTTAGCTTCTCTTACAAAATACTTTAAATCTATGCCCTCTCGTTCTTGATCCTTTCACGAATGGGAACAGTTTCTCTCCATCTACTCTGTCCAGTCCCCCCCTGATTTTGAATACCTCTATCAAATCACCTCTCAGCCATCTCTTCTCCAAGGAAAACAGTCTTAACTTCTCCAATCTATCTTCATAACTGAAGTTTCTCAACCCTGGAACCATTCTCATGAACCTTTTCTGTACTCTCCCCAATGCCCTCACATCTTTCCTAAAGTGCAACACCAAGAACTGAATGCAATACTCCAGCTGAGGCCAAACTAGTGTCTTACACAAGTTTAACATAACTTCCTTGCTCTTGTCTTCTATGCCCCTATTAATAAAGCCTAAGATACTGTATGGTTTATTAACCGCTCTCAATCTGTCCTGCCACCTTCAATGACTTATGCACATATACACCCAGGTCCCTCTGCTCCTGCATCCCATTTAGAATTATACCTTTTATTTTATTTCGCCATGTTCTTCCTACCAAAATGAATCACTTCACATTTTTCTGCATTGAACTTCATCTGTCACCTGTCAGCCCATTCCACCAACTTATTTATGTCCTTTTGGAGTTCTACATGAACTTCCTCACAGTTCACAATGCTTCTAAGTTTCATACCATCTGTAAACTTTGAAATTGTGTTCTGTACACCAAGGTCTGGGTCCTTAACATATATCAGGAAAAGTAAGGGTCCCAATACTGACCCCTGGGGAACTCCACTACAAACCTTCCTCCAGCCCGAAAAACATCCATTAACTACTACTCTCTGCTTCATGTCAGCCAATTCTGTATCCATGTTGCTACCGTCCCTTTTATTCCATGAGCTATAACCTTGCTCACAAGTCTACAGTGTGGCATTATATCAAACGCCTTTTGAAGTCCATGTACACCACATCAACAGCATTGCCCTCACCAACCTTCTCTGTTACCTCCTCAAAAAACTTCAGCAAGTTAGTCAAACCTGATTTTCCCTTAAGAAATCCATGCTGGCTTTCCTTCATTAACCCGCATTTGTCCACGACTGTTAATTTTGTTCTGACCTATTTTTCCCGAGATGCTTCCCCACCACCGAAGTTAAATTGACTGGCCTGTAGTTGCTGAGCTTATCTTTACACCCTTTTTTGAACAAAGGTATAACATTTGCAATTCTCCATACCTGTGGCGCACACCCCCCGCCCAAGTCTAAGGAAGACTGAAAAATTATGGCCAGTGCCTCCGCAATTTCCACCCTCACTTCCCTCAGTATCCTTGGATGCATCTCATTTGGTCCTGCTGCTTTATCCACTAAGTACAGACAGCCTATCTAATACATCCTCTTTATCAATTTTAAACCCTTCAAGTGTCCGAATTACCTCCTCTTTCACCATTGCCTGGGTTGCATCTTCTTTCTTGGTAAAGACAGATGCGAAGTATTCATTTAATACTTTAGCTATACCCTCCACCTCCATATGCAAATCCCCTTCCTGGTCCCTAATCAGCTCCACTCCTTTTACCACCCTTTTACTATTTATATGTCCATAGAAAACTTTGGGATTCCCTTTAGTGCTAGCTGCCATCTCTCTTCATGCTCTCTCTTTGCTTCTCTTATTCCGCCTGGTTCTCAATAGTATTTTCTACCTGGCATCTCTCATAAGCACACTTTTTCTTCTTTATTTTAACCTCTACCTCTGTATGGTGTGTGGTGCTGTCACCAGCTTGTGACCCTGAATCTGAAGCTAAGCATAAAAACTCCAAGGTGAAAGTATCTGCGATGGTGGAAGGTATAGGTGAGTCATGTGATGGAGCATCCACTGACTGCTCCTCCTCAGAGGTTGACAGATGTCCCCCTTCTGATGGAGTCTCCTGAACACAGACATGTGGGGGTTAGGCTGTGCAGATCTCATCATGATATCTATGCACGATGTGGATCTCCAGAAGTGTGCTGCATTTCGTTTGACGACCATCCCCACTCTCTTGCATGGAGACTTCAGTCTCATCATCCACTACTGAGTGGCCACCCTGGGTCCCCACTAACCCCAGCACCACCTCCTCAGCTATCAAGAGAGACCCTATGTCTGGAATTCCTCTGCTAGTCCACGAGGTCTCCCTGTTGTTATGGGCCCTCTTGTTGCGCACATGGAAATAGGAAGATAGTAATACTTCGCTGAGAGAACAAGACAGTTCTGCTCGTGGAAACACCTCGACCCTGCTGGTGTTTCCTATATAGCTCATCCTCATGTCAGCTCTCAGGGGAGTTAATGGGGGTGAATTGTGAAAGAAAATGGCCTGTGACTGAGATACAGGCATACATATGTCAGGATGAGATAATGCCTTACCCACTCTGCTAGTGCCTTTGTGGTGTCTCCCTCCCCATGTCCCACTTCCTCCTGTATAGCCACATACAAACCATAAAAAGGAGACAGGAATGAAGCACTCATCTTGGCAGAAAGGAGGTCACTGACCCTCTTGTCGCATTGTACCCATGTCTGGGAGTGTGGTGGGGTGGGGGGGGGGGGGGGGGGGGGGGTTGTGGTCACTCACAGACGTTGACCTCAGCAATCTCCATCCAGGACTGCTTGGTCAGGTGGAAGGACCTCTTCTCACCATCGCTGGGGAATAGGACCTCCAACATTTCCTTGCAGCTTGGAGAATCTCCAGGGAAGCATTGCTAAATCATGGAGCCACCCTGTGTCTTGCGTCTGCCATCCTGCAGTGGCCTTCACTGGGGTGGGGGGGTCCAAGAGTTACTCCAACACTGGTTTCATCAGAGACCATGAAACAGCAAATGACTCAAACGCAGCAATGCATGCAGGACTGGCAGAGCTTTAACTATGGTGCTCCGGAGTCATCTGTTGCTGTGTTTGGTGCCTCAAATTCTGCCCCCATCACGTGAGTGGCCAAGCCCCGCACCTCCATTATTATAATTGGCTGCCCACCTCAATTGTGTTGGCCAACTGCACACGTGACAAACTGTGACGGGCATCCACTTCCGGGTTCAACACCAGGGCCCCGTGATGGGTTCATTAATTACTGCCCACTGGGTTTGACGTTCCAGCTCCCTTTGGGAAATAAACCTAAGTATTGAGCTCGGTTACAGCCGGGGGTGGGGGATGATGGAAATGGAAGGTGAAAACAAAGAAACTACAAGGTGAGAAAAACTAAAAGGTAAGAAAAACAGTAGGGTAAAGTCTCCATTTTAAAAGGCTTGGCATTACCATGCGCTTTGTGTCGTTGTACTTAATTTCCATTGTTAGCACTCCAAATTGTAATTCAAAAAGCCACCTACCCTCAGTGAGTATTCCACCTGGATAATAGTGCAGTTCATCAGCGTGGGAGACACTTGTGGAATTTTCAGTTGCATTCCATTCCAAGTTTCTGTTTTGCCAGCTAACAACGGCTCTCCCTGCAATTTGGTTATAAGCTCCCGAGTCACTTTTATTTTCCCTCTGGCGTGGAAAGTCTGTGTTTTATAAATAGCTGCCGTTGGCACCACTGTTCGGGAAGAATGATTCTCAATTTCAGCAAATATTTGAATGGATTCACCTGTAGAAGGATTAAACCCACAATGTATGTTATTTTGTATATTCCATCTAGACTTTGCAGCAGTCTAATTGAAAAAGAAATAAAGTTACTAAAGAAAATTTAGGGGAATTAAAATGGACTATCACAATGGGGGCACAAAAATTCTGCAAGCCTTTAAGAAAGGCCCAAATGAATTTCAGTTGATCACTAATTTTGCCATGACTAACGGGCAGAGATCATGAATTGGCAGATAAAATGAAGGGAAAGAAAATCCCAATTACATGCTTGAGGCCACAGATCATAAGTTCTGTCACTACCTGTGCTGGCCTTTTGCTGCCTGTTAACAGTAAGGTGCCTTTACAACAGATGCACAGTTCTACATTAGGCCAGTTGATTTGGCAACTCTACTGACCAATCCCTGAACGGGGCAGAGTCAGAGGTTGAGCCAATCCTCTTCATTTCCCATGGACAGAGAGCACAAAAAAAAAGGAAAAATGTGTTCAAGGTTAATTGTAATAAAGGCTGCCAAATGAAGCATTAAGGAGGCACATCTCCTTTAAGAAAACTGGCTGAGGATGAGGCAGCCAGGCAGGTTTCAAGGAAAAAAAAAGATAGTTGAAGAAAAATGAATAGTTGTTACCCTGCTAAATGGGTCGGCATGACATAATTTTTATTATTTTCTTTATTTACAAGGAGAGATTGAAGTTAAGTTGGACTGATGTAAAATTTGCTATATCTTTTAGCCCTGCTCCTCTCTGGTTCCCCATATCTGAGAAACTGGCAATAAAAATTACTATTACCCCCATACGTGTGGAATTCCGGGAGGCTGACACGGACACTGTTGTGCTGATATTAATTAAAATCATTCCAACATTACACCAAATTTCCTCTGTCGTACATGTTACAAACCCCATTGTCTCAGATGTGTTTTGCAGGAAACCAGAATTCATGTTTTATGGATTTACTCATTTTTGAGTTCAATTTAACATAACAGCTTAACAGAAATGACCCAAAATTGCTCAAATTAGCAAAGATCGCATTGTGTGCCTTGGAGCTTAGATATGATCAATGTAATCGGGACAAAAGCAGATGGCGGAATCTAATGCCAGGGCGGGGAAACAAGGCTTAGCTGCAGACCGCTCAGGTTTACAGCTACATGTTAGGTCTTGGACACTGGGATATTCTAGCTGCCTCATCTGCATCAGCAGCCAGAAGATCACAATCACAAAATTGGAAGAGGCCTACTTTTAAATCTTCAGATTGTCCCCAACTCCCTGTGGACCATCACCACCAGTCAGTGAGACTATGTACTCAGGCCACAGTGCCATCTTTTCTGACCACCCCTGTGTTGAAATATCTAGGAACCCTTCCATTTGGGCAATGAGGCAGTGGGCCAGGAACATCCTCCCCAACTCTTAATTGGCTTTCTGGTGTTACAGGTCAAGCTTCACCACCCCACAACCCTCCACCCCAACTGCAAATCCAGAAAGACTTCAGAAATCATGGGCTAATACTAAGGAGACAAACTGGGTCCCCACACTTTTTTCTTGAGCTTTGTACCTGGAGAACTAATCCTTGGCTCTCAACATAGACAGAGTTACAACATAGAATTATGGATCCTCTAAATGCTACAATGAGATGTGAAACAAAGGCTAAAAATATTATACTTTTAAAAATGTTTATACATTTTATCAGATGGAGAAGATTCTGGAGTGAGACGCATGAGGCCCCATCTCAGTCAGCCTTGTTATGCGATTCACATGGACATAATCAGTGAATCTATAAGGTAGGTTCTTTTATTTAAAATACAAACATCCACAGCTATACTGGGAAGGTCCTGTACTTGGTTGTTACTGCTTTGGCTGCTTGCAATGAATGTTCAAAGGTCACATGGGTCTGTGCATCATATTCTGTCTGGGTGATAGTCAGCCATTTAAGGTACGCCCCTTAAAGCAACACTAGCATTTCAAGCAATACCACAACATCCCCCTTTTATCCAATTAAAAAGTCATGAAATAATCAGAGTAATTTACAATATAGCAATGAGAAAGGCATTAAATGTTAAAAAAACAGCAATAAAGTTACGAGTCTCTGTAGCGTGTTGGGGGTCTGATGATACATCCTGACGTGGTCACTCTAGGTTTGGTTTGTGGTCACTGTATGGTCTCATAGCCTTTACAGTCATTTATGGATGTTGGTTCTGGGTGGTGTCTTTCATTTCTTCTTTCCCGTCAGACAATCCTTCTCTGCTCGATATGGCTCGCACCTGCTCATTTGGTTCAGTGCTTCAAGTTGTTTAACTTTCAGTTTATTCTATGTTTCAGTTCCTCTAAGGCGCACTGCCGTCAGATCATTCTATAGCTCGCTTACAGCATTCTTTCATGATGGGTCTTCCCATCTACCAGTTGGTCTGGGTGGATGACGCTGCCAATGATCTTCTAAGTCTTAGACTTGCTGCTGTAATTTTTTTGGACCCATTGGTGCTTCTGCTTCTCTTGACCTTGTCTGCACGAGCTTCTTCTCCAGTTGCAGAACAGAATGGTCACCGTAGCGTGGGTAGCCTTTGAGCTGCATCTCCAGGGCTGCAATTTACTGTTGTAGCTCAAGCACAGCTGCTATGCTATCTGATTCTTGGAGTCTCAGTATTATCACATCTTTGTACTTGCAGTGTCTCTCTGCTACTTTTCGATTAGTTTCAGTTAACTGAGCCAGTAGTCCCTTGTTCTAGGCTATGAGATATTGTACCTTCTCATGTAGGCCATTGCACTCCTTCTCGATCATTAGATCCAGCTCGACCCTGCACTGCCTTGTTGACTGCTTGGATTATCTGAATTTTCAGTGTGCAACCCAGCTCCTGCACTTGCTTATCACAGACTGTCTGCAATTTGGGGTCTGCTTTCCGTGCCACTATCGTGTTGATGCCATGAATTGTTGCCAATGTCAGGTATCTTCATGCAGGTAGGCCTGTGATTGACAGACATGACAATTTTTTTATGACATAAAAAAATTTGGGGCGACCATGGTGAGTTACTATTTCTGCACCTGAGCATCATAGATCCCAAGGACGGAATCGCTGTGCCATTGTACATAGTGAGTTTGGCAGTGGTCGGTCAAGCCATGGTTTTCCATTGCCCCGGATACATGTTCTTCCGGATGCCGTGCAGTAGAATGCTGGCACTCACACCTGTGTCAAGTTTGGTCCAGAGTATTTGTTCACCTGGCTTTTGCAGACAAATAATCTGGACGGAGGCAAAGGCTACAGAAGATCCAACCACATTAATGCACTCTGAGGTTAATCGTATGGAATGCCTGCTCACCTTGTGTGTCAGTGTCTCAGTTATACTCACTTTCCAACTGTTCAGTCTGGCTGGTCATCTTGTGCACTTTCTGCCTCTGGTATTTGGACTGTTCTTTCCTTCTGTTGGGATGTTGTTCTTGTCACAAATCAGAGTGTTCATTGGCTTGCTGTGCCTTTGGGCTTTTTACACTGGTGCTTCCAGTTGCAATGTTAACTCTTAAATGCGCTCTGAAATGGCCGAGTAAGCCACTCAGTTGTATCAAACTGCTACAAAGTCGATAAGGAATGAAACCAGTTGGACCACCCGGCATTGACCGAGGGACCGGAAATGACGATGACAAACCCAGCCCGGTCGACCCTGCAATGTTCTCCTTACTCACATCTGGGGGCTTGTGCCAAAGTTGAGAGAGCTGTTTCACAGACTAGTCAAGCAACTGCCTGACATAGTCATACTCACGGAATCAGACCTTACAATGTCCCTGACACTGCCATCACCATCCCCAGGTATGTCCTGTTCCACCGGCAAGACAGACCCAGCAGAGGTGGCAGCACAGTGGTATACAGTTGGAACAGAGTTGTCCTGGGAGAACTCAACAATGACTCCGCACCCAATGCAGTCTCATGGCATCAGGTCAAACATGAGCAAGGAAACCCTCCGCTGTTACCATCTACCGACCACCCCCTCTCAGCTGATGAATCAGTACTCCATGTTGAACACCACTTGGAGGAAGCATTGAGGGTGCTAAGGGAACCAACAAGAGGGAAAACCATACTTGACCTCGTTCTTACCAAATCTGCCTGTTGTAGATGCATCTGTCCATGATAGTATTGGTAGGCATGACCACCACAAACTCCTTTTGGAGACTAAGTCCCATCTTCACATTGAGGATACCCTCCATTGTGTTGTTTGGCACTACCACTGTGCTAAATGGGATAGATTTCGAACAAATCTAGCATCGCAAAACTGGGCATCCGTGAGATGCTGTGGACCATCAGTGGCAGCAGAATTGTACTCAGCCAGGATCTGTAACCTCATAGAATATACATTTCTAATGTTTCCCAGTTCTGATGACGGGTCACGGACCTGAAACATTAACTCTGCTTCTCTGTCCACAGATGCTGCCAGACCGACTGAGTATTTCCAGCATTTCCTATTGTTGTTTCAGATTTCTAGCATCTGCAGTATTTTGCTTTTATTATATCTGCAACCTCATAGCCCGGCTCATCCCCCACCCTACCATTACCAACAAGCCGGGGCATCAACCCTGGTTGGATGAAGGGTGTAGGAGGGCATGCCAGGAGCAGCACCAGCCATACCTTAAAATAATATCAGGGCGGTAAAGTCTGCATGTGCGGGCTGCCATTTTTTTTTTTTTTTTTTTTTTTTTTTTTTTTACAGCCGCCGCCAAATAAAATCCAGGCCCAAGATAGATAGGAAAGTAGGCTGTGAAGAGGACATAAGGAGCCTATCTATATCCCTTTGTAGCCTGAGTGAGTGGGCAAAGAACTGGCAAATGGAGTAGGCAGGAAGACTTTTTTTTAAAAAAGCATATTATCTAAATGAGGAGAGATTGCAGAGCTTTGAGACGCAGAGGGATTTGGATGTCCTAGTGCTTGAATCGTGTAAGATTAGTATTCAGGTATAGCAAGTAATTCGGAAAGCTAATGGAATGTTATTGTTTATTGCGAGGGGAATTGATTACAAAAGAAGGAAGGTTATGCTTCAGCTATACAGGGCATTGGTAAGACCACATCTGGAGTACTGTGTACCGTATTGGTCTCCTTATTTAAGGACGGATATAAATGCATTGGAAGCAGTTCAGGGAAGGTTTAACAAAGAACATAGAACAGTACAGGCCCTTCGGCCCACGATGTTGTGCCGAACCTTTAACCTACTCTAAGATCAAACTAACTATCTACCTTCATTCTACTATTATCCATGTACCTATCCAAGAGTCGCTTAAATGCCCCTAATGTATCTGCTTTTACCACCACCGCTGGCAGCGCATTCCACGCACCCACCACTCTCGGTGTAAAGAACCTATGTCTGACATCTCCCCTAAACCTTCCTCCAATCACCTTAAAATTATGCCCCCTGGTGATAGCCCTTTCCACCCTGGGAAAAAGTCTCTGGCTATCCACTCTATCTATGCCTCTCATCATCTTGTACCCCTCTATCAAGTCACCTCTCATCCTTCTTCGCTCCAATGAGAAAAGCCCTAGCTCCCTCAATCTTTCTTCGTAGGACATGCCCTCCAGTCCAGGCAGCATCCTGGTAAATCTCCTCTGCACCCTCTCTAAAGCTTCCACATCCTTCCTATAATGAGGCAACCAGAACTGAACACAATATTCCAAGTGTGGTCGAACCAGGGCCTTATAGAGCTGCAGCATAACCTCACGGCTCTTAAACTCAATCCCCCTGTTAATGAAAGCCAACACACCATATGCCTTCTTAACAACCCGATCAACTTGGGTGGCAACTTTGAGCGATCTATGGACATAGACCCCAAGATCCCTCTGTTCCTCCACACTACCAAGAATCCTGTCTTTAAGCCTGTATTCCACATTCAAATTCGACCTTCCAAAATGAATCACTTCACACTTTTCCAGGTTGAACTCCATCTGCCACTTCTCAGCCCAGCTCTGCATCCCGTCAATGTCCCGCTGCAACCTACAACAGCCTTCCACACTATCCACAACTCCAGTAACCTTAGTGTCATCGGCAAACTTGCTAACCCAGCCTTCCACTTCCTCATCCAACTCATTTATAAAAATCACAAAGAGCAGAGGTCCCAGAAGAGATCCTTGTGGAACACCACTGGTCACCGAGCTCCATGCTGAATACTTTCCATCTACTACCACCCTCTGACTTCTATGGGCCAACCAATTTTGTATCCAGACAGCCAACTTTCCCTGAATCCCATGCCTCCTTACTTTCTGAATGAGCCTACCATGGGGAACCTTATCAAACGCCTTGCTAAAATCCATATACACCACATCCACTGCTCTTCCTTCATCAATGTGTTTTGTCACATCTTCAAAGAATTCAATAAGGCTTGTGAGGCATGACCTGCCCCTTACAAAGCCATGCTGACTAGATACTAGACTAATACCTGGAATGGGCGGCTTGTCTTATGAGGAAAGGTTGGACAGGCTAGGCTTGTATCCGCTGGAGTTTAGAAGAGTAAGAGGTGACTTGATTGAAACATACAAGATGCTGAGGTGTCTTGACAGGGTGGATATGGAAAGGATGTTTCCCTTTGTGGGAGAATCTAGAACTCTGGGTCACTATTTGAGACAGAGATGAGGAGAATTTTTTCTCAGAGGGTTGTGAATCTTTGGAGCAGAGTCTTTTAATATTTTTTAAGACAGAGGCCAATAGATTTGTGATAAGCAAGGTGGTGAAAGGTTATTGGGGGTAGCGGGAATGTGGAGTTATCAGTTCAGCCATGGACTTACTGAATGGCGGAGCAGGCTTGAGAGGCCGAGTGGCCTACACCTGTTCCTAAATCGTATGTTTATATGTTTGTAAAGCAATACCACAACAAGCCTCAGGTAGGTGCCAAGTTTCAATTATCTTAGACATGTAAATGAGAAGCGAGGAAACTCAATATGGGTAAGTATTGATTGTTATGCTTTCTTGTGGTATCTAAACTAACAGTTGAACAGGCAGCGTGTGTACATGTAATACTTTCAATATTATGCTACTATAGATACTCGCTGTACGACAAGAACATCATAGTTTTCAGCACTCCAGATTATTACCTGATACATAACCCTTCCGTTCAATTTTGGCATTCAGGGATATTGGGCCTGAGGCACAGCAGCAGCAACAAAGAGTTTTCTCGCCTGTAGCTATCTGTGGTAACTGTAAAATCAACAGAAAGCAGGGTAAATAATACTGCTCCCATCAAGCTCTAGACTCTTTCACTATGACACAATGGCCAAATATTTCCTCTGTGTGCAAGGAGAAGCAGAATCATTGACCTGTTTCTTATTAACAGCTTAAAGATTTTGTTAACAAATAATGCACCAAGGAAATATTCTCTCATTAATAGCAAAATACTTAAAAATTATATAGCTAGAGATTTTCAAAAGTCAAGATATTACAGGCACATTGACCTCGATATTTATGGGCAGGCAGGCAGATTGGAGGGGTGACTGAAAGTAGGTGAAGAACCCAGCAAAGTTGGGAAGAGGCACCGACAAACTTAGCAGCAGGACCTCATTATCATTGTTTTCTTCTGTATCCTGCCTGGCAGCCTGCTGGACTGGAAAACCAGTGGTAGGAGGCTGCTACCGGAGAACATTAGGGCCGGACCCTGGCAATTGTGGCTGGCGAGAGCCAGGGCAGCGGTGGTTGTGGAGTAAATGGTGGTCTTGGCAGGGAGAGTTCAGTTCTCGAGGTTTGGCGGTGGGGCTAAGTTGACTGTGATTGCAGCATAGACAGGTTGGCATTTGGGCTTGGTGGGGGTGGGGTGGGGAAGAGGAAAAGAGAGAGTCATCGATCGTGGTGGCATGAGAGAGAGGCTATAAGAGGCAAGGAGCAGAGCAGAAGCTGAAGGCTTCCTGGAGGGGCTGGAGGAGAGCACTCTGGCTCTTCTTGGCCCACAAGGAGTGCTGGAAAAGGCACTTAGCTCGGGGTGGGGGAGGGGGGGCAGCAGTTCCCAACTCTCTTTCACTGCCAGGTATCCTGAGCTCTGGGAAACCATCTGTAGAATTTAAATAGGGCTCCAAATTGCACTTTGGACGCCCAATTTAAATGTGTTAATGAAGTGTCCGGTCTTGCCACAATGGGACATTTGGACACCATCAAACTCATCACCATAAAAAAAATGTCAACGACCATGGTGGGTTGGGGTTGCATTCCTATTTTTCAGTTTTACCTACCCCTCCCCTGCCCATCATGGGGGCATTAGTATCAAGGCTATTAATTCTGCAGAAGAGTGGGCAATGCTGGTCCCATTTCTGGTGCACAAATCACCAATTATATTCCTCTATCCACCATCTTAATGAACAAATTAAAAGTGCTAACACTCAAAAATCACAGATGTGAAAGGCTTTCATTTATTCTCATTAAAATTCTGTAAAAGCTAGAAATGAAAAGCCATTTTAGAAAAAAAAAAATCCCCTGGCTATCAAGAATATTATCTTGAAGTTTATGAATATCATTCAATAAAAATGTAATAAACACAAGCACAATCATATCTTGGTGGGGGAGGGGAGAGGGACATGGGCAATTACGAAATTTATTTAAAATCTGATTAAGTATTTAAGCAAGAGGTTCCTGCAATGTTTAGGGAAATCAGTCATATTTCAAATCATAGGACCACTTTGAAGCAGAAATTCTGATTGCTCTGGTTTGCAACTGACTTGAGGTGGAAGACATAGCCCCTGTGCCAGGTTGTGGGGATGGGGTCATTCTCATACAGTTGGGATGGGCTGCTATCCCTGAAGCACCCTTTAAAGTGAACGGTTCACAGCTGCTCTTCCTGAGGTCCTTCCGGGTCAAAGATAAATGATAAGTTCATACAATCTGCTGCATGCTGTGCATCGTTGTCTTACAAGGAGACATCATCTTGGTGGCCTTGGAGCATGAAGGTCCCCAGGTACAACAAGAGAAACAGCAGGAGGAACAGAAATAGCCTGAAAAACCTGCAGAAGAGAAGAGAACTTATTGCTGGCCTCAACACGTTTGTGTGGCTTGGAGCTAGCTCAGTGCCAGGAGTGTGCGTGATGGGTGCCTTACGACTAGCACTCAGCCCACATCCTTCACAATACTGTCCAGTGGCTCCTCAGACAGTTCTCAGCTGCCCCACATTCCATTTCACATGGTTTACTGAGCTTGCAGGCCTGGTGTCCAGCATTAATCCATTCCAAAAAAATGTCTTGCACTGCTTTGGGATTACAGATCAGGGATGTCCAGTAGGAGGGAAGAGGGAAGACATGTTAGATACTGAAGGGAGTGAGGGAAAGGGAAAAGTTATCAGCAAGAGGTTAAATGGATATTAGGAAGCCATGGGAATGATGGAATCATAGAAACATATTCATCAGGGATACAAAGGTCAAGTCCAACAGTGGGCGGAGGGAGCTATTCAGAAAGTGGTTATGTTTGGAGAGAAAAGGAAGTTGCTAAGGAGAATACTGGATAAACGGAGGGAATGCTAGTGGGCTGAGGGTCATGAAATGCAGCTTAGACAGATGTTTGGGATGTCAATAAGGGAAAAAGCAGATGTTCAGGAAGGACAGAGGGTGATATTAGGAACATGAAGGTGATCGACATGTTTGAGGATATTCTGGCCATTTTTCAGTCAGTATTTAAAAAAAAAAATACTAAATTTTATATAAACATGTGTTTTTGAAAAAAACCCACAAAAAAGATGGCTCATATCCAATATGGAAGTTGTTTTCCTCGAGAGACTAAATAGCAACTTGTAGTTATGTGAACCTTTAATACAGTAAAAGGTCCCAAGATGCTTCACAAGAGTTTTATCAAAACAAAATTGGACACTGAGCCACAAAAGGAGATATTAGAGGAGATGACCAATAGCTTGGTCAAAGAAGTAGTTCATTAGAAGGAAAGAGAGATGGAAAGGTTTAGGGAGGGAGTTCCAGCCGTTTTAGGGCCTTGGGAGCTGAAGGCACAGCCGGCAATGGTGGAGCAATTTTTTTTTTACTCTTTCATGGGACTTGGGTGTCACTGGCAAGTACAGCATTTATTGCCCATCGCTAAATGCCCTGGACAACTGAGTGGCTTGCTAGGCCATTTCAGAGGGCAGTTAGAGAAAATCACATTGCTGTGGGTGTGGAGTCACAGGTAGGCCAAACTGGCAGATTTCCTTCCCTAAAAAGGACATTAGTGAACCAGATTTTTTTTTTGATTAATTGAATTTAAATTCCACGAGCTGCCATGGTGGGATTTTAACATGCGCCCTCAGGGCCTCTGGATTACTAGTACAGTGACATTACCACTATGCCACCGTCACCTAAAAATCAGAGTTGCTTAAGAAGCCAGAATTAGAGGAGTACATATATCTCAGAGTTGTGGGGCTGGAGGAGATTACAGAGATAGGGAGGGGCAAGGTCATGGAGGGATTTGAAAACAAGGATGAGATTAAAATCAAGGTGTTCGGGAGTTTAATGTAGGTCAGCGAGCACAGGCGAGATGAGTGAACAGAACTTGGTATGAGTTAGGGCAAGGGCAGCAGAGTTTTGGATGACTTCAAGTATATGGAGGATGGAAGATGGAAGGCTGGCCAGGATTGTGTTGGAATAGTCAAATCCAGAAGTAACAAAAGCATGGATGAGGGTTTTAAGAGCAGATGAGCTGAGGCAGGAGTGGAGTTGGGTGATGTTACAGACAGAACTCGATGGTCATTGTAATGGTGTGGATATGTGGTTGGAAACTGATCGGAGTCAAATATATCACCAGGTTTGCCAACAGTCTGGTTCAGACTCAGTTGCCAGGGAGAAGGATGGGGTCGTTGGCTGGAGAACAGAATTTGTGGCGGGACCAAATACAATGGCTTTGATATTCCCAATATCCCAGTCCTGGATATCAGACGAGTGTGACAATTTAGAGACAATGGAGGTGGTGATATGGTAGATCTGGGTGTCATTAGCATACATATAGAAACGGATGATGTTGCCAAGGGGTAGCATGTAGATGAGAAAATAGGAGGGGACCAAGGATAGATCATTGCGGCAAACCAGAGGAAATGATATGGGAGTGAGAAGAGAAAACACTGCAGGTGTATGCTGGCTATGATTAGATAGATAAGAATGGAGCCAGGAGACTACAGTCCACCCAGCTGGTCAACAGTGGAGAGGCATTGAAGGAAGATGGTGTGGTCAAGCATGACAAAGGCTGCAGACACATCAAGATGAACAAGGAGGGATAGTAAATTTGTCACAGTCACATAGGATGTCATTTGTGACTTTGGTAAGAGCTGTTTCGGTACTGTGGGAGGGGTGGAAACCGGATTGGAGGGATTCTAACATGGAGTTCTGGGCAAGATGGGTACAGAAGAGTACAAGCAGCAGCACATTCAGGGACTTTGGAGAGGAAAGGGAGGTCTCATGGACAAGATGAGGTCAGAGAGGACGAGGGGAGCTAGGAAACTAGAGGAGGATGTGGGTTCAAGGCGAGGGCAGAGGGGAACCATAGAGGAAGTCTGGCTGGGTGGGCTGAACAAATTAGTTAGCTTGTCCAGGTAATCAAAAACTCATGTGTTGGAAAGGTCTTTGTTATCGGTCTTTGAAACTGCCCGATCGGCCCTGTTGCCTGGCTTAGCTTCACTCCTCAGATTCCGCTCCTGACAACAATCTCAACCGATTTTTAAAATAACGCCTAGCGTCAGTTGCACCTGATGGAGAATATAGATTTTAATATTCCTGGTCCACTCCCACCTGCTGCATAATTAATTTCACAATTCTCACTGCTTAAACTTCATTAATATATTTCAATGGGACTATGTTGTATTTGTTTCTTTCATTTCATTAATGTTAATGCAATCCTTTTGAATTAAACCTCCAGTCCTTGTATTTAATTGCTAAATTTACATGTGTGCTGGATTAACAGCCCAAATGCATTATAATTAAACAATCATTGTTTTTATTTCATACATATTTAAGGTATGGCTCAGTTCCTTTGACTTCCAGTCAGCAACATGACAGGAGAAACACTAGAAATATCAAATGTAAAAACTATAATTATTTGAAATAAATATTTCAGTTTGCCTGATAAGCTAAATAGCACAGGCTTATGTCTTCTTGAATTTTCCTCTCTACACTCCACTCAGGTGATTACTTAGCATCCAAGCCCAAATGGGAAACATCTATGCCACACTAGTGAATTTATGCTGGGGTGTTCCCCCTTATTTACCGTAACTTCACCGGAGGAGCCATGGAAATGCATTAAAAAAAAAGTGTAATTGGCATTTAAGCTGTTCGAATGGGTTTCTGCAAATCTTCCAAAGTAACAGCAGATGAACAGGTGAACTCCTGTGGAAATTCACCCCATCCATAGTCTTCAATGACAGGCTGAATTTTCACAGTGAAAAGTATCTGAGACGCCTTCTAAATGCTAACTTCCATCAATACAATACCTGCCTGCAACACATATTTTAAATGATTATTTACAATGAGCATTACCAATATGAATTGCTGGAAGTTGTGCATTTGTTCATTTGCCTGTGTTTAAAATTTTTTTTTGAAAATCGACTCCCTGGTTTATCAGGTGTAACCATAATTCCACAGAACTTACCAATAGCAACGGAGTGTTAATGTCAATCTGTTCATATACCGTGAACATTTCTTTCACTTTACTTCTCAGTTTCCATGGCCTGTGCAGTTTGGCTGTCATCCAATAGCTCACATTGCCATGAACACCTTTGAAGGAGGCAGGAAGTGGTCTGTCAGGAAAAAAAGGCAACATGAGGCATCAGTGACATATGACAGCATACAAGTTTAAATTGTTCAACTCCAAAAGCACCTCAAAGAATGGTATGCAATACTAAAGCTTTCCTTCATAGGAATCAGTCTTAAAATTATACCATGGGGTAAACTTTTCCATTGAACCTCTGATCAGACACTGGTACACTGTCCCCACTTAATTACATAGAAATACAGTGGAGAAGCAAGCCATTCAGCCCAGCCAGTACATGCCAGTGTTTATGTTCCACTTGAGTGATCCTCCCATTGTTCCTTGTACAGCTCTATCAGTATAACCATCTATTTCCTTCTCGTTTACATGCTTTATCCAGCCTCCCCTGAAATGCCATTCACCTCAACCACTTCCTGTGCTAACAAATTTGATTTTCACCATTTCTTGGCAAAGACGCTTCTTTTGAATTCCCCATTTGATTTCTTGGTGACTATCTTGTATTGATAGCCTCTAGTTTTGCTCTTTCCCACAAGTGGAAACACTGAGTGTACTTTATCAAAACCTTTTATAGTTTTAAAGATCCTCATTAGGTTAACCCCAGCTTTTTCTTTTCAAGTCTGTTCATCCTTTCCTGTTTGGTATAAAGTTGCATTTCTTTACCATTCTTATAAATCTTTTATGTACTCTCTCCAGTGCCTTTATAATATGGTGAACAGAATTATACACAGTATTTCATGTCAAACCAAAGTTCGGTACAAGTTTAGCACAGCTTCTCCACTTTGCAATTCTATCACTAGAAATAAACCCGAGTGTTTGGTTTTCTTTTTTGGTCTTATTAACCCATGTTGCTACTTTTAGTAATTTGTGTATTTGTACTCCAAGAGCTCGGTTCTTCTATCCCATTTAGATTCTTATGTTTCAAGTAATATGCAACCTCCTTATTTTTCTTATCAAAATGTAATACCTCACATTTGCCAATTATATGCCCATTTTGCAAATTTATAATATTTTGTAACTTGTTGCAGTTCTCCTCAGTATTTACTATTCTCCTCCCCACCCCCGGCCCATATTTGGTGTAATTTGCAAATTTAGAAGTTGTGATTTTGATTCCAAAGCTATACTCCAAATATAAATTGCGAAGAACACTGGCCTGAGCACTGATCCTTATGGAACGTCACTTCACACCTTCTGCCACTCTGAATAGCCTCACTTTACCCCTACTCTCTGCTTTGTCTTGAAGCTGGCTAGCTATCCATTCTGCTACTTGTCCTCTGACTTATTCATCTACAGAACACTGAGAGATCCCCACTGATATCAGACTTGACACCAGGAACTTGTCAATAAAGGGCTGGGAAATTGCTTTAAACGGCTACTTACAATGGGTGATGTGTAAAGGGATTCAACCATTTAAACATACATGGGACCAAGGCAGCTTATATGGAATACAAACACACAGATAATGGGGCCAATTTTGAGTCTCAGTCGATTCATGAATTTGCTGGTTTATATGATAGCTATCAAGTTCCATTTTAAAGGTTCAGAATACACAGCAAGATGCTATGAAGATGCACCAATTGGAGATTGATAACCGGGGCTAGAATTTCAATGGAGGTTCTCTTGACTTTTCACCGTACCTTTGGTGGATGATCAGCAGAAACCTCCGACAGAGGGGTAAGTGATAATTTTTGTCAATTTCTGCCGATGTTACATCAGATGATTGGGAGAAACCCTGTGGAAAGTCCAGCTGTACTGGTGGGGTGGGGGGGGGGGGGGGGGAAAAGAGAGAGAATGTGGTCTAGCTTCTCTTGTGGGTAGTGTTGTGCTCTGCTAGCACTGGGGAACAGCTGTGAAGTTTGATAGAACAGGAGGAGTGGGTGATCTGGAGTTGAAAATACTGAAATGAGGAAAGCAACCAATGGTTTGGCAGAACTGAAGAAAGTGCATCTAAGGCTTGATTCAACTAAAACCTGAATAAGAGTTTGGCTTACTGGTGGATTTTTGGTGTCTGTAAGCAGTGAGGAGAGGGGCAGGGTGTTCATAGAGGTGTTGCTAGCTGGTCAGAGCAAGAAGAGATTTAGTTCTGCGTATTGGCAGCCAGAACCCCCATGGAAGGTCATTGAGGTCAGAGTTTGCTAAAACAGCAGTACAACTACCACCTCAAGAACAGCCACACAGTGCAAGACAAGGCTTAATGACCTCACACAAGTGGCCAATGCAAGTGAGCGTACTGTTGCCAATCTATATTTTGCATTCCAATAGAGTCTTTACTCAGTCATACAGCATAGAAACAGACCCTTCGGCCCACCGCATCACTGAAAGATCAACCTCCTGCCCAGCCTCATTTCCTAAGAGGCGGTCGAGTGTCACCCCTTCTCTAGTAGGGCCATCCACATACTGCTTCAGAAAACTATCCTGGACACACTTGACAAATTCTTCCCCATCTGATCCATTAGCACTAAGGCAGTCCCAGTCAATATTAGGGAAGTTAAAATCACCTACTATTAAAACCCTATAATTCCTACACCTGTGATTTCCCTACATATATGCTCCGCCAATTGCCTCTGACTATTGGGGGGCCTATAGTATAATCCCATCAAAGTGATCACCCCTTTCTTGCATCCTCGTCCAATCTGCACCTTCTCCTTTGTTATCTCTTGCCCCACCCCCACCTCACTTGTTTATAATCTGTGACTTTTCTAATATTGGTCAGTTCCGAAGAAGGGTCACTGACCCGAAACGTTAACTCTGCTTCTCTTTCCACAGATGCTGCCAGACCTGCTGAGTGATTCCAGCATTTCTTGTTTTTGTTTCAGATTTCCAGCATCCGCAGTATTTTGCTTTTATTTTAGGGAATCTAACCATCTCCCTTGACAATCAACAGCATTACCATCACAGAATCCCCCACTATCAACAGCCTGGGGGTCACCATTGTTCAGAAACTGAACTGGAACAGCCACATAAATGCTGTGGCTGCAAGAGCAGGTCAGAAGCTGGGAATTCTGTGGCGAGTAACTCACCTCCTGACTCCCCCAATGCATGTTCACCATCTACAAGGCACAAGTCAGGAGTGTGATGGAATACTCTCCACTTGCCTGAATGGGTGCAGCTCTATTAACACTCAAGAAGCTCGACACCATCCAGGACAAAGCAGCCCGCTCGATTAGTACCCAGTCAACCACCTTGAATATTCACCCCCTCCACCACCGAAACACAGTGGCAGCAGTGTGTATCATCTGCAAGACACACTGCTGCAACTCAACAAGGCTCTTTCAACAGCACCTTCCAAGCCCGCAACCTCTACCACCTAGAAGGACAAGGGCAACAGATGCATGGGAACACCACCACCTGCAAGTTCCCCTCCAAGCCACACACCATCCTGACTTGGAACTATATCAGCATTCCTTCACTGTCACTGGGACAAAATCCTGGAAGTCCATTCCTAGCATTTCCAGCATTTCAAGAAGGCAGCGCACCACCTTCTCAAGGGCAATTAGAGATGGAAAATAATGCAGGCCGAGTCAGCAACACCCACATCCCAGAAACAAAAGAAAAAAAACCCACCATTTTTCCACCTTGTTAATAATATTACCCACATTATAGGCGGAGCTAAACAGTCTGCTGTGTTGCACATCATACAGGGTATATTGGAGGAAGGAGGCTCGCTACTCTGATGACTACCCAAACACTTCCAGAAACATAACCACTGCCATCATCTTACCTATACAATATCCACCACTGCTGCTCTGTGGTTCCAGGATGTACTGTCTACAGGATGCAATGCAGCAACATACTAAAGTTACTTTAAAAGCACCTCACTTCCTTGCGACCACTGCCATCAAAAGAACAAGAGCAGCAATATTCTAAGACTACCTCCTAGAATAAGTTGTTCAGTTGAAATTCAGCAGGAAGAAAGTTGAATCATTATAGCATTTTTGAGCTTGCTTTACTATCTGTTGAGTAATCTATTGGTTGGGCCAACTTTTCTGAATCAGATGTTTGCGGGTTCAATTCCCATTGCAGGTAGTCAGCTCAGAATCTAGACTGACAGTCCAGTGGACTGCTTCAAATGAGATATTAAAACCAAGGCCCCATCTACACGTCAGATGGATTTTAAAGATTCCACAGAAACCAAGATAGCGTATGGTGAAAGAGCAACGTCGGCACATTTGCATGCCTTTATTGTTGGGAAGGTCAAAGGGGAGATATGACTGGGCAATACAGCTGTTTATCAAAATCAAGACAAAATTATATCTATGACTTCTGGCTCAATCTTAGCATACTCACCTCCCAGTCAGATGGATGTGCGTTCAAACCCCAATTATCACCCAGTGATTGAATAATATTGACAGCAGTTTCTCACAAATCACTGTCGCACCCAAGGAACACAATTTCAAGATGCAATTAAGGGTGCCAGAGCCCCATTATGTCAGGTGCACTGCACCTGTTGGCCACTGACAAGCAAACTTAGGAGGAAAATCCCCTAGATATAGACATATCTTCCAAAAAGTAGATAGAGTGCAGGAACCAACAGACCTAGGGGTGTATATGTACAAATCATTGAAGGTGGCAGAGCAGGTTGAGAGTGATTAAAAAGGCAGATGGTATCCTGGGCTTTATATAGTGTTCAAAAGAAAGGAGGTTACGACAAACATTTATAAAAGCACTGATCGGCCTCAACTGAAATATTGTGTCCAATTCTGGGCACCCCATTCAAGAAAGGATGTGAAGGCTTTAGAGAGGGTGCAAAATAGATTTACAAGAATGGGTCCAGGAATGAGGAACTTGAGCTACGCAAATAGAATGGAGAAGCTAGGGTTCTTTTCCCTCAAGAACAGAAGGTTGAGAGGCAACTTGATAGAGGTGTTCAAAATCATGAAAGGTCTAGCCAGAGTAGATACAGAGAAGCTTTTCCAATTGGCGGAAGGGTTGAGAACCAGAGACACAGACACTGAGGTGAATGGCAAAAGAACCAACAGTGACACGAGGAAAACTTATTTTCATCATTGAGTGGTTAGGATGTGGAATGTACTGCTTTAAAGTGTGGTTGAGGCAGATTCAATTCTGGCTTTCAAAACAGAATTGGACAAGCACTTGAAGAAAAAAAAATTTGCAGAGTTACGATGAAAGGGTGAACGGGGGCGTTGGGGAGATGGTGGCGGGAACTAGCAGAGTTGCTGGTGCCAGCATGGGCACAACAGGCCAAATAACCTCCTTCAGTTCTGTAGCCATTCCATAATTCTTATTGGATAGACAGGCCAGATGGATCAATCGAAAATGCATTATGATGTTCCATTGCTCTGTTACTAACTCACGTCTGTGGAAGCACAAGGCTGAATGGATACTCATGTCTGCCTGGAGGTAGAACGGTAATTTGTTCAGAACCATCTGGAAAAAGAAAGTCAATAGGTTAGTTATTTAGAAACATCAAAAAAGTCATATTATGAGCTGCACAGGGACCAATAGCGTGATTCTGGTGCAGAGCTGCTGGAACCTCTGCCCCTCAGCCATTAAGTGGTCTGCACACAACATTAAGTGACCATGCCGGAAATGCAAGGTCATCACATTTAAAGATTTTGTGCTGCTCCCAGAGGTGGGAGGCCATGTTATCAAATGTAAGTAGATATTAAAGGACTGCTGCTGACCTTAAAACTGTATCTTCATGTGGAGAAAAATGGCTGAAGCACAAGCTTTCTCCAAGGATTATTAGCGCTTGAAGGACAAGCAAAAGGAGGTACAATGAATGGTTACCTTACTTGAAGGAGTGGACTACCCAAGAGGAAAAGGGGAAAATATTTATTGTAGGTCTCACTAAAGACAGATTGCAAATGGCCACAAAGTGACTGAAGGGTGCTTCTCAAATACATTTGCAGCATTATTAGGCTTTGTCGTAATTTGACTAAATGCTGGGGAGTTTAAGGAGATAGGTTCTGCACACAAAGCAGCCACAAAGTGGCTAATGTGTCCACTATGCCCACTCAAAGCCACTGTTGTGAGGCAGGTACCATCTTGAGGTACACAACTTGTTGGGCATGGCAAGGGTGGGCTGCAAGCAGTCCACACACTGATAACTGGTAGCTCAGGGCAGGGAAAGGAAGTCATGGGAAATCTAATGGGTCTCAACATTGAAAGGGATTCCTGCACCTCTTGGAGAGGAGGTGTCTTTGGTGACCCAATTGTAAAATGTTGCTCATGATAAATGTCTGCTGCTGGAGTGGTCTAGCTTTGCTATAGAAGACACAGGTGAGAAGTTGCAGGACTCAAGCTTTTGAAGACTGATCAGTGTCAGGGGCATCACAGTGGTTAGCACTGCAGCCTCACAGCTCCAGCGACCCGGGTTCAATTCTGGGTATTGCCTGTGTGGAGTTTCCAAGTCCTCCCTGTGTCTGCGTGGGTTTCCTCCCACAAGCCAAAAGACTTGCAGGTCGATAGGTAAATTGGCCATTATAAATTGCCCCTAGTATAGGTAGGTAGTAGGGAAATATAGGGACAGGTGGGGATGTGGTAGGAATATGGGATGTGTAGGATTAGTATAAATGGGTGGTTGATGGTCGGCACAGACTCGGTGGGCCGAAGGGCCTGTTTCAGTGCTGTATCTCTAAACATAAACATAAACAGTGCACACCAGTAATTATTCGGTGCAATGGATGGCCAGCCAGGAAATTTCCACTCTTATGTCAGGCAGTGCAAAGTAGTCCAGAAACAATCTTTGTGGGGGTCATAGCGCATGATATTGAAGCAATGCAGACAGCCATGGTCTGTGTCACGAACATTGTGGTGGGACTCTCAGTACTGAAACCAGCACCGACAGCTCTGATGGAAAAGCTCAAACAGTTTCCATTCAGACACTGGGGTCCACCATCTCCACAAGTTTTCAGAGTTTATGTGAAAATATGGATAGGGGCTTTAGTATCATCATGGCCCTCCTACAGTCTACTCTCCTGCAGCTTAGCGCATCAGCTGAGGCTTTTGCAAGCTGCAGTGACGCCATGAGAGAGGCATATGCTGTCCTTTCTCTGGAGGACTGCATGCTTTCTCACCATGCCAACTCCTTAACCAAGGTCCATTCTGGTGCCAGGAAACCAGCTGGGCCAAAATACTCCAACAGGAGCTAAGATCCTGCAGTCTGCTGCCAGGCCCTCTCAGGCCCGAGCTTCTGAAGGTAAACAACCAAGGCCATCTTAAATGCCTTCATTGCATGTGCAGCATCCTTTCACCTCCTATGTTGTACCCAGTGTGGTATCACTGTGTAGAAGCACCAGAATAGGTAAAAGAGCATAAGTAGCTTGTACCAGGGTGATCCTTACTTTCTGGATTTGGCCGTGTCCATTATCAACAACACTTTTTTTTTTTAAATTGACTGCTCGTCATGCTGAGTTTGTTTGATGATTACCTGTTGATCAGGCAATGTGATTGACAGAAAAATCCATGCTGGTGAAAAAAGCAACAGGCACAAGGCCTTCATTTACATATATTAAAAGGCAGGAATGCTGAACGCCTAACAATTAACCAGAATCTAAACAGTAATGGGCACACTATGAGCAAGAACAGGTGGGTGAGACCGCAACCCACATTTCAGGGTCCTAAAGCTCATGGATTCAGCGGCCTGTTGAAAATTCTTCCTAAATGAGTCACAAGTTCAAATTAAAATGATTAATGTGTGTCCTGTTACAAGATAAAGTATTTTTTCTCAATCACATTGTTACGGCCATGTGGTAAGGGGTGTGGATGTTTCCCACTGTTCACCTCCCAACTGACCGCAATCATGCTTTGTTTAAAATTATTAGTTAACCCGAGTGTTTTACTTGCCAAATAAACAGGCAGTGACAGGTTTTCTTGTAGGTTTAAAACAGATTAACTATATATTGAACAATATTCATTCCTTGAGAATTGCTGAAAATAGAGACCTATTGTCGAAGTTTTTCGTCTTGCACTTAGCAGGACAACACGCAAGAGTAACCGGTTTAAGGGAAAACAACAACTTATATTGGATGAGAAGAGAGTGCTGATTGGTTGGCAAGTGAACTCGGATTAGTACGGAGAACGCACCAGTTTACGGTGACTGACAGTTAACTGCCAAGCTTTGTTTGAAATTTAAACCAGGAAGCTTGACTCAGATTGGTCAAGGCATTGCCCTGAGGAACGAACCAGCGAATGGCTGTCACTTAATTAGTTTCGCTGAAATAGGCACAATATGTGTACATATTCTGTCTGCAAAGAACAGGGCCCTGTGTATTAATTTATGTAGCTTCCAGTACGTGCAAATTTGCCATACGGACTAGCTTAAATTGGTTGCCAGCGTAATTCTTAGCACACTGGATTATTTTGCAGATGCTTTCCAATCGCAGAATCACATCTAATCTTTTGAGTTTGCAAGCACAGGCTGGTTGGGGATGGTCTGTACCTTGCCCATTGTGAATAGCAGAAGGGACATGCTGTTTCGATTCGCCAGTCTTTGGGACGTACGGTTTATACACCTTAGCATCACACTGGCATTGAAATTCATACATCACATTACTCATTTGTGAGATAGGCAGAACATCTTTTTGGCCTGACGGCAACATCCTGTTAGTGGTAAACAGCACATGTATTGCTACTGCATAGATACAGCGTAAAACAGCTAGCTTTACCTCTTGCTCAAATTTTTGGGATACGTTACCCTTCCTAATTTGAAGTAGACTGGGCATGTTTCAGTGTGATGCTAGCTATATAGGCCATATGTCTCAAAGAATGGCAGATCATATCGGGCAAGGTACAGGCCATACTCAACCAGCCCATGCTTGCAAAACTCAAAACACCGTTATGGCATGACCGTTCAAGAGAATGCCCCCAATTAAAAGATATGATTCTGACTGCAGTGGGAGCAACACACCGTCAATGCAGTACCGACGCTCCACAGGTTGCTTTCCCAAATCAAAGGAAGCACCAGCCGTTTTGAACAATCTAGTAACCCCCAAATGAGCTGAACCAAACCAGATATCTTTAGATAACAAATTAACTGTTTATTAGAAAAAAAAACTAAAAATCTTAAACATTAAGATAAACCAATAGCTAAAGACCATGGGTTGGATTTTAACTTAGGTGGATGGGAATTCGCTGACGTAAAAGTCAGTGGCAAACCTGCTTCCGCCTAGCCCAGGGATCGGTCCTGCATTTTATGGGTCCCTGGGCTTTGATTGTCCCGAGGCGGGACTTCCACCCACTTGAGGGAGGAAGTCCCACCTCAGTGAACTGCCAGCAAATCAGCGGGCCGGCAACTCTTAGTCCCAACAGCGGCACCGGGAGCGTTGGCCACTGCTGGGACTGCAGCCCAGCTGAAGACATGGAGCCAGGAGTGAAGGCAAGTTGGGCATACCTCACCGGGGGGGGGAATCAGTCGTGCACTGGTAGGCTAGGGTTGTCATTTGGAGGGAGGGGTACAGCCCTCAAATTGGGCACCCTGTACCTGACTGACGGCAGCTATCGCTGGGTCGCCTTTCACGTCCCCAGCGCACCCGCTTGCCACGGGTAAAGTAGCCGCGGAGGCGAGGGAGGGCCCTCAAGTGGCCGTGGTCACTTAAGGGCCTTGATTGGCCTCAGGCAGGCGGGCTATTTTCCTCCCCTGCCCAACCCCCGTAAAAGTTGGCAGGAGGCGGGAGCAGGATGGGAAGGTCTCACTGATCCTCCCGCTCAATTTTACGCTGCTCCCATGCCACCATCCCAAACACTGGGGCGGCGTAAAATTCAGCCCCTTATAACTTATTGAAAGAATCTAACTCCTACATTCACATACATATACCCAAACTGTCGGACATTTAGTGTTTAATTAGCTGCCCCAAAAAGAAATAGAAATAACAATAAAGTCTTTGCAGATTTACATTCCTGATGAAGTGGAATCTCCAAATGTGGAACAGTCCAACTTTGCAGTTGTCCAATGGCGGCAGTGGTGCAGTGGCTAGCACCGCAGCCTCACAGCTCCAGGGACCTGGGTTCAATTCTGGGTACTGCCTGTGCAGAGTTTGCAAGTTCTCCCGGTGACCGCGTGGGTTTTCGCCGGGTGCTCCGGTTTCTTCCCACCGCCAAAGACTTGCAGGTGATAGGTAAATTGGCCATTGTAAATTGCCCCTAGTGTGGGTAGGTGGTAGGGAATATGGGATTACTGTAGGATTAGTATAAATGGGTGCTTCTTGGTTGGCACAGACTCGGTGGGCCGAAGGGCCTGTTTCAGTGCTGTATCTCTTTATTAAAAAAAAAAGGGAAATTCTGTAGTCTGGTTCAGCAGTAGAAGTGTTACTCTTTTTTTCCAGTGATGAACACAGCAGAACAAACAAACAGCTATTATTTTTTAAAACAATTAATTTGGCTTGACTTTCAGAATTCTGAGGGGATAATAAATAGGGTTTGAAATAGACTGAGGGAGAGCTCTCCTATTTCCTTCACGTGCCAGTCTGTGTCTACAAAGCCAGTTTCAAAGTTAAATGGCAATATTCTATGTCCTTTTGTCCCTCTCTATGGTTGTATCCAGGCAACCAAGATGTACCTTCTGGTAACTTCTGAAGCTGGCTGCCTTAAGGATGTACTGATCGCTGGCAGCCTTAGAGGCACACTGTATATTTCCCGAGGAGAGAAAAAAAAAAAACAGGATCATGACAAGTGTCCAACATTAGATGTGATTCTGCGATTGGACAACATCTGCTAAATAATCTACAGTATGCTAAGAATCACGCTGACAACCAATTTAAGATTGTCAGTGGGGCTCGCAGTGTGGCACTTGTGCATATACTGAAAGCTACACATATTAATACACAGGGCCCTGTTTTTTGCAGACACAAAGAACATGTAAACACATTGCACCTTTTTCAGTGAAAAAAAATAAGTGACAGCCATTCGCTGGTTCATTCCTCAGGGCAATGCCTTGGCCAGAGACAAGCTGCCTGGTTGAAATTTCAATCAAAGCTTGATAGTTACCTTTCAGTCACCGTAAACTGGTGCATGCTCCATGGCAATGCCTTTACCCGAGTTCACTCGCCAACCAACAGCACTCTCTTCTCATGCAGTATAAGTTGTTGTTTTCCTTTACATTGGTTATACTTGCGTATTGTCCTGATGAGTGCAAGATGAAAAGCTTTGACAACATGTCTCTATTTTCAGCAATTCTTAAGTTCTGTACTACTAAATGACTATTAATATTCATTCCCCGAAATATTCGCAACACTACTCGTGCACGCATTCACTCTCACATGTACTCTCAAAAGATAGATAGATAGCAAAGGGTAAGGGTTCAAGGTATGATAGGTGTTCATGGCTTACAATAAACCTGAGTCCCGGATCCTGATCGACTTCATCTTAGGGTTCTTAAAAGAAGTGGCTAGTGAGAGATAGTTGATGCGTTAACTTTAATTTTCCAAAATTCCCTAGATTTGGGGAAGGTTCCGTTAGATTGGAAAAATAGCAAATGTAACTCCTTTTTTCAAAAAGGGAGACAGAAAGCTGGAAATGACAGGCCAGTTAGCTTAACATCTGACTTACGGAAAATGTTAGAAGCTATTATTAAAGATGTTATAGCAGGGCATTTAGAAAAATTCAAGATAACCAGGCAGAGTCAACATGGTTTTGTGAAAGAGAAATCATGTTTAACCAGTTCATTGGAGTGCTTTGAGGGCGTTACGTGTGCTATGGATAAAAGGGGAACCTGTGGATGTACTGTACTTCGATTTCCAGAAGGCATTTGATAAGGTGCCACATCAAAGGTTCTTGCAGAAAATAAAAGCTCATGGTGTAGTGGGTAACATGTTGGCATGGATAGAAGATTGGCTAGATAACAGGAAACAGAGTAGACATTAACGGGTCATTTTCTGGTTGGCAAGATGTAATGAGTGATATGCCACAGGGACCTGTGCTGGGGCCTCAACTTTTTATAATTAATATAAATGACTTGAATGAAGAGACTGAAGGTATGGTTGCTAAATTTGCTGAGGACACAAAGGTAGGTAGGAAAGTAACTTGTGAAGAGGACACAAGGCGGCTACAAAGGGATATGGATAGGTTACATGAGTGGGCAAAGACCTGACAAATGCAGTATAACGTAGGAAAGTGTGAAATTGTCCACTTTGGCAAGAAGAATAAAAAGGCATATCATCTAAATGGTGAGAGATTGAAGAACTCAGATACAGAGGGATCTGGGTGTCCTAGTGCATGAATCGCAAAAGGTTAGTATGCAGGTACAGCACATAATTAGGAAAGCTAATAGAATGTTATAGTTTATTGAGAGGGTACTTGAATACAAAAGTCAGAGGTTATGCTTCAGTTATACAGGGCATTGGTGAGACCACATATGGAGTACTGTGTACAGTAGTGGGCCTCCATATTTAAGGAAGGATGTAAATGCATTGGAGGCAGTACAGAGAAGGTTTACTAGACTAATACCTGGAATGGGTGGGCTGTCTTACGAGGAAAGATTGGACAGGCTAGGCTTGTATCTGCTGGAATTTAGAAGAGCAAGAGGTGACCTGATTGAAACTTATAAGATCCTGAGCAGTCCTGACAGGGTGGATGTGGAAAGGATGTTTCCCCTTGTGGGAGAATCTAGAACCAGGAGTCACTGTTTAACAATAAGGGATGCCCATTTAAGACAGAGATGAGGAGAAATTTTCTCTCTCAAAGGGTCGTGAGTCTTTGGAATTCTCTTTCTCAAAAGGCAGTGGAAGCAGAGTCTGAATATTTTTGAGGCAGAGATAGATAGACTCTTGATAAACAAGGGGGTGGGAGTTTATCGGGAGTAGGTGGAAATGTGGGAGTAAATCGTTCAGCCATGAACTTACTGAAAGGCGGAGCAGACTCGAAGGGCCAAGTGGCCTACACCTGCTCCTGCTCCTAATTCGTATGTTCGTATCTTCCAAGAAGAACAGTTTTGTTTAAAGACTGGGTTGTTTATAGTCTTAACGTATTGAGGTGTTGTAGATTTCTGGTGGTGGTCACTTTCAGTTCTCTGCTGCACCAAGTTGAAGTGCAGAATTAGCAGCAGGGCTCATTCCTTGTTTTGGCTGGGTCTTTCCACAGCCCCTTGCTGTACTGCTTTTCTGTGATATTGCAGTGATCTCTCCTCTCTCTCTACAGAGAGCTACCTTTTAAAGTAAAAAATCTCTCACATTAGCTTCTGCTCGGAGATGCATGGCCCTCTCCCCTATTGTCCCCACATAATGCAACAGGATGTGGAATCCATGGCCATCTATTAATGGCTGGATGAGTATAATCCATTTATCATGTGGCCATTTCACACCATCTTTGTTTCAGAAGAACACATTCAATTCAAGAATGCCTCTTGATGGTTTCAGGATGGGTGTAATTGAGACCTCTTAGCCTGGAATGTATCCTTTTGTCCTCAACAGACAGTGAGGCAATGTTCAACTACAGAGACCAGGTTGTCTGACCTTTGGCGGCCAACCTTTTCAGCATTGTCTACCTAAAAGTCAAGTCAATTGTAAAAAGTCCACCTTTAATAAAGTCCGAATCTTAAAAGCAGATTATGATACGTCTTTAGGAATATAGGACACTAGAACACAAGAGGTGTGGGTCATTCCGCCCATTGAGCATGCTCTGCCATTCAATACAATCATGGCTGATCATCCACTTCAATGCCTTTTTCTCAACACTATCCCATATTTGTCATCGGTATTTAGAAATCTGCTTTAACCATATTCAAAGACTGAGCTTCCACAGTCCTCTGGGATAGAGAATTACAAAGATTCACAACTCTGAGTAAAGAAATTTCTCCTCATCTTGGTCCTAAGTGGCTACCCCCTTATTTTGAAATTGTGTTCTAGTTCTGGACTCCCAACCAGGGGGAAACATTTTACCTGCATCTCCCTGGTCTATCCCTTTAAGCATTTTGTAGGTTTCAATGAAATCACCTCTCATTCTTCGAAACTCCAGAGTATACAGACCTAGTTTCCCCAATCTCTCTTCATAGGACAGTCCCGCCATCCCAGGAACAAGTCTGGTGAACCTTTGTTGCACTTCCTCTATTGCAATAATATCCTTCCTAAGGTAAGGGGACCAAAATTGCACACACTACTCCAGGTGGGGTCAAAACCAAGGTTCAATACAATTGAAGCAAGACTTTGCTACTCCTGTACTCAAATCCTCTTGTGATAATGGCTAACATACCATTAGCCTTCCTAAATGCCTGCTGCACCTACATGTTAGCTTTCAGTTGGCGAAGACACCCAGGTCCTTTTGTACATCTACACTTTCTAATCTCTTACCATTTAAGAAATACTCTGCACATCCATTCCTCCTGCCAAAGTGGATAACCTCACATTTTTCCACATTATATTCCATCTGCCATGTTCTTGCCCACTCACCAAGTCTGTCCAAGTCCCCTTGAAGCCACTTTGGCTCTTCCTCAACACACATTCCTACCTAGTAATGGGTCATCCGCAAACTTGTAAATATTACATTTGGTCCCCACATCAAAATATATATCAATGATTCAGAACAGCTGGGGCCCTAGTACAAATCCTTGCGGTACCCCACGAGTCACAGCCTACCAGTTTTCTGCCTGAACAATCCTTAATCCATGCCAGTATATTACCTCCTATCCCACGTGCTTTAATTTTGCTAACCAACCTCCTGTTGGGTCTTTATCAAATGCCTTCTGAAAATCCAAGTAGACTACGTCCGACTTCCCTTTATCAATTCTGTTTGAAACGTCCTCAAAAAACTCCAACAGGTTAGTCAAACATGATTTCCCATTTATAAATCCATGTTGACCATGCCCAATCAGATCATTATTATTCAAGCATCCATCTATCACATCTTTTAGAATAGATTCTAACACTTTTCCTACCACTGATGTCAAGCCAACAGGTCTATAGTTCCCCGTTTTCTCTTTCCCTCCTTCTTAAACAGTGGGATGACATTTGCTACCTTCCAATCTGCAGGAACCATTCCAGAATCTACAAAAATTTGTAAGATGATCACCAATGCATCCACCATCTCCATAGCTACCTTTTTCAACACTCTGGGATGTAGACTATCAGACCTAGGGACTTATCAACCTTCAGCCCCATTCGTTTCTCCAATACAACCTTCTTATTAATACTAATTTCCATCAATTCCTCATTCTCCCTAGTCCCTTGGATCTCTAATTATTGGACATTTCTTGTATCATCCTCAGTGAAGAGAGACACAAAGCAATCATTTAGCTTCTCTGCCATTTTCCTATTCCCCAATATAAATTCTCCAGACTCTGCCTGTAGTGGACCCACCTTTGTCTTTATCAAACGTTTCTTTTTTACCTCTAGAAGCTTTTACAGACCAATTTTAATGTTTTTTTCTAGTTTACATTCATATTCTATGCATCCTTTCTTCGTCAGTTTCTTGTTCCTCCTTTGCTGTATTCTAAAATCCTCCCTATCCTCAGGTTTAGGCTTGGAGGGCCAAATGGCCTGTTCCTGTGCTGTACTGTTCTTTGTTCTTTGTTCTATTTCTGGCAACTTTATAGGCCTTTTCTTTTAATCTTATACAATCCTTCGCTTCCTTTGTTAGTTACAGTTGACTTTTCTTTTGTGGTTTTTGTGCCTTGAAGGAATATATAGTTGCTGTAAAATATGGAATTCTTCAAAGACTATCCATTGTCTATATACTGTCATACCTTTTAACGTATTTTCCCAATCCACCTCAACCAATTTGCCCCTCATACCTTCATAATTTCCTTTGTTCAAATTTCACACCCTGGCTTCAGATTGAACTACCTCACTTTCAAACATAATGTAAAATTCTATCATGTTATGGTCACTCATCCCTAAAGGCTCTTGTACAAGTTTATTAATTAGCCCTTTCTCATTACATAAAACTAGATCTAAAATAGCCTGTTCGAGTCAGTTGCTCAACATACTGCTTGAGAAAAACAACCCCAACGCACTCCAGAAACTAGTCCTCCACACCATTAGTACTCAGTAGGTTTACCCAGTCTATAGGCAGATTGAAGTCACCCATGATTACCGCATTACCCATGCTGTATGCTTCTCTAATCTCCTGATTAATGCCATGCCCCACACTACAACCACTGCTCGGTGGCCTATAAACAAGCCCTACCAATGTTTGCTGCTCCTTGCTGTTTCTTAGCTCCATCCAAACAGATTCCACATTTTGTTCTTCTGAGATCCTCCCTTACTAATGTACTGATCCCATCCCTTATCAGCGCAACACCACCTCCTTTTCCTTTTTGCCTGTCCTTCCTAAATGTCAAATATCCTTGAATATTCAGTTCCCAGTCTTGGTCACTCTGTAGCCACATTTCTGTTATGGCAATTAGATCACACCCATTTACCTCTATTTGGGCCTTTAAGTCATCTACCTTGTTGTGAATGCTGTTGCATTCAGCTAGAGTGCCCTTAACCTCGTCTTCTTCACATTCTGCATTCTCAGCCTAGTTGATGCTCGCCTTTGTTTCGCCTGCCTTCTAATGTCACATACTACTTTTCTACCTCCTGTTACCAGCTTTACTTCCTTCCAATTTGAACTACCATCCCCGACAAGCTAGTTTAAACTCTTCAACAGCACTAGCAAATTTCCCCGCGAGGATCGTCCATCTTGTACCTGCCCCAGAACCGGGCCCAATGCCTCAGAAATCTGATGCCCTCGCTCCTACACCAATTCTCCAGCCACATGTTCAATCAATCCTCCTATTCCTCTGCTCACTAGCACATGGCACTAGGAGTAATCCTGAGATTACTGCTCTTGAAGTCCTGCTTTTTAATTTCCTTCCTAACTCCCTAAAATCTGCTTTCAGGACCTCATCCCTCTTCCTACCTATGTCATTGGTATCAATGTGGACCACGACCTCTGGCCTGTTCACCCTCCCTCAGAAGGATGTCCTGCAGCCGCTGCAAGACATCCTTGACCCTGGCACGAGGGAGGTAACACACCATCCTGGAGGCATGTTTACTGCCGCAGAAACGCCTGTTTGATCCCCTATCAAATCCCATATCACTATTGCTCGTCCACTCTTCTTCCTGCCCTCCTGTGCAGCTGAGCCACCCGTGGTGCCACGGAACTGGCTCTGGCTGCACTCCCCTGAAGAATGATTGCCCTCACCAATATCCAAAATGGAAAACCGATTAGCAAGGAAGATAGACTCCGGGACGTCTTCACTGCCTGCCTGGTGGTCACCCATTCCCTCTCTGTCTGCATGCTCCTAACCTCCCTAAATGTCCTATCCACGTTGTCCTCCACCTCACGGGCACACAACAGTGACTCCAGCCGTTCGAGTTCCGAAACCCGGAGCTCAAGCTTTTGCAGCTGGTGACACTTCCTGCAGGTGTGTTTGTCTAGGACACATGGTGTGTCCATGACTTTACACATACCGCAGGATGTAGAGTCTACTTGGCCAAGCTGATCTGCCATACCGTACCTTTAAAAACTATGTATTAAAATTAGAATAACTTACCAATTACTTACCAATCAGCTTCTTTCCCTGTACGGAAGTAAGAGCCAGCTACTGGAGGCTGAAAAAAGGTAGAAAAAGGAAAGGAGCGCCTCACTCACTGAACTCCCACTTTGCACTCTGTGCACTCAAAGCAGCTCTCAGCATAAACGAAGCAGCAATGAGGAAGCCCTGTTTTTATACTTCCTGAAAAACAACTGATTCAAGCTTCTGAAAATCAGTTTATGTCAACTACCTAAATAACTAGCTGCAGCTGCTCCCAGGGAGCTTGCACACCCATGTTTTAAGGCTGGAATAAAACTTAACTTCTCTTAACATAAGGAATAATTTTAGTTAACTACTAAATTGAGAACAAAACTAGACTTTAGATAGAAATTAACCCTTAAAATTCCTTCTCACCGGACTTACCAGACTCAGCAGCTCTCAATGCATGTCTTTACTGGCCATGAAAACATTAATAGGTCTTACACAGCCATAATGTTCTTGCAAAGAATGAAGTTCTAGACTATTCACTTCGATAGTCGAGGGAATGAGACAATATAGAACAGGAAGTGAAACTATAATGATCTACCTGACACAAGAGCAAGTTCTGCTTTAATTCATGGCAATACTCAGCATAAACAGCGGTATTCTGCCAGCACAATTCATTTTATATGTAGCAGACCTAATGACACGTCATAAGTAATTTTTACACTTATTTTAATCAGAGGTGCTGAAACAATATGGATAGACTGCAGTAATCAAATAAAATTACATAATCTGTAGTTTACTAGAGGAGTTTGCTGTTTTAAAAATGACACTAGGAGTTTCTACTCAAATTACACAAGATCCCCATGATATTTCACTGGTGTAAAGTGAACTGTTTCCCTCACCACTTCCATTAGTGAGGTGGGTCATATAAATATGGACTATCATAATTACAAGCAAATGACAAAAGAATCTGTCATATAATGTATATTTTATGTTTTGCACTTTAGCAACCCTGAGCACAATGGATGGCTGCGAGTCACTGGCACTCAGCGTTGCTTTAGGTAATGGCAAGAGAATCTTAAAGTTCAACAGCTGGAAAACATATGTAAGCATCATAGGGTGATCAGATTCATAGACAATGGCATTTTTTTGAAAAAACACTTTTAAGCAATGCAATTTCATTGGCTAACAGAGGCTCCTGGCCATGCTACATTATGGTAGGTCTTTAAGACTTGCCACAGACTATCTCCAACTCTGTCTAGCTGGAGAGCCCGCTTAAAAAAAATTAGGCGGAAACCTTGTTGTGGGCACAACTCCAACCCCCCTGTAGTTACACTGCATTTTTACAAAGGTTTGCCAGAGGTAATAATCAGGAAACTGGTTTAAAAAGCATAGGTGATGTTTATTTCTATAATTAGGCTGTTAACAATTTCCTCCTCTTGGTTCCTGGCAACGAGCCTTTGTTATCCCAGTGAGAAATGTTGAACGTACAGGAAGGCTGATTGTCTGCAGCTACTAGACGATCTCCAATGCTGATTGAAGTAGTCTTGCCAGAAGCCACAAGATCATAAAAGGATATTGATGGGCATAAAAGGTTTTTTTTTTTTTTTTTTTTAAATCACCAAATTCTTGCATTAGCTTTCAATTTACTGACTAACCTTTTCAATGCTGCCTAGCTGAGTTCAAGCAAAGACACAACGTTCTAAAATGTGATTATACTGAAGACGAAGAATGAATTCAATGCGAAATATAGGCCTTTTCCATTCACAGATGAAAGATCATGGGCTGCACTGCCGAGTTTGAGATTTGTTCCCCATAAGGAGTGCTCCCTGCACGTGTCACATCTTGAGAAATCTCGGTCATGCAGTTGACAAAATACCTCGGTTATTGACTTAGGCTACCTGTGCTTGAGCAGTTGTATGCACAGTGCTACGACACCCTACCTCAGTCCTGTGCTTGCCCTAGGTCAGCACTTTAGGCTGCGCTCTACCCTGACTAATAAATGATTTTGGGCTTGGATATGAATTCAGTGCAAGCTGCGACAAATTTCTCAAGGCTTGCTGACATTATTTGAGAGTGTGTAAATGCATATTGCTCAAGGTTTGCAGACATCAATTATGACTCTGTGCAAGCTCATACACATCAGTCCTATCACACAGATTTTGCACCCTCAGGTATCACAAACTGACAATTCTCAGCCAGCAGGGTGTTTACCATTCTCCTGGAAAGCCTTATGACTCAACTGGCAGAAGGTGCAGAGGCAGAAAAAAAAAAAAAATTATCCCAGGACACAGCATCGTCGTTAAACAGAAGGGTCAAACTTTCCCCAGCAGTTACATTTCTCAATTGCATTTAATGTTTTAAAAATTAGAGAAAAAACACAAGAACTTTGAACCATATTCAATGCTTCTCTCCAAACTCGTTGTTTGAAGAACTCTCACCTGAAATTGCTCAGGTTGCAACCCCTCCCAAAAAGAAATAGAAGAATATATAAATACATGCGGCCAGCAAGAATAAATTGGCAGTATAAATTGTTTTTTTTTTTTAAATTCATCTTTCTGCAGGGAGGTCTAAGTTGCTACCCTCAAGGTGGCGATCCCAAAGCTGGAATACCTTTTCTTTCTCACCGTTCTGGTCGATGTGGTAAACCCCTCAACAGCCCAAGAATACAGCACTGGGCGTCCCGCCCTCAGCTCGTACCCTCCCCATCAGTGACTTTGGGGAGGAGGAATCTCAGGCATATGTCTGGGATCTGTCATATTCAGCTCTTGGTAGAGTTTGTGGACTTTCCACTAGATTCTGCACCCACCCCTTGCCCAGAGTTACAATGAGACTCCCAGGAACAGCTGAACAATTCCTGGGTCTCAAATCTTTATAAATGCTAATATATATTATCAAAAGCCAATGCGAGTCTATTGCTGGTCATTACCACCTTCTAAAAAGGCCAATTAAGGGGATCACCTGCAAAACTGCGCACCTTAGGGCTCCCAATGGAAATTGTATATAAGGGATAATCTCAAGAGCCCATACTACCATTGGGAGGGTGCCCTGCTAGTATTGTGCATCAGAAGTTCATGCATATGCTGCCCCTGATTGTGACCATTTCTAAACTCAAAATTACTTCTCTAATGGCAAATACAAACTGGTGTTAGACCAGCAAAGGAGTAGGAGATTTTCCAGCCTCAACACAGCTATTGCACACAGCTTTATATCACACCATGGCTGCAACAGTCATTCCCAGTTTTGTCACTATGGAGGAAAATGGAAGATCTGAAGCACAGAAAATATACCAGGTACATAAACTTATACAAAGCAGCAGGTCAATCACAACTGAGTCAGTCACCTGGGATGAGGGAGGTGCTGTGCCCGAGGAACCTCAAGTATCAGTGAGGCATCACTAACTTGTGCCATCTGGTCCCATAAGATAGCTTGTTAAAAGTGCAAAAGCATATAAAAAGTTAGGATGGCCATCAGGTGCTATCTTGGGATATAGCAGTAGAATCTATACTGTTACGACTGAGGCAGGAGGAGTGCACTGTTAATTCAGTCCCACTACTCCACAGGTCACAGCATAATCAATAGATTTTCCCACTTACCCAAACAGCTAATTAGATACTCTATTTGTCACCAGAATAAATAGAGCACAACAACCAGGTTTCTTCAATAAACAAAATTATCCGTTACTTATAAATCAAGTCTT
Organism: Heterodontus francisci; assembly: GCF_036365525.1. NCBI lineage: Eukaryota > Metazoa > Chordata > Chondrichthyes > Heterodontiformes > Heterodontidae > Heterodontus > Heterodontus francisci. Next base: position 69,939,332 of record NC_090374.1, read on the forward strand.
AACCAATAATGAAGTAAATATATACGCGAATTGAAAAATTAAAACCCCATATTATCCTAGCCCTCATGCACATACATCCAAAAATTGGTTAACCAGGAAAAACAAGGAATTTTTGTTTACAACTGTTCCAAAGAAATAGAAGGAAAGACAACTTATACTGAATATGGAAGTCCTTTGGGCTGGCGAGGTGTCCCAAAGTCGAATAGTTGGCTGCCATTAGGAATTTTTCCAGACGAGGTTGATGAACAGTCTGTTTGGGTAGGTGTTCAAAGAAGTTCAACTGCAGAAGGATTCACATAGGTCTTCCATCTGGTGTGCAGCAATGGAGATGTCAGTTCTCACACAAATTCAATATAAAGTTCATTTGAAGATACAAGGTTTCTGCAAATATTCAGGGTTTCTTCAAAAATGCAGGAGGCAACAGCACCATGTCATATAGGCTTTTGCTTTTCAAAAGCAGGGATTCTTTAAAGAGTAATAGTTGACTTGTTTTTCTTCTGATCTCCTGGCAGGTCCATATACAGATACCAACTGCCTGCCTTTAGTCCAAAAGACAGCATCTTTTAAATAGTTCAAAGTGAAACTAAACTTTTTCCAAGTATGTCTCATGCTAATCATAAATTCTCTCTTGTCACAACAAAGACTAGCTCTTAAGTCAAACCTCTTGTGGTGTTTCCTTGAAATCACCTGCTTTCCAGTATTTGTTTCCTGGTCAAAATCAGGAACTTCTTGTTGACCTTCCTTTTTTTTTAAAAAAAAAAAATCTATAAAGTTCAGCAATCTCCAGATGCTTCAATGTCCATGAAATCCTTTTGTAGTTTTTCAAAGTATAGATTCCCAAGTTTTAACATAAAAATGGAAATTCCATAACAATACCAATAAAGTTTGTGGGGGATTGTCTTCCTCATCACACTATGTGTGCAGGCAGTCTAACAACCTCCATTGCTATTGAAGGACAGATAAGGTCACCATTTTCTCAACATGTTTGCTGCAAGCTCCTTCCATATATTTACAGCAGCAATCTCAAGAGTTAGCTTGCTTTCCATGTACTGGTCCAATAAGAGAGGGAGGTGAAGCTTATGTCACCACACAGCCAACGACATGTAATTCATGAGGCCTCCATTAACAGCAGAGATATATTACATACATACATGTTGCACAGAGTACACAGTACATTGATTGTACACAAAGGCATTCATGCAGCTATCTCCAATACGCTTTGGCATTCCTAAACAGATTTCAATTTAAATTTCAACGTGCAACAGAGTGTAAGATGATCATTTTCAGGCAGGAGTGAACCATGGATTCATTGAGCTGATCCATTCTAATTTTTCTTGGAATCATCCACATGCATTTCTAGTTGAATAACCCTGAAACCTATTTTCTGACAGGAACTTGCCTTGTGCCTTTTTGAGTCCTCTAATAGTTTCTTGTTCCAGCAGCTTTCCAGGTTGTCTGTTCCATATGCTTATCACCCTTTTATGGAACAGAAGGTCTGAATTTCCCATTTTTCTTATTCTTAATTGATAGACGTGATCCTTGTTCTCGAATTTAGGGGGTAATTGCAACCTGGCGTGAAACAGATGGATCAGATCCCATCGTGGAAAGTAAAATCAGGCTGGGTTTAAAATGGGTGGCCGATCAGATCCAGTCAGTTCCCCACTGGGCAAGTTAATTGTGTGGAATATAAACCTTATTTGCATCCAAATTCTCCAAAAACCCCACAATCTTGAATATTTCCATCAAGACCATACAGTCTTCTTTCAGGAAATAAAAGTCCCAGAATAGCCAACTTATCTTCAGAGCTCTGACTCCCTACTGCTGGAGTAAATCTAGTAAACCAGCATGCAGTGCTCCAAATGCAGTACAGAAGTATCCTTATGAACATATCAGTTACACATAACTATATTTCCTAACATTTTATTCATGTTTCTCAAATGTCTGCAAACAGTTTGAGCGAGTTGTCCAAAAAAGAACTTCAAGGTTGTAGTGCATTATACAGCACTGTGCCAAATACTCTTGAAATCTAGGTACACAACATTCACTCTTACCCCTTGTCACTTAGGGGAGGTAGTGGCATAGTGGTAATGTCACTGGACTAGTAATGCAGAGCCCAGGCTAATGCTTAGGGAGCATGGGGCCGAATCCTATCATGGCAGATGGTGAAATTTGAATTCCATTAATAAAAAAAGTCTGGAATTAAAAGCTAGTCTAATGGTGACCATGCAACCATTGTCAATTGTTGTAAAATCCCATCTGTTTCACTAATGTCCTTTAGGGAAGGAAATCTGCCATCCTTACCTGGTTTGGCCTACATGTGATCCTAAACCCACAGCAATATGGTTGACTCTTAAATGCCCTCTGAAATGGCCAGCAAGCCACTCAGCTCCAGAGCAATTAGGGATGGGCAATAAATGCTAGTCAGCGATGCCCCCACCCCACAAATGAATAAAAAACTCTTCAAAGAACTTAATAAATTGGTTATGCATATTGTTACAACCAGGTGAGAAAGGTGTCTAGGGGTCTGTTACTATCTTCATCTGGTCTTATTGTAAGAGGGTTCAATTTTAAACACACTGTATTTTGGGCTCCCCTTTTTGTGAATCCTTGTTCACAACTTTCCAATTATAAGGCAAAGAAATGAGCACAAACAGGCTTTGGTTTAAAGAAGAAAGATGAAATTTATTAAACGTTAAACTTAAACTCTAATCCGGTTAATGCCTACTGATATGATGTGCCCACCCTAACATGCATATGTGATACACCAATGCAAATAGGGACAGAATGGAGCAGAAGAAAAGTGGAACAGTTTGAGGCAATATCTTGTTACTGTTTCTCAAGCTCACTGTAGTTTTTGATTAAAGAAATGGTCTTGTGTTCCACTGGGGACCAGTATTCTTCATCAACCTTGTTCACGTAGGAGATTTTTCTCTGAGTTTATGTGTCTTCACAAAATTCAGTTCTGTGGGGAAGAGATGGAGGCAGGCAGACAGGAGAGGAGGTAATTCTTGCTTCAGTTCCAGGAGAGATCTTCACTCCATGAGCACACAGCTTTGTCTGAGTTCAAATCCTTTGTTGGAAGTTCAAATTCATGTGACTAAAACTGGTTTGACCACTTCTTCTGTGCATTGGGAAGCAAAGACTGGGTCCCCATTGTTCCAACACTGCTAGTACTATACAAATGTCCTTCCTGTCAGGGGCTTGCAATTTTAAGTTTTAATGTTCATGTGGCAAAATAATGTGCGTCTCAGTCTTGGCAGGTGGGGTTTTTTTTCTTAAAATCATGCTGCCTATAACCCTACATTTCAAGATAATCCCTTACCATATTATTCATTATAACCTAAAAAAAAAAAGCACACAACTGATACAAGGCCTACAGATGGATACTTAGATGCCTAGTTACCAGTCAACCTGCAACCTTTGAATAATACAAGTCATGTTTGTTACTTTACAACCCTCTAGGATATGGCTCAAATCCAATGAACTATTGAAAATACTTGAAAGGGAATTCATAATCTTTTGAGTCCTTTCAAAACAAGTATAGAACCCATCAGATCCTGGGTCATTCAACTTATGCAAATTTTCAAATAAATCCTACCTTGTGATCTTAAATGCGTTTATTCTACACTCATCCTTAAATAATTTCCTCAATTCTGGCAGTTAACCTATTTCATTTGTGAGTCTGATGAAAAGTGGTGGGTTTTTTTTTTTTTAATTTCAGCAACTCCTGTCCTTTCTCACCACCTCCCTATTGTTATTTTTATTGCCTCTTGTCTCTATGCCATTTACATGCTTTTGACATATCGGATGAAAGTTTTGCCACATCCTGAAAGTTTACAGCTATATTTTCATTGTTTTCTTGGTATTTTTTATTCCTTTACAGACCACATTATCTTGTTTCTTAATATCTCTTATTCCTTTATTTTATTTATTTAGAGATACAGAACTGAAACAGGCCCTTCGGCCCACCGAGTCTGTGCCGACCAACAGCCACCCATTTATACTCATCCTACATTAATCCCATATTACCTACCACATCCCCACCATTCTCCTACCACCTACCTACACTAGGGGCAATTTACAATGGCCAATTTACCTATCAACCTGCAAGTCTTTGGCTGTGGGAGGAAACCGGAGCACCCGGCGGAAATCCACGCGGTCACAGGGAGAACTTGCAAACTCCGCACAGGTAGTACCCAGAACTGAACCCGGGTCACTTGAGCTGTGAGGCTGCGGTGCTAACCACTGCATCGCCCAAATATAGACAATCCTATCTTGTTCCTTTCCTGAATATTTGAAAATGTTGCTCACTTTCCCCTCCTTCCTGGTGCCTTCCAAAACTCTCAGTATCCACACACATCTTATTCCAGGAATGAATTAGTTTTAGAGAGGAGACAGAGAGACAGAGAGACAGAGAGACAGACACACACAGAGACAGACACAGAGACACAGAGACAGACACAGAGACACAGAGACAGACACAGAGACACAGAGACAGACACAGAGACACAGAGACAGACACAGAGACACAGAGACAGACACAGAGACACAGAGACAGACACAGAGACACA